>NC_062971.1:21947981-22604190 GCF_023078275.1 Leguminivora glycinivorella
AATGGCTTCAGCCGACGAGCCGCCTGCAATCTTGGTTATGTTTACTTTTCAATTTCCTAGTAATCGCCAGTCACGATTTAACATGAACCGTTAGATTCAAAACTGTGTATCGGGGCTTTGTCGACTAATAAAAATGTTGTTTAGTAATCCCGGCGGTATACTTTGATCGGCAGTTGGCGGTAACAGGTAATGCGGTGCGTAAATTAAGTCAGGGCTCGTAGGCAAAAATGTTTTGGAGTGCGGGGTAATTTGCCGCCTCTGGAATAATTCATGCCGAGACGTCGCACATTCAGTCACAATAAATCTTTATTTATGCGTCTTCGGGTCGCGAATCGCGCCATCTCCAAATGAAACTTACCGCACCGTCATTTACTTTGATATTTATTGCGTTACGTTGTTCCGCAAACGCTCCTGCGAAACATCGTCGCGTCGTTTATGTTAATTTATTCGTGCAGCATTTCAATGAGACGCCTGTAAAATGGCATTATGTATTATCATGTCTTATTTTTCATTAAATAAGCTATTGAGCCGTGAGGGCTTTGTTTTTATCTTTGGGTATTATTTCTGTATAGGTACTTATATTTTGTTAGCATTAGGAGTGGAAAGCACTGAAGTGCGTTCGGGGACCGGCCCATTAAGGGACGATTGCAAGCATTATCATACGTCGGGTTCCCACAATAACAAGCCCACATGACGCGTGCCCGAATTGTGTAATTGAATTAAATATGGCGTATAATATGACAGGCCGTGGAAATCTGGAATACCTACGCGTGCGGCATTTTTCATGGAGCGTGCCTTAAATATTACTTCGCGTATTATATTTTACGTATTTCGTATTTTTATTCTATAGCTCATTTGTATGCAGTATATTTGTTGCCCACTGTGTACGTGGCTTTAATTTATTACAGGTAGGTATGTATTATATTAGGATATGAGTCAGTAATTGAAACATTTATGTCTTGTAAGAGTTGTAAGAGAGTAGGTCAATAATGTACGAGTACCTATTTTAATAAATATCTTCTATAGGCAATAGGCCCAGAAGGAGATGGAGGGAAGACCTAGACACCTTTCTCACTAACTGGCCGGAAGAGGCACTAAACCGGGAGTCATGGAGGTCAAGGGGAGAGGCCTTTGCCCAGCAGTGGGACACCATTATAGGCCAGCAAAAAAAGGCAACAGACACAATACTCCTTAGATAAAAGGTAGCATGATAGGCTGAAAAGTAGCAAACAACATAGTGATAGATAAGGTGATATAAATTAGGCAGGTATTGTTCCCAATGCCGATGTCAAACTATTTTTGCCGGTTTCGTTATAGTATTCACCAGTACACCCGAATATAAAACATACATAGAAACGCTCGGTATTCGTGAACAATTCATAACTTGGGTACGTAAAAAATAGCATTTTTCTTTCGTTTATTTCGCCAATCAAACACCAGAATTTCCATACATATTTATTTACATCTTTACTTCATATTAACACGAAATATATTTAAGTTAGCACTTTATTAATTTATAATGGTATTTATATCTGTTACAACTTAGGATATCACTGTAAACAATCCAAAACTAGTAGATAAAGAAAATTCGAACAGTTGCGTTAGAGATTTCCCAAGGCATAAAGCGTTCAGGCTTAACTCGGGGCAGCGAAGCATAATTAATAACAAGAAAGTTTGGAGTTCAAGCCGTTACGACACGAGTTGCGCAAGAGTTGGGGAACAATATCGCCCACTGTCATTAGCCATCCGAGTTAAATGATTAGCTCCTGACAGAAATCGGTCAACGCGACAGGGCTGCCACAATCGACAATAGGCAGGTCAGCTGATAGTGATAACACAGATTACTAATTTCAATTTGAATATTACGCAAACATGATTTCACGCAAATGATTTGATATGTAAATAATCACTACGGTTTGCATTAACACTTTTTATCTATTGTAAATTGTTTCTACACTCCCCTTTTATTCAAAGAAAGGCGTGATAAATTATGCACTACTCCTTTTTGTGATACCAACTGGAGTAACTAGGTATATCAACAGTTTTTATTTCAATGTAAGTGATATTAACATACATAATTGACGTAAGTAATTTATTAGTAGCTATGTGAGAATTTAATCGGAACGGGGAAAAACAAAAGGTCAATTGCTTCGTCAATAGGCTTAGTTGTTGTATTTAGATCACGTTACGATCATCGATCATCTTATTCCAAATTATGCGGATATAAAGGATCTAGGCGTATTCCATGCATAATAATGATACATGTGAACATATGACAGAATATATAAAAAAGTGGTATCGTTCAGAAATTGTTTAGAAACAGCCAGATAAAGAATTACTGAATGTAAAAAATGAAGGTTAAATATTGTAATGGATTAATGAAAACAGAGATATATTAATTTATTATATCAATTAAACACATTCACTGCCAGGGATACAAGCTTGAGCGTGAATTAACTTCTTTCAATTTCGTGACTAACCTTGTGACAACCCTAATCATATTGTTAGCAGAGATGAACAATAGGTCGCCAGCGCAGGTCTTCTGATGGCGATCGCGATTGCCCAAGCACCTTGCGTCCGCACGATCGCTCCAAATTAAAAATAAGCCTTTGCATTTATCCGTCCCACATCTCACGTTAATTGTAACTAGGCTATCGGAGATTTAGAGGCCCACTTTCTTTTCGACGAAGTTAATGTAATATATTCATTGTTGGCTGAGTGATTATGCACTGATTACGGCCATAAAGGTAATAAATGTATAGTCAACCAATTTGAATCCTAGGCCATTGTAGAACCTTTTTCGTATTCAACGTCAAAAGTGACCTATATGTCCAATAATGCACGGTGTCAATAGAACAGGGTTCTAGAGTGACCTGGAATTTAAACTGATTGACCGTACTTGAATGAATGTCTAAGTTAAAAATTGTTAGAAAATACTTCTACTGTTATAAAATTTACGACTATTCCATGTAAAATACATTCGTTCAAATAAATTCCTTGCCTGTGAATAACGGCAATGCACAAACAGTAGCATGGTCAAGCTAACAAGTTGCACAGCAACGGCGTAAACAAGTGTTGAGACTTAAAAAGGACTGAGCGATTATGCATGTATTCAATCCTTTCCCAGTAACACGCCTAACTTTATCTTTAATACCTCGAATGCGGACATGCTCATGTAAACCTACATTTGCTATTTTATCAATTCACATCACACCACGAGATCCCAATCGTACCATGCCAGTGCAGTAAAGGGCTATCGTGATGTTACCACAGATGCACTGATACTGCCGAGTAGCAGCTGCTTAACTTACTGCGTTGAAACATGTTGGTATTAAGACGAATTGGTTCAACATTTAGTAAAGGCGATTAATCAAGGTAGCCTGCTTGTAGCATAATTAACCCAACTCACGACGAGATTCGTTTTGTCATTAAAGTTGACGAAGTTCGTCAGTTAATCCCGCGTGGACCAATTTTCCATAAAACAATTGTTTATACAGGGTGGGGTCTGTAACAAAAGCAAAAAAAAATTAAACTGTAGGCTGTAGTCCTTAAACTGGACCAACATTTGTTTAGCGACTTTTACAAAATCATAAAGTCTCTAATTTTCTAACTTTTCATACAAAATAAATATTAGCTTCAATGGACGCCATTATTGTTGTCATTGACGTTGTCAGTCACACTTTACACTTAACAGAATTCGCAATACATTACCTCTTAGTGAAAAAACTTTCAAGGGTGATAAAAATCAAAATAAAAGTTATTTTTAAAAGTCGCTGAACAAATGTTGATCAGTATAAGGAGAATAGCCCTACAGTTTAATTTTTTTTGCTTTTGTTACAGGCCCCACTCTGTATATTTGCAAAACACGACGGAATCAGTATTTTACGAATGATAATTATCATGATTAAATTCATTAGGTACCTATAATTAGGACTAAAATATAATACCTAACCTACATATAAAAGTCAGATACCCAATTAGATTTTTTTTCTAAATTCTTGCAGGGAAAACTCTGTATGTTGTCTGAAGACTACTTAATATGAAAAAATAACCTTGTAAAACAAAATCCGATACTATATTGTCAGCTTACTGTCCAATTAAGCATAAAACGTCGATTGATCGACATACGTCTTAGTAATCGAAGCCCGTTTTGGCTTCGTATTTCTACTACGTAATACTTACACATGGCCAAGTTTGCTCTAAGTATCCAAGAAGCGGTTGAAGTGTGGAAAAATAATTTTAATCTGGTTGCGGGTAAGGCTTTGCCATAAGCGCCTTAGCCACTTGACCGCGATCCCCGTGCCACAACACAATAAAAAATACAGTATCATGACTGCAGAAACATTTTCAAAGATGTGATGTAAAACATTTTCCCGAAATCGTTATTTTCAGATTGCAAACTTTCGCAATTGTAACCTTTTTCGTGAACCTAATCTAACCCTTTAGATATTTTCTCATTATTTTTATGTACTAATATATTATGTTCCTGTTACCGTTTCTTTCCTTGGTACGTTTTCTAACCATTCGCATAATTTCAGTTAAAGTAAGTAGGTGAGTTATACCAGTCCAGTTTATCGTTTCTGAGTCGAATGCCCACAGATGTCATATATACCATAGATCAAGCAAACGTATCTACTTAGCGTGTCAAATGAACTCAGTGAAATCCACTGAGTTGTCCGTCTTTAATCGCAGCTTGCAGCTTTCGGGCGTCAATTTTTGTAAGTTGAAGTCAATCAAAACATAAAAAATGCCTCGTTACGTGATATTCAATTGCAACAACACAAAAATATGAACAATCAAGACATATTTAAAATTACAGGCAAGAAACAACTTCAGTACAAAATTTGACACGCTCGGCCCCTATACAAATAGATGAACTTGTTTCTTCTATCTAAATATAGTTCTGTGCGAATGCCTGATGGCTGTCGCTTAATGAATTATTCTACGCCAAATCCTGCGTTTTATTGCCAAAGCCGATTCTAATAGGCCACGAGTCGTGACAAAATATCCGGATAACGCTAGACAGAAGAAGAATCTTCGATGAAAACCAGACAAAACTATAACAACAATACTGCCTCTTATGATTTTATACATACGTGATGCATATTCATCGCGTTGTTTAAAGAAGTCAACAGTGCCTTGATTGTACATATTTTTTAAGTCGAGACAACGTACTGATTTAAATACACACTTGCAATGACGTACGTAGCACCCGCGTAATGTGCCGCGCTATGCTTTAAACTGTGATTTAACAAAGGGGATGCTGTAAAACTAGATTATGTAGCTAACGTTATGTTATTTCCTAATGGAGCTAGGTCAATGTACTGATATTCGCTGACTTCATAATGCTTTGTACGTACTCTGCTATGCTGTTATAATAGCATTAATAATCAAAAACTAGAACATTCCTTGGCTAATCCGCGAATAGATAACGTGCAAGTCAATCAGTGCTAACCTGTAATACCTACTTGCATATTTTTTACATGCAATTAATTTTCCCACCCTCCCACCGCAAAAATAAAAATAAATACGCAAATAAATATAACAACCCACTACCAAAAATACAAAACTCGACACGTGTTTCGCCTCTCTACGAGACATCCTCAGGAGCTGATGTTGACGGTCCGAAGTTCCGCAACTGACATTGCTGATTAACATTGGATTTCCGCAAAGTAACGCCTAATTCCACCGATTATCCATACTAATATTACTAATCCATACTAATATTATAAATGGGGAAGTCTGTTTGTTTGTCCGCCTTTCACGGCAAAACGGAGCGACGAATTGACATGATTTTTTTAAGTGGAGATAGTTGAAGGGATGGAGAGTGACATAGGCTACTTTTTGTCTCTTTCTAACGCGAGTAAACCCGGGGGCAAAAGCTAGTAGCATAATAAATTAATAACAGGAACTGTCTTTAAAATGATGGTTGATACAAACAACAGTTGAAAATAAATACCCTCCTAATAAATAATAATGTTGTGTTCTTGCTAATACGTATGTGTGGGCTGCTAGTGCTCCGTACACCAATTATGTTCTGTTGGTTGCTTGACCTAATAATAACACTCACTATTGCCGAAATACTTTATTGTCACTAAAATACCTTAAGTATGAAAGCGCGAAATAATGAATGAAAATGCTAATGATAACACGCGAGATGGGCGCTAATTATGCACGTGAACTGACTCGTATTCTAATGCTTTACGCAATTGTAAGTCATTTCGCTGAGATGGCAATGTGCGGTATGTGGACCGTACAACATATAAAGTTGCCAGAACTCAATGACGATGCGGTGTGCCCGGATAGAGTTAGGAAATACGCATTGTAACTTATCTGGAGCTATGAGTGTCCATACCACCTATTGCTTACCATCAGACGGGCCACGTGCTTACTTGCCATCAACGAATCTTCTCGAATGCCAAATGCATTCAGTTATATGACTTATGTTTATAAATAAAAACAATTTATAAATGTCTTGTAAAACTAGTAGGATTATGATAATAATGTTATGTAAAGTACCGGAAGGCTCACAAAGATGGTATAATAAATGGTCAAATGTAAGTATCTATCTAATACCACGGTAGCAGTTTATCTGTCCAGAATAATTAGGCATGAAACAGACATAAATTATTGCACACATTAAGTATGAATGACCAAGAAATGTTATTATTTTTTACGTTTAGGCATTAATGTCCCTGAATTAAGACGATACGATACAGGTAAATTCTCCATTCAAACGCTCTCGACTATTTCCTCCCTGGTTTTTGAAGATAGAGCAATGATATTTTTAACACAGAGAAAAAATTCTAAAAACGGCCTTTTTCAATACGGCTCAAAAAAGGTGTGATAGGTACTCAAGATCGGTAACAATTAGCCAAAAATCTAAACGGTCCGACACAAATTATTTCATTGTTATTCAGATTCTACAATATCGTGCCGTTTAAATAAGTTTTGAAGGAGGAAACAGTCGAGAGCGGAACCTCGATTTTAAAGATTTTTTCGCAATATTTTTTAACTGAGTTGTTCTTAACGGACATTTTTCTTCGAAAAATCTAGTTAATAACACTAGTATATTTAACTGAAATTCCCAAATGGAAAGGGGAACTCCTTTCCATTTTAGCGTTTTCGCTTCCGTAGCGTCTTAAGATCATCCAGATTCAATACCAATATTTTTATTTCAGTATTATTACACCCGCAAATTTAAAAGTCCTGTACCTACCACTTTCATAGCCCCTACGAGTGAAGACGTATTTCTATTATATATTATGGTTTTGAGTATACTTTAAGTGTATTTATGTAACTAGTTAGTCAGTCTACCTACACTGGTACAATATAGCAAGGAAACGAGTCTAAGTGTAATTTGCACTAATTCATTATTACGCCCTGGAGGGACGTAAACAAAGTACAGTTGCTGGAAAATATTCTACAAAACTCCTAACACATGAAACTCTGCTTTGCATAAAACTGAAATAAAATATGAACCTTTGTTCAAAGTACACAAGTACAAGTCTAACGTGCAAAAGGCTTAGTTCGATAAAACGAATAAGTCTGTGCCTAACAAGAAACCAGCACTATCTCCCTTTTTCCTTTAGATGGCGCAATGAAATAGTGACAGATTCGCGCTACACAAAGCTTGGCAGATAGGAGCAGTGCCATCTGTCGGCTAAGCTGATTTACTGGAGCCGGTGCAGTAAGTCGCCCCTTTACATTCGCAAGCTCGTGGTCGAGCTTGTTACAAATGTTGGCGACAAATAACAAAGCTCTATACATGATACTTTAAAGTGTATAGGTATGTGTTAATGTTTTAATTGGAAATTTATGAAATCCATTTTAAATCCTATGCATATTTATGTACTATTAATTTTGAGACTCCAGAGCCAGACATAATGATAAGAAGAATTGAAAAACGTCGACGTAATTTCGTCGTGTCATTGAAAATTTAAAACGATTACCTAGGTATGTCCTATGTGTCACATGAGTACATGATAGCAAAATTATTTCAACCTATTAGGACCTAATTACTTGTGTTACAATTTCCTGCTGGTGAGAATTTATAGCTTTTCTATTTCGAAGGAGTACCTACTTATGTTTTTACAAACTCACTTACAGGCGCCATGCACTATGAATCATAAATGTATTATTGTACCTACCAAATGAATAGTTGCAAAGATAATTTTTAAGAAAAAAAAACCGCCTTCCTTTGGGGTTCTGGTGATAAATACTTTCAAATGTTGGATTATGTTATCAATTCGTCTGTATATTTTTTAATGTTTGTTATTCGATATCTCCGTCACTTCTGAACCAATTTTGAAATCTGGATGATTCTGAAGTACTTACAGATGAGAATGATTATCAGAACGGAACTCTAACCAGGGGCGGCTCACTCTTCATCAGCAGTTCCACTGCACCAAATGTCACTGTTCTGGACGTAAGTGCATGCTGTTCTTATAAAAATACCAAAGTCACTATAAGTGTGCCGTTCAGATTTGAGGAGTTCCGTTCTGACCATCATCAGCAATTCCACTGCACCAAATATCACTGTTCTGGACGTAAGTGCATGCTGTTCTTATAAAAATACCAAAGTCACTATAAGTGTGCCGTTCAGATTTGAGGAGTTCCATGCTGACCATCATCAGGAGTTTCACTGCACCAAATGTTATTGTTCCGTACGTAAATGCATGCTGTTCCTTTAAAAACACAAAAATCACCATATGTATGCCTTTCAGATTTGAGGAGTTCCCTCGATTTCTCCAGGATCCCATCATCAGAACTGGGTTCTGAGAAAAATGGGACCAATCTATATGCATATACATTCAATCAAAAAAAAATTTTCAAAATCGGTCCAGTAACGACGGAGATATCGAGGAACAAACATTAAAAAAAAAAAAAAAAAAAAAAAAACATACAGACGACTTGATAACCCCTTCCTTTGAGATTTGGAAGGCGGTTAAAAAGTAAGGTTATTTGACAAAGAATTCAATTTAAATGCAAACGTACAAACCACCTAAACAAATGTCTATGGTCGCAGTTTAAAAGATGGCCTCTCGGTGCGACGGATTAAAATAATTCAGTTCTCATAGAGAAACGTTTCCCAGGAATGATTAAATACGGTCCCAGATAGATTTATAAGTGGCTATTCCTACTGGAGAGATTTTGCAGTGCTGTTTCTTTGTTGTCCTTAATAAATAGTGCCTTTGAATAGCGCAGGTGTGAATGCACTATACATATAATAACAGTACCTATGATTCAAACGTCGACTACCAGTTAACCGTATTTACTTCCATTTAAACATTGTAGTTTATTTTAAGTATGTTTTTTTTTCAACCTAATGCTACCTTACTTCACTGGTTAACCAGTGTGCGACTTTCAATTCCGAGGTGGTGGGTTCGAAACCCGAACTCATTTCGTACCAACTTTTCAAAACTTATGTACGAAATGTAATTTGATATTTGTCAATCACTTTTCGGTGAAGAAGCCAGACTAATACCAATAGGGCCTAGTTTTTCAGACGTCGCTTTCATAAAAACTCAATCTGACTTCAATTCGAACAATAAATTATATTAAAAAACTATTACATATTCAAAATTGTCTGTAATAATCTAAATTATTAAGCTTTAACTATTTTTTTACCGAATGATACAGAACAAAGTAATGTGTGCTATTATAAACTTTACCTATATTTCCATGGAAACTAGTTACCTATTAATAGAGCCAAAGAATCTTTATATTTATGCACAGTCTGCCAAAAACAACGATAACAAAACAAAAGCCCTTACAGACCCTTAAATGGTTCACACTCCATTTATCAAACTTACTAGTTCACAACAAGATTTCATGTAATCTAGACTTGAGATTTATCTGACATTTAGCAACTTCAAACTGGATAAAAGTAAATGGCTGCCGCATAATTTGTCAATGAATACAAAGAGTTCGATCTACAGTTGTACAGGTAATAAATCATACACTATTGCAGAATATGTATAAATATAATTAACAATACATGTTGTCCAGTAGCCATGCACTATCAATTTCTTCTCTTATCATAATTCTTTTCGTTTTATATTGAACACAGCTCTGTATGGAATAACGACGATTATCGCGTGTGTTTTGTTTGGTAGAATTTGACATGACATTGCTTGGTAACTAGCCAACGTCACAATCGCTTAGGCTTTGCAAGCGTTTCGTAGCTGGCTCTGCCTCTTCTGAAGTGGCACAACAGAGCTGAAGTGCGTTTCGATCGTCATGTAGCGTCAACAATTGGTACTTCGGCTAGACAGGCTGGTTGTAATAGAATGGAAGCCAGGCGGATTGACCACTCTTACGCACAAGCTTTATGAGCTGTTGTTTACCGCTGAGCGCGAACTGTTGCGTAAGTCCAATTGTAATTGTTGAATAGAAAGCTTACTATAACTACCACCACTGGACGCGATAAAACAATAGACAAAGGTTTTATTTTTTTTTGTCCACATAACTATGTCCAGTTTTTAACTTCTGATTAGCAGAAACGTCTGCAATCGATGCCACTAGGCTTAGAATAAATTTAAAAGTGGAAAATGTCTGCCTTGGGTGAGACTTGAACTATCTATCCAGAACTATCTATCTATTGGAGTATCTATCCAGAGGCCGTGAGTTCAAGTCTCACCCAAGGCAGACATTTTCCACTTTTAAATTTATGTCCAGTTTATTTTACATATCAAACTTATTGTTACCTTGTATTATTTATTATCGTGATAATAATAAATATTCTTTATTGTGCACTGTACAGCAAAGAAATACACAAAAAGTAATATACAACTACTACTACTTTAAACATAAAATAATTTCAGAAAATTCTCAATCCTAGTGCAGTTTCCAGTACAATTCCATTCAGTTCAAGACCTCGGGTTTGGCATAAATATTTAAAATAATAGCAACTAGTTTTGCGGCCACATTGTGCGGCTCGTTGCAGTTGCGACACGACTGCTGACTGGCAAGCTCTAATTAACTGTCAACTAATACGACATTATAGTGATCAATTATGTACGTACTAGTAACATTTTGATTTAATACAAGTCTTCAAAATTACTGACTGCTTTTGCAAGGTTATCTATCAAATGTTATTGAAATATTTCTGGCGATATTTAACAACACTTGAATAACATATTTCTAGTCCGATACAATAATATAGGTGCAAAAAACCAAATCCTGATTAATTTAGAATAAGAATTTATCACATCATCATCATGATCTAATAAAACAACTATAAGCAACAAAGCTTAGCATAAAAGTGTACAATCTCCATCATAAGCGTATTCAAATGCGTTACATGCGTTGGAACAAGTTACTCTTCACATCGATAAACGCGCATTATACGCTAGCTGTTCCACGGTTGTTAGTGCTGCTTCCAAGCAAATTCCTTCAAAAATAGACCTTCAAACCGTCGATACCACACTCGAATGGTGCACGAGATCATTTCGGTGGTAGCGTTTTACGACATTTCAGATATATGAGAGTCGTTCGTATATTATGTATTCCGTGTTTCAGAGATGTTGCGCAGAGTCGGCGACGATCGGATCGCGTTCGCACGCATATTACCAGAGTGCAGCGCGGGCGCAGGCCGCGGGCAACAGCGACCTAACAGTACAACGGCCCGCGTGATTAGACGCCACACGATAGCGCCCATTGTCGGTACACGATCGCCTCTTGTACGTCTTGAAATTGCGGAAATGGACACAGCTCGCACCCACTACGCTAGCGGGACATTTCAATTGCAGTCCCCTGCCCGGTGGGCAAATATCTTTAATAGAGAAGTCCCTGCATCAGACACGGACACTAAGGTTATCTTTATCTCATAACTACCTCTCTCCTAGGAGTACTGTTAGGATACAGTAAATAAATATTTTTGAACATTTGTTTCAAGTTTATTTCTTCATGCATTCATATACTATCCATAAATTTATATTATATTCCACTATATCTAAGATTTATTAACAACTTATTTATTGCATAAATGAATAAAACAAATAAAAACTTATTAAAACTACTTTAAACTAAATACCTAACCTACTTATAAATAAAAAATTTGGCCTAAATCGCCGTCAATGGGCAAGGTACCCAGAAGGCTGGCAGCATTTCCACGCTGTATAGCGATACTTATACGTTGCGCGAAATACTGGCCAGCCCTCTGGTCGCCTGAGGTCTCTATCAGGCGAGACGACAAATCCTTATAAAAATGACGGGCACTGGGCCCCCATGGCCCCAAGGTCTCAACGCCAAACGCCGTAAATATGTAGCTGGTTCCTAGGGTGGCATATTTGCGGCGTTTGATGCTTTCGGCTGAGGATGCCGCAGCGCCAGCAGCAACGCTGGTGACCGGAACATGGGACGGCGCCAGTGTATCAACGCAAGTAGCGTCCCAAACTAGCGGCCGACCCATGCTCCAAGGCACCAGTTTATTATTTATTTATTTCAAGTTGATAATACAAGTGAAACTTCTAAAATCTTCATCGTGCCTAATGAAACCTAAATACCTAAGTATATATACATTATAGGGTACACTATTTCAAATATATATAACCCACGTCTAACCAAAGCCTAAGTGGCATGCACCTGTCCACTAATTTATTACAAACGTATTACGTTCTTTGAGGGCGTCCTAAATATAAGTTATTGTGTAAACTATTTCAATAATACTCGTATAACACACATCTAACTAATGTGTAAGTGGCATGTACCTGTCCACTAATTTATTACGTACCTATTAAGTTCTTTGAGGGCATCCCGCATCTCGAAATTGTGGCCAATAGTCGTAAAACTGTGACGTGAGACATTAGTAAGCGTCCAATAGTCCTTGTTTACGAGCTGCCTAATGAGAAATGCCATCGGGTGTGAGCTGACGCGTGACTAACAAATGCGCCATCCCCTGACTTGCCTGACTTACAGACGATAATATATATCAGAGAAAGAGTCAGGAACGCAATTTAGTTTTGCCGACTGGTTTAATTGTCCGCATTTTACTTTATCTGCACAAAATAATACGAAGGATTTTTTGCCTTTTTTATGTTGGTCTATTTCTATGGAGAAACATGCTTGATGATATAGTACAAGAACTTTTCAATGCCAACGATCAGTCTACTAGTAGTACTAGTCCTCTTGAATTATTTTCCAAGCTCTAATAGGTATGTGTACCTACTATTATTATGAATAAAAAACCCGTACCGTATCAGTTTCCATATCCATATAAAATGTTCTTTAAAATAAAACCAGAACAATAGCATTATTATTGATACTTCATCTAGTCAACGGGTTATTTTTCAAAACGTTAAAAGTACGAGACTAAAATATTTACACTCAAACGCAATCAACAAAAACTCCCACACCATAAAGAACAATCCATCTTCGGGGCTGTGAAAGAAGCCTCAATCAAAACAAAATACGGAGAAGTAGAGACCGGATAAAGGGCCCTATAAATCATAAAATCAAGGCTCCATTGAAAGCGGTTTATTCGGGCGGAGAAAAAATTTGACCCTCTCGGCGCATTGTTAACTATCTACCGGCGCGGCGCGCTGATACCAACTGGATGCCTAGCCAACGTTACAATTTTTTACGCTTCGTAAGCAGACCCTCTCTATCGCTCTTCCATATTAGCATGATAGAGAGAGTTCGCTAGGATATGCTAACGAAACGTAAGCGATGGTTACGTTGGCTAGATAGGCCCGGGGTGCTTCTTCAATTTGTCCAGTATTGGAATAATCGACGCTCCGATGTTATTTATAGCCTCATTAAAATTTCGATAATCACACTTTTTTCACTTTAAACATTTTTTATATGAGAAAAATGAATACATGCACGCGACGATGGAGCGCGTAGGATGATTTTAATTAGTTTACGAATGTTTTTGTTTATTATAATGAGATGTAGGTGATAGGGGCTATTTGTACTCAGTATTATTCTCAGTAATATTAAAAATGAAGCCACATTCTATAGTAAATTAAGGAAATGGCTGACTATTAATGCTTTTTATGACATCTCCGAATATAATAATAATAATGCAATTTAATGTTCAATACGATTACTTACATACTATTATTATTATTTTTTGTAATTATTGTTCGACATCTATTTCTTTTTTTAATTATTTATTGAATTTATTTGAGAGTATTTTTTATTTTTAAAATGTAATATTGTATTGTACCCTAATTATGATAATTTAACTTTAACTTTGACATGTAAAATTGTTAATTTTATGAATAATATATAATATATGAATATTACATGTTCTTAGACAATGTCAGACATACATCACAAGTGTTTAATACTGTTCAAGTAAGATTTTAATAACAAAATAAATACTATGCTTTTAATTACCGTTCACCTCAGCATCGATATAATTTCCAGATTACTCGTAATTAACCTAGGTCAGGTATCCAATTACTGATAAAATTATCGATTACTACAAAATCTCTATTGAAAAATACCAAAACCCAGCATGCGAGGCATTGTGTTATTGTGGTTGTTATCAAAGTCAGGACCGCTTCCGCGTCCAAAGCGGCCACAGAATACATAAAAGTACTTGTATAGAAGACCCCACACTTTCCGAACATTCTTAAATGTCACAAGTACCTATTATACTGTAGAAGGAAAATAGATTCTATATTGAATAGTCCAAGTTGAAAGTTGGTCGAAGTTTTAGCTCGTGAAGTGCGCCAGCCACACTCGATTAACCTCTGCTCCCGCGCAGATCGCCGCGCGGTGTAACCCTGGTCAATTACATTTTTGCCATGTAAACAAGTACAATGCACTCTGATTGATCTACTTGGAAAGTTCTAGAGCTAACCGCTTCTCATGGTATAAATACCTATGTTGCTTTTACCAGGTTTATTTTATTATATATTGGATATGTGAAAATTACTTTGATTTAGGTACCTACTTTTTTTTGATCATGGGAATTAAATTTTAGGCACTAAGTAGGTATTAAGTATTTGCCTACTATAGGCAAACATCAAATAAATATGTAGTTTAAATTTCATACTATAAACTGAAGTATCTGCAAGCGGCACTTACCATTTTTACCATGTTTATTAAAAATAGTATATATTTATCAATTAACCATTTTATATACATTTAGATGGGGGGTATTCCGACTACAGTTGATCCTTTCTAATTTAAAGGTCATACTTAATCTTTTATTTTTTATTGTGTAGTTTTCTTCATACGTAGTTCTATTTATAGTGAGCTTAATGGATTTTATATCGTTAAAATCAATGTTAGTTTTTGCCGTAATCTCGAACTAAAATGGAGAGGTCAAAGTATAAAGCGTACATCATTGCGCGGTACAGCTCGCCGTTATTTCGTGCGCTCCATATCGAGCCCGGCTATCCCGCTAAGGATCACACTCTAATGAACCTGTCACACGCTTTGGAAATATCATAAACTTTTCTGTCACTTAAAACAAGTGTTTACGTCAAAGGCTTGCGTGCGGCGAACTGACAGAGGGAGACTGAGGTGAATTCATAAGTATTTCTCTAGTGCATTATGGGCTTCAATCAAATTCTACAAATTTAATCACGTAATAAGCCGCAGTCAGACTGCCATATTTGACTGTAGGTGATTATGAGTCACCCAGCAATCAATAATTAGCTAGCAATCCAGGAAAAGTGATATCCTACAATACAGCTAGGCATAGCGTCGTGCAAGTGTTACAGTCAATATTTATATTTTCAATAACATTTAGCAGTTATTATTTAACTACAATAAATGTAGCCAAACATATTTAGTCGTAAGTTTCAATGTATCAATAAACTATTCAGATTTTTAACCGTTCACATTTAAACGGCACGGCAGCATCTCATTTAAAATTAATTAAACACTTACACAAACTCCAGGCTATAAAAACATTAATTCCTATTGATGAAAAAGATATTAGAATCTGTTTTTTGATTGAATGTTACTTGGAAATGGGATTTTAAATAATTGCCGACATGATATCGCCTCGTTAAGAAACCAATACCATTAACTTTAACATTTACTTACATGAAGTTGAAATATTGTATTAGTTTTAATGGAATGCTTTGGTGGGCATTTCTTTCAAAGTTGTCCGCCCCACTTTTTTTGTAACATGGGTATATTTTTACGCGATTCATACTCATAATCGTGAGGTCTTTCAATCCTGATAGGAGAAAAAAAAATTCCCAAGATTTCCATACATTTTTCAGACCGTCTATTCCGTTACCGCCATACAAAATGTATGAAAAAATGGTAACGGAATGGGAAAAAACCTTGGGACAATTTTTTTCTCCTATTAGGATTGGAAGAGCTCTCGATTCTGAGTGGAAACCACGTAAAAATATTTCCAAATCCAAAAAAGTGGGGTGGACAACTTTGAAAAAAATGGCGCAGGTACATCACTGTTTTTGGGTCCCGTAAAAGGTATGGCTAAAGGGAAGCTTAGTCAGTCCATTCTGTTATGATGGTATTTACTGAAGTAAATTGAAAATACCATAAAACGATCGCTGTTAAGTGATTCTGATTTTTTCAATGATTAAAACTTGCATAAATAAAGTAGGCATGTAATTATGTAGTTCTCTAACCATACATTAGAACTATTAGAAGTAGGTAGGTAGGCAATGATTATATCGTACAGTGAAACGAAGTGTGTTTAAAAAAGAGTAATAATGTTATTGTGTAGAAGCATGATAAATGAAAATAATTTTGTAATTTTTTACGTTAGTGCTACAAGTAAAGTTGTTTATCAACAGGGGAATGCAAAACCTTTAATAAAAGAGAGCCACTCTCCGTACCTATAGTAAACACGATTAGTTCCCAGCTCCACCTCGTATGACTCGCTAGCAGAGAATGGTATCAAATCACCATAAACTTCTTGACGAAGTTATTCTAAGTCTAGGAACTTGTGCGCGTGTGCAATTTGTATCCTACATACTGATAAATAGTTTACGATGACTGAAATGTATGTGTGCACTGTGAAATAAATAGTCCTAAGTACAGTTGGATAGAAGTGTTGCTCTGGAATCAAGCATTGAAGTTACTTGGAAGAATACCTACAAGAAATGCTTATTTTTTGGTAAATGGTGTGTAATGTATATTATATGGTGTGAATGTGGGGTGAGAATTTCACCACCCCTCTCGTAGGTTCAGTTATGGTGAGACCAATTGTCACTACAATATTACAATTTAGTTTCCTTTCAACTTCTCAATTCCTGAGTTCAACTCACTGACATTTGATCCCTTTTGCGGAACACGACTGTATGTTTGTAGATACCAACAGGAAAGGTAGAAAAAAGAGCCCGTAGAGACAACACGCTATTAAAAAAACACTTAACATCGAATATTGCTGAAGCATAATTCAACTTTTCTCAACGCTCTCACGGATGAAAGCCACACAGGCTAGACAATGGCTAATCTTTAATATTCCACGTCGGGACATATCCGACGGATGCGATGTTTGCATTGCATAAATGCAATAAGCCGAGACCGCGACCCTGACCTCAGGTCATCGAACCTGAGCGTGACACTTCGATTCTCCATCTATCACGACTCGAGATCGCGCCATCGGCGCGCGCGCAGCGCAATACGGTCGGTTCACTGCAGCACTTGTAACAGAAAGAGTGTATTTTTTGATTAAACATAAACTTATCACCTTTGTTCACAGAATAAACCATAATATACAAAAATATGTGTATATATGCCACAAAGCAACTCAGTATCAGTATGACGATGATGAAGTTTTAACCATGGTGCTGACTTTCAAGTCATAATACTACCAGATTTAGGAACACAACTCTTTAAAAATCGTACCAGGCAAATATTATTTATAACCCCGTCTGTGCAAGGAGTAAGTAATCATCATAATTTAACAGATTTTTTACGTTTAAAATAACATTTGCACCGGCGGGGTTGTCTAAATTACTGTCAATTTAACTTGACTAACTGCCTTGTTTAATTTCTTATTAAGATTTTTATTTTTAGACCACAATGCCACTATGAAATAAGAATCTCAAACTTATAAGATCTTTTATAGCCAATTTACATACTTTTTTTTTACAGAGTTCTTGTGATTATGAGTTGTAATTCGTACAACTAACGAAGTATCGGCTCAATATTTATGTAGCGGCGTTATCAGATCGAGTCAGCGTTACCTCACGGGCTCAATATAATCGACAATCATTTAACAGTTATCCATCGTATTGTTATTTTTTAGTACCGTGTCATCTCTGGCAGGTGCTTTACGATGTAAGCCGATAAGGTTGCTACGATACTCTGATGATGAAAAGTATCCAGCGCTAGTTATTATTAGAAAAAAAACGCCCTTTATTCGAGTTATTAAGGTACAAAATTCAAATCCATATAAACGTCTCATAACTCATACAGAGTTACGAATAAGGAGATCTTTTATATGAAAAGTACAACCTGAATTGTACAATAAGTACACTGTTGTCCGGATATTTTCTTCAAAAAGAGCCGCCATGCTTTCAAAATCAGTAAAATACGTATATTTTATATGTACCTATACCGAAAGTATAGGATGTGATCCAATCAAACGTGGTACCTAACTATTTTATGGTACCTATTTATACCTGGTATATATATATATATATATACGTGGTACCTATTTATATGGCCACTGCTCGTGCTCTGCATGGTATTCACAAGTAGTAGGGTTAGGCTATCATTATGAATGAACCATTTCTTAATAAACTGTGTAGTAAAGACCTGAATTAACCTTAGAACTTCTACACTACCACTGTTATTGGCTACACGACAGGTCACCACATAAGTATCACAGAACCGCTGGTAACGAACAACATATCACGACATTGTTTTATAAAAACGTGTTTAAAATCAATATAAAACAAGCAATTACGAATATTACGATTCTATTATCTATTCAAAAAAATTTTAAATAGGCCTGTTCAAAAACTAAGTAATAATGTAATAGTAAACATGTATTGAGTATTTTTTTTTGTCCACAGGTAATCTCTATTGTGTTGGCCCCGGATCTTCATCCGACAAATTCATAGAAGGATCCAATCTATCATTCGTCGAACAATAATATATTGTAATAAGCGAAATAAAAATATGGCTAAAGGTCAGGACAGTTCCTCACAGTTATCTACTTAGTTACGGCTCCATGAGATTGAATGATTTATTCATTTTATTATTGGCTCTTTATTATTATTAGTGTCGGTGTGTATAGGTACTATATATTCGTATTTTAGTAGATTTTGTACAATTAACAAATCAGCAGTCAAGCATTTTTTTTTATTTACTACAAACATGCATGAGATGCTCATACACACAGACAGATACGAACAAACTATAAGAAGTCCGTTTTCACTATCTAAAAATGACGAAGACAAAAATTCATTCAGCGTGAAACAAACCTTTTGCCATCGCACATGCCCGCAACAATTCGTATACACATTCGCCTTCTATATCAGAAAAGTATTAAAGTAAAAAATTGCATAATTAGATATTAAAACCTAGAAACCAACATTTTCTACCAATTTACAAGGCTTTAGTACATGCGTACAGTGCAGCCCTTGTAAGGTCTATCTGCGATGTCATCCTACCCGCTATCTGCAACTTGTACAACTTGTAAACCGTAGTTTTTATTATCTCTAAGCATAATATTTTCTTGCTATTTCCATTCTTGAGTTCCTGTTTTTGTATTCATTGTTTCATATTGATATCAACCAAATTTAAAGACACACTATAGGATATATGTTAGAAAGTGCATCAGGGCATCGTCTTGCTGACCGAAGTGAAATCCGAATATGTCATACATACACGCAAAACTCATAATTAATGACTAAAAATTGAACTGCTTACCAATCTACCCACTTACAGCAAGTGGTATCAACAACACAAACACCGAAAACCTACACGACAATAGAAATGACAACACATGTAAGCGTGTTGCAAACAAAACACGACACGGATATCGAATTGGATACGATTAATGTTCGAAATCGACAACTAGCCGAGATGAACAATGTGTACACGACAACTATCAACTCGAAATCCTTCAGGTTCCGTAACTGACGCCCACTCGATCTTTCGACACTCGACTAGTCGTAAATTATAATTTTAAAAGTAGTTGCAGCACGCATGCGTCACAGTTCTAATGAACAGCCATGCGGCTAGTTATTTATTCGTATTCCAAACCTAATTTATTTTAGAGCGTTGAGGATAATTCTATGGGTCTAGTTATTGTAAGTTATTACTCAGTTCTTTTAAACTACATTTTTATTTATCTAGGTCTTATAAAACAATAATTATTGCTATCAATGTAGGTATATTATACATAGGTATGTTTTAATAAATATATGTATATATGTATCTAATAAACACAATTATTATTCATGATATACATACATATTACTGGATGTTAGGTATGATACCTTACCACCTTGTATTAAGTTTTTGATTTTTTTTATCTGACTTATAGACTATTTCAATTCTATAAAAACGCAGTGAACACCACTTTATATGATATTATTCAAAATATAAAAATAGCTCCACGACATACCATTCTTACAGCACAGCTATAACATCGTGGTAACCAAAACCATCATTCAAGCCGCGACTCGCTGGCATATCAGAGCATATCAAAGTAAGCATTCAATAACCAGCAATTTACAATCATATGGAACACATTTATCAGTCGCAACATACCGCGATGTATGTAAGCCTTTAGTAAAGCAAATATAAACGCTAAAGCACTATGGAACAATGCCTCGGGCCAACGTCTGACCGACCGGCCGCCCCGTGTCCGCTGATTGTACCTTACGATGACAAGCTCACGCTATCGCAAATAAGTATTTATTGCAACTGCACGAATAGATTTATAACCTCTATGATATGATCCTTTGTTCGGCCTTGCCAGAATCGTGGCATCGATTAATTAGGGTAAAATTTGAGCCTTAGAATGCACTTCCGCCTTCAGCCCAATGCGAATTGTGGACGGAAATCGAACATTCGCAGCAGTTATCCTGCCTATCAAGAATGTACAGTCCTAACGGTTAACTATTACTGCGTGTTTACAAATAATTATTAAGTACCTAAATAATAATAATAATAAAATACTTTATTGCACTACTACAACGACAACAGCTAAACAAACAAATAAAGAACTTAAATAGTAGGTAACAACAGGCGGTCTTATCGCTAAAGAGCGATCTCTACCAGACAACCTTCAGACAGCGAGATAGTGGATAGAAAAGAGTTAAGGGCAGTGCAAATAAAATAAAATGTAAATACCTAACTCAATATAAGCTAAAAGCAAGAAAGAAAAAAGATTATCAATAAAATAAACTACATACATTCGTGAAGCGATAAAAATAAACTACATAAACCTACACAAACTACATAGATACAAATATTGAACATCCAAGCAAGAGAAAGTAACGACCAGGTAGCGCAAACAAAAAATGGGAAAAAGACTAAGGAAGAGATAAAAAGTGTTCCTTTAAACGTTTTTAAGCGTTAAATAATAATAAAATAAAAAATAATGTTTCTCGTATTGACAAAAAGAGCGCAATATTATCTCGACACCAACTCGATGAGTTCGACACGATTATTAACAGGCCAGAGGTCAGATCACTATCGACACAGACTAATCCAACCACCTTACCAAATAAAATGAACAGAGAAGCATTCCCTTCATACAAAGATACGGACAGAGATTGATATCAAAAGATAAGCCGTGCCCTTTGGAAATAAAAATCTTATTGGGCCCGATATCTCAGGAATCTCTTAACAAGAAAAAGAAGAACGCAATCATAATAAATTATTATAATGATGAACGCGATACACGTGTTTTTCGATACGGTCATTTCATTACAGCAAAATTGTAAGTGGAGGGTCAGATAGTGGCCATGTGGTAGCGACCCTAGGAAAGGCTAGGTACGCCGGCTACCGGTACACTTCTGTCGGTGACCTCGGTTCAGCGGCGCATTCCTTCTTAGGCTTAATAATACACATGAGTTGGACGTAACGATCTGCTCCGTGCACGCTCATTAAATATCCTTCTGGATCCATGCCTGCTGTTCGTTATTATGTGCCCCGAGTACTACAGTCCGTGATATACTTGCTGTTCAATTTTCCGCATTTGCTGTACTTACTGCATGTAAAGACTGGAGCAATTTGGCATGCATGGATCTCAGGATGATGAAATTCATCAAATATATACCTACGTACCAATGCGATTTAATTTGTTTAGAAAAGATAATATTAGGTACGCAAAACTATGACAGTGGTGGTGACGAGAATGTAAAAAAATCAGGTATGATATCAATTTCTGCAATCATACAGACTGAAATTTGATTTGTATTATACGAGCAACAATATTATTATTGTATTTTTAAATCGTCGTTTGACGTGACGTTGCGTAAAACACAAAGTCACAACTCATCTATCTAAGAGATATGTCACACTCGGGTATATATTATTATGGTAATGTCGACAATAGCCAGCATCCGGTGCCACCCCGAACATTGTCGCGGTCGACGACACCGCCCATCCATGTCATTAAAAGCATTTTTTTTTTATTTCGAATCCTATAAAGCGCAAAAGCGTGGGACGACTTTGTCCCACAACGTTATAAATGTGCATTCCTGTGGAAATAGGTACTTACATGCTTTAACGATGCTACTATTTTCGTCATTGTACGATATTATCTAGGCTATCATTTATTATATGTTAATCCTTAATGGCGCGCGTAGCTCAATCCTAATCTAATACGAGTATCATCTGAAATAAACATGAAATAGACAACAATGATGTGGTTTATTTGAAAAGTCAATTATGGCGCTGATAGGCCAATATTTTCAAATTATATGTATAAAAAGTGTTTTGAGAAATACATTTCCCGATAGCCACGGCAGTAGTTTGTGGGATCGTGTAATCCGAGTTTGCGCGATCCCAGGCGGTACATACTTATGCTTAACTTTGGGACCGGAAATTTCGCCTGTTTTTTTATACAGTTTTTGGACAATATACCTACTTAATAAAATTCAACTACTCGATATGTATCCCACTTTCCTCACTCTAGTATCATTTGCTGAACAAAAATATTATTATTACGTCTGTAAGAACATAGTGTAAACATTTTATATTGTTATAAACGCGATCTTGATATACTTTGAAAGCGATAACTACGTATTATCAAAGACATAATATATGTAACTCCGTATAGACGGATAAGGTCTAAGAAAAAAACGTTACCCAAAACCATAGAGAAAAAGGTACGGTGGCCTAGATGGCGTTACAACTTTGGGGAACGCTCGGCTAGATGGCACTTATTTCATATTTGTCATTTTAACCCATATCAAGCGGACAATATGGCTTAAATTGTCAAAACTGAGGTTCAAAAGTTTTAAGCTTGTGTCGAGAGATGGCAGTCTATGCACTGTGATTACATATTTTACTTTGAC
The DNA here is from genome assembly GCF_023078275.1 of Leguminivora glycinivorella. Lineage (NCBI taxonomy): Eukaryota > Metazoa > Arthropoda > Insecta > Lepidoptera > Tortricidae > Leguminivora > Leguminivora glycinivorella. Next base: position 21,971,414 of record NC_062971.1, read on the forward strand.
AGTAACTCTCTATAATACTCGATCCTCTTTGGTATTATGAAAAGCAATCTTACTTAGATTTACCTACTTTAAAAGGGGGTAAGTATAGCTTTGCATTGAATGAGCCTTTAGAATATCAAAATTGGGTTCAGAGGCTTGTATTATTGTTATTTTAGTGGAGAATTTCCTGGCTTCTAATTTTTGACTTTGGCTGTGCCACTGAACCGAATTTGAAGCTTTGAATGTACATTCATGATTCAGCGAAGAATGTAACCCTCTTTAATATTTAATGGAATGAGAGAGAGAGAGTATCTCAGGCCGCCTCGATCGCCACCAACCACCCGAGCAAGCAGGATTCAGGCCAGGCCTCTCTACCACCGACCATCTGCACTCTGTAAATCAAATAATTGAAAAATGCCAAGAACATAGACTTCCACTTTATATTGCCTTCATAGATAAAAGCTAAAAGCTTAATAAGCTTTTGATAGCATCACACACGAATCCATTTTTACTGCCCTGTTAGACCAAGAAATAGATCCACCTTACATTAATCTCTTGAGCAACATATATAGAAATAGTACCGCCGCCATTAAACTGCAATCATCTGGCCCTTCCTTCAAAATAGAGAGAGGAGTTAAGCAAGGAGACCCACTATCGCCGAAACTCTTTACCAGCACTCTGGAACACGTCTTCAGAAAACTTGCGCCTAGTTGGGGAGAGAAGGGGCTCGTCGTCGGAGAACGCAGATTAACCAATCTACGGTTCGCTGATGACATAGTCGTTTTCTCCTCAACCGCTTCCGAGTTACAAGAAATGCTTGAAGAACTAAGCACTGCAAGCCTCGAGATTGGACTAAAGATGAATATGTCAAAGACCAAGCTAATGACTAATAGTACACCACGTAGGATAGAGGTAAGTGGAGAACAGGTTGCATATGTCAATGAGTACATTTATTTGGGCCAATTGGTTTCCCTCCAGGCACGTCAAGAAAAAGAGATCGAAAGACGAATTGAAAACGCCTGGAGGAGCTATTGGTCCATGAAACATCTTATGAAAGGTAATCTTCCGATGACACTCAAACGGAAGCTCATGGACATATGCATACTCCCTATTCTGACCTACGGTGCATAGACTTGGTCTTTGACTAAAGCTCAGAAGTCCAAGCTCGGGGTTTGCCAACGAGCCATGGAGCGTAGCATACTAGGTGTCAAATTGGTGGATCGAGTCCGGAACACCACGCTACGCTCTAAAACTCAAATCGCCGATGTAGCTCGGAAGGCGGCCAAGTTAAAATGGGACTGGGCTGGTCACGTCTGCCGAATGCCTAATGAGTTGTGGGCCAAACTCACTACAGTGTGGGAGCCCGAAAACTCTGATCGGGGATCCGGCAGACCCCGCCGGCGATGGAGGGATGAACTGGACTCCTTCTTGGAGGAATGGTCAGACATAGCACTGGATAGAGATCAGTGGAAAAATTGGGGGAGGCCTTTGCCCAGCAGTGGGACACGACGGGCTCCAAATAATAAATAATAATAATAATAATGAGAGCTTTGACTGGACGTATTATTTATGAGCTACAGGTAAACAACTGAAAAAGGAAAAAGAGCATTAATTTGAGCGTCTACGCGTCGATGATATTTTTCTTCCGTTAATTTAATCAGTTGCAGCAATAAGTAGCTGTCTGTTGAGTGAAAAATGTCGTTCATTTGACCGTTCGTTCCCACGCATTGGAGTAGGTAGTGTTAAAAGCTTGTCACCATAGGGTTTTAATGTCCTTAAGTATTGCTTAATTAAATCTTCGTTGAATTACGAGAAACTGGTAAAGTGACTTATATTAATATACCTACCTACAGTCCTACATAGCATGGTGTTTGTAAACAAACCTTGTCAGAAAAGTTGAATGGTAAAATATCGAATTAATTTAATCTAAAGTTTTTACTGCAGTAGACAATATTAGTGTTTTACACCCCGTACGTGATCTAATGCCCAATGTAACGGTAACACTCAATTGGTGTTCCAAAAAGCGTTCCGTGTGATCAAAGTACGAGTATTTTGTTGAATCTATTGATCATTTTTGTACTATCATCCTATCTCCATAGAGTGGAGAATAGCCTGTGGTTAAACTAATAATTATGTTTAGAGTCTTGTACATTACAAGGTCTTGTTATCGGCAGGTAATTGAACACGTCAAAGTACCGTGAATGGTACAACGGCGTCTAATAAGGAGGTAACTGTTTACCAAAAAAGTTGCGGTTTTGGCAACAAATTGTATAGCTGTATTTGGCGATGTCGGCCACAAAATTGTGGCGCACAATCATTTTATTTTTTAGTTTAACATATTTTTGGCGCCACTACAGCGCTGTTTGTAATACGAAGCCTTATTTTGTATACAGTATTAATTAAATGAGTTAAAGCCCATGTTGCTTATTTTTAAGCTCGAGTACCTAACACTATAATTACAGGAAACCGTTGGGCACTTGAGAGCAGTTCGTATAAGGGTACAAAATTCCACGTTAAAGTGGTGCTAATTTTACGTATTAGTTATGCAAAATGCCAAATTACAGTAGCAACTAAGCTTTGTATAAATATTTAGTTCCCTAATATGCCTAAAACTTAAAGCATTGTTTCCAGATATATATTAAAAACAACATATTTTTAATTAGTTAGGTAGTTTTTAGGGTTCCGTAGTCAACTAGGAACCCTTATAGTTTCGCCATGTCTGTCTGTCCGTCCGTCCGTCCGTCCGTCCGTCCGCGGATAATCTCAGTAACCGTTAGCACTAGAAAGCTGAAATTTGGTACCAATATGTATATCAATCACGCCAACAAAGTGCAAAAATAAAAAACCGGCCAAGTGCGAGTCGGACTCGCGCACCGAGGGTTCCGTACAAACCTAAGGTTTTCGGAATTTTTCCTTTATGTGTGCTATAAAACGTTGCTTCATGCCAAATTTCAAGATTCTAGGTCGACTGGAAGTACCCTTTAGGTTTTGATTCCCTTGCGAGTACTTGCGAGTTTCAAAATATGCAGCTTAAATTGCTGTTTCCTTTGATTGCGTTGATATAGAAGTTTGATTTTGTTACAGCTTAAAGGTATTATAGACCTGAGTATTTGGTATGAATTTCAATTTAATACCTCTACGCGTTTATGAGGAAATGGGTAGTAAGGTTAAAATTATTTAAAAAAAATATATTATGTGATGTAACTAAAAATTTATGGTTTTCGTAATTTTTCCTTTATCTATGCTATAAGACGTTGCTTCGTACCAAATTTCAAGATTCTGAGTTCACGGGAAGCACCCTGTAGGTTTTGATTCCCTTGCAAGTGTCGAAAATTTGCGGCATAAACGGCTGTATCTTTTGATTGCGTTGGCTTAGAAGTTTGATTTTTTCACAGCTTCAAGGGACAGTAGACCTGAGTAATTGATATAAATTTCAGCTTCATACCTCCACGCGTTCCTGAGAAAAAGGGTCTTGACAGACGGACGGACGGACAGACGGACAACAAAGTGATCCTATAAGGGTTCCGTTTTTTCCTTTTGAGGTACGGAACCCTAAAAATGGAAAAAAATGTTTTATTAGGGTACCCCCCCTACATGTAAAGTGGGGGCTGATATTTTTTTTTCATTCCAACCTCAACGTGTGATATATTGTTGTATAGGTATTTAAAAATGAATAAGGGTTTACTAAGATCGTTTTTTGATAATATTTATATGTTCTGAAATAATCGCTCCCAAAGGCAAAAAAAGTGCGTCCCCCCCCTCTAACTTTTGAACCATAAGTTTAAAAAATATGACAAAAATCACAAAAGTAGAACTTTATAAAGACTTTCTAGGAAAATTGTTTTGAACTTGATAGGTTCAGTAGTTTTTGAGAAAAATACGGAAAACTACGGAACCCTACACTGAGCGTGGCCCGACACGCTCTTGGCCGGTTTTTTTAAGTACTTTTAACTAATATTTTGTATCAAAAAATATAAATTTAAGATGTTGTATTCAGAACAGCGTAACATTACCCAAAAATGCCTTTGGCCTGCTATCTGGAATTATAGTCACGTCGGTTTCAAGCGAGATCAAGTGTCGCAAAAGGACTTATTACTTCATGCAATAAGTGCACAGTATTCAGATGGAACGTGACCGGGGAAAGTGGATCGCAGAGTGCGAATTTATCAAGTGTACCGGATGGTAGCTCACCATTCCTTGCATAACAAGCCAATTCAAATGTAAACCTGCATCAGAACGATATTTTAAAGATGTCACTCAGTCATCCTACGTCGCGCCCGCGCCAATACAGCTTTTGGCAAGTACAAGCGAAATGCACGATATCCGAATGACATCCTTTTTGTATTTTAATGATATCAGTGTGAGTTGGAATTGACCTGCAACATTGCGTGGGGAAAACTAAATCGTATCAGACTGTCTCGCTTAGTGCACCATTTGCCTAGACAATGGGTCATACAATTTGATTATAAAGACGTAATGTCCCCTGTAATTCAGAGGTGAGCGATGAAAATTGCGATTATAATGTTTTGACTTTACCACTAAACACCCTAAGTTGTTAATTTGTAGTGATGTAATATAAATGCTTGTGTTCGCTTATAATATTTTCACGCTTGTAACTATATAGTACAGATAAAGGTAAGTTGTGATGTGACTGACGTATAGTTACGGGCAGAACTAAAAAGTGATATAATTATGTTGTTTATTTTATTCTAATTGTAGGATCTACGAGTATATTGTGATGTAGAAATGCTTATTAATATGTTATATTCTAAAATGTCACTGTTCTGTCAATCGTTATTACATAACCAAGGTATAAAGTTAGAATCGCGTCCCAGATAAAATGTATTACATGATCTGTATAGTGAGATAGTTGACCGCCCTTCGCAAAATATCGACATATAAACTCAGTTATCTCTATTGCTGACTGTACGTATTAAGTTAAGTAGCTAGATTTTATACCTCGATTGAGAAGTAGGTAGTGTCTATTAAAGTTATTTACTACTGTACTTTAATGAAGTCATGTAAGCCAAGTAGATATAAATAAAGCATTATGGCTTGCAACATTTCTTAAATGCTATGCCCGCAGTAAAAACAAATGATTGTCTGTCTGTCTATCTTAACGTCGAGTATCTCCTTACTATTGTAAACTATGGCAAACCCATTGTCGTGAAAGCACTATTTCCTCTCCATTGTGCCATGACGAACTTAACTGATCATATCGCCACATGACAAACTATGTCAGAAACAAAATAAACTATAGCAGTGAATCGAATATTCGTCAGGATTTTTATGAGGAGCTCGTTAACAGTACCGCCTTAAATTGCACAAGAACATTTATATCTGACAATAAATTTTATACCAGCTCTAAAACTATTGGAAGGTATCAAATGTGTTCAGAGTTATGTAACGTATAGGCAGTTGTTTGTCAATAAACCTTGTCGACACGACCGATACCATTTGAGAGTCATTTGTATTAGTTTATTAGTATTGTAACTTACGGGCTCGCTGTAATGACTGACAACACCGTATCGTTATTAATTGTCAGTCTCGACAGATTAACATATCGACTCGAGATAAGACTAATGTAAATCTACTAACTAATTGAATAAGAAGTGTTTTGAAATTGGGACTTACAATGTTCAAACAATAGGGCTCGAGTAAATATATTAGATACTTAAACAATAAAAGTTAAAGCTTAGTTTTTGGCAGAAATTAATGGGTTCGGAAAGCGAACCCAAAAAGGCAAATACAAAAGTTAGTTATTTGACCTTAAATCCATCACAGTTGATTGCGAAACCCGCCCCCGTTTCAATTTACATTAATTTTCGTTCGAGCTGAACTCATGTTGGCAATATTGAGTGTTAAAGGTTGGTGTTTGGTGTTTTAGAATAAAACCAATTATTAATGAATTAGAGTAGATATATCCAGGGGAATTGTTTTGCATGATTGTTTTTTAGTTATCATGCAGAAACGTCTGCGAGCGATATTACATATTTTTAAATTAAAGGAAAAATGGAAAAATGCATACGTCTCCGGCAGGACTCGAACCATTTTTCCTTTAATTTAAAAATATGTTTTGTATATGTGTTAGGTTGTTAGAAGTAAAACAGTTTTCTTTTAAAAAATTTTCACTTTGGAATGGATTAATGGTTTTTCATTTACTGGTGGTCAAAAATTGATACTAGCAGCGAGTAGTAAAATTTAATTAAAACCGTGAACCGTAAAGGTTCTTTTCAAAATTTGCCACAAGCCATAACTTTGGTCATAAAATAATTTTCTAATATTGGCACTGTTAAGGAACTTTTAACTACCTAACTTAGGTAAGTAAGCCCAGTCTTTCAGTAAAACTTTCTCAAACCAAAATCAAAACACGACTATAGTCAATTAATGTCACCGTGTGCCACTCCGACCGGGGTCCCGCCACGAGGTCAAAGGGCCGGCTCGCGTGATCCTTGCCATAACGATATCTTGCCCGAATTTACCGCGGCTGACCTATAGGCTGGACTTATGACTCCTGGACTAACACCGTTTCTCACAGCCTATTTGTTTTGACCCAACTCATGTTCCGATATTCGTGTTGTAAGAGTATAATGAATATACCTACACCAAAGCACATGAAACTGTTCAAGGTTAAAAGGAAACGAAATTTTTATATAGCAGTGAGAGGTTGCTAGTCCATCGCCCATACCTCAACTGTACCCATAACCCGCAGCCGACTTCTGCGACACCGAGACAATAGTTATTTGTTATACAAGGGGGCAAAGTTGTATTTTAACGCCGAGTGTGGAATTGAAAAACGAGAAAGTGAAAGGATTCTATAGTTGAACCACGAGCGAAGCGAGTGGTTCGAGAATAGAATCCTGAACTTGCGAGTTTTTTAACACACGAGAAGTCAAATACATTTGCACCCGAGTGTAACACAAAACTTTTCCCCTCACTATAGCGAGGAAACTACAACGCAATAAATGCGTTTATCACTGCTTCCAGTAGTTCCACAGGTGGTAAATCATCTTTAATACTAGATTCACCTACTTTTATCAATTTTGAAGCAGTTAATTTTACTTTATTCAAGGTCAAATTACTTTACCCACTAGTGGATAAAATGCGTTTTTACCCGCTGGTATTAAAGGACAAAACACGTGTTTCCGAGCTAGTGAGGGGAAAAATAATTAAAGAAATAGTTTTGCTAAATTTTTAACAAGCAAAGGCCTGCCCTTTTCCACCTCTCATCACGGTTTGCCTCATAAAAGCTAAAAATGACAGCTTTAGACATGACATTACATCTTTTGCCATTTCAATTCGTGATATGAGAAAGAAAGATTATACGACGGCAGATAAAAGTCAGTAAGACCCTGTGGGCCTCGTCTCGTTTCACTGAGGAAATGTGCTGTCATTTGTGAAATGATATGGTCGTGTATAACATCACCTGAGAAACTTGATTTGGAATGATCATAAGTGTATCTGTTTTTCAGTACATCTAGTAGATTTAACTGTACAAAAGCGTTAGAAACGTAAACTGTTTCATTCATAAAAGCTCACTACTTATATTCATAAGCAGTTGAAGAATTTTATATACGATACTCGTTCCTTACAACCAAATAGAATCTTCCGCTTGTTCGTCTTTCAATATTAGCACTGTGGGGTGAAATAATAATTTACCTCTTCGTAAAATAACTATTATACCTACGATTTACTTATTTCAGAGGATAAATGAATGTCGTTCTTATATTTTTGATTAGTTAAGACAACCGTGTGGTAATAGCGTATTGACGCTAAATAGCGTACTGATTCAATTATTTCACTTAAAGGTAAAAAAAAGAAGTATTTGTGAGCTTTGTAAAAGCTTTTTAAGGGTCCCCCCACATCTAGCGTCTCGCGAGCGTCGCGTCGGGCCAACTGTATGGGCAAAGCCTGACGCTGCGTCGACGTCGCGTCGACGCGACGTCTTTTCCCATACAGTTGGCCCGACGCGACGCTCGCGAGACGCTAGATGTGGGGGGACCCTAAAAGTTTCCTTTGAGGTTCGTAACAAATTTGGCTCAATGCTCACAAACACAAGAAGCCCGGCCAATGCTCGTTATTAAGAAAACAGTAAACCATTATAACGCGGTTATAATAGACCCGCGTCGAGGTCACGATGTTAAACGAACGACATTAATAAAGCTCTAATAAGTTTGCCTCCGTCTTAGATCCCACAGATTCGCTTCCTATTTAAACGCCTTTATCTAGTTAATTATCTTTGTTAAATATCGACAATTTCTCTGCCTTATTCTTACAGATACCTATTATTTAGGTATAGGGGAGATTTATAAGGCCAGATGGAATAAGAATTGCATAGCTTATTTTTTACCAGGAGGAGAAGAATTGTGAGGATTCTCGACAAGTGTTAGTCTTACCTCACTGTTTGGCATAACCAATTGCGTACTCTTTATTATACCACATCAAACTCTTAATTTGCATAGAAGAGCAAAATAGTAGGTAATTCTTTTTTGCATTTGATTTTCATTGGAACCGTTGTAGGCCTAACTTTTTTGTTAAATAATATACCTACCTGAAAACACAAAAGTTGATATAACGTAATTTATTGAAATATATATATATACATGCATGTTGTTACACTTGTTACATAATATTACATAATATTCTTAATGTTGCATAATATTCTTGACTTAAAGGATTTAAAGTATTTATCTTAACTAAAAGCGTTAAGTTAAATACTTTAAATCGTTTAATTTAGGAATATTTTGTAATAAGATTATCATAGTCTTTATCATACCCCGACTTATTCACCAGCTACGAATTAGATTTTATTGCTTGCTTTATTAGTCACTGTAGCTTACTAACTAAAATAAGGATACAAAACACAGAGTTAACCTCGTTTAAGACTTTGATTGGACGTGACCGGTCGACGTAGCCTACATTACATACTAACTGCTTTTACTATATATTAAAGTCCGGAGGGCGGAAAATCGATACATGGTATTGACCAGCACATCGTTGCCACGTGACTCGCGCATTATGTAGGCATCAAATTTATAAAACCAATATTTGTTGTGGACTCATCATCAGACATATAGACTATCGGAGCGGCCAAGGCCCAAGGTTAGGGTTGCAAAAAACGGTTTTTTTTTTCTGGCTTGAAAAAAAAACATGAAAGAACACCGTGAAAAAAAACCAGTTTATTTTTCTGGAATATTTTTTTTTTTGCAAATCAGTTAATACTTTTATCCGGTTTTTAAACTTTATGTAAACTATTAAACGAAGTTAATTTAATAACTTTATTTTCTGATTTTATAAAAATAACGTTTACGAAATCTGTAGTAGGTAGTTATCACTATTTACTGTTGGCAACACCACCGCCTCTCGACGCTCCACGCCGGATCGGGGATTCCCCAATAAACGTTTTTCAGTAATGTACATTCAGTAATGTTTCTCGAATTAAAATGTATGTTACTGTTGTTGAAACGTACTCAAGTCACGAAAAACCGTTATTATCGTATGTCTCATCTGAATTAAACATATATTTAAAAAAAATGATGCTAGGTTTTCTTCATGTTTTTTTTCCATAATTCTGAAAAAAAAATCTTTTTTTTTTCTATTTGCAACCCTACCCAAGTTGCTCACAGACGCAAATGCCTCACGCCTGTATTGTCAAGGCGTCAGAGTGCGTGTTCAGATATTCTTGAGCACCTCGGGCGCTCCGACATATCTGATGGCGACCGTAGGCAGATCCATTAGGGAATTAGATTCGCGAATTCTTTAAAAGCCTTCCCGTAAAATGCGTTGCCTTGAGGAGCTCATTTCCTTTTCGCGTCCAACGCGACGAGATAAGAATTCATTCATATTTCAAATGATATTATAGAGGATTATTCGTTTTGTCATACTTCAAATATAGTGGTCCCTGATTTTCCTCCCCGAGTGACATTATAGTACAGATGTTTACAGATTTTTTGCCGAATGACATTATAGTAAAGATGTTTACAGATTTTTTGGTAACTTTCAAATAAATATTTTAAGAGTTAACCCGTAGAGCGCATTATTTATTAGCAGCTACGGAATCAGTTTTAAATTATCTCCTAATTTTAAATGAAACAAAAAAAAAACGAAATAAAAAGCTAAGTACGTAAATGTAGTAAGGAATTGTGTGAATATTATTCTGTTATCAATATCTAGGAAGGAGAACAAGGAATGTGTTTGTATGAAAACGTATTTCTGGTCGGTTGTGCCCTTTCGTCTTAATATTACGCAGATAAATACTCGAAAGTAAGAATAAATTACGTGAATTCACCTGTGACGGAAATATTTAACAAAAAGCCGTTATTTTACCAATTAAATAAGGATTTAGTAATCCAATTATGGTTTAGAATTATACGGATAATCCTAATGCCTCCTAAGCGGGTTTCCTACGATTTGGGTCAAGCGATTGCGAGCGATTTTTTTATATTTAACCACGTGAAATTTAATATTAAGTGTTTTACGGATTAAGCGATAGGCTAGTTTCCTACTAGTCAAATCACCTTCTTTTTAAGAACTGTCAAAACGATTTGCTAATATGGAATTACTATGAAATACTGAGGAGTGACGTCACGGTCAATTCATTTACTTTATATCTTTCTCTTTGACTTATTAAATAGAAATTATGTTTAAACATAACTACTGTCCATATATTTCTTCTAATTATGTGGTGCTTTACTTCGTGCACTGCATAAAATATTTTATTGTAAGTATAGGAAACTAGCCTATTATAACTCAATAATGGAAACTCATGTAATAAAATGTTACAGTCTGAACAAAAAGAATTGAAATTAAATAGTGGCAACTTTTTGTAACTTATTTCTTTTGTGTGTGTGTGTATTGTGACAAGCAAATAAACGGATATCTATCTATCTATCTGCCTATCAATATTATAGTGTCATCACTTTCAAATCAGTGTGTGTGTGTGTGAAAACGGGACGACACTACGTTGCCACTTTTTAATTTCTACTCTTTTAGTCAGACTGTATTAGGTATGGTCACAAATTGATCAGTTTACACGATACAGCGGTGTATTAGAGTTTATAACAAGCGAGGCGCTATCAGCATACGTCGCGTCGGCTTACACACTGAGTGTTATGCCTATGATAATGGCGCCGCGAAGCAGTGAGGTCAGCGGCGACATCGTGCGCAGCCATTTTTGCAGTATCTCCCGCTGTTCAGCCGCTCATGCTGCCCCGCGGCCCGACCGCTTCCAACCCGAGAAATATTACTCATAAATAACTATGACAAATGATATTCCGCTACGATCGTTGCGCTCTAACCATTTCTGGAGTAGACCGCGTCATGTTCCACCCTCATTACTTTTTATGGGGATGTGATAGAACGTTTTAGCACGTTCTGCCATTTACACCGGTTCACGATTTTGGACGAGTTGTTTCCGCGTAGTGTTGCCGATGCCGTACAACATATATATTATTAAAGGTTTTCCGTTTGCAAAAGGTCAGCTTAAATTTCAACAGTTAAATTGAGAGGAATGAAGCGTTATCTATAGGCATAATGATTTAAGTTCGTTGAGGCAGCCCAGTTTAATAATCCTTTAATTGCGTTCACTTGCTTTGTCCGTTATTGAATATTTCATTGGTTTTCAGTTCAGCTAAAAAAGTTTACATATATGCACACATATTCTAGTAATCGATTGGTAGATGGCTACATATATCGAAAGATAACTATTACTCACATTCTGGATCTTTTACTATAAGACCGAAATACAAAATGTATAATCGGATTACGGAGCTTTTAACGTACAAGTTATACATTTCTGACAACTATGCAGCACGCACAAACTTACTCATTCCGACCCAGAAGGCGCTAATGGTGGAGCTCCAGTATGAAATGGCGTTAGTTTCAATCTTCAGCACAGGAGCACATAAGTTTGTAGCTTGTACATTTAATCTGCTATCGAGGCGTCGATATCTGCGGCCGCACGCGACAAGATTTAAAGTTGCGGGCGAATGGCACGTCAGACAAATATTTCACCTTGGTTTGTGGCAAGCGGAAGCACTAGATCTAGTGCAACTTAGGAGATAACGGTGCTGTCTAGAAAGTTATTATATTTTAGAATTTCTGGAAGAAACAGAGTCTGAGCACATACTTTCCTGATGTTTACAATAATTCGTAAGATTTCAAGATCATTATAATGCTTATAATACCTACACCTCACTTTTATGCATTCATATTATAAAATTGACAAATAATACAAATATGTATTAGTCCCTCATAAACTACTATAATATTTCCAAGGATACAAACTCCAAAGCCAGTTCCATATGATATGTTTCTTGAGGGAGTAAAGATCACGAAACATGCGTGTAATCTTTGGTTCTAGTAAGTAACCGTGGCGCTGTTCAGGTTCACATTCTCAATACAATAGTTACCATTTTCCGTGAACTTTACGCTATCGAGCATCATATTCTAAAAAGTAAAAAAAACTCATCATGACAAGAGGTTCTGATATTACAACACCAACAGTGAGAACACGACACTAAAACAATTAAAAAATCCTACCAAGGCTAATCAAAGTCTTCTAATCTTAGTAAACCTGCCAAGTGAAAAATGTTTCAAATCGATTTAGATCCGCTTTCAAAGCAGAGTTGCGTTGGCAAGTTGATCGGTGTTTACTTACCAGAGAACTTGTAACTTGTCTGTTCTCCGTCGACGCAGATAGCCCTGAGATACAAATATAAAACGAGAGTTCCATAGTTAAATGTACTACATAAATATTTTAAATATTATATGAAGATAAAATGGAGCAACGTCGACAGTAAAAAAAAAACCCAAAATAAACGCATTAAAACTCTTTATGTATAATTAGCACAGGTTACTCGTAATATTGCTTACTATTCGACATATAAGTAGGTAACTATTCGATGACTACACTCCTGTATCTGTAGGTAATGATGTGGTTCTTTCCGTGTAACAATCCAATAAAATTAAGGCTAGGCATGTTACCCCAACGTTATTATCGCAGCAGCTAGTACCGATGTAAGTAGTAAATTAAGTTCCTTAAGCACCAACAACTCGCATTACTGAACCGCCTCTCATCCCTAGAAGGTTACATTAAAAATAAACTCGTATATATGAACCGACATGAAATTGAAATTGAGTTATGCTCAAACCAGTTATTACCCGCGAAGCTATAAAGCGACGCTTCCTGCTCGTAGCGGACAGAAGCCGAGCTATGATTTCATAACAATTTTCGCTTTCGCGAGTCCGAGTTTGAGGATTAGTTTCTTAGGAGAATAAACTTTGATTTTATGAATAATCTTGGTTTACTTGGTTACTTTTTCTTTAAACAGAATTCTGCAAACTAACTAAATAACACTTTCATTAAATCTATGAAGATATATTAAGCACATTTAATTTTTTTGTTTTCAATATATACACGAAGAGTGTATTTCTGCTCATGTTCAAACACTAAAATCCCAAATGAAATTTTCTGAAGTTCACCTAGATATAAAGGTAATACCACAGAGGATCGAGTATTATAGAGAGTTACTGTCGAAGTATAATGTGTAATCACAGTGCATAGACTGCCATCTCTTGACACAGGCATAAAACTTTTGAACCTCAGTTTTGACAATTTGACCCATATTGTTAGCTTGATATGTTTTAAAATGTCAAATATTCATATTAGTGCCATCTAGCTGAGCGTACCCCAAAGGTGTAATGCCATCTAGGCCACCGTACCTTTTTCTGTATGGTAGTGAGGTACGTTTTTTTCTTAGACTTTATCTGTCTATACGGAGTTATATAGGTATGTCTTTGGTAATACTTACTAATCTTTTTATATAATTTAAAATATTATCGACAATAACTAATATAAATGGTTTAGTTGAATATGAGAATATATGAATCTATAAAACATGTATATGTTATGTGTCACTTATATTGTGAACTTTTATAGGCCATTGAATGAATTCACACTTCGTATGTTTAGTTTTATAATCAACACCTAGATGTGAAGCAGAGATTGGTAATCTGGTGAGATGCCAAGTTTCATTGTGCAAGAGATTGGTGCAACAGTGAGCTTCTGATAAATTTATCGCAATCGTAAAATAACGGTTCATCTTGAGCTGCATACAAATAAACGCTTAAAGTTATATTTCAATATTATTAATCTAAAATCTGGAGGTTTTGATATTTGCATTATGATTTAAAAATGAAATCACAAAAATGCTACCGCATCTGATAATATAGTTATATGTTGATTATATATCCATGTATACTTCCATACTAATATTATAAATGGGAAAGTGTGTGTGTCTGTTTGTTTGTCCGTCCTTCACGGAAAAACGGAACGACGAATTGACGTGATTTTTTAAGTGGAGATAGTTGAAGGGATGGAGAGTGACATAGGTTACTTTTTGTCTCTTTCTAATGCGAGCGAAGCCGCGGGCAAAATCTAGTACATGATAATAGTGATAATGTAAGAGAGTAGAGACTGCTCGATCCCACAGTCAAACCGTGAAAACTGTTTTGTGGGACACTGTTCTAATGTAAACTGTTTATTTGTGTGTTAATAAGTAAATAATAATAAATAAAATAAATCTATATCAGAACTAAATAGGTATATACAAAACTCCAAACTCTCGTTGAAGCGTGCATTGAAGCATACACTAATCACGTCGTAACAAAATTGGAACAAACATTAGATCATTTTCTTCTTTGAAATCCATTAGATCCATGTCGTCAGCATTACTTTTTTAATTCTTGTTGTCTGAATGTTAGTACCATCGACTGAAGAGCGACAGGATAATCTTGTTTGGAATTCTACTTTGTTTATGTACAAATTATGCCATTCGTTTGCTTTGACCAAAGTTTTCTCGTAAAAAGTTAGAACATATTAAATTAAACGAGGATACAATGTGAAAATATTCTTAGACTGTTTGTTGTAAACCAGATATTTATTGAGTGCCCGACTGACAACATAAAAGCAAGTTCAAGACTCAATAAAAATTGCCAAAATAAAGAATTACAAGGAACATCAACTACAGTATAGGGTTCTTCAAAAAAGGAGTGTACAAGTTTCTAATGGGTCGGCAACGCGCATGTGATACCCCTTGAGTTGCAGGCGTCCATATGTTACGGTGACCGCTTTCCATCAGGCGGACCGTACACCTGTTTGCCACCGACGTGGTATATAAAAAAAAAACATGATAATCTTACACTGCATGCTAAAAATGAATACGTTCAAGTATACTTTCACGTACAGTCTCCCGGATTCCTCCTACTGGAACCATATCCTTGTCCAATTACCTAATGTTCACTAATACTGTACATAATAAAATAGAGTAGTACCGTTATATTAAATGCTCAGTTTATCAACAAAACCTTCACCTTGTCCGCAGGATGACCTGGCGCCTGGCACTGGTGTTGACGTGCCTAGCATGGGGCGCGCTGGGCGGCGAGCCGGTGTTCGATCCGACGACGCTGATGCGGCTCGTGCTAGTGCCGGCGGACGCGGCCGTCGGCTCCGTCATCTACAGAGTGCGCGCTTCCGACCCCGACTTCGATTATCCGTTACACTTTGAGCTGATAGGTAAGTCTTTGATTTAATACTTTTCTTGACCTACCTTAAGGTCTCTCACCACACAGCAGATGTGTTTGGTCCAGTCAAATTTATTTTAAACTTATGGCTACCTACTGTCACGAGTATCCACATATGTTTAAAATAAATTTACATACACTTATCTGGCACTTGTGACATTGAGGACTAAAGGTCAGCCAAGAAAATTATCGTTATATAAACGCAATGTAAGTAACTGACTCTGAATGAAGCAGAAAGTCTAGATCAAGAGTGTGAGATGAGTGGGCTGCACCCTCCGACATAGGCTAAGCCGTCCGTAGGTGGATCGTAAATCTTAATCAATGAAAAGATTACGCTGCTTAGATTGATCGTTACTTGAACCCTTTTTCCAATAATACCAGCTAATTCGGGACTGGTTTCGGAACATCTCTTGTATAAATACCGTTTTATCGAATCTGTCACGCTTTAAACATCCCGTAAACTAAATAATTTCCCAGTTACTTGAACCAGAAAACGTTATCAAACAGTTAAAACAAAGCACTTTCAATTACTATCAATCAAACCTTTGTTTCCCCCGTTATTCGGCAACCGACCGCTTTCTACTCAATTCCAGTTATCTACTCCTAATTTTGTTGTGGCGCACTATCAACGAAAGTGTCAGCGTCACGCCAGAGCAGGTCGTCCATTGAAAACGACATTTGAACGATAAAATCTCAACTGGATTTGATATTTACCTGACATTTATCGCAATGCATAGTCAGCATCAAGAGTAATTGGCACAAAAGCGGTGTTCTAAAACAGGCTATTAAAGTTTTGTTGTTAAAAAGTAATTAAGGTTGGCACTGGCGCAACGCAACTTTGGCGCACTGTTTCATCCGTTACTATTGATGCTGTACGAATAAGATGCACTTAAAATAATGTCAAGAAAAAAAACTTGATAACTTTAAAGTTATATTCTGGATACCTCAAACTATACTCATACAGCATATTAAATGTGTTCTTGGTGACTTACATCTCATATTTTAAATCGCAGGTCAAATGGGTCGTTTGGACGTCGGCGTCGAGACGTTGCCCTGCACCCGCTACAACTCCGTGTGCCAAGCCAACGTGATCCTCCTGCGGCGCCTCGAGCCCGGCCGCTACGTGGACTTCAGGCTGTCCGTCAGAAATACCAGGGGCCGCAGCAGCAGGATCGCTTGTTCCATCACCGGGACCAACGCGACCACACCGAGGGACACCATATTCCCGCACCAGCCACCTATCGTCTTGGTGCCTGAGGTATATCGCTACGACTTCAAGCTGTCCGTCAGAAATACTAGGGGCCACAGTAGCAGGATCACCCGCTCCATAACTGGGACGAACGCGACCACCCCGAAAGACTCCATTTTCGGGGGACCAGCCACGTCTCGGTGTCTGACGGTAATCTGTAGCAAAAAGGTACTTTATTTTAAGCATTTTGTGCGTACTTTAAAATTTGAAAATATACTCAAAGGGGCTGAATTTAATACTGAGTCAATAGGCTACTAGACTCATATCGAATTGGGCACAAATCACAATAAATGATTTTGTTCTGTAGTATTTGACATAAAACAACAATATTTATAGATTTTGGGTATTAAAAGTGTATAATCACTGACGTATTTTCGATTAAAAATGTGTGTAATCTTATAATTATTTTGGCCACCGAAAACGCTGTCAGCGATGTAGTGACGTCATCGAACGGGCTGCATGTCAAAACAATCACTGACATATTGAACATTATGCCTTCACACTTAAAAAGTCAGAAAATGTTGTTTTCGAATAGAATGACCCGATACACAGATAATCTATAGATTAACATGACTGCTGTTTTCGTCTGATTACGTATATTTTAAAAATATTTTTCGCTGTTTTTAAGTTATAATAAAATATGGGAATATTTTATTTCGGTTAATTGAACAGTACTTAATCATATAAGACCGACTTTAAAAAAGCGTCAAGTAGCCTATTCATTTGATTAAACAAAATAATTTCAATTAAAATAAATGTACATTTTTCCTTCAGTTCCTTGTAAAATTACTTTTTTTTTGCCAAGATACGACCTGCCTTTTTATTATATTTTCCTTAATCCCGGTTGTCGAGGTAAGTTCAAAGCTTATTTAATTTGGTCTGCGTTGATGTAAATTAAAAGAGCCGCAGACAGAGTGAATAATGAGATTATAAGGGTTACCCTAGATACAATTACGAAATGGTTCACGTCAAATTAGTTTCAGAAATTGCTAAGTTATAGTGATGACATTTATAATTAATTTTAAGTAAAATTTATACGCGACAACACATTTATATGTACTGGAATGAACAAAATTGAATCGGTTAGGTGTCGAGTAAACCCAATATTATTTAAGTACCTAATTGTTTATGCTCGTAGCACGCCCGTGACAAGTAGTCCAATTCAGACCCTTTTTAACACCCGACGCAAAAACGACGGGGTGTTATAAGTTTGACGTGTCTGTCTGTCTGTTTATCTGTCTGTGTGTGTGTCTGTCTGTGGCATCGTAGCTCCCGAACGGATGAACCAATTTGGATATAGTTTCTTTTGTCTGAAAGCTAAGTTAGTCGGGAGTATTCTTAGGTATGTTTCATGAAAATCGGTCTGCTATGTCGCGGTCGGGGGTTTTTTCAAAATTTTTATTTTGTGGTTAGGTTATTAAACCGTCATTAGGGTGGAGCAAAAAAACACTTTTCTGGAATTAGCAAACC
This sequence comes from Leguminivora glycinivorella, assembly GCF_023078275.1. Lineage (NCBI taxonomy): Eukaryota > Metazoa > Arthropoda > Insecta > Lepidoptera > Tortricidae > Leguminivora > Leguminivora glycinivorella. The sequence goes on from NC_062971.1 coordinate 21,989,694, forward strand.
TAATAGTTATCAATCAATGCCCAAGTCTAAGAAGCCTTTGTGTAAATTTTCAGCTTTTTAAATCAACATCTTCTGCCTCCGCATTAGGTTTGAAATGTTAAAAAATCTCATAGAAACCTGAAAATCCAACTTTTTAGATAAAAAATGTTTTTCGGCAGTATTATGTTCAGTATACATTATTGATACATATTATTATCAGGCACGGTGGTATTGGCATAAGACAAATCTCCGCGGTTGCTCTTCCGGCATTTATTTCTTCTGGTCATAAAATTGAAAATCTGTTCAAGAAAATTCTTAGAGCTGACTCGGTCGTCCCTTTCTTGCAGGAAGCGATGACGAGCTGGAAAACAGCCTGCCCAAATGCAGACCTTCCCATCATTCGCCATTCGCAGCACCAATGGGACGAGCCGCTCTGTCGGCTGGTACGGGATAATCTCATTGAAACGTCTACCAGCACCACAGAGCGCGCTCGTCTCCTTGCTGCTGCGAGTTGGGAATCCGGCTCCTGGCTGCAAGCCCTAAGAATCTAGGCACCTTGCTGTCAACGAACACCCTTAGATTTTCTTTATGTTTGCGTTTGGGTGTTGCTTGCGTGGCCCCTCACCAATGCCAGTGTGGCACAAGCGTCTCGCGGTTTGGTCTCCATGGCCTATCCTGTTCCAGGAGCGTCGGCCGTCTTTCACGTCACGCGAGCCTGAACGACATTCTCCGCCGAGCTCTCGTTACGGCGGGAGCCCCAGCGGTTCTAGAACCGCCTGGATTGGCTCGCGACGACGGAAAGAGGCCGGACGGCATGACCCTCGTGCCTTGGAAGATGGGACGCCCTTTAGTTTGGGATGCCACATGTGTGGATACCCTTGCGGCGTCCCATCTCCCAGGGACTTCAAACAGAGCTGGTGCTGCCGCCAACTCCGCGGAACACCTCAAACGGCGCAAATATGCAGGAATTGATTCCAGTTTCATGTTTGAGCCGTTTGGGGTGGAAACGCTTGGGCCGTGGGGTTCAGGTGCTCACAGTATCTTTAAGGAGCTTGCCAAGCGCCTCGTCGACGCGACAGGAGACAAGAAGGCTGGCACTTACCTAGCACAACGCATAGGCATTGCCGTTCAACGTGGCAATGCCGCCAGCCTTCTTGGCACCTTACCACAGGGAACCGATTTAGAGCCGATTTTTTATTTATAAAGTATTTATTATATTATTTTTATAGTTACTTAGGTTAGTATAGTTTTTAAGTTAGTTTTATGTCATCATGGTATTTTTAGCTTTTATTGAAATTGATAATTTATATTTTTAATTGAAACAAATGAATACATTTATTATTACAAGAAACTACCAAAAATTGCGAGAATAGCGTTAAAAATCGCCAATTTTCAGTATTTTAGCGGCTATTTTGGCGAATGTACTGAAACTAGACAAACTTTGGCGATTCTTGAGGCTACTGTCGCAACTTTTTGTAGTTTCTCATAATGATATGTATCAATAAAATATACATATACTAAACAACTAAACTTCCGAAAATTTTTTTTTATCTGAAAGTTCAATTTTTAGGTTTGTATGAGATTTTCAAAATTTCAACCCTAATGCGGAGGCAGAAGATGTTGATTTAAAAAGCTGAAAATTTGCACAAAGGCTTCATAGACCTAGGGGCATTGATTGATAACTATTAGGTTTGCTAATTCCAGAAAAGTGTTTTTTCGCTCCACCCTAACCGTCATATTGTAGCCCTTTGAAAAATATTCACCAGGATGATATTCATAGGACTATAAAAACTATATCATATTTTTTTTTTTCAGAATTCTATTATTATTTCTCGAAACGGCATTGTCTACCTGTTGACATTGAAATACTAATAATATATTACGGGATACCCCCATTTGCCAGAATTTCATTTGCCATAATTTTATTTGCCATCCTATTCAACAATCATAATATTGTTTCTCATAACATCTTATGCCATAATCATTGTTTACTATATTAATCTAGTGCCAGAAACTTTGTTTCCCATAAAGTCAGTTTCCATAATGTCATTTGTCAGAATCATCGAAATCCGTAATTACTACATTCCATACCATCATTTGTCATACAAATTAGCGTCCAGAAAAGTCAATTTCCATAATGTGCTTTGGCAGAATCGAAAACTACTATAATAGGTACTAGAAGGACTAGAGAATGAAACTGCCATCAGAAAGTAGGTTAGGTTAGATTAGAACTGTGACCCCTGGAAAATGAAACTGCTGTCAGAAAGTAGGTTAGGTTAGGTTAGAACTGTGAACCTCTGGAAAAGGAAACTGCTTGAAAAGTAGGTTAGGTTAGGTTAGAACTGTGACCCCCCGGAAAATGAAAATACTATCAGACAGTAGGTTAGGTTAGGTTAGAACTGTGACCCCCTGGAAAATGAAACTGCTATCAGAAAGTAGGTTAGGTTAGGTTAGAACTGTGACCCCCTGGAGAATGAAACTGCTGGAAAAGTAGGTTAGGTTAGGTTAGAACTGTGACCCCTGGAAAATGAAACTGCTATCAGAAAGTAGGTTAGGTTAGGTAATAATATGGGCAACAATTAATATGGCAATAATTGCTTATGGCGTTTGAATATTCTATGAAACCATATTATTGCACTTAATAATATGGCTAACAAATAGTATGGCATTGTATGATTATGGAAGGTAATATTCGGATAAACAACGAGTATGTCATATGATTTTTATGGTAAACAAATCATTCGGGCAAATGAAATTCAGGCAAGTTAGATTCGGGCAAATGAATATTATGTTAAATGACTGTCGGGCAAACAATAGACAACCATATATTACATCTCATATCTAGTGGCAATGTTAAAGGCACCTGGCGCGATTACCGTACGAGAGCGTGGCTCAAATGAGCCGGCGTCAGCCTGATGTGATGTGATTGATGATGATGACGAAACGCACCCTCCCCTTAAATTAACTCTCTATTAACTGTCACGCATCGTACAAAGCGCTAAGTTTAAGAAGACAATACGTTACCACTCATAAAAAAAAAATACGCAAACTATGCTGAGTCAAACTCTGATTAAAAAGTTGAGGTAAGGATTATGAAAAATTACAATACGTACATAATTTAATAAAATCAAAAGATGCTATAATGCGAGTATAAACATACCAATCCCAAGATAGGCAAGATACTTATAAGGAGTTCTCAAAAATCCGTTAATCAGCAACACCAATGAAAAACAAAATAATAGTACCTATATAATAACCTAACCACAAAATTAAAATTTTGAATAAAACCCCTTACATAGTGGACCGATTTTCATGAAACATGGCTATAAGAACACTCGCGACTAACCCAGCTTTCAAGCAAAAAAAAAATATTTTTTTTTAAATTATAAATGGGCTTACTCTTGGCCACAGACTAGCCAAAGGCAAAGACGTGGCCTACGATGGAGTGAGCTCGCCCAGAAGATGCCTGTTCACTCTTGATTTGAAGGTTGCCGGGTTATATGAGCTCGGAAATATAGCCGCCGGCAAGGAATTCCACTCCTTGGCAGTGGGCATAAGAAAAGAAGAAACAAAGCGCTTCGTGCGGATTCGTGGAATATCCACCAAGTAAGGACTAAATCTAAATTCATCCGTTCGGGAGCTATGATGCCACAGACAGATACGTCAAACTTATAACACCCCGTCGTTTTTGCGTCGGGGGTTAAAAACACATTTTAGCGGAAAATTGATTAGGTACTGCCAGAAAATAGTAAAGCTAAAATAAATACACGCTGGAAAATCTGATTTATATTTTCCATTTGTATTCCATAAGCGAACGGCGACATGCGTGATACGCACGATTTGGGTCGCTATACCAGATTAGGTACGTATATAATCTCTTCTGACCAAGATTTTTAATGATCTTTCGGATTATGCCCAAAATCGCGGCAGTAATAAGGGAACGGACGTCACTCATTTTATCAAAGAAATTGTTGAAAGTAGCTGCTATAACACTGTCGATTTACTGTTGCAACATAACTGACTTCGGAATGTCGCGTTATACTAAAAAGGAGTCCCTTCTTTATTAAACCATCTACATTCAAATCTTCCTTTTCGAACAACTTCTTTTGCTTTTGGCCCCGGAAATCTATTTAATCCTACAAAAATGGAGACTCCTAGTCACTGCGTTCGTAATTTATTTCCTCAAGAAAAACTCTTTTGCAGGACGCAAAGCGAGGCACGGACCTGGAGTTCGTGATCGCAAGGAAGAACCCTCTGTCGCCGAAGCCTTTGGAACTGGAATTATGGGTAAGTTCTACAAGGTCCTTTAATCGTAATTAATCCTTTCGTGGGATGATGAAAAGCGAGTATCTGTATTGGGTGTTAATTAGAATTTATATAACCGTGCTATTGAAGGTTAATCGGAATAAATTTTACCATGGAAGCAACCCTTCAGGCACAAACGGGTGTTACGAATGTATTTTGCAGAATACACATGGGTTTGCATGGAATACACGAAATTTTCTATCGGGGTTTTGTACTTTTCTGTTCTTTCAAACTAGCAAACAATTTAAGATCTTGCATCAAACCAGTGGGCGGTATTAATTAGGTGTGTAGTTACCAAATATCACATTACACAAAATATTTGAACATTATTAAAATTATAAATTTAAATAGATATCCCACACGAAAGAAAAAATAAACGACAAACGGGGGGTCTAGTGGTGAAGACGTTAGCCGCGTAAGCTGAAGACCCGGGTTCGATTCCCGGCTCGGCCACCAGTGGGCCTTGTCGTTTTTTCTTTCGTGTATGATATCTATTTAAACTTATAATTTACATAATAGTAGTGTGACTACTTGAAAAAAAAAGAACAAATCGAAAAATATTCAATAAAATAAATTGATTTGTTTCCTAATAGTTGTATTATTAAAATTATTTATGTAGGACTGTGGGTAAGTATAGCGTATTTACTAATACTTAAATAGCAATTACTGTTTTTGGCTGTGTAACAAGAATTGCGTTCCTGCGTGCATGTCCATACCTACTGATCAGGAAGCCGCGCAAGATGTATGGAATCACGCTCGAGCCGCAACTTATGCTAGCCAGTTTCGTGTAAACTCCAACTTCATCGAATCACTTAGGTACAGCCGAGAACACTAACTCGGTTCATTACGCAAATAATGAGACGTGATACGAGGCGACGATTAGGCGTCTAATGACTTTTTCGCTTCGCAGTTCCTTGTTTGATACGCGTCGCTATAACCACATAATGAGGTTTCGCGCTGAACGCTCGTTTCCAGTATCGCGCTGACGGATCCCGCAAATTTCATTTTATAATTTTAGTGGTGTGGCGTGCGCCGACGTAAGGCAAATTAGGTATGCACCCGCTGCACATGTAGACGTAATCAATTCACTCTTCTAGGAACTATTCAACTGGATACTTGGATTACGCTATAGGTACGTGTTAAACGGTTCAAAGTAAATTCGGGTTTCCAGTTTTAGATATGTATGGGTATGGGTTTTCATTAGATTAGATTACGTAATGTAAAATATGTATGTATTACGATAAGTAACAATAGTAAGTATTCTACATGATTTATAATGTATGTATAACCATCGTATTCCTTACTTTTTTTTAAAGTTGTTTTACAATGGCACAAGCGATACCAAACAACTCGATATTACGGAGTAAAGTGTTTGAAATTACCCTCATTTACATTAAATCATGGCAATTTTAAGGATTCGCTAGGATTCCATTGTGTGCAATGAGAAGGGTCGGACAGCCGCGCGGCAGCCGAGTTGATGATGTTGCACAATTACCAGGCATTAAGAAGACTCAAGGCGTGTTAAATTTCTCACAGTCCGTGGAGAATGGCTAGGCACCCGTAACCTGAGGTCGCTTTATCGGCCACTTAAATGCTATAATAATGGAGAACGTGTCCTTACGTGTACGTACTGTAATTTTAAAGCGGTCCGTCTATTATCTGGGCAGGCTCCGGCTCGTTCTTTTGTTGCAATCACCTATTTTTTCTTAACGATCCTTTTTCCCACAGGGATCACCTCTGTTCGCGATTCGACAGCGCCGCGTCTCCACCGAGAACACCGAGGGCCAGATATTCCTCGTCGGGCCGCTGGACTTCGAGGCGCAGTCCATGTATCACCTGACGCTATTAGCCGTGGTAAGGAATGCGATTACCTATGCGAAAACATTCAGTTTAATCACCTGGTTAAGCTTAATTACGTTTTAAATCCTATTCCGTTAAGCTACTTACAAACCATTCGTGTCAAAATGAAATGTGGATTTATAGTAATTGGTCGTAATGTTGCGCATGACTTGCAGGACCCATACGCGGAGATCGGGAAGGACACGCGTAATATAGCCAGTTTGGAGGTGGTGGTGGTAGTCCAGGACGTCCAAGACATGCCTCCCGTGTTCACGTCGGCTCCCCCCATCACGCACCTGCCGCGCCAGGTCACCCCCGGCGACGTCGTGGTGAAGGTGCGCGCTGAAGACGGCGACAAAGGCGCGCCGAGGCAGATCAGATACGGCCTCGTATCGGAGGGCAATCCCTTTACACCGTTCTTCAACATCAACGAAACTACTGGTAAGCAAATAAACTCACTAATTGACTTTCGGATTCAGCAGCTCTCAACTTCTGTCGGACGCAATCAAGGGTATTAGTGTCAACAGTTATTTAACTCGGGTCGAAAGCTTCGCAGTAAATCGGAATAAATCCCGACGTCCATTAGTAAAATAGTGAAGGAATGGAGTACGGCATTTTTAAAGGCAGGTATAGAATGCAGCTAAGCAGAGAGGAATTTTGCAAGCCGTTGCCGCCATCTGCCTAATGGATGTTTGGCTTAAATAGGCAAAATGACAACGGTTCACTCATATGCAATACGAGTACGTTGTGGTATGCTCAAATACCTTTGTACAATTTTTACATTGTACCTCTACAAAGTATGTAATTGGTTAGGTTAAAAGTAAAATGTTACGTAACTTTTATAAGTTATAACTAAGTAGTAACCGCAGTCAGCGAATTTAATAATAATAACAGCTTTCTAAAAGCCACACGTTATTTAAATTACGCGAACCTTTGCAAACACTTATTATATACAGCACGTAAACCTAATAAGGGCGATAAATGAAACCAGGCATATAATTCAATATTGTTATCATTAATTAAGAGGTGTTTTTGAGTTACTCTTAATTTCCACCGTATAGAGAATTTTTGAAAAATTTCCCAGCAGCAATGTACTGTAAACGTGGTTGCGATGACAATCAATGACAACTGTCAACGAGCGTTAAACGCGAGTGTGTTTGCATTACGTTGCGGGCCGAATTAATTTGTATGGATAAAATAGTTATTTGTTATACAAGGGGGCAAAGTTGTATTTTAACGCCGAGTGTGGAATTGAAAAACGAGCAAGTGAAAGGATTCTATAGTTGAACCACGAGCGAAGCGAGTGGTTCGAGAATAGAATCCTGAACTTGCGAGGTTTTTAACACACGAGAAGTAAAATACATTTGCACCCGAGTGTAACACAAAACTTTTCCCCTCACTATAGCGAGGAAACTACAACGCAAAAAATGCATTTATCACTGCTTCCAGTAGTTCCACAGGTGGTAAATCATCTTTATTACTAGATTCACCTACTTTTATCAACTTTAAAGCAGTTAATTTGACTTTATTCAAGGTCAAATTACTTTACCCACTAGTGGATAAAATGCGTTTTTACCCGCTGGTATTAAAGGACAAAACACGTGTTTCCGAGCTAGTGAGGGGAAAAAAATATTTCAATTTTAAGTAAAAGTTATCTAATTCCATTTTTTATGTCCTATACTCACCACCGTTAAGAGGTTCGCCCGTATTAGGTTTACACCCTGTATAAGGCTAAGTGCACCGTTTTTAGAACCCTCTTGGTGGTCAAATATTTGCGTAACTGGGTAAGAAGAATTTATTAACCCACGCTCTGCCCCGCTCGGTCGTACGTATTTAGGCGAAATTTTTCATTCACGCAAGCAAGGGGGTTACTGCCTTTTTAACGACGTTATTGCCTTACCCTTTGTGTTTTCCCTGAATTCAGAAATAAAAACGACATAGTTATTACAATCTTGGCCTGAAAAAACTGCTAGTGTTCTGAAGTGGTTATTTTACCATTAGGCAGCTTAAATCATTCATTACATTGACTTCGCAATAAAATTTAGGTTCCGTTGTCAAAATTTCAAGTACCTACAGGTCAAATAATCTGTTTTAAGTATTGGTCGTATATACCTACTTAGTTTTGTATTTGACGCCACACCTATAGGTATATATACCGTCAGACCACCTGCAATCTGGAGTAGTTTTCATTTTTAGTCCGATAACATCAGCGCGTCCGTCTTACGTCCGGCGGCTTCCGTAGGATTTCCTACTTTGTTATCGCCACTCCCACAACCTTGCTACAGCCCTGGTAGCCATCTGACCCACTTCGCCGTTATTAACTAAACACTATCAGATTAAGTTCGCGCTCGTTTAACAAAAACTTCTTTACGGCTACAACTTTCGCAGGAAAACTTTCATCATTTACTCAGACAATTAATAGCTAAATAGCAGCCGTTGTCATTATGGTTAAAGCATTAAGGGGAAGTCCTGAAAGTGATTCAGAATCAACGCTTTACGTTAAAACTTTCGTTTGACTTCCTGGCTCCGTAATTAAAACAGTGTGTATACCAAACACAAACAATAATTAACCCAGATTGAAGCAAGTAGTAGGTCACAATTAAAATATTTACAATTTATGCGAAATACAACAACATTTACTTAGTTAAAGAACACATTTTCCTCGAAAATTATAATACGAGTAGGTACTTTTACCCACGTTATTTTACTTAAATTGATTTGTTCTTTAATTAGGAGCAAAGGAGCAATGATATGTATTTTTAGGGTAGTTACTCATAGAATTAAGTAAACTCGTATTACACATATTTTAGGAACAAAACTGGGAAGTAATTCTACAAAATGCATTTTTTATCTAATTTGACTAGCATAAAAGTCGCTTGGGCCACAAAATTGCATCTGACAAAATTACTAATACTATTATCTAGATATACATATAAGTACATAATAGGTATTCGAGTAACGTCCTGAATCGGCAGAGAACACCGCTACTGCCACAGCCTTGCAGCATAATGGCTCATTAGACCAAACCCGTCGTCTCGCCTCTACCCATTGTTTGCCCCTGCTTTAATTCATAATAAAGGGCCTTTGAACGTCCCTTCGCAGAGCACAACTGTCGGTGCAGTCTAGTCGATGTAGTTGAGATAATTAGATCGCAGTCCTTTGTAAAGTTTCATCTTTATTCTTGCTATCTTCAATAACGAAAAGGTGTTTTCCTCTTTGCACGCTGGCTCAAACCTGATATAAAATGACTTCTCACTAAAAATGAAAGCATTTTCCAATGGCTAGTCCTTTTTTCCGAGCCTTCGCGTCCGTGGAATTCATAACTTGTCTAGCTTGTTTCCATTACATCTAACTGTTTTTTGTTGATTCCGCGTACAAAAAACCAACGGTTAAGAATTTCCCCACCCCCTTTCCTCCCGTAGGTGTCGTAGAAGCGTTCAATTTAGGTGTGGGCGATAGGCTAGCAACGTGTCACTGCAACATTACGATTTCGTTTTCTTTCAGCCTCTGAGTAGCACTGAAATTTTTAGAGTTTTCTATCGTATTTTCTAACTTTTTGTACTTTTGTATATACTAGGCGAATCTGACTGAAATATAACACGTTCGTAATTCGTAACATTATCTGAAAATAATTACGAAGGAAAATAAATCATTTCGCACTATATATGGATGCTGATACGCAATAATGTGTCATCCCACATGCATTTTGCAATAAGATGTCAAGTTGTCAACTCAAAAATTTTACGATTAAAGTTGACATAGAGAAATCAATGTGGGTTGACACATTTTTGCTTAACACCATCTATACCATCCTATATCTGTGTATTTAAATGATAAATGCACAGTTCAAACATTTGGGGTAAGTAAATATCGATTCCCATAATAGGCTTAGGTACACACTTGGATGGATATTCAAGGAAATAGTAAATCGCGAAATATTATTTAATTTTTACGTGATACTAATTTCGTTGTATAGAATGTTCTTGTCATTGATGACAACCATGATGCTTGACCAAGTAGTTAGAATCTATTTTTTCATCGTTCAAGAGCAATGATTTTATCGAGCCGCTTAGTGACGTCGTTTTGCCTTTGATTGCGCTTTTAATGTATATTTGCTCATGACAATATCGCTTCACTGGCCATTGTAGGGTGATTACACGGCTCGATTTTCAGCTAATTACCCGGCAGATCGGTCCACTCACCGCACGCCGTTTCAGTTGGATCACATTATTTTAATGACCTCCATCCAGTCAGATAGGGGTTCCGCCCAAGGGATGTAAACTAAGATCTAACTAAGAGCATATGTGCCGTTTTCTGGGTAAAGGAACCTTATTGTCGGTGGCTTACGTCCCGCGGCGTCGTATCTGTACACGAACTTCGCTCATAACGCCGTAAGCGCCATCGACAATAAAGTCCCTTTACTCAGATAACGTCACATAGGTATAAGATTTAATATCAGGAAGACTTAAGTCGTTTATTTTGAAATAGTAATAATTACGGCATACTGGTAAGTGTGGCTGATGTTCGCATTGAGTTTGTCTACACATTAAGGGTGCTTTCAAAAAAACGTCAAAAGAATGTAAAATTGATAGTTTTAGTCGGAGAAAGAAATACTACACTTTCCGATATCCAATAGATTTATTTAATGCAAGTTTCAGTTAGAGTATCTTATTATCTTGATTTTTATAAGACTGGATTTTTGTAAAACAACTCACTAAATTAATTATGAATTTTTCTCTAATGCACGTTTAGAAAAACTCACGTATAGAGCTGAATTAGACGATCTTATTTATAAAATTTGGACAATTTTGAATACTAAAACAGGTAAATTTATAATTTGTATATCCTGTACTACAATCTTCTCAGACTACATTTTTATTATAAGGTTTTGAAAAAGAGTAAACGAGGCTAAGACGAATTCAATTTTTTTCAGAAATTACCTAAAATTAAGTGACAATTTCTTTGAAAATCTACATCATATCGAAGTAATTTTTGTACTTAATTAATCTGCAACGTTTACTTAAATTGCTGTTATGCCTTAGTGATTATAAATTGCTATTATTTATTTTTGGCAATTTTTTGAAAACGAGCCCTCACCGGTACAATTGTTACCACTTTTGGACATTTTCTCATATTTTGTTAGACCAAGTAGAAAAAAGAGTGAGTTTTCCGTGATCATGATGTATGCAACTGCGTCGAAATATCGGGAGCTCGACAAAAATCAAAAAGGTAATCACGGTCTATATCTCGGTCAATATTTAAGTCTAATGAAAATAACCGTGAATCATTCAAAACTCTTATTCAAGTAGAAAAAGTCCTATAATATGATATATATTTGTAAACTACTCGCAAAGCCCTTTAATTTGATACTACACACGGTGTGATCAAGCGCTCGGTTGCGATTTCACTGTTTTTCACACGAAAGGCCTCTTAATCAACTCATGCATTTATCACTAAACGATGGCAATAAGTAGGTAGCAAATTTGTTAAACTTAACATTCACCCCTATGCTACACTTCTTAAAGAAAACGCGGAAGAGAGTCAAAGTCACTGTCGTAGTAAATTTTTATTCCAATTTATCTTAAAATGTCCTAATACTGGATTTACAAAGCGGCCATCAGCCCGAAAATCTAAAAAAGAAGGCTGCTCCAACATTATTGAATTGCAAACCAGAGGTGTGCCGTGCGATTTCGCCGCTTCGGAGAAATCTTTACTGTGTTGTTAATTGACTAGATAGATATACACGGTATCTTAACTTTTTCTACTTTTACTTCAGTACCAAATCTGTAAAATAATGCTTTTAAACCAGTTTACTTATCCACATAAGCCCATTTGACTCGTCTAAAAATTCATCCACCCACAATAAAACTGTAAAAGAACAGTTACGTATATTGCATTTAAAAAGGCTATGATTTAGCTTTGAATTAGTAGCAATACTAAGCTCTTTCTTATGCATTATCTTAATCTATACCTACACCATGACTCACACATTAGATCAAAATATCATTATTCATTAGGTATGTTCACTTAAGTTGCAAAACCTATATTGTCAATGAACACTTTACACTGTCAAACTCTAATTATTCGCCATTGAGTAATTATTACTTCGTATAGAGGAGCTATAGCAAACAACGAACGTGTCACAGCCTGTAAGCTGAAGGCGGGGCGAGGGGGCGGGGTGTGAACCAATGGCCTGCCTCCGTAACGTCGCAAGCGCTACGATTTTACTCGGCGCTTACGACCTTTCGGTCGCGATGATGAGCCCTGCATAGAGTGCATAGATTAGAAGTCGTAGTATAGAAGTGACATGGGTTTACATGGGCATTTTTTAATTTATGACTTTCAATTAGCGTGAGTTGTTAACAAAAAACATAAATCGCTGTTAGTTTTGTAATGATAATCAAGCTTGAAATCTGTATTTAAAACTAAACTTTTTTCACGTTCTGAATTTAGATTATAGCTTAGTATAATTCACGATGTTTTTATTGAAATTCCATGCTTAATTGGATGGTGATAAGCAATAATGTGTCAACCCACAAAAACTAAAAAAATGAGATTTTAATGCCATGTTATAGCTGGATTTTTAAACTTCTATTTGCAAAAATGACCTTTTCATTTTGAAAATTTTCACTATCCCAAAAGTAAAAAAATAGGTTAACACAAATCCTTTATCGTGTGTTGCCTGTTTTGCATTAATGTGTCAAGAACCTTAACTTATTATAGTAATTGGCAGAAGACATATTTAAATTACAATAATGTGTTATGAGGGTTGACTCAACGATTTTTTTACACTTGACTCATTCTTGCAAAACGCAAAAAATGACATAGTTACCCACTATGAGACTTGAATGATTATTGCAAAATGATATTTTATTCGTTGTTTTATGCTACGACCCGTGTTATAAAACATAAGTCATTATTGTTAAATTATATTCGGGTCATAAATTGTTCGTTTTTGGTGTAAGTACCATGACACTATATTGTAAAATATAACTGTTCATATTAATTTATGTTTGAATAAGTTATGACTTAGTCCATTAGTATATTTTTGCACATGAATGGTAAATTCAGTACGAAATTGAACATTTTAAGTCATGAATATACATATTCGTTATTATAATTTGCAAAAATTTTTTACAAGTACGTGTTTATATAAAAATCTAATATAAGCTACTATTTTTTTATAATTACTAATTACATTAAGACGTGTTAATGTATGCATAAAAATATTGTTTAAATTTTTGAATACTTACTGAATGGTAGTTTATTATTTTGTTAAAGATATTTTATGTTTTGTTCTTGTACAAGTCATGAGTTATTCATAATTTAAATGACTTAGTCTATTTCTTAGCGTAAAAAAATATTTTGTTGTATATTTTAGATAAGTAGTTTATTTTTTTTAAAGATGATTATTTGGTTTTTGTAACGATTTTTTGTTGAAAAAGCACAGATAAATATGTGTCTAGAAATTATCATTACTCTAATAGTTAATTTATAGTATTTTATTCAACTGGCATTTAAAGGAGGTCAAGAAATATGAGTGGCGTACTTTCCACGAGTATTTTGGAGTCAGTTAAACACCATTGCATACAATACTTTTACAACGACCATGCACTTAGTTTTTAATAGTTTTTTTAAATAATTCTCGCGAAATTCACACTGTTTCCTGTATTGCAAAGGTTTGCACTGTCAGCTCAGCTGCCCAAAGCCTTCCCGCGCACGCACGCAGTATCGTTAATGCAATGCGTTGCCATGATTACAGAACCAAACAATGCGTTTTCAGTTTTTTCGATACGCACAATCCTGTAAATGACGAATAACAGTTCGGGAGCAGAAAAATCATTAAAAGGTTTGATTAATAAATAATGTATTGATTCCTACATACCTAATAACATAAGTGACCATGACTGATATGTTACTTAACACTTATAAAGTTAAAAATATGCATAGGTAGAGTATTTTACAACAACAATTTATGTGCTTTAACATGTTTATTTAAGACTCATAGATATTTTTAAACAATTAGCAAAAGTGGGTTAAGTATCATAACACAGTCTTGAAAAAGTTTGACGTCGTCGAACAATTCGCAATAAAAGAAAAGGGCATTATTTCGTCAAATTGAAGTTTGTTTTGAAATTAAGCTACAATAATCACTACTACTGAACGTATTATAGCTGAAAAACACAACAATCTATATAAAAACATTTTTTTTTAAGAGAAACACAAAAAAATGAGAAAAAATCTTTAGACGCCATTTTCTCAAAATGGTTGGCGTGTGGGTTGACACATTGTTGCTTATCAGCATCCAATTATCGTTGCAAAACCGACAGCGATTTAACTTTTTTTTAACAACTCTGTGAGTTCCAATTTTTTCAAATGCCCACATTTTTTAAAGCTGTATACGGACTGAGCGTACATGTGTACACGTAGCCGCAACTGGATATTAGTTATTTATGTGACATTTGCATAATGGTAGGCATTAAAACATGAGTGTTGTTTTTGTTGTGTTAATAAGATAACATGAGTGTTTTAATGCCTAATTATCCACATATAACTTTATCTACATCCATGTATGTAGGGGCGCGGGTTTATCGTCCCATAGAAAATTTGAATTTCGCGCGTTTTTATACTCTCATAATTTGCTTGACCGTCTACCTACCCAAATTCATTCAGGCAGGTTAGGTACTGCACTTACATTTACATACTCACATGAAATTCGACACGCGTACTTATTGAGAATCTGTTATAGACCGACATGTCGGAAAACTGTGCAATTCTGACAATAATAATTAAATAACCTCTTTTGCGTCGATAAATATATATAATTTAATGTATGATAGGAAACTTGAACTAACTTGCGATATTGTCACGTCTGCTTTTGTTGCATTTTTTACTCTTTGGTTTCAACGAAACATGGCCGCCGCAACATGGCGCTTCGGCATGAGTTTATATTGATACATTTTTTTAAAAGTAAGCGTGTTTAAACAAAAATGCAGTAAACCTACGTATGAAAAGTCACTCCTTAGCTTTTGTTAGATTTTCCTGAGCAGTCTGTGCAGTACCTCACTACACATGACGGCATTATTTAGACGAAATATTTTTCATTGCGATACGTCAATCTACCACAGCCGTTCGGCACAGACTAAGCGCGTGTGTGCTGATCAGCTCTAAGTGTTGTTACACAAAATCAAGTTGAGGTGCCCTCTCTAGTTAACATAATTACTCAAAGTTATTCGCCGACTGGTATTTATTGTCCCAGTATGTACTTTAGAAGCCTTAATTGATTCATAAATAGTTACCTACAGCGTAACACTAGTACCAACGAAATTAGAATACAGTGATAAAACAATACTGACGCCATAAATCTATAAGCTGGAAGTGGGTAAAACTGTACCCGACGTCGGCACTTTGCTAGTCTGTGACAACAGCGACAAACCGACAATGGGTAGAACAGCCCTATTCGAACTCACCCGATATTGGAAGACTCGCGAATTTATCACATTAATCAGAACACCTTATACGAACTGAATGGAATCGAGATTCAAAGCACTTTGTCTGCCGTTTGCGTAACGGTAATGGATTTAGGAAGTTAGCGCACAAATTACCGTAGCTCTAATTACTAGTGTGTTGATTTAAGTTATGGCGCTGAATAGTGTTGTGGGTTTTGGTGTTTCGTTTCTCGATGTGCATTAGTATCTAATTCCAAATGTCTATAACAGATTTCTTTTATTTAGAGAGTGCAAAAGCATCTTCTCAAAGCAAAACTAATTGTCCGATTAAAGTGTCTTAAGATTTGTAACTACTCATCATACCATCATCATCATATCAGCCGAAAAACGTCCTCTGCTGGGCATAGGCCTCCCCGAAAGATTGCTACAATTACCTGTCCTGCGCCACCCGCATCCAGCGGACTCCTGCGACCTTCACCAGGTCATCAGTCCACCTTGTGGGGGGCCTACCCTCGCTGCGCCTTCTGGGACGCGTAACTACTACTTGTACTTATATCTGTCGCAGTAAGATAGATAAAGCCGTTATATAGTTATAACCCTAGGGATATAATTATATGTCGTAACATAGTTAAACGAAAGCGATTTATTGCTATCTTACTAGGAATATAACTATAATACGTTACTAGTTTAGTCAAATAGTTATTTGACTGGATTCAGTTTAGTGAAATGATTGTAGACAGGAGTGTGGCGGTGCGGCGGAGGTATAGTTATAACCCTAGGGATATAATTATATGCGTTAAACAAACAAACCACAGTGAAGAATTGTTTAGGGCAAGAATTTGTTAATTATTTCCAATTCAATGTGCTTATTCTCTCTAAACACATAGACGGATGGACAGAGTCGCGACATAAATAAATAAATAAATATTATAGGACATTAAGAATGTCCTATAATATTGACTGAGGCCCACGGTAAGCTCAAGAAGGCTTGTGTTGTGGGTACTCAGAAAACGATATATATAATATATAAATACATACTTATATACATAGAAAACATCCATGACTCAGGAAAAAATATCTGTGCTCATCACACAAATAAATGCCCTTACCGGGATTCGAACCCGGGACCGCGGCGTAGCAGGCAGGCTCACTACCGACTGCGCCAGACCGGTCGTCAAAAGGACATAAGGGTTCCTTTTGATTTTTTTTTGGTATAGAACTATAAAGAACCGGGACTCCTGGTTCCAGTCCCACTTAGAGACGTATTATAATTATATCCCTAGACTAAGTTTAATCCAGTGATATAATTATATAACTAAACTAGTACCTACCGTATTATAATTATATTCCTAGTAAGATGGTTATGAATCGCTTTTGATTAGCTATGTTACGGCATATAATTATATCCCTAGGGTTATAACTATACCTCTGCCGCAGCGCCGCACTCCTGCCTACAATAATTTCACTAGACTGAATCCAGTCATATAACTATTTGACTAAACTAGTAACGTATTATAGTTATATTCCTAGTAAGATAGCAATAAATCGCTTTCGTTTAACTATGTTACGACGTATAATTATATTCCTAGGGTTATAACTATATAACGGTTTTATCTATCTTACTGCGACATATCTACAAATAAGACGTTCGTCATTTAAATACTTAGCCGGTACGTAAGTTATGTCACAAATAATAAAGCAAGCCTTACGTACCGACCTATATAATGTTTCTCTCGGTCTAAACTTCTAATTATGTATCACGGTATGCAAATGTCAAATAGTAAGGCATTGTACCGGCCCACTCATTATCAAATTACCAACGTGTCATCGTCAGTTGTCAGAAACAAGCCCAAAGGTTATCATGGCAAGCACTTTTGTATGCTAATTGCGATCCACATTCTTCTCAGTGACAACTAGCTGGTATAATGAAACGCAAAACGCCACCTGAATAGCAGCTTTGTTCGAATTACTTTTCTCTGGGTTAGGTATACATCTTGTAGGAAATAGACTGGAATACCTTTCTTGTTGCATTGCGTACAAAAAAAGTCTGCCGCACTTTGCGGGAGATGAGGAAACAACACATGAAAAAGATTATTCACAAATGCAGATAACTAAATGATCTTTGTCAATCAATACCCACCTCGGTAGGTATACCTACATATTCTTACCAGCGTTATCTAGAGTCTATTATCGTTTCATATGCAGGTTTGCCTCTATCTATAGCTATATCTAATACCTAAGTATGGCTAGGTAGTCATAAAAGACTAAATAAGACCAAAACCAATCCAATAAGACGTGCGCATACAAAATAGTTATTTGTTATACAAGGGGGCAAAGTTGTATTTTAACGCCGAGTGTGGAATTGAAAAACGAGCAAGTGAAAGGATTCTATAGTTGAACCACGAGCGAAGCGAGTGGTTCGAAAATAGAATCCTGAAATTGCGAGTTTTTTAACACACGAGAAGTAAAATACATTTGCACCCGAGTGTAACACAAAAATTTTCCCCTCACTATAGCGAGGAAAATACAACGCAAAAAATGCGTTTTCACCACACCAACTGATAAAGGCTTTCTTTGCTATTCGAAAACAGATAGCAAAATTGCACTTTATCCACAAGGGGGCAAAGTAATTTCATACAAATTTTAACTCGATGTCTTAATCTGGCTGCTAGATTTTACCTATAAATGATGATTTTGAATCATAAATATTGAATAAATTGATGGATTTGATTTATTCTGATGTTTTATAGTCAGTATTTTGTTCGTGTTGGTGTGGTGAAAAATGTTGTGTTTCACTCGGTGACAAAGTTTGTTTAACCTTCGTGCCTTGATACCCTCGCAACGCTCAAGATTCCACTTTTTGGAATCTTTCGCTTGCTCAGGTCAGGTATCAATATTGGCACGTGCGGTTAAACAACTACTTTGCCCCCTTGTAAAACAAATAACTATTATCACTGCGTCCAGTAGTTCCGCAGGTGGTAAATCATCTTTATTACTAGATTCACCTACTTTTATCAATTTTAAAGCAGTTAATTTGACTTTATTCAAGGACAAATTACTTTACCCACTAGTGGATAAAATGCGTTTTTACCCGCTGGTATTAAAGGACAAAACACGTGTTTCCGAGCTAGTGAGGGGAAATAGTTATTTGTTATACAAGGGGGCAAAGTTGTATTTTAACGCCGTGTGGAATTGAAAAACGAGCAAGTGAAAGGATTCTATAGTTGAACCACGAGCGAAGCGAGTGGTTCGAGAATAGAATCCTGAACTTGCGAGTTTTTTAACACACGAGAAGTAAAATACATTTGCACCCGAGTGTAACACAAAACTTTTCCCCTCACTATAGCGAGGAAACTACAACGCAAAAAATGCGTTTATCACTGCTTCCAGTAGTTCCACAGGTGGTAAATCATCTTTATTACTAGATTCACAAACTTTTATCAATTTTAAAGCAGTTAATTTGACTTTATTCAAGGTCAAATTACTTTACCCACTAGTGGATAAAATGCGTTTTTACCAGCTGGTATTAAAGGACAAAACACGTGTTTCCGAGCTAGTGAGGGGAAAAATCCTTTACGGTCCACGCCGTTAAGTTATGGATCGAGATACCGGTGTCCGTGAGGCAATCCCAATCTGTAGCGTTCAAGGAGGAGCTTAAATAATTGTGGCTTCTCGATCCCGAGACTTAATTTTGTTTTCCTGTGTTTGGTTCTTACATATATTATTATTTATAAACATATTTCAAGAAGCAGAAACTTCCGCATACGATTCTAAGCTTAACAATCAATTTAAAAAGGCTGCAAGCTGAAATCAGTCTTAACTCCCAAGGCAGAAATTATATATTGTTTATTGTAATCAATTGAAGATTTTTATATTATTTTGTAAATTTTAAAAATAATAGAAGCTTATAAATTTAAATAGATATCATACACGAAAGAAAAAACGACAAGGCCCACTGGTGGCCGAGCCGGGAATCGAACCCGGGTCTTCAGCTTACGCGGCTAATGATATCTATTTAAATTTATAATTTATATAATTATAGTAGTGTGACTACTTGAAAAAAGAACAAATCAAAAAAAAATATTCAATAAAATAATTTGGTTTGTTCCCTACTTGTAATAATAGAAGCTCTTTATGTAATTGAATGAATCGTCGGTGCTACCATCTATGAATCATTTTCTTAACTACGCCGCATGAAGCCCGGGTAATATATGAAGCTAACTGTTAGGTAATCCAAAAAAGGTCTTCTAGGGAAGCAATAGACGCTGTGATTCCCGAGTTAGAAAACAGATGGCGCATTCTGATGTTTTTTTCTTTTATACATTGTATGAAGATTCGTACTTGATTTTTAACCCCCGACGCAAAAACGACGGGGTGTTATAAGTTTGACGTGTCTGTCTGTCTGTCTGTGTGTGTCTATTTCTGGCATCGTAGCTCCCAAGCGGATGAACCTATTTAGATTTAGTTTTTTTTTGTTTGAAAGCTGAATTAGTCTAAAAACACACACATGTTCGTTTGAATATTAAAGTTTTATTTTCATACATTAATTGGCAGGATATTACTACTTAGTCCCTCTTCTTATTAAGTATATCGAGTATATATATTTTTTAAATTTACTTCAATTTCTAACTCAGGAGGATTATTTTGTGTAGGTACACAGTTTATCTGTGAACTCGTAATAATCTAGGTATTTACTTTTACTTCCAGGCGAGGTAACCTTAGAGCGCCCGATCGAAGAAATAGCAGCAATCTCTCACGCGGGCGCACCCATCCTACTGACTGTGGTGGCTGAAGAGGTTCGACTGTCCAGAGAGGAGCCCGAGGCTATGTCCTCAACAGTGCAGCTGGCCTTTATACTGCCCGAGCGCGAAAACTCCCCGCCGTACTTCGAAAACCAGTTGTAAGTATCAAGTTTAGTTTAAGATTTTTTTTTTTTATCATTGACGTTTAAAAAACTGATGTATTAGATTCCGTTGATGTTTTACAGTTAGCATTTTCCTCGTGTTGATATGTTGAAAAAGTTGTGTTTCACTCGGTAGTAAAATTTGTATAACCTTCGTACTTTGAAAGCGTAACGTTCAATCTTTTGCTTGCTGACCCTTTAGCACAACTTGCACAACTTAGCACAAGTTGTGCTAGAGGGGCAGGTGTCAATTTTAGCACTGTGTTTTAACTTTACCCCCTTGTAAAATAAACTATTATATCTCCAGTTACGTGACATACCTGGACGAAAACGCACTACAAGGGACAGCTCTAACATTCAACGATCCATACATCCCGCAAGTGAACGACAATGATGCTGGCAAAAATGGTGTATTTTCGCTGTCGTTGGTTAATAACAACGGAACCTTTGAGATATCGCCGACAGTCGCCGAGCGACATGCGCCGTTCATCATAAAAGTTCGGGATAACACAATGTTGGATTTTGAGGCCCGCAAGTCTGTTGTGTTTCAGGTAGGATTATTTCCGTTTACAAAAATATATGCGACTAGTTTGCGGAATGTTCTATACAAACTTCCACCCCACCCCCCATTTTAGGGAAGTGGGGGTTAGAAAGAGACAAAAGTAGCCTATGTCACTTTACATCCCTTCAACTATCTCCACTTAAAAAATCACGTCAATTCGTCACTCCGTTTTGCCGTGAAAGACGGACAAACAAACAGACACACACTTTCCCATTTATAATATTAGTATAGATTTAGCATATTTAATGATAAGTGTATTCTTGATTGTGTTATAAAACCAACTATTGGGTCATTAACCAGGGCATCACTTTATAATGCGAGTACTTATTACTTCAAATGACCATTTGTAATTCAAATATTTGACCTTAATAACTTATTTAATTTTCAGATTGTAGCACAGGAACTTGGTCCAGCAACTAACTTATCAGCGACAGCAAACGTTACCGTTTACTTGAATGATGTAAACGACAACCCACCAGTTTTCCTAGCGGCATCATATGAAGTGGAACTCTATGAAAACGTGACCGCTGGAACAAGTGTTGTACAAGTCGCTGCTGATGACGTAGATACAGGAGCATTTGGGAAAATCCAATACACTGCCATATTAGGATATTTAAATACGTCGCTAAACCTGGACCCTATATCAGGAGTTATTACGGTTGCGACAAACAATCATGGCTTCGACCGAGAGGCGATGCCAGACTTGCATTTTTTAGTAGAGGCTAGAGATAATGAAGGCGTAGGTTTAAGAATAACAGTGCCATTAATTATTAAGTTACTAGATGTAAATGACAACCCACCAGAATTTGAAAGATCTTTATATGAATTCGTATTGTCGCCAAGTCTTAATAACTTCACGTCGAAGGCATTCGTCAAGGCAATTGACAAAGATGCGGAACCACCAAATAATGTAGTAAGATATGAAATATTGCAAGGCAACAACGACGGTAAATTTGCAGTAAATGAAGAAACAGGTAATAACTGGTTCATAAATCTAACGTCAAATTACGCTTTTAATCAATTGTTCTTGACTAAAGGTTTTTTATATATATACATATATTATGTTACAGGTGAAATGTATCTACTGGGAGCGTTAAAAAGAACAAAGAAACAAAACGTTTATCGCCAAAAACGGCAGTTGAGTGATGAACAAGAGAGTGAAAATTACGTCCTAATGATCGGAGCACACGACTTAGGCATCCCGAAGTTATCGTCATCCACAACAGTGAAAATATATCCTCCAGAAAGCAAGACCAAGACGATGTCATTCATTGTTCCTGGAGCGAATCCTGATAGACAGAAACTAGAGGAGCTTTTAAGTACACTGTCAGGAGGAAAAGTCACTATTGTTGAAATAAAACCCTATAAAGGTTACGACAGTGGAGTAACCGATGCAAGTGGACATTCGTCTAGTCAAGAAAAGTAAATAATTAAAATATATTTGAAATGGTTTAACTTACAATGTTAAAATTATTACTAATCATAATGTTTTGTCAATTTCAGAAGTGAAGTTATAGCCGTTGTACGAATGACTGGAAGTACAGCTATTAATGTTGCTAAGCTAGAAGAACAACTAGCAAAAAGCAAAACAATTTACAACACTGGATCAGCAGGTTCCAACACGGGCACTGGTTCAAATACAGGCACTAATTCAGGAAGTGGTAATTCAGGATCTATTAACTCAAATGGTAGAGTCAATTCAGGACAAGGACATAAAGACCAAACTTCATCTAATGATGATGAATCTGTAAGTATAGTTGCCATTTTAGGTGCATAACACTGCTGAAATTATAACCATTTAATTTAGATCCCAGTACAAAAGTAATAGTAATTCGATTAGCACAGAACAATAGACTGAATGATGAGGTGATTATTTGTTTCAGATTTATAAAGCAGAAAGCCGATTATTGTTTTGGCTGTTAATTTTGCTAGCAATATTAGTAGCCTTAGTGCTACTGTTGTTAATATGCTGCTGTATTTGTGAAGGATGCCCTCTTTACATGCCACCGAGGTAAAGATCTAAAATTTGAATTAAAGAACTTATATTTTCATCTTATCGCTAAAATGGTTAATTAACTTCATATCATTATTTAAATACATGATAGGTATTGTCCTTTCGTTAATTTCATTTATTTTCTGATTAACAGAATTAAATGCACCAACTAATCCACGCATGCTATCACCCCAGCTTATGGTAGGTACACAAACTTCATCAATTTATCATTCTACACTAATTTGATTTTGCTTGTATCTTTTTAGTTACCTACTTAGACATCTTTGTTTATAATTCATTCTTTCATGCATGTCATTGAGTTTCGTTTATTCATTTTACTAATTTATAATATTGAAAATAGTATACTTAAGTTTTACAAGAAGAGCTAGGTACATAGATATTTATTAATAAATTCTAGGAAAAGAGTGATACGTGTCAACTCCACAGAGGACGACGTGCATTTAGTGGTGCGCGACAAAGGACTTGGCAGGGAAAACAAGTCGACGCAAAATTTAGAAAATAAGTCTATACAAGCGACCGAATGGAGAAGAAGAGAAGCGTGGAGTGCCGAACAAGCAGACTTGAGGACAAAGCCAACTCAATGGAAATTTAATAAGAGACAATATAGAGGATCTAAGGAGCAATCGAAACCCGCGTCAACTCCGGGAGACATGAGACAAGAATTCATACAAGCCGCCGCAGATAATGACTACAAATACAATGATGGCAGACATTCCTTCCGACAAAGGTACCTAAATTAACTACTTTCAATATACCTAGGTTTATTTGTAACAACGGATTGGCAGAATGAAATATGTATATGCGTAACTGTTTGCTGTTATACAAGTGAGTCAATTAATATTTTGTTAAACATTAAACGTTCTGCGTTTTGACCAAATATGTGTAGCTAAAGATAGGGTATTTTTTACCAGTAAAATCGTATATCAACATTTTTTGTAAAGTCCTACATGTTGGTAACTTGGATTCTGAAATTCTTATTAACTAAACAAAAAAGGATATGAAACAAAATTGTTTTATATTAAAGAGATGTTTAATTTTATGTACTTCAATCTTTTTAAGCTGAGTTACAGTTTATACTTAAAGTATTACTTTTCTGATTGCAGAGATGGACCTAATATTATCTACACGAAGGAAATGCAGCTTCAGGAAACGTTTGCTAATAAACATAAAGAATATATTGAAGATTTAGAGAACGGATACGACAGAATCGCGACATTACATTACCAGCGACGTGAACAAGACAACGATTCAATACGTAGGCATGAAATAGACCGTGGATCTGAAGTCGGCGTTTTCCTCAAAGCTGATGAAAGAAAAATGCAGGAAAAATCTGATGGTAAGGGAAAAAATCGCGCTCCATCTTCACTCGGTCGAGATCAGTATTTTATAAAAGAAGGTAATACTGAGATATTAAGATTAGTGACACGAGGAAAAAATGAAGAAGAAAGATACGTTAATCTTCCGACACACCAACAACGGCCTGTTACTTTAATTCCACATACTCAATATGTTGTAGTTGACAGTGGAAAAGATTTATTGATGGAAAGGTTCATAAGAGAACAAGGGGAAGAGGCAAAGAACATAAGAGAAAGAATGGAAAAAGTCACTGATTTAGACATGCCACACGACAAGGATGGCAAAAGCTTTGGTCAGAGGTCACAAGCAGGAAGTGATATACCCAATCAATTTCATGATTATTCGAATATGCCTCTTGATGTTCCGGGAGCTATTCCACTTAAAGCTAACTACTTGCAATCTGCTCTTTTAGAGATGCAAAACAAATCGACTATTCATCAAGAACTACTGGAATCTTCCCTTCGAAAACAAAATGAACTATTACATCAAATACTCATAGAACGAGAAAGGTTAATGCAGAATCATGAAACAGCATCACAAGTAGAAAGCAAATTAGAAACACAAAGCTTGCCAGGACATTCGGTAATTGCCACTCAGACTGAATGCCATATCGGAACCCAGACTGAACCTGAAGTTTCCAAACCTACGAGAAGGAAAGCTAGAAGTGACAACGATTCATATAGTGAAGACGATTCAGAAATGGTGGTTGAAGATGATACTAAGAGAGTAGCCTGGGTTAAAAGGAAAAAGCCTAAGAAGAAAATAAAGTACAAAGACCCCCGAAGAAGCATGAGAGTTTATGAGATAAAAAGGAAAATCAAAACACCTATAATAGAAGAAAGTGAAGTGTCACCATCATTAGAAAGTGAGAAACATGTTAAAATTAGTAAAACCAATGAAAGGGAGGAACATGTTAAGAACTACGGTGACATGACTAAAAGTACGGTGACTACTTCCAAAAATGAAACTGTATGTTCAACTCGAATAAAATTGTCTGAAAATGATAGTAAATCTGGCTTAAAAAAAGAGCTACTCATGGAAATATCAGATTCTTTAGATGAAAAAGTAGAATCTGACCTTTATGATAAACGGCAAAGATTGAATAGACAATCCTCTATAGCTATTGACGACTCAACGGAAGCTAATGATTTACTCGCTTTGGAACAGAGCAATGAGAGTAAAAGCAGATCCAGCTCTGCCACAAATCATCGTAATTTAATATTTTCAAGACAAGGATCTTCAACCGAAGCCAGAGAAAGAGCAGGAGTATCACCGGTCAAATTAATATCACCCGATATAGCGGAAACTCCTTCAAAAAAAGATAGTACGAGTAACACAGAATCGACCAGTAAAAAAACAGATGGTGAATCATCTAAGGGAGATATATCTAAACCGGCTCAAAAAAGTTTACCAAGATATATGCAATGGTATGGCAACAAAAAGACATCAAGCATAGCTTCGAAAGCAGAATCGAAATCTTCAGAGAAAGTAATCCCAAACAAACCCAAACGTGCAACTAAAACCAAAAATGAAACTGAAAAGGAAACAAAAATTGATAAAGACAAAATGGGTAGGTATGGAAAAATTATTACTAAAGATGCTCAATCAGATGCTCCAGAGGTAAAAAAAAACTCCAAAGGAAAAGAAAATGAGTTTGTGCACCCTCGTTTACTAAAAGAAGAAAAAGTAACGCCTGTTCCTGAAGGACCACTGCCGGACAGTCACCCGTTATTGCAACACTCAGAGCATAGATATGAGCATCAGTATGAAAATCAAAATCCACTTTGTTACATACAACCTACACATATTCCAAAGTATCTAGGAGGACAGCCAGATGCTATGCCTCGAAGGCAGTCTGTCGAGCAGCAACCAATTTATGTTAATCAAGATGACGTTAAAAAGAAAGATGCCAAGCAGGAGCTTTCTGAAAGTGCATTGACTCATAGTATTTCTATTTCTACAAATTATGAGGATAGTCATAAAAGTGCACCAGAAGTACATGTTTCTAAAATTAACATTGGCGGAGATAGTGTTCCTGACGTAGGTCTTAGAAACGTGAGTAAGATAGACGATAATGATTCTGGCATAGCTATGAATACGCTTGTGCAACAAGCAGGTAATATAAAAAGGTTACCGATAACCGAGAAGAAAAGCATTTTTACAATTGCCTACGATGATGTACAAACAAAACAGTTACGACCGGATAGCAGTTCCACTTCTTACTAACAAAATGTCGTATGACGATTTGTCTTTGTGCCTTATTGTGATAAGATTTGTATTATTCCACTTCAAAGACTATTTGGTTCCGTCCAAAAACACGTTATAAAGTATTAATTGTACATAGTCGGTTTAGTATTATCTTGATTATTTTTTAAATGTAGGTTTTAAATAAATCAACTGCCTTTATTTTGACGACTGGTATACTTTAAAATAATTTAATTTAGTGTATAATGTAAATACCACATACAGACCTATGATGTTGAAATTATAGTTATAAAAAAAACATTATTTAAATTACTCTTAGCTTTAACTTTATTCAATGTACATATAATATAATCGTCCCACATTTTTGCAACATACTGATTCAGTGTGTAATTCTATATTTGTTAAAATATAAAGTTATATACCTATTAAACTGTTGTTTTCATTATTATTTATTTTATCTTTAGTGGAAACCTCTTTTCTCTGGTCGAACCTAGTTTTCCATGTCCCTTAAATTTTCGTTAATACCTCTATAAAATCCCTTTTAGTAAATAGAAGTTAGTTTATACTGACGTAGGTATGGTAAATGTAAACGCAACGCCACGCAAATAAATTTAGCAGTGAGATGGTTCTGAGCACAAATTGTTACTAGGGAAACATATGACAGTAAGAGAATAATGATGTATCATCACAGAATATACAAGTATCATACATGTTAAAAAGAACCGATTTTCAAACCTGAAGTATATACATACATAACTAACTACATAACTACTCGTAACCTATAAAAAAACTATTTAATACGAGTATTAAATATCATAGTATCGTAAAGTATGACAAAAAACAACAATGTCGATTATTTTTGTAGAATATACATAAAGACATGACATACCATTGAGCAATCATAAATATCACAACATTCACAAGTTTCACAACGCACTTTTTACTAAAAGAACGATATTTTATAGACATAATTTTCATTAAAAACGTTACTTCGGTTACAAGGTTTGAATCTGCGCTACATGGTTCTAGTTTTGCACCCGTTATCAGGCAAACATGAGGAGAGAAGAGGTTAAAACGTAGTAATGGGTGCTGCCATCTAGTATAGGTTTACGGAAACCAGACGAGTCATGGAAAGAAGAGTTACAACGCCCTACATTAGGTGAGATTCGAGCACGTCTTGTTGAATAGTTTTGAAAGTCAGCTAACAGATGGCAGCACTAGGAGCTAATTGAGACTAATAAATTTTTGCATGATTATGTTCTGTGTAATTGTCTGATCTAGGATCTGTTCGATAGTCATCTTAGCTTGACTGATCTACTGATTTGATATCTTGCTACTTCAATCAACGTCAGTAATTAACTAATTATTATACAGTCAGCATATAAAATAGCCGACCGTGGACCTCCGCGACTCTCGATTAAGTGCCAGCTGGCAAGTTGCTGAGGAAGGTTGGAAAATTTTGCCAACCTTATGTATGTGATATACTTAAAACAGGGAGACTTCTGGAACTCGATCATCCATCTAGTCAGTTTTACTCGTACTAGCAAAATGTCTTTATAGCGCCACCATACTTGGCCGGTTGATCTCCTTGAGGCATTGCATTGCGTCTTGCACTGAACCTTACTGACACGCAAATCGGATATTCGTTTCAGAGATGCATAAAACGTAACGATTATTGTTTCGCCGTCGCAAAACTTCGCGAGCACTCAATCATCCGCTTGAGCTAGCTCATTCAGCTCATTTGCACAGACGACTCGGGCGGAAAATCATTTCTTTTCATTTCATTTTTCACGTCTTACTTAAAGTTTTCTGACTGACTGGGGAAAAGCGGTATGTTTATTTTTCTTTTTCTCCTGGTGCCTAATTGTACCTTCAAGTCTTGTTTATCTTACATCGGTAGTTAATTATATACGTTTACTTTTTATAGAAGATAATAAATTTCATTTCATTTATTATGAATTAACCAACAACATACACTAACAGATAAAACAAAAATGTAAGTTTTATACTTATTGGTAAATGCGTTGATCTTGTGTAGGCTATTTAAGACGATACAGGAGGGGTCAATTCTCTATACAAACGCTCTCGACTATTTCCTCCCTGGTTTTTGAAGATAGAGCAATGATTTTTTCAACACAGATTGTTATTATTTTTATCTGTGTCGGACCGTTTTGATTTTTTTGATATTTTTATTTTTAAGACGCTAGATCCAATCAAAATTTTCCAAAAACGACTTTTTTCATTATGGTGCAAAAAAAGGTAAATTGAGTAGCGCATTCAAGATTGGTAACAATTAGCCAAAAAAAGTAAACGGACCGACACAGATTGTTTCATAGTTATTAAGATTCTCAAATTTCGTTCCGATTGATTAAGTTTTGAAGGAGGAAACAGTCGAGAGCGAAACCTCGGTTTTAAAGATTTTTTCGCAATGTCTATTTTTAACTGAGTTGTTCTTAATGGACAATTTTTTTTTCGATAAATCTAGTTAACAAGTATATTTAACTATAAATTCTAAATAAAATAAGGGCTCTTTTCCATTTTAGCATTTTCGCTCCTGTACCTATCGTCTTAAATTTTATGCCATTAAAAAAATATCTAGCCTATGTACATTGCACAGTATGCCCGACATGAAGCAATTGATTAGAAGCAAAATAAATGTCAAAACCGTTATAAGGCACATTTTCGTTAATAGCCTATAAAATTTAAATTGCAAGTAAGTAGTAAGCCAGACGAGCAGCCACAAATCCAAACAAAAAGTCAACTTTTATTAAGAAAGTACCAAGGCGACAGAACAGACATGAGGTGGGTATGGAAATTACGCTTCCCCGCGGCACTTGCTTTCACGGTCCACTGGTCTGATCATAATAAAAACTCGCGCCGTCGCCTTCTCACAGAAGTTTGACCATAAATTCGGTGGCCTCGTAATCGCCCGCTCGCCGACGGCGTTCCGACCCTAGATCTGCTTTTAATATAATAATAAATATTATATATACACTACTTTTTTTGGGAAAACTTTTTTCTGCTCTTTGTTTTCCTCGAGGGGGCGAATCCATTAAAAAGGTTAGGGCGAGCAATGTTTTATGCGGTTTTAAGTGCGTAACATGACTAAAAGTGTTTTGCGTTTCTATGCAGAACAAACAATAAAATTGCTCACCACTGACCAATTAGGCTACTGACACTGAACAATCTTTACGCGACTCACTATATGTATAATTAAATAAATATGTAAGTATTTTAGGGCTTATAACTGTTATGGGACTTATGGGCAAGAGAAGAATTAGTGAAGCTCTTAATTTCACGCATCATAAATCAACATTATTAACAATAACCGAATTTCTGAATGTCAAATTACTACAAAATCATTCATTTTTAAGAAAAACATAGGTACTTAATTTACATGACCCAAATATCAAGACAGTAACAGTAAAATCAGAGCTCAACTTCTCATTATTCCATAACCCTTCAATTGCATCTTGAACGATGTTGCCGTCAGCTTAGCTGCACGACTGGTGGCTGATATCGCCCATTATTCCTCGCTGAAGGGTTAACTTTGAAGTATCATTCCCATTTATTAATGGTCAAGTTGAACCCCAAATTAGAAGCGATTGCTGTAACTGAATTATTAAATTGGTATCATTTGTCCTTGGCGGTTTTAATAACTTGATATTTTAGGGTTGATTAATAATGTTTTTCGTTTCGGTCATTTGTTTTATGAAAATCTTTATGACTATTCTTTTGAAGAGTGTCGTATCTCAAAAGGAAAAGACGGAATGATTTTAAGATAGACACTCGATGTGTTTGTCACATCACCGAGGCAAGCGACAAAAAAACTTATACAAACATAACAAACATCCAATATTGTTTAAATATTCAATAGTCGGTTCCAATAAAGCCAGTCCGCTATCTTTCATTACAACATAATTTTAAAAACAAATTTCCCGAACGCTCTCAAATGACACTTATTGCTTTTCGGTGGATTTATTCCGCAGGAACAATTAATCACAGCGACTGTCCAAAAACCTCCTTACGGATTTTAATTATTTTCTTATGATTTTAATTCTAACGAACACCTATTCTAATACCACCTGGATTATGAAAAACTCTACCCGTCTCTATCATCACCTAAAGTAATAAACGAGACAAAATATTTTCATTCGTCAGATGAGAATTCATTTCGATACGAGTTGGGGTCTGGGCTGCCGAACAACTGTCTCCACTCGGATTTTTTTGGAACTTTGCGACTTTTATTAATAAAAGGAAAGATAATTAATACTACTTAAATTTTGTTTCGGTATTCTCAAACTTAATTAGATTTTTTCCTAACGCTTTATTTTAAACATTGGGAGTCAAAGCGAATGTTGGATTAGTTTGAATATTATTTTTTTTTTAACTTTTTTTGTACTATATTTCGCGGTATGCAGAATAAGCAGAGATCGCTGATTGCAAGTAGTTATTAGTTTTATATTAATTATTATATTAATGATGTTTTCAGCTGCATAGATTTATAAAAGACTTATACTGAAAATATATTATTATGTGTGTACAGTTTATTATAAACGCGACTGGAATTTACTTTTTGACAGTTCTATTTCTATTATGCTAAAATTAATTGGACCACGTTAGTAAAAAGTCTAATTCGTAATCATTGATAATCACGCGACAGGCTATTATTTCAAAATGGAACCCAAAAACCGAGCAATTAGACCACCATTTGTGCACAACAATAGCGGTCTTTCGCCCCTTCTGTCGAAATTAGTGATGACTTCAATAAAAATAATTCTTGTCTTTTAGGCAAATTGCATCGCGAAAAGTCCGAGAAAGCCTTTAATTAAGGGTGGGCCGCCCCGGCCCGTAAACAGCGTCGCGGCCGTCACCTTTTATTTTTGTTAATTCCCTTTCTTCGCCGCATAAGTTACTTCACCCCTTCCCCCGCGATTCTTTACGCCTTTTTGTCACCGTTAGAATTCTTTTGAAGAAACCCCTTTCTTCCCATCTGCTACGCCCGTCAATATTAACTCCGCAAAGACGAGTTAAACTTTTTAATATCCGTTAAATTTTGTTACGCTCAGCGTAATGCAATTTAGGTTACTCAGAAATAAAAAGCTGACACCGTGGGCGTTATGAATCTGAGCCCTGACTTTTAAATTACAGTGAGACTGATATCATTTTTAAGAAACAAAAATTGACCTTTCATTACAATTTCACATAACTATTTGTGACTTTTTGAAAACACTCAAATAAAAATAAATGTTCGGTATAATGAATATTTACAGTTCGATAAGATCCCGTCTTGCCCCACAAGAAAGCGATATTTCTTAAGATTCAAATTATTCACGAGGGAAATAAAAAAATAATGCAAATGAGGATTGGAATGTTTAAAAAAAGTTGTTTGAAAACACAAGAGATCGTGATGGGGCCGCAGTTGTCGAGACACGGAATTTTTAATCCATTTCCCGAAGTCGATTAATATTCAGGGCTCGGCCGGTCTGGTTCATCTCCTCAGCCATTATTGCTTGGACGCCATCTTCGGAATTTTACTTTGATTTTGCCGTAACTAATTACCTTCCCTTTGCAACTAATTACAACACAACTGACTGAAATGATAATGATATGAAATTAATTCGAATGATTATCGAAATTCTCATTTACATAGGTAACCATAACATCACAGGGTACGTACAGCTATTATATAGATGTCATTTTGTATCAGACGGCAATGTTGGCGTAATATATTCAATATCCGGCGAGATGATAATTTACCGAGTTGGGTAGAATCCATTATGGGTGTTTACTTGACCTGCGTTTAGTGCTTACTAAGACAACAGGGGTGACCGTTCTCGACTTATGCACTCCCGATGTAGAGGGTCTTCGCGCAAGTCCTTCAGAAGCTCCTTTGGGATTTTGGTGAAAATTATAAGAAGAAAATTATCTAAATGTTACTGTTTACATAACACTTAAAGATACATACGTTTAAATAGATTAGCTTTATGTGTATCTATGTATACGTTAAACTTGTGTATGAAACACACAAATGGAAAGCGGCCATGTATTAAATTCAAGCACCACCTTGATTTGATAAACCTCAAAATATATCTGCATGTCAAAACAAAAAATATCGTCCTCATATGCATAACCAAACATTTCAACCCGGGTGCCGCCGATAACAAAATAAAAGAAAGAAGATAAACAATATGAAGAAAAACAGAAAGGTGAATTGGAAATAACCACGACTTTGAATTTGGGATTCAAATCTCGCGCGTTGACTTAGGAACTGGCTTTAGAAACACTGTTTGGTATCAAAGATCGAGGTATTTATATTTCGTTTTCCAACTTATGTAGAGTACAATATGGCGGAAGACCAGCGTTAACCAGCTATATTACTTATCACCAAATAAGTCGGAACCGTTTCGTGAGCATTGTGTAGTTTTATGGTATATATGGCTATATGGTATGTATGCCAGTTGGTTTTTGTTCTTTTTATATGGATTTCATTTTCGTATTCGCTGGTAAATGGTCTCTTTTTATATAAAAAATGAAAGCATAACCAACTGAACCTAAGTCCAAATTTTGAACAGGTTTTATTTTAAGATTATGTCATAATATAGATCGTTTTAATAGTATGAATCATCGATCTAAACTACCTAGATGCACCATCATGGCTTAGAATGTGTCCGCAGCAAATTGTGCTTGAAAATGTTCTAAGCACAATTGGGCGGTCAGTAGCGCTTCATCCGCCGTGTCGGCAACATGCCTAAGTGCTCCGTAAAAAAGTGCAAAAATAACACCTTATATACGTTAAAAAAGGATGACGTATCGTATTTCCGGTAAGTAATTGTTAATAATTTTATAATGTTATGCATTTGTGGCCAAAATGGCTTCCTAACTTACTAAAAACATTTATTTTCTAGAATAATTAAAGTAAATTCCTTGATTTGGTCTTACGTAGTTTGTCTCTTTCTCTCGCGCTATACTAGTAATGAGCGGACGGCGACAAAAGATGGATGAAGTGGAACATAGTTAAAAATGGAATGATGGAGTCGCTAATTTATATATTTTGTAAAAGAAGCCTATTTCATATTATTAGTGTATGTATTTATTTATTATTATGGACCAATAAGTCTGAAATAAATGATTTCAATTCAATAATATTAATACATATCTTATAAATTACTTTAATTATAAAAAGAAACAACCCGGGAATAGCAAATTCGTTTTTAAGTAATAAAAAAGGTTTTTATTCCAGATTCCCAAAACAAGATGAGGCAAAGATGAGGATGAACAAATGGCGCAAGATTATATTTGAGGAGCGGAGAGAAGATTTACCCACACAAAGCTTTGAAAGAAATTACGTAGAATAATAAATTAATGTCATCATTCAATTCTTCTTTGTTTTAATAGCTACTTAATTCATATTCTCCAAGTGCACCATCCCTCACACACACCACATACAATCCCTCAACTGTTTACCTTCACATAATCGCTACACATACACTCACTACACGCACACACACACATATTTTATATATATTAGACGACCGGTCTGGCTCAGTCGGTAGTGACCCTGCCTGCTAAGCCGCGGTCCTGGGTTCGAATCCCGGTAAGGGCATTTATTTGTGTGATGAGCACAGATATTTGTTCCTGAGTCATGGATGTATCCTATGTATATAAGTATGTATTTATCTATTTAAGTATGTATATCGTCGTTTAGTACCCATAGTACAAGCTTTGCTTAGTTTGGGGCTAAGTTGATCTGTGTAAGGTGTCCCCAATATCTATTTATTTATTTATAAACATACATACACACACACACACACACACACACACACACACACACACATATATATATATATATATATATATTTTTTTTTAAACAGTTTTTCGCAAAAATACCGCAAATTTCCTCATTCTCGCCTTTCATCTCATAGCGCGACTCCCATGATGCCTCTGTCCATCCTCGTTCCCAATTTAAAAATGGCGTTTAGATTGTTGCAGCGCGAACGAAATTAAACTTATGTTGGTTGCAATAAGACGTAGATTTGTTTAAAAATATGCACACCTGCGATCTGCGGTCATAAAATTTTATGGCTTTCGCGATGATCACATACATTAATGTCATAACCGCCAATTGCTTGCATTTGAAATTGAACTCTAAGTACTAAGAAATAACGTTGTTTTTGTAAAAAAATTAAAGTAGTTTTTACTACATTGCGAAGTTTTCGTTTGTCAACTAGACGCACACATTTGCAACTAAGCGATCGGACACTTTTGAGTGTCGAATTTGTAGGCGATAGTGTATCTAGGGAAGTTTAAATCGATGGTATGAATCAAAGCCACCAAAAGTACACTAAGTAATAGTAATTTGTCTGATTTATTTAATTCTTGCAAGTTTGAACTAATTTACTTCATTGTTTAAATTATTAAGCTCTCAATATTTGAAACGAACTAAATCGGTATTTTGTAGTACAAATTATGTGCCTTATTAACTTATCTTTAAAGGTGACATATAATAAGAAACCTGCAAAAATACATCACTATTTTCAGCGACGCATACGAAATATATTTACAACCATACATAGCATATTTCAAGTAGAAAATCTTGGATAATCTATAAAATATCACCCCCGCGTCGCCGCAAATTCTAAAGTGACAATATTCCTTATTGTACGACGGTGAAAAATGTATGCACACCCCTCGCGCGGCACAAGAGCGGGGTTATTAAAATTATAAACAAATACTACTGCTCTCGAATTTGAGAAGACACTTGTGTTGAGTTGTTGTATACTGACAGTATTTATTTTATTTGTATGAACTTGTTCTCAAAAACTTAGACACGTGTTCGAATCTTGTCATGATTTGGATGCATTAGCTTCTCCACAATATTTTATACGATATTGCTATAAGTTCTTTAAAATGACTGATTTTTTTTATTAGAAGTTTGTATAATCTTTTTAAGTGACATGACTGTAAGTGTAAGTGCGTTTTCACATTATCCGATCCGATATTGGATGTAAATGCTCAAATATATTGAATATCGGTCCTACATCCGATATCGGATCGGATAATGTGAAAACGCACTTACACTTACAGTCATGTCACTTAAGAAGATTATTAGTACTAAGGATGATTATAATTATTACTAAGGATGTACCACTAATAATTTTTAAGAAAAAAAACCGCCGCCTTTGGATTTCTGGTGAAAGCTACTTGCGAATGTTGGATTATGTAGAAATGTTAGGTATTTTTTAAAACTGCTTTTAAAGCTTTAATTATTTGATGGCAACACAAATGAATATACGTATAATGTTAAGGTTTGAGGAGTTTCCTCAATTCCTCATGAATCCGATTATAAGAAATCAAATCTTGACAAAATTTGACTTGAAAACTCAATATGCTTAACAAACATAACTAAATAAATGCCACTGTTCTGAACTTAAATGCATGCTGTTCTTATAAAAAT
The DNA here is from genome assembly GCF_023078275.1 of Leguminivora glycinivorella. NCBI lineage: Eukaryota > Metazoa > Arthropoda > Insecta > Lepidoptera > Tortricidae > Leguminivora > Leguminivora glycinivorella. The sequence continues at coordinate 22,025,763 of NC_062971.1, forward strand.
ACAAAAGTCACTATGACAGTGCCATCCAGATTTGAAGAGTTCGGTTCTGACCATCATCAGCAGTTCCACTGCACGTAAGTGCATGCTGTTCTTATAAAAATACCAAAGTCACTATAAGTGTGCCGTTCAGATTTGAGGAGTTTGGTTCTGACCATCATCAGCAGTTCCACTGCACCAAATGTCACTGTTCTGAACATACAGACGACTTGAGAACCGTCCTTCTTGAGAGATTTGAGGCGACGGTTAAAAATCCCGATTTATACCTTATCCTCAGACGTCTTAACCTATGATAAATGAAACTCAAATCAACGTAATCATATTTAGAAACTATTATAATATTATTACTAACTCGCGTCGATAAAATCCCTAAACTGATAAAAATCTGGGCTTTTATCTCCTACCAAATTTACCGATTTCTAAGCACTGAAGCAAAAACGAATACAATTTCCCGTCCTCTGATCATATGTCGACGTTTTTCATCTATCGATATAACGTTAACCCTATATTCCCTTTATTTTATATTAAAGCGATAAACATGTCGATTGCTAGAGCCACGCGTGGTCGCGCTCCCTCCGATATAGGGTTGCCGACGTAGACGAATTAATCTCAGAGGCATCTACGAATATGCTAATTATTACGAAGATAGAACTCATCAATATATATTTCGTGTCAATCACGACAGTTCAATTATAAAAAGTAACTATAAAAGTTGATTTGCTTGTTAAGTTGTAGGTAATTACATTAATATGACTACTTGAATTTTTTGTATGTAAGTACAAGCAACGAGAAAACATAATATATTATAAACAAAAGTTCGTATTTATCTACAACATGTTTAGAATACTCCATGGTAATATGTAACTTTTTCAGCATTTAATATAGAGTTCCGTTTAACGAATCACAAGTATGCTCACTAGCTTTGCCACTCGACTTCGTCTGTAGGTATATGACGATGATTAACAACAATGATGTTTAAAGAGGTAAACTTCCCTGTTTTTAATATTAAGTAGTCAAATATTGATGATCAATATTTTTTTACATAAATATCGATCATCAAGAAAACAAATTGCTCCCAAATTTTTTAGTCGGCCCTCAGTAGCAGCCCTATGCCAGGGTGTCGAATATGCAAGTCATGAGAAAACGCTTATCACGAGGCTTAGATAGCGCCGAAGATCGACGGGATGAGTTATGGGGCAGCATATTGCCGTGAGATTCGTAAGTTGGTAATTTGGCTACTTTTTGCACTCAAGCAGAAACACATTTCACGTAAATAATTTTGAGTAAATATAATTATAAGAATAAAAATAAAAATCGTGTATTGCCTTTACATCAAATACCATTACAGGTCAGAATACATTATTGACTTAGGTATAAAATATACAGAAAAAAGAAAATGATAAAAAATTGCTTATTGTACTGGGCAAAGGGTTTCAGTCTCAGCTTCAGCGGCGCTGGTTTTCAGACCAATCCCAGACTAAGGACGTTCGGAGAAACTTAAGAGAAAGTACATTTTATGCTCGTAAATGAACATAAAAAAAAACGATTAGTACTACTAACATTGCTTATGTGATATGATTGATTTTAACATTCGTAAATATTGTTCAAAAATTAAATTACATATTAATCTTTATAAAACGAAAGCAATTAATTCGTAAATTACTGCATATTTTTTGTATTTATTTACCTACATACATAATATTAGGCTGTGTAATATTTCTGAACACAGTCATGATCAGTCCAAGTTGTCAGTTACTTTTCATTAAATACCTACCTATACATGACCATGATATTAGGAGCCCGAGCTTTATTCAAAAACACATAAAAACTCAAAAATGCGTATTTTTTTCTGAGATAGGTAATACCATGCAAGATCGGTCTTTCGTTCTTTCTTTAACAAGTGAGTTAGGTACTGTAAAATGCTACTAAATATTTCCTTAACTATTTATATGGCGATAAGGGCAGTACTCCTTCCCACGATCTCTAAATCGAAGTGCCTAAGTGCATTAGCCCATTCTTGACCATCATAAATTATAGTTCGATTACCAGCTTTCCTCGAGGGTCGGCGCAGACACCTTAACAATGCCGTTCAAAATGGTCGCCCTCTATCAACTTAGATAAATCACTTCGTTGCATCTCAAATGAAAAATCACTCTTTCACTACTCTCCTAACTGAGCATACCGACCCCAAACGAAATAATACAAGCTAAATGTTAACAAGATAACTTTCTTAATAAGACAAGCACCAAATTAAATAGTTGAAAGTTACACATCACTGTAACATGAAACAATATAGCAAGGGTTTAACAACATAGGTAACGAGGCATCTCGGAGGTATTTCCTTCAATAGGACCCATAAAGCCGTGTTGAACAAGCGATTGTGTGAACAAGCGGCCGCCTGGGACGAGCTCCGCAACTCCCCGGCGGCTTGTCGCGAGCAGAGTTTTACGGCGAAATTAATATGGCAAATTAATGCGTTCCACCGCCGTATAATTTTCACATACCCCTCTTCTTGCGACATCCAAGCACATATTGCGATGGGGAGCTCCAAGTAGGGCGAGATTCGAATCATTTTTCCATATGGAAATGATGTAACAAACCGGGCGTACAAGACAACAGTGATATGCTAATTAAAGGAAAACATGCAAACGTGCCTCCGTGTTTATTTTCGGTACAGGACGAGACGCGAGACGCCGCGCCGTTTGCTTTTTAATTGCTACGGACGGAGGCTAGAAAAACCCCGAAAATGCTGACTCAACTTGAGCAACTACTTGTTCAGACAAATGAATTCAAAACATCCTGATCGAACTGAATATACACGAGCTACATTTCAATCGTATATTTGAGACGAATAAGTTGGTTGTTTATTACGTTTCTTCATCTTAGAGATACTAACTACTAGCTACTCGAGGTAAATGTGTAAAAGCTACTGAAAAACTTTTATCAAGCAGCCTCAGCGATTAAAACCGTTAAAATACACAAAACATTCTAGAGGAGCTTTTTGTGCAATTGTATTTATCTGTACAATATACTAATGTAATGTAAAATAAAGTGACATGACACGCAACATAACTTGTTACTGCAACTTAAGAGTACAACAATGTAAGTACCCGTAAGCGTATTTCCTCTTAATTACGCGAAAAGTTTATAAGAAGCAGTTACCCGGGACGTGGGACGTGTAGAAGATGACGGCACTTTATGACTCGATTCGTCACGACAATTGAGCAGGAGGGGTAATGAGGAAAGGAACACCTCTGCTGCGTAAGCATGTAGCTATGCAATAAAACTCGAGAATCGAGAGAATTTTGTTTAACTTAGAATGTGTTTAATTCAGAAGTAAGATGTCAGAATGCTGAGATAGTATGCAGTTCTGACTGTGTAAGTAATTTGTATAACAGAAAAACAATGAGTACCTATTAGTAAACTGTAGCGTAAATATTTTTTGCAGATTTGCTAATTGGCAATGTTTAGTTTAGCAACACGAGTGAATAATTAAATTGATGAATAGTACATAAATTGGTACCGGCATTGGATTGTGTACACACCTCTTAGAGCTAAAAGGTATATTTTAACCATAACAAGAGAACGTCGACAATATCGAGAGCAAACAATTAGAAGCAAGTTATGGGGAAGGGGTGTCGATTAAGTTATACACATGCGGGTTAGAGGGTAACCTGACTCAGGAAGATTAAGATTCATCGAAAGGCCCTTACACGGAAGCAAACATTGTATTACGGACCGGTGTCTCGGCGATGTTTGCTAAAGGTACAAGCGTATGTTAATTTGGAATTCGTAGCTTACCCCTTGCACGCGAGACTAATATTAATATTTGGAAGGCGGGGTAGGAAAAGATCGGGCGTAGGTTTTCTTATGAAGCTAATTTGTGGTTACCGAGAAGGGGAGGGTTCGTGTGTCGCTAATGCTCGTGGACCGCCTCCGGGCTGTCCGCGCGCCTTGACCGCCGCTCGGGGACCGTTCGCACTATTTAAGTGCTAAAGCGGGCATTTGTCCACCCTCTTGGGGACTGTCAGCTGAATAATTTAACCTCTTAATTGCGTATAGTTTTTGCTAGATCAACAGTTTGGGGATAAAGATGGTCATTAGGTGAGCGAGTAATGTGATTTCGCTTTATCTTTTGCTTGTGCCTTACTCACATATCGAGACTTTCATAATTTGAAAACCATTTAGGTGTTTAAAATTGCTATTGCAATAGGTACAGCATGAGAATGCTAATGCTGCCTGCATGATGGGCACCTTACCGAGAAGCCAGGTCTTAGACTTTTAGGAATTTTAGGTATTTTTATTTTTTAGATAGGTTTAGTTTAGTTTTTCACGTCTGGCATAATTATAATATTGTAGTAATTTGTATGTATTTAAGTGTTTTACTGTAAAACCATTTTGACTAAGTTACATTTACTTTCCCTTATTGGAAAATGAATAATATTAGAACACTAAATAAATAAAATTAGTCCCTGATACTTATTAACTTGAAACACAATATTCCTTTCGAAGCAGTACATTCTGAAGCATTCACTAGATCCAAGATAATGAAACCAGTCGCCACCAAACAGCGTCCTTTGAAACCAATATCTTAAAGTCGATAAGCAAGTTAATCCGGAAGATAAATAGGGTATGATCATTGTGCCGAATGTCCACCGGCGGGGACTGTGGGCAGTGAGTGATGCGATTCTTTTGTCTACGGGGGGCAGCGAGACAATGTGGGAATGGTCGCAGTCAGCACTGTCAGCGGCCAATGCCTTAGAGAACGTTTGTGTCAAGCTAGGTACAGTTCTGTTGATATATTTAATTTGCATTATGAAGATTTTACTACACTTATTGTTTGTAGTACGAACATTTTAAAATTTGGGTTTTGGAGGAAAATTGGTTTTAGAAAATTTTTAACTTCGGACTAAATAAAACATATGTTATGTTACAATCGTTTTATAAAAAATATTCACTAACAAGAGTCAAATTACTTTTCTAATTACATAGAAAAACCTAAGTTATATTTTGAAGCACCGAAAATAGGAAACTTATTCAAACATTTACCTCAATCTTAATAATTTGTGCTGTCTTCCTTGCAATGTTTCCGGATCCTTGTTCAAAATAAGCTTGTCCAGCACATTAACTACAGGCGGGGGTGTCCCATTTAAGTTGCCACCTATTGTGTCTCAGTAATGCCCAATAGAAGCATAATATTTGTGGCGTACCCCAAGGACCCCAATAGAGCCCTTTTTTATATAATTATTACAGTAGTTATTTCACAAATAAATAAATATAAAGACATTCCTACACACATTGACTAAGTCTCACGGTAAGTTCAAGAAAGCTCGTTTTGTGAGTACTTATATAAAGACAAATAAATAGATAGAAAAAATCCATGACTCAGGAATAAAAAAATATAACTCGCTCTCATGACACCAACAAAAGCCATTATTAGAAATTGAACCCAGTCAGTAACATGTCCTCACTAGAAGAGTAAACCCATCAGGCCAAACCGACAATTAGTGTTATACACAATACTAGAAACCATCTAAATGAAAAAAAGATCTTTGTTAGTAAATCAGTAAGCCTGTAGAAATCATAAATCGGCAGCTTACTTACTAAACTTACAAACACAAATCCCCTGTTTTATTTCCTTGGTCAGTTTCCAGCTTTCTTATCGTTAAATCTACTAGGCAAACATGTATCCGAAGGATTTGCTGAGATTTGCGAACACCGCATAGTATCGGATAAATTGACCGGTAATAATAAAATGTAAGGGGGTAAGAATGTAGATGGCTATTTAGATAATTGTTAGCTGTGTTGGCAAAAGGAACTTGTATCTATAACAATTTCATGTGAGCAATAACGCTGTCCTTCTTCAGTTATATCAATCTGAAAGAGACAATAACAAATCACAGTGTATGGATGTTTTGGTCAAAGAACTAAAAGGCTAACGCTGACCAGTGTATTGGAAACCGTCCATAGATAACAGGAGGTTTTATTGCTGTAGCCCGAGGTGATCGTTTATGGGAAAACTATCAACGGAATGGAATGAGCAGAGAAAATGGATGACGTCACATTTTCATTGTCATCGAAACGGTAAAAATATTAAGCGATTTAGGACCCGTTTAAACTACGAGCTTTTTTATTGGCATTATTTTTCTCCCATTCCTTTTCCTAAAGAACTGACCAGCAGGTGAGAAGTGTAATGGCGTGAAATTCTCCTGTTTGCGCTTTCCACGTCGCTTGTTTGTCATCCCAACTCCTAACCTATTTATTCCTTATAAAACTAAATTTCGTCCTATATTGGTGTCCCTTTTAGATGCTTTATACTAGAGCGAGACCGAATAACTGATTCATAAAGGTCTCGTTTATGATTTTGGAGGAGGGCGAAATATTTTATGCACCAATGAGCGCATTCAGTCCGGCCCGGTCCGAATTATCTCGGACAACTGACCACGACGGTGCCCGCTGTAATCAGATCGACAAACATACCTTTTGATAGAAATATATCTTTGTATTAAGCTTTTGTTTCAGTTGAATTTTGATCCAGATGAAAGCAAGATAAACAACTGAAATATATCCACAATAAATTGATGAAATTGTGAACATAAATAAGATAATTATCCAAAATCACTTCTACCTATATAAAATGTATGTATGTAACTACCTACATTTTCACTCTCTTGGTTAACCTAGAGGCAGTATCCAGAGCTGTAATCTACCCACCTACAAGCCTTCAGGAAATTTTTAAAATTACAAAGGGGTTTAATCGCGTATTACTGCGCTGTTACGTCGACGCCTAAATAGAATATTGTTTTTTTTTCTCGTCTGTTTTTAATCTGTTTTTTACTATTTATGTGCTATACCTATTGTTTTTATTTTTTAGTTTCACAATGCCTTGGTTTTACTGTTATGCTGTGTAACTTATTTGAATAATAAATAATAATAAATAATTACTATGTTTTAAGCACTATGTCTTAAACACCAACCTCCGACGTTTCAAGGACGGCACGGTCCCGGAGTGCTTCAGGAAATTGTCATAGACTTGAAAATTTCGACTCTTGCCGCCTTGACCTAATGACCGAAGCCGAACGATCTTAGTATCCTATCTGTCCAATAAACAAAATATTACCGGTTCGATTTCAGCTCTTGACACTGGAAGCCTTAGTCAATGTTTCTATATGACATTTATTTCAGTTTATAGTTCAAGCAGTAGAAGTGTGTCTTCTTAAAATACCACGTACATCTAGAATTTGCCACATTACTCGTCAAGCACGTCTCACAAATATTTGGCAAGCGGAAGTCAGATGTTTAGCGGCACCTGTGTCGGCGATCGACTCATAATATTCGGCTTAACGTCCCTCGCCCGCATCGTGCGAGGAACGTTTTGTATTGAACGACTTGAACTTTAGGGAGAATACATGTGTCAATACTTTGAGATACATATTGAAAGTATCTGTAGGATTTTTATTCTCTCTCACTCTCTGCAAACCATACCTAATGTTATTAAATTTTACAAAGAAGAATGTAAGTACAGACTTCAGAGTTAAGTTGCTTCATACAATTATTTCATGCTTTAACCCAAGCTTGCCTGCAAATAGCAGTAGATTAAATATAACAATAGAAAAACGATGGAAATGCACATAAGTAGCTACGACTAATAAATAACCAGTATCATATATCACCTCATTACAATTCCTTGCGAGTCCCTACGCATTCCGTGGAAGGAGTTGAAATCAGTGCGGTGGTAAAAATCAAATTGAGTGGCCGATAAACACCCCGGCCGGAGGGGCCGGGCAAATTTTGATTACACCGAAAAGTGTTACTTATTCTCAAATAAAAAATGCCTTAAAAAAATTTCGCTGATGTCGATATTGTTATGGCGGGTTTATGTTGGAAATTGGGGGTACGGTTATTGCATGTCATTAGGAATTATGGGCTTGCGGTGCGACAGAGAAAAATTTGCTGGCGGTGAGGTGAGGTTTTTCGATAATGTAATTATTGGAAATTTATTCCGCACCTTTCAGGCAGATCTTAAAAAAAATCTATATTCATTTTGTTTAAAATAGAAAATCGCAACGGCAAATAAAAAAATAAAAGCTCATACGCATGTGTACCTTCACTTTGCATAGATTTGCAATAAAGTCGTCTTAACTTCAACTTTTCTATGAGTGCTGTGTATTCGCAACAAATAACTCAAAAATTATGCCGCGTACGTGCCCCCATGTCCCATAAAGAGGCACCGGGACTTATTTCATATAGTTACAGTCCCATAAAGCATAAAAGGCATTCAAATGTGATGTTATTTTGCCGCCAACACGGGGTAATTTATTTTCGCGCGATTCATAATTTTCTTTTATTCACTTTATGTTGATTTTCTTTGGAATAAGTACACGGTAACGATAATATTATTTCAACGGCCCCATGCATCAGCGTGTACTTAGGACCCGTTTTATTTCTTTGTTTTCATTACGTGTAGCGCTTTGTCTTCGAATCGCTTTAGGCTCAGCATACATTGTTGTACTCTTAATGAATTATAAAAAGATGAAATAATGTAGAAACATGTTTTAGTATTTTTTTTTATTTATTTCAGCTACCACTGATTCGAATTATAAAAGGATAACAAATGTCAAATCTGGGCAGCCCCAATCCTCCACGGACTTAGGTGTCCACACAAATCCGACAAATTGATGCTCATCTAAATAACCGCCAAGATTCGTGACCACTCATGCATGGGCATCGTATATTTAAATTTGGTCCGGTCCTACGCGATGTTTCAATTGTCACTTTCTGTACCTTCGTAATCCAGTTATTGGATTGGGGTTCCTTTACATCCATTTTTTATATATTTCCTTTTTTGGGGTCCAGACTCGTGATACGTTTTTTGAATTATTAATAATTTTCAAATGCTTCAAAGAAATTTTGCAAAGCAACGATACATTGTGAGTGCATATATGTATGTAGGTGCACTAAATGTAGCAATAAATTAAATGTAGGCTTTACCTCTCAAACTGACCACTTACTTCGTTGCTGAACAAATACTCCGTTTGAGGTATATAATCTACATTTCAGTTTTTTGCTCATTTTACTGGAAATACAGTACATTCCATATATTATTATTTTCTACCAAATGTTTTGGCTAAATCTAGAATTGAAAACCTCACATAAATCCATAAAATAACTTTCATACTTCCACAGCACCTTAGACGAACGCTCCGCAAGACTTTTTCTCAGTCCCAAAAACAAAAGCCATCAACGCCACGTGCGCGTCATTGCCACCTAAGTGCACGGCATCGGGATCCAGGTCACGTCCAGGATCCTCGGTGATGACTAATGACGGGCTCACATGCCCTCAGCCACACCCTGTGGCCACACCTCATGAACTCCCTTTATATTCAAATCATACGGCTTCCGGACCCTGAGTGATGCTGTTTTCTTTGCACATTTGTTAACGTCTGAAGACTCGTATTTAAGTGTGTTAATATTCATATACGAGTACATTGTGTTATCAATTCAGCAAGTTTTTGGTTTATATTTGCCACGTTATGTTGTGTTAATCGTGGTTTTTTTAGGGTTCCGTGCCCATAGTGTAAAACGGGACAAAATTACTGACTCTACTGTACTTACGTCCGTCCGTCTGTCCATCTGTTTTTGAATTTTTTTAAAAAACATATTTTAGTGGGGTTCCGATACAACAGACAAGTTTTTTTTACCGTTTTTATAAATTGCGGAAAAGAACTCTCGCACTTATGATCGAGTCCTATTCACATTTGATCAGTTTTTACAAGCTTTCATTTGTTATATTTTCCCACAATGCCTCAAATAAAAGCATTCAGCTATTCCAAAACTTCCTCTCAGCTATATCGAGAGTCGATTATTAATTCTGGTTACAAGTTCAGTTCAGAGTATAACAATGCCGAAGCTAGCTTGATTGAATTAAGTGAATCGGTTCGCTTTACACAAATATTTGCCGCACTCTCATTTGTAAGATGTCTGGCTGCCACTGCCTTAGACGAATTAATAACGAGATAAAGAAGTTCATTCCGTTAATTCATTAATTTACTTCATTATGGTAATCGGTATGGTGTACGGACCCCGCCTGCAGCAGAAAACTCGTAGGTTAATACAAAGAGTTCAGAACGCTTGTTATCGATACTGCTACACAATTCCTCCAAGGAGCCATATCACGCCATACTTAAACAAATATTCTACTCTAAACATGACATCACGTAGACATTTGCACCTTGCTTGTCTTCTCTTCAGTGTTATAAATTGCAAGTCACCTGAATATTTGTACTCTAAAATAAATCAATCTTCTTTTCACCATCGACACGGCACTAGATCTACTCGACGCTGCATCTTAGAATCACATCCTCATAGGACGATTGCCTTTACAGGTTGTTTTCGATATCTTGCGACCAAGTGCTGGAATGATATCCCCCGCCTTTAAGAGACCTAAAATCCAAAAAATCATTTAAGATTCGATTTAAAAATATTCTCCTCAAGAAGCAAACAAATGGGATTCCATTCGGGTACTTGGTTGCAGATTTCAGAATATAATCTGGTGGGAACAGTAGTCAAACTAGACTTACATACTTGCGATTTTAACATTAACACTATCCAGAAAACATCACACGATATGCACATAAGATAACATTCACACTATACACTTTACACTTGTTTCCATTTTAATGTTATAGAAATCGTTATTATATAAGTAATTATTTATCTATTGTGATTGTGACCTGGGTTCCGGCAGAAAATCAGTGCTTCGGTCGAAAGAGCGAAGCGTATCACTGAGCCGCGACCCTTTTGTCCTGCTGCAACGCACACAGTTTGTATTTTCTTTTTCTTTTCTCTTTTTTGTTATTGTTTTTTTTTTTTACTGTCTCAATTGTATTTTACTGTTCTGTCTCTTTTTTATGTTGCGCCTAATTTGTGTGTTTTAAATTGTGTATTGTATTGTGTGTGTTTGCAGTCTGCCAAATAAATGACTTATCTATCTATCTATCTAATCTCGGAGGCAATTTCTTAAGAATTTTTAAAGAAAACTTTTGCTACTTACACTCTTGTAACAAAATATATAATTTCAATTGGTCCTTTTTTTGCAAAAATCTAATCATTATAGTGGACTATTGGACTTTCAAGATGATGGTTGAAAATAAAAAAGTCAAAAATAAGAGTATAGTTAAGTATTCGGAGTTTTCCTAAAAAATATGTTTGATTCGATTCACATGTCTGTTTCAAATACTAATTTCTATACGTTATACCTAAATATAGGTAGGTAAGTGTGAAATGTTAGGAATTAAATACTAGTACAACTTGTTGTATACTCATACATCTCGATGCTATCCACTAACATAATTATAACATATGTGAAATTCGACATTAGGTCACAATATACTGATAATCCTGGGAATTTATTATTGGTCTAGTTTTTAACATGAAATCAAAAACTTTGGTACATAAATACATTTTGTATAGTGTTTTCAATGAATTCCATTTTAGTTGTAATATGTTATTACGACATCACATCGCAATGCAACGTAATCTGTAAATAAATGTGCCATTTTTCAAGTATCGAGAGATAATGATAAGCGTTCATACACGGATGCAGGATTTAGCAACATGTATGCAGTACACTTTGCAACCTGCTTCAGATCAGATCACATTACTTACAATGACTAGTTTACCAGTTAATCACAGCGAAAATCTAAATCACGTACGAAACCGAACAAAGTGCAAGAGATATGTGTGCAGTGCTAAGACTGTGAAGAAGCGACTTCCAATAGTTGAGTGGCTACCGAAATACAATAAAACAAAGATAATTCCGGATACAATCGCTGGAATTACGGTAGCACTAACAGCTATCCCGCAAGGCATAGCTTACGCCGTTATAGCTGGTTTAACTCCTGAATATGGACTGTATGCGAGCCTGACAAGTGGAATCATGTACCTTATATTTGGAAGCTGCATGAACGTAACTGTTGGACCAACAGCTATTATGGCGGCAATGGTTGCCAAATACGTACACAATTATTCATCTGATTTTGCTGTTTTGGCGGCCTTTATAGCTGGAGCAGTGGAACTGACTATTGGTATACTGCACCTTGGATTCTTAATCGAATTTATTTCGATGCCAGTTATAAGTGGATTTACAACTGCAGCAGCTCTTCAGATTGCGTCAGCACAATTAAAAGCTTTGTTTGGCCTTGACGGACGTTCTGGAGATAACTTTGGAGATTCAGTGTATAACTTTGTACTAAATATCAAAACTATCAAACTGTGGAACCCCATACTCGGCTTTTTGTCTATTGGTTTTCTAATAGTTCTGAAAAGATTTAGTGAAGGGTGTGGCCGCAACGATGACACAGTTAAACAAATAAAATGGTTAATTTCTTTAAGTCGTAATGCAATTGCTGTCGTCATCGGAATGATAATAGCATACATTTTAAAAGAAGTTACTGACACCGAGCCATTAATTTTGATTGGTGAAATTGGAAAAGGCATTCCTAAAGTTACACTTCCACCGTTTACCACAACAGTCGCTAATGAAACTTACTCATTTGCGGACATGTTACAGATATATGGGCCCCAATCAATAATCATCCCTTTCGTCGCTATTATAGAAACAGTAGCAATATCAAAAGCATTTGCAGGGGGAAAACCTGTTGATGCCACACAAAATGATAGCTGTTGGACTTTGTAATATAATTGGCTCACTGGTAGGAAGCATGCCAATAACGGGGTCATTTACACGAACGGCACTGAACCACGCTTCTGGCGTACAAACTCCTGCAGGAGGCATAGTTACATGTTTAATCATCCTTCTTGCGCTTAGTTTGCTAACCTCGACATTTTACTTTATACCCAAAGCTTCTTTGGCCGCTTTGATTATGACTGCCATGTTCTCAATGATTGATTTCAGAATATTCGGTAGACTGTGGAAAAATAATAGAATAGAACTGTTTTTCTTACTTGTCACAATGGGAGTGGCAATGTTTTTTGGATTAGAATACGGAATAGTGGTTGGAATAATAATAGAAGCAGCCATTTTGCTTTACTTTACAGCCAGGCCAAAAATTGACATAAACACAGTCAGTACTGACAAAGGACAAATTATCAGAATACCCTTGAATGGTAGATTGTCATATTGCACTGCAGAACATATTCGACGAAAACTTCAGAAAGCTGCAAATAGCTACAATAATTCTAACAACGTCATAGTCGTTGACGGAAGTAACTTGAGGAACATGGACTCGACGGTTGCTTCAAATCTGATGACAGTTGCAGAAGACATAGACAAAACATCTCGAAAAATATACTTTTTGAATTTTTCCAACGAAATAGTCAAGCTGTGTCTTGATATAAACAAAAAACATATTAATAAATTTATATTATCATCCAGTCCGGAAACCCTGTGTTACGACGATTTATTCCATACCTAGGTAATGGATTCTTAATTACAGTTTAAGATCTCCATTTTATTCCAAGGTACTTTTATCAAAATGATTTTGTATATTGTAACTTTGTACATTCTAGTATTATTCTGTTGATGAATTTCTTGATGATAATGAATAAAATACACCAGTTTTCTTATCTCCAAGATACACACACCCCTAAAGCATTATTTCCAGAAGATAGTCACAAATATAGTTCTTGTACAATATTATTTGTGCCGTTTGTATATCCGAGGTCTTTATAGAGAGTACGTCGTAGACGTCGCATCGGACCGATAGATGGCGCCATCGTTCGTTGTAAGTCGCTCCGGCGTCACACCGCCGCGATGTTGGTAGTCCCGTTTTCCCCACCTGCAACATAAGGCTCCTCGCGCCCCGACCCGCCACCAGCCACCCTCATTGTTTCGTCGAACGCCGAAGTGACCGGTTGTCGCGTATTCCGTTCGAACATTTTTACAGCATGGTGTCTCGAAATTAATCTTTTAGCGTCTATTTCCTCGTTACTTCTGGTCAAACCAGAGTTATTCGTGTTTTTATTTAAAAAGTGGCTTATAACATTTCGGAATTATGAAATTTTTCAATTTCAATTTCATCCGTCAATTCTTTCTTCCCTTTTAATTTACGCTCGTTCGTCTTGAATAATGAGATATATTATGCCTCGCTAGCGATCACTATTCGCCTTTCGGGGTTCTCACGATAGAAATGAACGAGCGGTGCTTTATGATTCTACCCACTTTTTTGTAAGAAAGTTCCATGCTGCAAAAATCGTTACCGTTAATCAGTTTTCTTTTTTAAACTATTCGCATTTCCGAGACTAAAGTAGGAAGTGTTATCCGCGTATTAAAAGTTTCGCGCGAGAATATAAGCGGTAACGTAGGTAAGTTGCTCCGCCGGGGACCACATGCTTCGCGACCGCGTGCTGCGCGACCTGCGGGCTGCGGCGACGGCGGCGGAGGGCGCGGGGAAGGAATACCGCGCTCCAAGGAGGTTTGAATTTCTCCGACGAATGGGTGAGCAGCTTCATATTATTTTAGAAAGAACATGTTCGGTTTCCGATTCGGTGCGGAGGACGACGGACACGTGTCGGCGCCGAAACTTACTGGTAGCGCTGCGATAGCGCCACTGACCGCGGCAGTGTTGTCCGCCACATCGGCGCCGCCGAAGTTGCGTAGAAGTTGCTTCCTCGTTAACGACCTCTGCGGTGCCGCCGAATAACGTTGTGGCCGCCGCATAGGCGTCGCGTGCGACGCTGTAAGTATTGCTGCTGCCCCGACGCGAGCGCCGCGCCGTTAGTGATCAGTCGTCAATACGCAGGCTACCAGCGCGGCCACCTCCGCCGCGAGCCTGCTGAAGCTGTCCACCAATATAGCTGGCCGCCACGCTTATGCTGGCGCCTCGATGGTGATGCAGAGCGTTCGTCTGCCGTGACAACGCCGCGATCCTGCTGAAGCTGTCCACCAGTATCGCTGGCCGCCACGCTTATGCTGGCGCCTCGATGGTGATGCAGAGCGTGCGTCTGCCTTGACAACGCCGCGAGCCTGCTGAAGCTGTCCACCAATATCGCTGGCCGCCACGCTTATGCTGGCGCCTCGATGGTGATGCAGAGCGTTCGTCTGCCGTGACAACGCCGCGATCCTGCTGAAGCTGTCCACCAGTATCGCTGGCCGCCACGCTTATGCTGGCGCCTCCATGGTGATGCAGAGCGTGCGTCTGCCTTGACAACGCCGCGAGCCTGCTGAAGCTGTCCACCAATATCGCTGGCCGCCACGCTTATGCTGGCGCCTCGATGGTGATGCAGAGCGTTCGTCTGCCGTGACAACGCCGCGATCCCGCTGAAGCTGTCCACCAGTATCGCTGGCCGCCACGCTTATGCCGGCGCCTCGATGGTGACGCAGCGAGCTCATCTGCCGTGACAACGCCGCGATCCTGCTGAAGCTGTGCACCAGTATCGCTGGCCACCAGTATCGCTGGCCGCCACGCTTATGCTGGCGCCTCGATGGTGATGCAGCGCGCTCATCTGCCGTGACAACGCCGCGATCCTGCTGAAGCTGTCCACCAGTATCGCTGGCCGCCACGCTTATACTGACGCCTCGATGGTGATGTAGAGCGTTCATCTGCCGTGACAACGCCGCGACCCTGCCGAAGCTGTCCACCAGTATTGCTGGCCGCCACGCTTATGCTGGCGCCTCAGTGGTGATGCGGAGCGTAATACTGTTAACCGCTGCACAGGCGTCGCAATCCTTCTGCTGCGTCTGCCGTGACAACGCCGCAAGCTACTTGAAGTTTTCCACCGGTGTCGTCGGCCGCCACGCTGATGCTGGCGCCTTGATGTCGCCTCGATCGCACGAGGTAAGATTGCAGACGCGGCGACCTTCATCGCGCCACCGAGCGCAATACTGCGGCTGCCGCGAAGGCGTCGCTAATTTTCCTGCCGCGTTTGCCGTGACGACGCCGCGAACTCTGTCGATGCTGTTCACCGATGTAGCTGACTGCCACGCTGGCGCCGGTGCCTCCCGCGCTGACCTCGAGAGGGCCACCGAGAACGATACTGCGTGACGCGACAGGGGCATCGAAGACGCCTTTCGAGCTGACGACGGCCGTCTCAATCTCACCGCCGAACGTAACACCGTCTGCTGCAGTGACAAGCTGGTAAGATTGCTGATGTGCTCCCTTGGTGTCGCTGGCCGCCACGCCGACGTCGGCGGCTGCCGTCGCGCCTGATGTCACGCTCACCGCGAACACTGTCTTCCGCTACAATGGTGCCACGACCACGACTATCCAGGCTCCGTCTGCTACGGTATCGTTGCAGACTCTGTTGCTGACCAGGCTGATACTACCCTCCAATGTGACGCCGGGCGCCGCTATCAGCTGACATCCCGAACACTATGGTATCCACTCTTCTCTTTCCAGTTCCCGTAAAGTACTTTGACAGTATTTACACTCTATTTTGACCAAGGACTCCTCCGTCGCCGAAGTGAGAACAGATAAATTCTAAAGATGCTACGTCCTAACGTGGCTTGGCCACCCTTAGTTGAACGAGGTAAGACGTCAATAACCGGACGAGGAGCCGCACTGCTGCAAGGGTGTCCTGACGATGTTCGCGAGCTATCTAATCGGAGAGGCGCCTCGCGAGACGACCCTGTGGTTCCTGTACATCGCTCATTGTGTAGGTCAAAGACATCGTAAAGGTTTGCGGAATTAAAAAAAAAAAAATCTCTTTCAGAATGTCCAGATCTGAATTCGAGCCAGCATCCTGCATCCTGAGCGTGCGTCTGTTTACCGGGCGGACACCAAAACTGATCGGTAATCTGGCCGCGGGGGTTCCAAGTACACGAAGATTTCCCGGAGGCTTGTGGCGCCCCCTGTCCATTCGAGAGATGAACTTGTTCGCCGAGCCTCTAATAAACAAATTGGGAAAAATAAACCCGCTTCGCCTTAGTGAACTTGAGATTCCAGCTCAAAGCGAAAGGGGCCAGGAACTCAGGAGGACTTCATTATCATCTGGCTCGACTATACTGAATTAATAGTGCTTGATTCGATCGTAGAACCTGATTTCATCAATTTCACAACTTTCGTAGTCTACAGAGGAAGGTTGCACCGCTGCAGTTTCCAGCATTACCTCGTACAGCTGCCGATAGCTGTAGGCCAATCGCTCCTGTTTTGCTTGCATCTGCAGCCCGATAAGACCTTCAATAATCGTAACATTGTACGAAGTAAAGCTCTTCCGATGGAAAATAATCTTCAACAGGCGGTGGCGCTGGCGACTGAAGTGACATGCAGCCGGATTAAGGTTCGCATAGCACTATATGCTATGCACAGTTCGGTTGTATGTTATGTTATGCTGTACGATGGCAGGACTACATCTCTTCTGTTACGAGTAACTACGACAGTAACTGCTGACTCCAACAGACTGTCGTACGAGGTCAGTATGCACCCCCTGGGAGCCAAGTGACCTTCGGTGACCTCGCCTTCTTCTGCTTCGCCCGTCATCGTTCCTCTTCGTCTGCGAGAGCCCTGCATTACGCCGTACAACGGTACGTATTAAGCCTCCACCACACATAAAGCGCATTCCGCTTCGCTAACGCTACGCTATCAGCGCGCTGAATGCGCGCGCATTCCGCTCGCGTCCCGCGCGCGTTGCGCTCGCAATCCGCGCTCGTTAGTTCCCGCTAGCGCCCACTGGGTGCAACGCCAGCGTTTGTGCGGTGCACCGCCATTATTGCGCTCCGCCTACGCTCTCAAAGCGCGCATGTGTGGCGGTGTTTTAATTCATCCCTTGACCTGCTACCACGACGTGTTCAGCAACCACCAGCGATGCGACACGGACGTCACCTCTCAGTCTACGCTGTCGACCTTCATTGCACGAAGTAAAAATCCGTCGCATCGGGTTTCGGATTAGGTAATGGATTACCCTAAGAGTCAATGACTGACTTGAAGAAATCGACTGATACCTCCGTCCAGTGTAGTAGCAATCGACAGCGCTCGTACTTTTCATCTTCTAGGCTAGTTTTACCGAGCGATCAGTATCCTCAAATGCCCTCACTAAAAAGAGTTCAGAGTTCAGGAGTCTCGCTTGCAGCCGTGCTCGCTTGACGCGAAATAGTCTGATCGAAAATACCAGTATTGAAACAAATAGCCCTTGGGCGCGTGAGTGATGACCTTTTTCTGTGTTTGATATGGATGTAAGACGTTGGACTTTAAATAGTCATATCAAAGCTACTTAATATTGATTTTGATAATTTTTACGAAGGGTTGACAAAAGCAGTATCAATTACGTTACCCTGCTACAGTACAGATAGTTACACTACTTTTACAGTTAATTTCCACACTTTGTGTCTGAAATTGGGTTTATAACCTGATAAAATAACGTCTCTGTTAATAATAATAGTGTATCTAAAGTTTTTGTATCTTGTTCAAGTCAACCTCGCCTACATCTTTTTTGGTTTTGATCTGCGATGTATAATAATGTCATTTCTCTAACTATTCGCTGACTAAAGCTAAACGTCATCACGAAAATCTCTTTAGGCGTTTCTGGCACCGAGATATTCGCGGATCGAAGGCGATTTCGACTGATACATCTGTCAAATCGGTTCAACAACTGATTCACTTATTCTTCTATGCTATGCCAATACCAATAAAATAAAATAAAATAAAATGCCAATAGGGCTACCAAAGGCTTGCGCGCCAGCTGACTCGCCACCAGGAGATAATAAACAGGTCTCTATAAAGACCTCGGATATACAAACGGCACAAATAATATAAAAATTTTACCTTCCAATAAAATTATTATTATTTTGCCTGGTATATCCGAGGTCTGAGTGATGCCTTCCTGGTAGGCTTAATATACCGTCGGCACTTCTCCTCAACAATGAGGGTGGCTGGTGGCGGGTCGGGGCGCGAGGAGCCTTATGTTGCAGGTGGGGAAAACGGGACTACCAACATCGCGGCGGTGTGACGCCGGAGCGACTTACAACGAACGATGGCGCCATCTATCGGTCCGATGCGACGTCTACGACGTACTCTCTATAAAGACCTCGGATATACCAGGCAAAATAATAATAATTTTATTGGAAGGTAAAATTTTTATATTTTACTGCTTAGTAAAACTTATTTGAAGAAACAAATGAGTAATTAGTATCATTAAAGTACTTAGTAATTTGTACAATATCATATATCGTTTTGGGATTATTTCAGTGTTTTCGAGGACATCATTGCCCTTGTGATCTCGTAGTAGCTGTTTTCGTTAATAATAATGTGAATAAAAATCAAACAGTCAAACTTATACCGTAATTTTGTGGAGCACTGTATATTTATACTATTGATGTTACCTTTGATTGTAACAATTAAATAAATAAATACAAGTTTTTAATCAGTCTTTCAACTTTATTTTTAGAAGTGACCCATCGTATGTCCAGGAATTCATTATGTAGTCTAAGCATTAATTAAATAAGAGCTGTTTTACAAGGTACGAAATCTGAGGTCACATGTGTGTTTCGATAAAATGCGGCATTTGATAAGCCGCCTGAATTAGACGTAATTTCAACAGTCCGCAATGTAACTTATACAAATATCACATGCTATTAATAAAACTGTGTAAATGGGCCCAAAGCGCGTTTTCACTGCGGCGATAAGGAAAACTAGTTTTTAACCCCCGACGCAAAAACGAAGGGGTGTTATAAGTTTGACGTGTCTGTCTGTCTGTCTGTCTGTCTGTCTGTCCGTCTGTCTGTCTGTCTGTCTGTCTGTCTGTCTGTCTGTCTGTCTGACTGTCTGTCTGTTTGTCTGTCTGTCTGTGTGTGTGTCTGTCTGTGGCATCGTAGCTCCCGAACGGATAAACCGATTTAGATTTAGTTTTTTTGTCTGAAAGCTGAGTTAGTCGGGAGTGTTCTTAGCCATGTTTCATGAAAATCGGTCTACTATGTCGCAGTCGGGGGTTTTTTCAAAATTTTAATTTTGTGGTTAGGTTATTACTGGATACATACATCTTCACTAAACGCAATATCGGTAATATTAAAATGGTTTTGATAAAATATCACAGATTAAGATAAGGTTTGACATTTTAATGTGATGTTTCAAGTTCATTTGGTGTGTCAAACATGTCATTTTTAAATTTATCTGTCATTTGTGTAAAAAATATCAGCTTAGTTATCTTTTAGGTAGGCTTATTTATATAAAAAAGATGCTTTTGTGTTACCTATGTTATAAATTCTCGTAATACCTAACTTCAGAATTGATATTAGATCTATACAAATTTTGTCAACGTGTGCGTGGGGAGCAATTGTTTGGTTTCCAAAGAAAGGGGTAAATCAGGAAGTTTCTGCGAAGAAAAATTTGCCAATTTAAAGCGGCAATAAGAAAGCCGGGAAGTTTCCGAAGATTTTTCACTTTCAACGCTAATTGCTACCAAAAGTAAAATAAATCTTTGCTACTTTGCTTTTCTTGAGGCTTGTTTTAGAAAGAGCCTTTAGCTAATCAATTAATTAAATTGTTGATGTTGCTGGAGCGAAAACCGTGCCCCCAATTTTTTTAACA
This sequence comes from Leguminivora glycinivorella, assembly GCF_023078275.1. NCBI lineage: Eukaryota > Metazoa > Arthropoda > Insecta > Lepidoptera > Tortricidae > Leguminivora > Leguminivora glycinivorella. The sequence continues at coordinate 22,046,240 of NC_062971.1, forward strand.
AAATCAATGCTGTTCCCATTTCAATTTGCCTACCTTGTCAGTTGTATGCCGATTTATGGAATAAAAAGGGATAGGTGATTGATTTTATGACCAACATACTATAGTAGGTACATGGTACCCATACCACAACTTAACTTTTGTAAATAAAAAGAAAACAAAATATTCTCGGCGCTCCCCATCCCTTACCTTTCATTTCTGTGCTCATAACATTTTATCATAGGTGTAATAGAAATATCAAGCGACAATAAAAAGTTGATGTTTCACGGATACTGTTATTTGTAAAGTTAGTTCTTTATGAATATTGCTTGTTATTGATGAAATCGTATCATAAAACTGAATTATTTCTATAAGGCCCACTTGCACCAACCACTTAACTCAGGGTTAGTGGGCTGTCATCTGTCAAATTCTATATAAAATGGTGGGTTAACCTTCGGGTTAACCTTCGGGTTAACCTTCGGGTTAACCCTCCATTTTTGTTGGTGCAAGTGGCCCTAAGTCACATAATACAAAAAGGTATACATATACACTTCCAGATTTATAACTACACAAGCTTTTGCCCGCGGCTTCGCTCGCGTTAGAAAGAGACAAAAAGTAGCCTATGTCACTCTCCATCCCTTCAACTATCTCCACTTAAAAAAATCACGAAAATTCGTAGCTCCGTTTTGTCGTGAAAGACGGACAAACAAACAGACACACACACTTTCCCATTTATTATATTAGTATGGATAGTCATGTTCTCTATATCAGCTGATAGCTCTATTGGTGAATTTAAAAACTGACGTGTTAAGGTCGAATTGTATATTGTATTTAGTCAAATCATACACTTGTTTTAGGTAAGTATATGTGCGTATTTAACGATTTTCAAAGATACACGTAAATATGTATTTAATATTATTACAATCTTAGATATTAAAGATTATTACTAGGTTTAAGAATTTGTAATAATTACTTTTTGAAATAAACAGTTTTAATTTTTTTTTATAGCATGCAACGAGTACAACGACTATAATATATGAATATTGAGGTTTGCTAGAGTATACAGATACGGATGTTTAATAATCCATTTTTAGGTAGCAACGCAAGAATAGAATAGAAGAAAAACAAAGCACGAATGAACCAGCTGGCAATTATAATGTCAATAATTTAGCAACAGATATAATGCTTTAACAGGTGTCCAAAAGGCTTTCTGCAAAGAAAATATTAACTCAGGACTGCACAGGTAGCCCTAAGCAACGCAGTTGGCAAAGATCAACATGTTGCCAACACTTCGTGGACGTTCAATTTAAAAGTTCTTGTTCTTTGTTTTGTCCTGAACAAACTCAATTAAGTGCCCTTTGACTTTGAAATGTTTAATTTTCCGTTCACGTATACCTATGTACCTACTCTGAATGACATTTAGTGTTTTGTGATTGTTTTATTTTATTTCTTTTTTTGTACAATTACGTATGGAAGAAGCATACAATGATAAAAATACGAATTCACACAAGTGAATATCGTCTTAGCTTAGTCCAATGCGTGACCTCTCAATTAAACAAGCTCAATCTAATGCGCAAAACACGTTTATCATGTAGCATTAAATAGGATCTCTGACTAAATTTTAATCAACGACGACAAGTAACGGGCAATCAGAGCAAGTAGCAGTGGGCCTGAATTAGAATTGAATGTAAATGTGCGGGCTTTATCGGGGATTATAGTGTTCGTGTCTGCAAGTGGGAGATAGTTGCGAGCCTGGCCGTCCGTCCGTGGCCGCTTGTATGATGTTCCTGTCTCCACTCTAAAAAGACCCGCCGTACCTCTCACTTAGTAACTGCACAAGCCTCGTACGTTTCTTCTATTAGAGACCAACTATACCTGGCCACCTTGTATAGCCGAAAGGTACCCGTATCACACACTCCTCTTTAACAAATTTTACTGCCGACTTAATCCGCCCTTTTCGCAACACATGAGCAGCCCAACCCTACATGTCTTGTTCTCCGTTACCGGTTATAAGGTTATTATCCCAAAATAAATGTAGTTTATAAGGGGTAGCTTAACACTGTTTAGACAGAGTAAATTAATTTAAGGTAATATGCAAATTGCAAGACCAATAAACAAACGTAAGTCCAATCGTCGTTTAATATTAAATGTAAGCAATCGGTGTTCAAGTAATAAATTTAAATTGATTTAATTAATACGCATATTGTTCGGATATAAATTCAAACTATCGTTAAGACTGTGGTAGTTAGCGGAGCGGAGCGGGCTGTCAATCCGGACAAACCGCGCATTACGCTAAATGGTTCGGGTAACGGGACGCAACCCGGATAGCGGATGGGGAGGAAATAGTAACGGCAGTAACCTAGTCACATGCGAGAGGATATTCGGCTACTTATGGACAATAAAGCAATGTTACGGACCCGGGAAATGAGGCTTGTTATTTGATGAACATTCGCATTTGTAATTTAGATTCTCGATACACGCTATTATACAAATCCAACGTTTATTAACATAAGTCTAAACACGGGGGCGCGTTCCGATAAAAACATTCATTCGAAAGTCACATTATCGCCGTTTGAGTTCACATTAAATCTTAGAGGCGTCCCATAAATAACGTAAACTTTTATCCCACTCGAAATAAGCACTCAAAAATGCAAAGAGCAGAACGGCATAGAGCACGTTCAGTAAATTTATTTTGTTTCGCACAATTTAAATAACCATAACTCACCGCGAAACCGGCCTATCTAACGATATAATGAAACGCCATTAAGTTTCGAAGTGAGTCTAAGTTTAGGGAAATGCGTATTTACTTTCTTACCTTCGCGATAAAGATGCTACTTTCGATTTATTGATCTTGGTTGTTTTAGATAAGCCCGAGAACTCCATCTCGTACCACAATAATATAGTTAGACTTTCTCTTTCTTATCTTTAAATAGCATTTTTTTATTTATCTTAAAGGCTTCACCAAAAGACATACAATTTAAATAAGATAAAGACTAGATCATTAGAAGATTCAAAATATTAAAAGAATAGTAATTAAGTAGGCGCATACTGGAAAAAAGACTGCGCAAAGTTTGTTATATCGTTACAACTGTTACAAAAACCATTCAAGTGTGAGCTGAAAGTACAGTTTGAAGCCGGAACTTCAAGCAACGCCGCCATCTTGGAGTTCCTGGCGATTATATAATTAGGCTGTTTGTATTCGACGCGCGCGGCCCGTATGAATGCTACCTATTGTCTGACATTGGACCTTAGGAGCTATATCATTTCCTCGCACCTCTCGTACTCCCAATACCGTCGCCCAAGGGTTTGAAAAACGACGCGAAAAAACGTGTTATGAAATTTTAAAAAAAGCCTCGCTTTATATAGAATTCAGAAACCTTAAGGGTGTTTATTAATGAAGATAAACACAAACCAGAATCTCCATTTTATCATTTACTAGTCCGCCTTAAACAACCCTTGTTTACCAAGGAGCTGTATTTGTCCTCAGACATAACAATTGCTTTATTTAGAAACGCTTCCATTGAAAAATGTAGCTCTTCGCGGCTTAATAGATATTTATGCTTGGTCGGATGCAATTTCGTCGATGGCTCGCTACAGAAAATACATTTTATAACGTATCGTTAATAAATTTCATTAAACTGAAGCTGTTTATTTCTGATAAAATTATACGGTTCAATCATCTCTCAATAGATTAATTGACAAGCCAAGTATAGGATATTATAAAAAAAAATCATACGGAAGACATAAAAAATAAACTAATGCAAGCCCTGGACATCCTGACTTATCGAAAAAGAAGATTAACACTAAAAAATGCAGTGCAAAGATCGTAGTGAAATCGATCGCGGCATCTGAAATAATTGATGAATCTAAAAATGTCAATCGCGATTATTCTCGAGTATGGGTTTTGAATATAGCGAGAGAATTAGAGAGTCTGGGATGGGTCCGTGTGCCGAATCGTCTAGACGCGGCAGGGCGAACATAAATTTTCATTGTGCGACGAACGGCGGCGTATATTTGATTATTTAAAGAGCTCAAATAGTGGGGCCGTTTCTGTCATCTACGCATACATGAGAACTGGAAATAATTATACATGTATCATAAGTCATTTCCGTTAAATATTCCATTAGTAGCTCAGCCTCAAAACATAACACCCTAACCGGATAAATTGAAACACTGAGCAGCTAAACGTCCACAGAAAGTGTGAAAAAACAAAACGGAAACAACGCAAATTAAAATTCGTACGAAAAAGAAGCAGTCACAACAAGTCCGGGGCAGGTTATGACAAATATGTGAGCTGATGGCGTTAATGAAAATGAACCTTTCTGTAAAAAATGACGCGAATTCCTGGAGCTTGTCGTGTATTCGCGTACGCTGACCGAAAGATCTTGATCGTGGGGAAAATACTTGATGTCAGAAATAATATATTTAAAAAAATCAATAGTCATTAAAATACTCAAAGGTTAGGCAGGCAAAATAAACATAGGGTTAAATTTTATTACGACGACCTGAAGCTTAGTTTCGCAAAAACATCTACATCAAAGTTTTTTATAGTGTGTCAAGTTAAAATAACTTTTTTTTAATAATATCAATATTAAGTACTACTGCTAAGTTTTTTTTTGTTAATGACAGGCGTATTTTTACTTTTATTTAATGACACGACGACTGAACTGAACTGACCGAAATAGGCCTCAAGTGTCAGCAACGCGTAACAAGCGATAATCTTAGAGGTGCATATTACGCCCAGTCGTCCACAAGCGATAGTGACTGCTTACGTCGTGTCGCGCGACCGTCGCCGTCGCGTCTCATACTTCCATATCGATAAGTTTTGATTTCGTATGCGTCGCATCGCCGTCGCGCGACCATCGCGCGACCGTCGCCCACGCAAGCCACGGCGTTACTTACCAGCAGCTGTACCACTTGATTGTTTGTTACCAATGTTGTATTGAAACAAATGAGCCCCAGCGGCTATTGAAAATACAATCAAAAGTACTTACGAGTAGGTCCGTCAGTCATGAGCGTTTAAGTCAAGAACATTACTTTGACGCTGACCAAATTTTGGACGTACTTTAAAGTTTTATTGAGTCGTAAGTAATGGTTTTCCGAAATCTACGTTTGCCAACAATTTTCCACAAAGCACACCGACATAACTCACGAGTGGCGAACAAATGTGCAATAAGTATGAAATTTTTCCACTTACCAGATAAATGGTTTAATTAATCGGATGGCGTTCTGACTGATTGCCTCGGATTCGCGAATTTTCAACGCAATTAGAAACACTTGCAAATCTCATACCAATTAGGCAAGCTCCCAAATTTCGCGCCCTCGTAATTGTTTTTGAATGCGTGCCGTAGTTTAGTGTTGTGGATGATTTATCTGTGATTTTGGCGAAAAGTTGTAACATTACGAAATGTTGCTACATATTCCAATTTTATTAATTTGTACTTCAATAATTACCAAAATAAGGTAGTAATAAAAATTACCTATGTTGAACTCATTTTAAATATTATTATTATCTTCTTTATCTACAATATACTAAACAGTAAACAGCAATTTGACACATTATTTTATCTGAAATAAGCGTTAGAAGAAGACACAAATAATTAATGAAACAGTTTAAGAATAGCTACTTAATTCAAGTAGACAATTTAAAAATATATCCTTGATAGTACCGTTAAAATACTAAAATAATATTTATGTCAAAACTCAAAAGATAACACCTTTAATCTTTTTAATCGATAGTATGTTGCAGAGAACAGTAGAAATCTTACTATTATTCATCATATTAAAAAATGTTAGTATTTCTCTGACTTCATTTGCGCATCGCCTAGCTTAGTGACAATGAACCAAAACATTATTTTTTCTTTCATTGTCAGTTTCGAAAGAAAAAGCTGTGAAAACATCGTTTGAATAATTTGTTCTTCAGAGACCGACATCGGACGCACGTTGCGCGCAAGTCTGCAGCGGTGACAGCTAATTAGAGCCTTCATTGTTAAACGAATCTGGCCGCAGTTTTCCATTCTTACCTTCAAATAAATCCCAGATATTCCTGATTTAAAGTCTAAAATTCTTTAGCGAAGATGTTTCCAGATTCATTAATTCCTTTCTTAAAAATTGGAGTGCTGGAAAAATACAATAATCCAGTATGAATGGCGGCCATTGTATTGAGTCAGTGTCCAGGAAGGATGTTTTCGGGGTGTTCTTTTTATTGCCGTATTTGTATTTTATGGGCGTCACAAAGGGAGCGGTAAGGGAATGTGACAGTCCTACACCCTTGTTACGACTTTATTTTTTTAATTACTGAAGACTAAGCTGTTATATATATCCGGATCAAAAACCAGTACCTAAACTAAAGAATTAAATTAATAAATCATTTCCTCTGTTTGAGTGCATGCACAATTTGTTCAAATTCTAACAAAAATATATATACATATACTATTAGATGCGATTTCATCGAAAGCGCATCGAGGCCCTTACGTGCTTACTAACCCTACTTCTACTAGATATACCTATTCCAGATATTCGGAGAAAAGTTAGACCCATCAAACCGGCGTACGCCTATAATTTTATTCTAAACAATCCATACCAATGTATGCAGAGCAGACCTAAACGTCGAAGTAAAAAGGATCCAATTAGTTCCAAAGTCTTAATAGCCGTTGTCCAGCCCAGCCAGCCCAGATGCAAACGACTTTGAAATATGGATGATATTAGTAACCATCTAACGTGACGGAGGGTGGAAGAACTCGATGAGGAGGTTGTTTATTTGGTATGTTACGCTCTTTTCATATTTAGAATGTTTTCTGTTGACGACACCCCTGACCTTTTTTTTCGTAAAATGTGACATACCTAGTTAGGAACTCAGATATTTTTTTTAAGTAAATAAAAAAATATTGGCGATACATACACAAATCAACCTAGCAACAAAACTGAGCAAAGCTTGTACTATATGGGTCCTAGGCGACGAAATACACACTTATGTACGTGTAAACATGGAAAACATCCGTGACTCATAAACAAATATCTTGTTACACAAATAAATACCCTTACCGGGATTCGAACCCAGAGCCATCGGCTTAGCAGGCACAGGCTCACTACCGACTCCGCCAGACCGGTTTAATTTATTGATTGTTATTAAAGTTAGACAAGATATTATTTAAAGTGAGATAAGACACTTAACACTCCGGTGAGACAGGACACTAGACACTCCTTTCGAGACAAGACACCTGATGCCGTACTGTGCCGCCGCCGCCGCGAAAGGTAGTCTGGCTCTGTCGCGCCAATACGCACGAGCGATAGAGATAGATATCTACGAGTGTTTCTTTTCGTGAGCATTTGTGCCATTCGGCTACGTACCCTAAAACTAGTTATCCTTGACTTTCAAGTACGACGAACATCCCCAATTCCCCATTCCCCAGTGAGCCTCACAAGACCGAGGCGAGGTTAAAATTAAGATAATTGATAAATGATAATTATCCTATTCATGATTTCTACTTCGTAACGTCTAGAATGGTTAGCACATAAATGAGCAATACAATCGTACACAGTATCGTATACAGTACACCACAATCGGCAGCGAATCGTTTTCACTTTCAAATACACAAAATGTCACCAGGAGTGCAGAAACCGCAAGAGTCAATAAAAGTGATTCGCGCGCAAACGAGGGTTCCAGTCGACGCGGTCAGACGTGACGCAGCGTGACAGAGGTCACTTTATTGCTGACCTCTGTCTGCTGCTCGGCTCCTAATCACTGCCGATACTTTGCCTTTGCTTATCAAGCAGTTTTATTTGCTTTTTCCACAAATATGCAATTAGTAAGGCCAGACAGCGGCAACAAATTCCATTGGTTTGTGTGTGAATCAAATAAATTGAAACTATTTTTATTTTATTCAATCACTTTATTAAGATATGTAGGTAATGAATTACGTGAGGTTGGATAATCATGGGGTCATAGTGATAATCAGTTCGCCGGAAGGTAACAGTCTGTCAGAAGTAAAAAGTGACAGCGCCAAACAACTGTGCGGTCCTTGCAGTCCAGCGAACTGTTCATTGGTGGTTTAAAAAATTCTTATACGTTATAAGTTTTATAACGTCTGACGCAATTATCTCGGTGGCCAGGTGGGGCATCGATACATACACTTGTTATACAGCGCTGCGCTGTGTCGCTCACATATCCACAGCCAGCATGCAAGGCGGGTATCTACTCAGTTCGTAGTCGTTTTTCGCTACAAACAGGTTTTCCAATGCTATCAGCTACGCTCGTAGCGCGTAGCATGCGCTTGCACTGAGTGTATGAATACCGTTAGTATTTTTTTTTAATGAACTGAGCATGTTTCTTTTTCACCCAACCTTTTCTAATCCCTCAATCACTGAGAGCGCACGGGATCAACGCTTAATGCGTATACACCGGACAGTTCGTGTCGCTGAATATTGAGTAACAATTTGCAGATACAACTCACATTAGAAAAGAGAACTGATAGAAACGGATCCTTGTTAAAACCTTTGTTCCCGCGGATTTGCACGGTCGTCTAGAAAGCTTTCATCTCGCAAACACTGCTTCAATATTTAATAATCCTTCGGTAACGAGCTGGGCTCAGAAAAGTTTAAATGGCCAGACGTCTACACGAGAATAATTTCCAGTAACGTGGTAACGTACTCCGTTTTAAAAGTTTGTACGCATGTGTGCATGATTCAAATAGATTAGATGTATTAAAGGAATTCCACCTAATTGAGAAGCTTACATCCCCTTTGGGTTGACGAGAGATTATAATAACTGCCCGCTTGGACCTTTTGTTTATCTTTTGACTAATGGGGCGATGTTTACAGCATATACGATCTTAATTAATAAAGGGAGATGAACAAATAATAATCACGAATGTATTCAAATCAACCCGTTACCTATTTACGCTTCGATTTTAACAAAAACCTACGATTTTAATGTTATATTCATATTTTCAGGTTCTTGCAAAAGTTTGGTGACAGTGTGAGAAAATAATAGTATTTTATGCAACTGGTGGTTAAAAGAGGTCAAAAAAGGTGAGTGGCGTGGGTAACAATTTGAGGCGAAGCCGAAAATTGTTAATAAAGACGCCACGAGCATTTTTTGACTCAGTTCAACACCGTTGCATACAATATTTTTTCTACGACCAAGCACTTATTTTGAAAGAAAATTATAAATCAACAAATACCTACTTTCAGTCATCTTAGTTATCTAGTGGAACGCCTACCATTTTGAATATGCAGTTTGAGTGCAAACATGAAAATAAAACTGTCTATGGTATGGTTCTTTGAAGCCTGGCCACTAAGACGAATCGAGCCGAGTTGAATCGAGTTCTCATACATTTGAATGCGATTCGACGCGTCGCCAATGAACGCAGCAGAAAACGAAGGAGTCTCGACTCTGCGAATTGGTTTGTTAAGTTGGTAGCAATGTATTTACTGAACTGTAACAGCTATATCGTGCTACTTCTACTAAATGTTTTCAGGGTATAGACTAGATAGACTTGTCCTGACATCTTTTATGTAGGGTTTTTAAGTTCTATGCACGACCTTGTAACTCACGAATAACAGTACGGGAGTAGAAAAAGAATTTTAATCTACGTCCCGATTCGAACAATGAATATAATGTAATGTAATATGATAGTACTAATTTATCACAACGTCAATTTAACACTATATACCTACCTATAGGTGTGACATTTTATAAGCATTGTTCCAATCGGGCCCTTTATGGAATGCAACTTAGCATATAATATATAGGCTTCACACTTTTGGATTGCTGCACTTTTCCAAATTGCACAAAACAAATAACAATAACTGCGTTAGAATTTAAAAACAGAGTAACAAACGGCTAAGCCCAATCGGCGTGGTTATCAGCACCCAACACGGAGCCAGGGGTGGTTAATTGTGAAAAGAAATCTTTGCTCTTTGTCAGCCCGTGAGGGGAGCCGCTATTGATTTCTTTTGTTTTATGCTGATTGAGACACCTTCGCGGATCGCGACCCACCCCAGGTTTAGAACGCCTGACAAAACACTTATTTTAAAAGGGATAGAAAAAAGCGTGCGTTTTATTATCGTACTTAGTTTTGATTACGAAGTATTCGAGTGGATAACCAATCTAACACCTATAAATAAATTACGTTTCATTCTAAAACATGTTGTCTTTTTCTTATAATTTAGAAATTATTCATTTCAAATAATCTTAAGTAGTTGATAAAACTTCATAAAACAAAATGCCTTCTTTTGGCCAAATTTGACCAAGGTAAACATTAGCTTTAGATGCAATATATCAGGTGTCAATGTCAAAACTGATATCTTAAAGATCGAATGGGGCCGTATGTCAGTCTACTTACACAACCAAAAACTGTTCTGCCTACAAAAAATCATCAATCTTCATCACATTGAACCAGAGTGACGGACCTCTCAACACTGATCACAACTAGCGGTTACATACGAAACTTAAATGCTTTGAAATAAGACATATTCTTTATTGCCGTCAATACACATCGCGAAATAAGCCAATCAACATTAGTCCCTTTAACGATCACTCTAGGCTCATTTCTCTTGTGATTGACTGCGATTTCCAAAAAAAATTAGATTACCACCTCAAGTTGATAGCATCGACGAATTTTTTGAGGACTTTGCTAATGGGGGTCTGTTTTATCTCGAGCCCCTTAATGTCTTTATGCGGGCGACAATAATAAGATTTTGACACTCGTGAAATAAAGATCGATTAGAGTCAAACTCTGTAAAGTAATGAGATTAGACTGTAAAAACTGATGGGAAATAGTCTTAGATAATACAGACTTAGGTATTTAAATAGATATGAGTAATACTTTTACGAATACAATGATTATTAGGTAATTATGTTAAAAACCCAAACCACAAAATTAAAATTTTGAAAAAACTCCCGCCATAGTGGACCGATTTTCATGAAACATGGCTAAGAACAATCCCGACTAATTCAGCTTTCAAAAAAAGAAAAACTAAATTAAAATCGGTTCATCCGTTCGGGAGCTACGATGCCACAGACAGACAGACACACACACAGACTGACAAACAGACAGACACGTCAAACTTATAACACGCCGTCGTTTTTGCGTCGGGGGTTAAAAGTCATTATTTCAATAAATCATAATTAGACGAAAATTAGAAGTGCGGAAAAGAAGTTTTGACCTGACAATAAACCTCCTACTTTGCGAACTAGTATATAATTATGGTGTTTTTTCCCGGAAGGCGATACTTCAAAGGGCCATAGGTACTGAAAAATGTCGTACGACACACGTGAGAAGAGGGAATTCGTAACGTATAGTATTACTACTTCCATACCAGAGTCTTTAAAATGCTCGAAAATTAGTTTTTACTGTTGGAATAGGTACGTTACTCGATAGCGTACACTTGCCGGAAAATTTATATATTTTTTGGCTAACCGTTTTGGATCACTGTTCGCTTTGTCCACACAGTTAACGTATTTTTTGTTGATGTACGAGTACGATTACTGGAAGATTTTTCGCAGTTGCTTGCCAACTTCTTTCATCTATCTCAAATCAATTTTCCTATTCCGTCTCAAGGTGTCCTCCAAGTGGAAGACCCTCAAGGTGCCAAGAGCCTAGGGTGTGACGTCAGCGTTAATTGCGCACCACTTCGTTAACGGCCGACTTGATGGCATTTTTAATGAACACCCGATTTAATGTAGTGGGCGAAATCGAAAATCGAAGTGTGGACACCCCTGGCTCGCAATTCAAAATTTTGTTTACTTAGGATTGGTTTTCGATTACGTATCAGAGTGTGTTTGGAGACGTAGGAATGCCATTGTCTAGATGTTTAAGTCATGAAATTGTAACACTGGTATGGAGAAATTTTGTTTTAAGGTAAGGTGACGCATTCTACCCAAACTAGTGGGAAAAGTCTGATAACAGGGTCGAGTGGAAAAAACTAGGGGAGGCCTTTGCCCAGCAGTCGGACACTAAAAAAGGCTAATTAAAAAAAGGTAAGGTAAGGTAATGTAAGACAAAACTGTGATAATACACACTCGGAATCCTTATACTGTTAGTCAAAACTAAATTGGGGCAAGCCCTGAGTTAGTAAAATGGACTAAGCTAGTTTCACCCCACATGACATTAATCGACCAACTATGAAAAGTATATATTCCAACCTATCACTTATAGATGACACAGAACTGTTGTAAGCTTTTATATTTCAACCAATGCAAATAGTATGAAATTAATGTTGGAATAATTTAACATAAACTACCGACATAACATAATATTGAAAGTATATGCGAACAATGAAACAGTATAGATAATTACATTTGCATAGACCCATCAAGCTACGCAAATGAAACGACCTTTTATTTTCCTACAGTCCTAAACAAATATACTAAAACAAGAGTTGGTAGAAACGGCTCGATGCCCACTCTACTGTAAGAGGGATTTCGAAATAAAAAAATGGAAAGATTGACAGGTGCGTCTTAATAAGAACTGCGACATCTGGACACGGACGAAATGAGAAAAGGTAAATTGACTTTATGAATTGAAGTCGTTGAGGAATTTATTTTTCTTTATCAATGTTTCGGGAGTAAGGAGTGACTCGTAATTGAAGATGTCTGGATTTTCCTTCTGATTAATGTAAGGTTTGTTTCCAAATTAAATTAATACATAATTTTGTAATTTTTATGTCTTATTTCTGATTACGCAAGCAAAATATTTGTAATTAACTAATTCATATCCACACACACCTTTACTTGCATAGGTCTTAAAAGTTATCAGAAAGCAAGTTCAACTCGATTCAAGTCATCAATTTGGCATATTATTATTGTTAACACAACTTTTCTTCGCCAATTAATTATTTTGAGTAATTAAAGTTTGGTAAAATGAACATTGCCAAAGAAAGGAAATGTCTAAATATTTATTTGGATATCATTATTCTGGCAAATATGTATATGGCACATGATAAGTTGGGGAATGATGAGTTGCCTTTTAAATTTTTGGGATAACAAATTATTTGACAAAATAATTTTGTCCAGTAATTAATTTGACGAAAGTAAAGTTGAGCAAACTTTTCTAGTCTAAGTGAAACATTTGCGAAATTAACAGTTTGGGTTATAAAAGTTGCATTACAACAGTTTGGGAAATTATCATTTGACGGATTTTAACGTTGTCAAATGTTATTATGGGAAAGATTGAGTTGACAAACGTGTAGTTGGCAAAATTCGTTTGGGAAATGAAATTCGACAAAAAAATCTTCGGTAAATTAAAAGGATCCCATGTTACATACTATCAACATACCATCACAAATAAAGCCCAATTCTATGTACTTTTAATCCCCAAGTAGCAGACAATAGACCGTCCATCTCCAGCCCAGCTCATTTCGCTGGCCTAAGCAAACCGCTCGGCTCTGTTGGTTTTTACCCAGTTCTATTTCTTCACATCTGATTATATTATTCCATACTTTGTGTAAACACTGGCTGCCCCAACCCTTCTACGTTCTACACTATTACGGTTCTGAAGCGCGTTAGGCTTGGTTGCGAGGAAATGGCTTCTTTTTTATTTATTTAGATGTATAAAACTTTGTCTCTTGACCTAGGACATCTATCTTAGCCAGGTTTTGTGTTCCAGCCAGCCATTAAATTACCACCTAGTTTTTAGTACAGGCTCCGCAAAAACTTCTAATTCGATTTAGGTCCTAGTACCTAGTTTAATTTAGTAAATTTTGCAGCACCTACTCATATACAAAACTAGGCAGTATTTTCAAATTTTATAAAGCCAGGCGACGAGGCTGATAGACACCGGGTTTTACGATTCAGGCATGTCTAGATGAAAAATCTACAATTGTTACACCAATTAACTTGTTCACTATAGGTAAGATCAATTTAAACGGAAAGAGCACTTTCCATGCAAATCTAACATTTTATAAATATTTTTGCGGAGCTCAAACCGCCGTAAAAGGTTTTTGTATACGTTGCTTTTTGGCTCCTTTTGGCTGTTAATCCAATATTGACCGGCTGCTAGCTATTGACTTATGTTTGTGTTACTCATAATAATTCAGACTTCCGCTTTGCCTTTTATTATTCAAAATACCAATTTGCTTTCCTTTGGCGAGAGAGCCATTAATTTTATTAAGTATTTGGCCAACGTGGATAAAATAAGTGTTGATTTAGGTATAACATGGTAAGAAATAATCTGATAGGTATTCGAGTTTCTGGGATTAGAAAAGAAATGCTGCATTTGAATGTATTGTTAAAGACTGCTGGATTTAGATACGGGTCACAAGAGAAAAAAGATAATTAGTTAATTTTGTGACATGAGCATTTTTATTAAATAATGATCAATTGATATCTAACTGGTAATATGTATTATTGTTTGGTTTACCTACTAATTAGGATAGTTAACTTTTAAATACTAAATACAACCTGTAAAGTATTTGATTTTAGCTCACTTATTAGCAGAATTAACAGTTTTATGGGTATCCCTCCAGATTATAAATAACTCGTACAAACGCCGTTACGCAACGATACCTACCGTAATCAGGAAAAATATTTTCCTACCCTGTTTGTGTGTAACCGAGCATACACGTATTCATTAAATCATCAGATTGTCCCTTAACAGTGCGGTGTGTAAAGGAACAGTTTCCGCCTAGCACAAAGTCCACTGCGGTATCTAAATGTTAATCTTTGGTCACTCGCGCAAAAATTATGTTTTTCGGACTCGGCCGAACTTATTCGAGTGGAAACGTGCGAGCTTCATTTAATTTAGCACACGTTCGTTGTATTTATATTTTATGGAGCAAGTATTACGGGGGCGAGCTACATTTTCCAAGTTGTCTATGAAAATTATAGTTTTCGCCTTGCTATTTAGACGAAAAACATTGACGTGACTAAATGCGTCTTGATCATGCACGGGTTTCACTCGTAAAATACTATAAAATATCCTATGAGGAAATAAACTTAAATGATAATTATATTTATTTTACAAGTATCGCTTTAAAGCCCCACTTTCCCGAATGACCTGAATGTCTCTGAAAAATCTCATTACCACCATCCTAATGCAGGGAGCGCTTTCAAAGGCTTCGTTTTATTTCGCGTCAATTCTTACATAGCAAAATGACTTCAATTTGAATATGTAATGGTGGCTTAAGATAATCGTCCCTGGCTTATACTAATAACGGCTCTTACTTTAAAACGAGACGACTCAAAAGAATCGAACAATCGTTCGATTTGAATCGGGGTGGGATAATTTATTCGAGTGTGGACCGCCATTTTGCGGCGGGGCGTTCAGCTATCGCGCCGCCGGAAGACGCTGCAAGACATTGATGCTGATTCTTTTTATATTATGCTCCCCTGGTCTAAAAGACGCTAATACAAAGCGGCCATATAAATAAGCCTCCTTTGTAAGGATTTCAAGGCAGGATGAGCGACCCCCAAAGAAGGAAAACAATCTAAATTACATTTTCACGCAACTTCAAATGTCTTATTAATTACGTTCGACTCTTCAATGCAATAAATTTTCTTTTAACGCTTCCTCCTTGGAATCGGCTTAATACACAACGCTGGCTTTGCATACCGATCGCTCCATTGTACCTTCTGATTCTTCTGTCAGTGCATTTTATAATCGTGTTACTTTTAGTTCATCATTTGGTACCTATCTTTACTCTCTGCATCCTTATACGTTTTAACATAGTTGTTAAAATGGCAGATCTGGTAAAGAATAGGAAACATTTATTACATTGTATTTTTAAGTTTAAAAGATTCAGAACATCGTCGTTATCCAAGTAACACTTTCAACGTTGAATAATTTCCACGACCCTTTGCATCTATAAATAACCAAAATCCTCACTATTTATTCTGATGGCATCAACATTTTCACTTTCAAGAAAATACCTGTCCATGATTTAAGGAGGCCGATAGATGTGCCTTCGCCACCTCGAGAATGACCCCATCCCTCAAGCTGTAGATAATATGGGGGATAGTGTCGCTTATTCCCTTGGGATTTGTCAAACAAATACGTAGGATGTATCGAAAAAATCGCCGTCTCGGTGGTCGTTAGGGCTATTTATGGGCGATTGGGCGAATCTTTTTTATTAATAAAACGTATATTATGCGCACAAGTGCGTTTTATCGCGTCCTTCGCGGATATTATCGTCCGTCTTCGGACATGTCTAATATTATCCATTTACGAATGGCTTAGGGAAGTTTTTGTTTCTATGTAACGAAAACACCTGTTTACATAGAGTATGTACTGTACCACTATGTAATGGTACTAGTTAGTGTGCCGCACTAGTACGTAAATCAGTAGTTTGTGTAACTTTAACGAATGTCGATCACTTTTAAGGGACATAATATGTAACGTAAAACGTTGTACAGTACACGTGTAGTTCGCAATTCCCAACCCGTGTGGATTTAAAACACATCCTACTTCGGTAGTGTTTTAATTTACCGCCTCCCGCGTACTTTTATACGCGCTAGTATCATAACCTACTATTAAAGTCTACGCATAATTATACTACATACAGTAGGTAATATAGTATTGTTGTTATCGTCTTCGGCAGGTAAACACGGGTGCATGTTTACCGCACTAGAGCCTTTATGCAAAGATATCGGAAACTTTGTGACGGAAAACAAAACTCACATAACGTAAATACGACTTGCAAGTGTTGTTGACACGTGTTCGACTTCCAGACATGTTTGTCTTTGGTTTTATCTGTGCTAAAATTTTTCAGACTAATAGAGAATTATGACGGTATACAAATACAACTTCAGTCATATGCAAATTTTTATGTATAAGTACTCTTGGGTATATGTAGACCATATAAGCGGTTAAATAATGTATTTGTCGCGTTCAACCCGTGAGTGATTTTAAATCTATGTAGAACATACCTACTGTAAATAATGCTGTGGCTCTAGTGAAAAAAGGTACAAGTCTCGCGGAGCGCAGGTGAAAAACGGCATGTCATTTATGGTTGATACAACCTTCTTCACCTGCGCTCCGCGTGACTTGTACCCTTTTACACTAGAGCCTCAATGATACTTTATAGTAGTTAGTAGTATAGATGTATACTTTATAGTATATTTAACGCCACAACATATTCAATTCGAGTAAAAGTGTACGTAGCCAAATGCACAAACGCTTACGTCATATCTGTTTCGTAACAGTCTATCTCTATCGCTCTTGCGTATTGGATCAGAGCCAGATTGCATTTCTGTCGGCGTCTGGCGTCGACGATTGCCATTCGGGTACGCCGGCTATACATACTCGATGTCGCGGCAATCGGTGACACTGATTTTCAGTGCCTACAGTGCTCGATCTAAGCTTACGTGTTGACTAGATGTTTAGAATTGCATACCCATTACATTCCTATATACAAAATTAGTAGGAAACTTGAGAAAAATATATGCCCATATAATTTGAGAAATCTTATTTCAGTAAATTATATTAAATTTAGGAATTCAACTAATTAAGAGTTTCTCTCGCCGGCTGCAATCACAGTTGATAGCCAGAAATAAAATCATTAATTCCTAAACCGAATAACACATTAAAAGTAACAGCCAGTACAAGCGGGAAGGGAAGCTGAAAATTATACTACCTCTGCAATAAAACAAAACGATTATTATAAACCTGGCGGTTTTACGTGAAATTTAGAAGTTACTGTGAATTTTCACATTGATTAGGTAAATTAAGTAATACCAAAGACTCCGTATAGACGGATAAAGTCTAAGAAAAAAACGTACTTACCTCAAAGCCATAGAGAAAAAGGTACGGTGGCCTAGATGGCGTTACACCTTTGGGGAATACTCGGCTAGATGTCTCTAATATTAATATTTGACATTTTATCACATATCAAGCTAACAATATGAGCCAAATTGTCAAACTGAGGTTCAAAAGTTTTTAGCTTGTGTCGAGAGATGGCAGTCTTTGCACTGTGATTACAAGTTATACTTTGACAGTAACTCTCTATAAAACTCGATCGTCTTTGGTAATACCTAAGTATATGTTAAATGAAAAGTTAACCAAAGAAAGGAAGGTCGACGTTAATGAACTATCTATATATATGAGGTGTGAATCTATAGTTCCTTTCATTTCCACCAACCAAGTAAAACCAAGTTTAACTTATGGTCTGTATCTGGTATCCTCAGTTTCAGGTATCTATTAGCTACGGTAACTGCTTACAATTAATTAGGCGGGCGTGTGCTTGTTTGCTGCCGATGTGGTATAAAAGAAGGATAACATCTCAATCTCAATATGTAATATGTATGTATATGAATAACGTGATTTCAAATTATAAACAAACCATTTCGTAAGCCCATTCTTATACTTACATGGAATAAAAACAAGTGCCTAGCCGCAATAATAAGAGTACAACAACCCCAATTTCTATAAAATGACCGTAATCAAAACACGTTTCACCTTTATAACAATTCCATAACCCCCTAATCCACCGCATTCATTCCAAGTATCTCCCGCCATATTCTTATAAATTAATTACTTGTAATCTACTCATGAAACGAGTCTTACAGAAATGAAGTTACAACGTGCCGTAATACCTTGGGAAGGGTTCCGAAGGCCCGGGACTTAACGGAACAGCTCTGAATTAAGAATGAGGTACGGGCAATAAGCCGAATGTGTCATTCCGTAAATGGCTTTGTTTTAATCATTTTGAGATACTTCCATTAGAATTCAGATACATTTAAATCTATAAAATAGTACCTACCTAATAATCTTTCCGATCCTAAGATTCCGGGTAGGTACGTTCGACATATAACTTGTCATTTGAATCAAAATTCATAATTACCTGAATATTGATTTATTTATTTTATTTTATTTAATAAGCAGGCAGGCAGTTAAAGAACTGATATAGCCTGTATCCAGTGATCATTGTAACAGTAATCATAGCCGAGTTGTAGATGTGATGTGCTTGTCTAGTCTATTTTTAAACTGATTCGCATTTTGTGCTGAGACCACGTCTTCTGGGAGTTTGTTCCAAGATCTCACTACTCGATTGCTCAAAAAGTGTTTATAAGGGTTACTGTGAGATCTATCACCCTCTGGCTTTAAGTGGTGATCTCTCAGACGAGAATCTTGAGAGAATATCTTGTACTTTTTCGTTTTGTAAAGGATATGTATGTAAGTTATCGTGGTTACGACGACAAAATATGTAGAGACGTAAGTAGTTATACCCTTCAAAACATGACTACCTATAGTACCTATACATAGAGATCTATTAAGCAGTTAAAAATTAAAACTCTATATGTAATTCCAATGAACTCCTTACAAATACATAGTCAATCGATCTACAGAGCTGCTTCATAAGCTGTTTTCACACTACAATCCGCAGACACGTACTAAAAGCGGTTTTAATTTCTCGCCGGCACGCGGCCCGCCAGGGGAGGTGTCCCCATGATCGCGTCTTATCCACTATGCAAACATTTCTTACAAGGGCTTTTCTCTTCCATTCACTCCTATTCACTCTAGAGGTTATCTTTTATTATTTCTCTGGCATCCTCTTTTTATTGCCACTCATATTGCCTTTTTATGCGGGGAATAAATACATTTTGATTTTCGCCTTAGCGAGTTCGCAGTTCATCAGACGGTGTCAAATTAGCACGCTTCAGGTGATATAAAATGTTTTACGATTTTTTAAACAAAGATGTGATTTTTATTACAAGAAACAACAGTAGGTACGCGACTGCACGTACCTATTTTCAAGTTTTAAACTGATCTATGAAACCCAAGTATTTCTTTAATATGAACACAAATTTAAAAAAAGTGTTGTTCTCCTTATTGATTTGAAACTTTCTATTAGAATATTACGTACGTACTGTAGTACTATTTTTATGGTAAAATATTGATTAGATATATCTATAATTCTGCGGGATAAGAGCCAAGACAGTAAGCTCTTACACAAACATTACTGAGGGTTGGAAAACTTTCGCCGCCTCAAGAAAAACAAAGGTAAGTCCAACTCGTAAGATTTGGCAAATATTCAAGATTTGTAGATCCCTAAAGCAATAAACGTTAGCGTAATGTCGGCTAATATTCTTACAGTAAATTGTCAGGAAATAAAAGATTCTAGCTATAATTTCCGTAAGTAGATTTTAATAAGACCCATTTTCAAAGAAGAGCGGAATCGCAACTTTGGGATACTTATTCAAATTATTTGACTAAATATTAGAATATTCCGATTTGCGTTTTTTCAGTAGTCACTCTATACTATACATATATAAATCATACACTGAAATAAGTGGCCATAAACGACGGACACCACCGTGGTTAAGGCTGAATTCGAACCGGCGGCGTCTGTTGCAATCCGGGCTATCACTAACGCTATATAAAACTCACAGTGACCGAACACTGTCGCCGTGAGGGACGTGTGACGGAATCCGGCCTTCGCCACTGGAGCTGTCCGTAATTTTTTCATGAATATAATAATATGGCATCTCATTGCAGTTTATTAGAACGCACAAATTAAAAGTAAGGCCGTAATGAAGGAGCATTAAAAATTAAAGTTTACAAAATAGCTCCGTGCATACTCTCGTAGCCGCGATCCGATTGCCTCGCTCTCGCTTCGTCCCCCAAGGACCGATTAAACATGTACAAGTTACCGAATAACAAAGTGTCTGGGAGACGTTCGGAAAAAGCGGAGCCATTTAGCACGTACGGAGAATTGCCGTAACACGTTTGGTGGGACTTAACGACCCTGAACCTGTTCGCCGGAATGGTGACTTGGCTGTTCTCTTCTTTATTAGTTACATTGTTGCGTTAACGTTGGCAAGTGGAAATTGAGGATTCGCTACGTGGGTACTAATTTGCAGTGTTGCATTAAACGTTTACTTTTTGGCGGTGAGAAGTGAGGAAAATTATGCAGCAACAGCACCTTTTATTACCATTGTCTAATTGCGCTACAAAATATACTTATAACATTAAATATCAGAAAGAAGAGGAAAGAAAAATAAACCTATGCGCTATGTAATATTGATCTAGTGCTGAGGACACAAATACATTTTGAAAGTGCTATAAAATCGTTTTATTGTTCTTCCTGAATTTCTCATTAATACTAGATTTATAGTACTTTATGGTTTAAAATATTGCCGGGGAACATTCTTATAGCGTTATCAACTTTTTTTAATGAATTAACGACTTTTGTTGAAGAACAGCTATTACAGTAATTAAAAGTGTCATTATAAGAGACATTAATTCGATCTCTGAGGAGGCATCAGTGTTTTTACGGGTTACTTTCGGGTAATAAATGGTAGTTTACTATCTATAGGCATTTATAAAATGAAGATAATATAAATGTTTTTGTTTGTGGAAGACATCTCAGGAAAGATTCCATCCAATTTTCATTTACTTTCATTTTCATTTGTTGTTCATATAGTTAAATACTTACCTGAATTGAATGAGATTTATCAAGAAGGTAAATTGAGAATCATTTATACCGTAGTTAGTTTTTATTTTGAATATCAGAAAATAGTATTTAGTATGTTGCTGTCCTAAGGCACCCCAGAAGCCTAAAGGGTAGGTATAGAATACGTGTAAAACCGCGGCGTAAATCTGATAGGTAGACAATCTTAAATAGTTCAAGCATTATAAGTTTCCCTTGATGATGACGAGTCATAACATTTATTTTTTAAATTAGCCCTTAAAAATCCAAATATTACAAAACAGCCAACAAATACAACCATGGCAAGACCTTAAAACAATAATTGTCGGCGTTCATCCGCCTTTTAATTGATCCTCGAGGGCTGCAGATAAAACTCGGCTGTCTCAACTTTCTCTATTACAGTTTAAGAAAACCACCATTTTGTTTGGCCGATAACGAAATTTTCATTGCACCGCGCGTAGCATAACGGTTTAATTTGCGCAAGTATTTACAGCAATCGCGGTTTTATGTTTGTAAAGTTTCATAAATCTATACGTGAAATTTTCGAGGTTTCTATATCTAGCTTAACAATTTGTTGGTAGCCTGCGACCTACACGAGAAATAGAATTTTCATTGTCTTTGTATCAATAAATTACTTAGATTTGTACCTCATCGTTTTTAAAAATCGTATAAATATAACGTGGCTTAATGGTATGCCTTTTTAGATCATAATATTTTTAATAAGTACCAAATAATATACATATTAATTGAAGCCTAGTAAATCGACAGTACAATTTTTATACATAAGACTGTACTTTTCGTACAAAAGTACAAAAAAGTTACAATTTTCCCCTAATTTTAACCCTATCTCATCTCAAAACAATAACCAGCGCCGTATTTATAATAAAACGTTTAGTGTTACAACAAACTTCCATATTTTATTATGATCGTTATCGTAAAGCCCGGAATCTCGCATTTAAAAGTTGTGCGTCTATCCCCTCCGCCAAGATTTCATTACGAAATTAAACTAAAACTTAGAGCTACAAATCGTTAAAGGATTGAGAAAGTTTGTTTTATTTGTCTGTTTATTCGTTGCAATGCTTTAACTGATTTAACTATGGAATCTGTAATTATGATAGATATCTCTAGATGAATTAGAGAAGGCAAGACATAATTCATATTAATTTTTACATTCTAAAATATTCTTGAGAAATTTAGGAGGATCCTGAATCGAGTGATTATTTGGCTATAAAACTCAATACAAAGCGTGGGTAACTAACTATACGTAGATGAAAAGAAATAATTATTAGAGTTTGAAAACTAGTCAAGTCTTACGACTTATTTACACAGCGCGTGAACTCGGATGCAGTTTAGGAAACATTGCGGACTATTCAGGTTACATACAATTCAGCCGACCTATCAAATGCCACATTGCAATGAAACTTGCATAAGAGATTTCCTACGGTGTACATCGGCTGATTAAAATCAGAGGATTCAAAAGAACCGAATTTTAACCAACGCTACAGATAGATCCTATCTTTATATCTCATCTCAAGCAAAACAAATAAATAAGGGGTAGGTGTAATTGGGTATCGGGAGCGAGTTAGACAATTAGGCTTCGATTTATGTGTTTACACCGTAAGTAATGTGAAACTTCTGCGCTGACGGTGCGCCTGTTGACGCGGAACAAAGGGTCACTTATCTTGTTGACCTCGTGACGTGTGTCAAACATGGTAGCACGGTTCAAAGGTATGACTGATTGTCTACATGTCACACGGGTTTCACATGTGATTTGGCATATTACAGAACTGCAGTCAAATAGTTTAATTTGAAAGAGAATTGAACCGCTCTGAGAAATATTCGAACTAACAATATTCCGGAACATCAGTCCTATATCGCTCTAGCCAACTACGTACGTACGATTCCGAAAACCCGAGTACATTTTGAATTGTTTATTTACTTATTCCTCTAATTGTGGCAATAGAATGTCAACGACAGAATGAGTAAAGAAAACAAGGGGAGGCCTTTACACGGCTTCAGGACACTGAACTATACTAATATAAAAAGTGGCAATTTTAAACTGTACTGTTACATGATGTACATTTAAAGTGTTAAAAACTGTAATCGAATGTTTTGCAAAGTTTGAAAAAGTTGATACTCTTGCCTCCATACACGTTTAAAAATTTCAAGAGCTGCCCAAACTGGATCTGAAACCAATTAAAAGGATAGCAGAGCGAAATTGGTATGAACGGGCAGACTAATCGCTTTCTATTGTCCTTAGGACCACTATCTGCTCGCTTTTGCCACGCACGCCGCCCGCTGAGAACTAAAAAGTAGACGATTTATAATTCAAACGAAGGGCAAGCAGAATGGAGACTAGTCTAGTTGGGGTATTGAAGGTACTGCCATAGTTGCCAGATTTTTTACAGTCAGACTTATTCAAACTTTGTAGACGTTTAACCGAATATCTTAGGGTACTAAAGAACTGTTACTTGTTCTTTATTATTTTGCTTTACTCGTAATTGTATAGAACAACTTTTCTGATCCGTGTTGCAGATGGCATGTATGTAAATAGACAAACTTTGTAGACGTTTAACCGAATATCTTAGGGTACTAAAGAACTGTTACTTGTTCTTTATTATTTTGCTTTACTCGTAATTGTATAGAACAACTTTTCTGATCCGTGTTGCAGATGGCATGTATGTAAATAGACAAACTTTGTAGACGTTTAACCGAATATCTTAGGGTACTAAAGAACTGTTACTTGTTCTTTATTATTTTGCTTTACTCGTAATTGTATAGAACAACTTTTCTGATCCGTGTTGCAGATGGCATGTATGTAAATAGACAAACTTTGTAGACGTTTAACCGAATATCTTAGGGTACTAAAGAACTATTACTTGTTCTTTATTATTTTGCTTTACTCGTAATTGTATAGAACAACTTTTCTGATCCGTGTTGCAGATGGCATGTATGTAAATAGACATTTTTATTTTGACAAAACCGAAGGTTTATGAATAAACGTAAACAAGCATTGATTATTAATCATTTCCTGGGAAGATAGGTAAATAAATGCTCCATGTTAAAACTGACTCA
This sequence comes from Leguminivora glycinivorella, assembly GCF_023078275.1. NCBI lineage: Eukaryota > Metazoa > Arthropoda > Insecta > Lepidoptera > Tortricidae > Leguminivora > Leguminivora glycinivorella. Next base: position 22,070,660 of record NC_062971.1, read on the forward strand.
TAAAATAAAAAGAAATGAATAATATTCGTTCTCAGGCTACTGATTACATAATGTTTACTTAGAGCTCAACTACGCATATTAAGCCATCACTGCGCTCCGGACACACCTCGCCGGCGGAATCCAATGAAAAGCGTATTCAGAGAATTTTAAATTAGGTCTTCCTCTTCTTTTTGGGTGCATCTCGACTTTTCGGTCTCGCAGATAGTGGCCAAAACACACACGCTGGCCGTTAGGCAGTTCGTGACAATGACAGCTATGCCGTTCGAGGGTTTTACTCCTTTTTACATCCCCCTGCACGCTTCTGACGACGTTATTTTTTAATCAAATATATCCGTGGAACGGGTGACGGACGAACGGGTCACAGCGACAATGAAAAACTAAAAAGAATAAGTCTTTTAAGCAAATAGAGGCGAGACGAAGTTGATTGGTTTTGTTAGCGCGCCTGTTGATTGGGCGAGCGTAAACAATACGATCCGAATGTTTAAGTTCGGCACGACAATTGAGAGTCTCGACGATATATTCTGAATGTGAACAACGCTTCGGCCGTATTTGTTTTCCGCGGACCGGCGAGGTACCGATGCTTGAAAGGCTTTTTACATCGTTTGTGTTGCGAGTTGAAACGCGATGGTGCCCGTGTGTGCGGTGTACAGAACATCGAAATTTCATCCGTTAGGAATGGAATACAATGCTCTACTCATCGTGTGTTAATTTAAGGATCAAATAGAATGTAAGTACACATTAATTTAATAATTTATGAGGATTCTAGATTTCTGCACTAATATAACAAATAACAATTAACTAATTTATTATATTACGTACGAAAACATCTTGATAGTCTATAATGTCCAACGAATATCTTGTAGCAGACAATTCTAGTGTTTTTTCAGCAAAAATAAGGTTCATTTCCGAGATCACGACAGGTATAAAAGTCAATACTAGCCCCGATGCAAAAGATTTCGTCTAGTAATACAGAAATAGTTTGTTTAGTTTAGTTGTTGTATACAATACTGCCATAAAAAATAAACTAGATTAGTATTAGCTCTAAACATTTATGATTTTTGAACTAGGACATTATTTTTATACAAACAGGAGAACCTCAAAAAATGGTCTGACTAGACGAAAACATATGCATCGGGGCTAGTAATACTATGACAATGTCGTTATAGAATATTTTGAAACAACACCAGAATCTTGTAGCCCCGCGTTGAGCTATCAAAACTGCGGAGCACCCAAGCCCGAGTCCATAAATCGCCTCAAATTATTCACGGCGAGTTGCAGCCGCGATAAATCAGCGCAGACGCTATCCGCTGCCATTAGTGGAGCTCCTAGTTCTCGCACCTTTTCTTGTTTTTAGGGGAGACAACAGTAACTTTACAGTAATGAGGTAAAGTATAAAGGTTACACAAATAACCACAATCTGACCACACAACGGAGGTTTTAGTTATGTAAATCTAGTAATAACGAAGGAATCAATCATACTAAAAATATTTTTTCATTGAAATTAAAAATAAATTGTTGATACATGTTTCGAACTGAATGCAAAATAAATAAACATTTATTTTTTCAATTTTACAGGTTCCCAAAAATCATTATGGCATAATATGTACCTACATAGATACATACAGACTGAAATCGTATCTTTTATTTTAATTTTCAGGATCCAAATTAGACCTTTTAGTCATACTTGTTATGGAGAATTTTTGGCCAAAAGCTGCACTTTTGGATGGAAGCAAGCCGCTTTGCATGGTGATAGTAGACATCATAGTAAACGATTTTTTCCAAGGATATCGAAATTTCATCCCTTAGGAAGCCGAGCGTAGCGAGGTGTTTTATGAAAATGAAAAAAATTCTATCTTTTTATTGTATCGTCCGATTTTGACAAAACGTATCTCAAATGAAAGGTATTGATTTGTGTAATTTAAAAAAAAATACAAAGAAAAAAAATTTGAAAGAAAAGTAAGAAAAAAATAAAAAAAGTAAATTTACGGCTCGCACTGAATAACTTCAAAGAATGACAGACAAAATGTACAATATCGATATACGAGTTTTTTTTAATCAAAAACAGATAAATTTTTAGTTGAAAACTGAAGACCGCATCGAAATCAGATTAGCATTTTTTAAGATACAAGTTGCCAAAGTTGGGAAAGATCGCTTTATATGGCCACTTTGAAATTCCTTTGCCAGAAAGTCAGAAATAATATGTTTTTCTGACACAGAAAAATACATAGTAACAGTACACATCAAAATAAAATTAAAAATTCCGAGTATATTATAATTTCATCCCTTAGAACGACGAGCGTAGCGAGGTCGGTTACGAAAACCGAAAAAAAATCTCATTTTTTTGTACGTCGTCCGATTTTGACAAAACATGTTTCATTTGAAAGGTATTGCTTTATGTAACTTAAAAAAAAATATTGAAAAAAATTGGAAAAAAAATGTAAGATTTTTTTAAAAAAAACCTTAATTTTCGTATCACACTGAATAACCGCAAAAAACGGTAGACACGGTGTATAATTTCGATATATGATTTTTTAAAATTAAAGACAAATAAATGCATGATTATAAACTAAAAACCGGCCAAGAGCGTGTCGGGCCACGCTCAGTGTAGGGTTCCGTAGTTTTCCGTATTTTTCTCAAAAACTACTGAACCTATCAAGTTCAAAACAATTTTCCTAGAAAGTTTTTATAAAGTTCTACTTTTGTGATTTTTTTCATATTTTTGAAACATATGGTTCACAAGTTAGAGGGGGGGGGACGCACTTTTTTTTCATTTAGGAGCGATTATTTCCGAAAATATTAATATTATCAAAAAACGATCTTAGTAAACCCTTATTCATTTTTAAATACCTATCCAACAATATATCACACGTTGGGGTTGGAATGAAAAAAAATATCAGCCCCCACTTTACATGTAGGGGGGGTACCCTAATAAAACATTTTTTTCGATTTTTTATTTTTGCACTTTGTTGGCGTGATTGATAAACATATTGGTACCAAATTTCAGCTTTCTAGTGCTTACGGTTACTGAGATTATCCGCGGACGGACGGACGGACGGACGGACGGACAGACAGACATGGCGAAACTATAAGGGTTCCTAGTTGACTACGGAACCCTAAAAACCGAATCGAAATCGAATCAGTAGTTTTTAAGATGCAAGTTGTCAAAGTTGGCTTAGTTTGTTTATATGGTCGCTTATAAATTCCTTAGCCAGAAAGTCAGAAACATTATATTTTTCTTATAGTTAAAAGTATGCAAAGGTAATAGACATCATTATAAACATTTTTTTACAAGGATATAAAAATTTCATTCCTTAGAAACCCTTAGAAAGACGATCCAATAAAAAAAACTGCCTTTTTTTTGTTATTCGTAACAGACATCGCTACGCTCGGCTTTCCAAGGGATGAATTTTTTATATCCTCGTAAAAAAATGTTTATTATGATGTCTATTACCTATGCATACTTTTAACTGTAAGAAAAATATAATGTTTCTGACTTTCTGGCTAAGGAATTTATAAGCGACCATATAAACAAACTAAGCCAACTTTGACAACTTGCATCTTAAAAACTACTGATTCGATTTCGATTCGGTTTTTAGTTTATAATCATGCATTTATTTGTCTTTAATTTAAAAAAATCATATATCGAAATTATACACCGTGTCTACCGTTTTTTGCGGTTATTCAGTGTGATACGAAAATTAAGTTTTTTTTTTTAAATCTTACATTTTTTTCCCAATTTTTTTCAATATTTTTTTTTAAGTTACATAAAGCAATACCTTTCAAATGAAACATGTTTTGTCAAAATCGGACGACGTACAAAAAAATGAGATTTTTTTTTCGGTTACTCGCTACGCTCGTCGTTCTAAGGGATGAAATTATAATATCCTCGGAATTTTTAATTTTATTTTGATGTGTACTGTTACTATGTATTTTTCTGTGTCAGAAAAACATATTATTTCTGACTTTCTGGCAAAGGAATTTCAAAGTGGCCATATAAAGCGATCTTTCCCAACTTTGGCAACTTGTATCTTAAAAAATGCTAATCTGATTTCGATGCGGTCTTCAGTTTTCAACTAAAAATTTATCTGTCTTCGATTAAAAAAAACTCGTATATCGACATTGTACATTTTGTCTGTCATTCTTTGAAGTTATTCAGTGCGAGACGTAAATTTACTTTTTTTATTTTTTTCTTACTTTTCTTTCAAATTTTTTTCTTTGTATTTTTTTTTAAATTACACAAATCAATACCTTTCATATGAGATACGTTTTGTCAAAATCGGACTACACAATAAAAAGATAGAATTTTTTTAATTTTCATAAAACACCTCGGCTCGGCTTCCTAAGGGATGAAATTTCGATATCCTCGGAAAAAATCGTTTACTATGATGTCTACTATCACCATGCAAAGCGGCTTGCTTCCATCCAAAAGTGCAGCTTTTTTTTCATAACTAGTATGACTATTTCCAAACAAAATTAGAGCACCTAGGGTTGAATTACAATTACATTAATAAGATTTCGTTTATGAAAAAACATTCAGCCAAAATAAACATTGCGCAAAAATGACTATCACAATACTCTCAACTGCCAAAACGATGGCCATCGCACGCCATAGGAAATTGTAAGAAAAAGCCCATTTCCTGGGAGAGGATATCACGCGAGAACCTTCGCCCTCTGTTTAAGTCCCTATGACTGCGGGTCCACAGGTTATCGAGGTTAAATTATTGGAATATTTAGCTAATTTTAAGAAGTCAATCGTATGTGGATCTATCCATTTTTAACCGACTTCAAAAAAGGAGGAGGTTCTCAATTCGACTGAATGTTTTTTTTTTTTTTTATTTTTTTTTTTTTTTTTTGTATGTATGTTACTCGATATCTCCGAGAATTGTAGACCGATTTTCAAAATTTTTTTTTTGATCGAACGGGTATAACCCCGAGTTGGTCCCATTGGCACCAAGTCGGGGTCTGATGATGGGATCTTGGAGAAATCGAGGGAACTCTTCAAATGTTATAGGCACATGTAATGTTTTTAGTGTATTTTTTAAAGGTACACCAGTATTTCCGCCTGATGGTAATAATTTTATGTGACTGAGCTGATGATGGAAGGTCAACTCCTCAATGGTTAGGAGTTAAAGGATAATTCTTTCACTACTGTACATATATTCGGACTGATACATATAATATCACTAGGAACCACTAAAAATCAACAAATAAATTAACTTTTTAACAAAAAATAAAACCGCCTTCAAAAAAAGCGTGTTACAAAACACGGAGAAACTAAAAAGCCAAAAATAATAAACCTTCGAATTCAGATTTCTTATCGGATTGCAATAATCTAAACATCCAAATTATAAACAAATCAATTATTTTTGGAGTCGGGGCCAGCCTGCGTATGGTTGGGTGGTGCAAACAGGAAATAGCAAGGCGACGAACAGGTCTGGTACCGACTACAAAAATAATTGATTCGTTTATAATTTGGGTGTTTAGATTATTGCAATCCGATAAGAAATCTGAATTCGAAGGTTTATTATTTTTGGCTTTTTAGTTTCTCCGTGTTTTGTAACACGCTTTTTTTTAGGGTTCCGTAGTCAACTAGGAACCCTTATAGTTTCGCCATGTCTGTCTGTCCGTCCGTCCGTCCGTCCGTCCGCGGATAATCTCAGTAACCGTTAGCACTAGAAAGCTGAAATTTGGTACCAATATGTATATCAATCACGCCAACAAAGTGCAAAAATAAAAAATGGAAAAAAATGTTTTATTAGGGTACCCCCCCTACATGTAAAGTGGGGGCTGATATTTTTTTTCATTCTAACCCCAACGTGTGATATATTGTTGGATAGGTATTTAAAAATTAATAAGGGTTTCCTAAGATTGTTTTATGATAATATTAATATTTTCGGAAATAATCGCTCCTAAAAGGAAAAAAAAGTGCGTCCCCCCCCCTCTAACTTTTGAACCATATGTTTAAAAAATATGAAAAAAATCACAAATGTATAACTTTATAAAGACTTTCTAGGAAAATTGTTTTGAACTTGATAGGTTCAGTAGTTTTTGAGAAAAATACGGAAAACTACGGAACCCTACACTGAGCGTGGCCCGACACGCTCTTGGCCGGTTTTTTTTTATTTCATTATAAATGGGCTTACTCTTGGCCACAGACTAGCCAAAGGCAAAGACGTGGCCTACGATGGTCACCAACTCCAATTAAAATAATGTTATATATAGATAATTCAATTTATTTGTAGTTTATGGAGAAGAAAATTACAATACTAACACTACTTACTGCTTTGCAATAAAAAAATATTTAGGTATCTCGTCATTACTACAAACGAAGATATATAAAATATCTTCTATATGTATATAAAATAAGCGGCCGACAAACATTATCATTGGAATACTATACTTGAGGACAAACTCATAGACAAAATAACATTACTTATGTAGAAGAAACAGGTCAAATGTGTATAATATTGTGATTTTTGGGCTCAAATGACCAAAATATGAATTTAAAGATTAAAACTCCACTAAACAAAAGCGGGAGATTAATCAGAAAGATATAAAGACATCTATCTACACAAGCCCTGCGAAGTCGGCAGGACTATCCACAGAATTAATAGGGGGTTTTAATAACACTCGTAGATTATTTTTGTATCAAAATTATGCACACTCGAGTGGGTGGCCAGACTTGAATAAATTTATAACGGGCAGAATTCCGGCCTCTCATTACCGCGTATTTATGTGAGGAGATAAAAATATTAGGGACACAATTTAATCGGAAACGGATGAACAGGGGCTACCCTAAACTTGCCGGTCAACTCTCAACAATTTTAATTAATTTTTTAAATAGGTATATATTTTGTAGGTGAACTGTGGAATTTAATATTGGATTTCAGGTCATTTAGTGTGTAAATTACAGCACATTTAAGAAAAAATCAATGACATATAGACATAAGTAGTTTTTAATCTAGTCATACATATCATTATTTTCCACTAGCGGTACAGTGACACTCACTGTGCGTTCAGGCAGGCAACTATGGTCGGGCGATAAATGATAAAACATCTAGCCGAGCCGTCCCTATCGCACTTACAAATATTGCAATAGGGATGGCCTGATGTTTTGTCATTTATCGCATGACCATACTTGCATGCCAAGTATACTTAACTTATCGATTGTTTTAATGGAATCCGGTGGAAGGTACACTGAGAGAAATTTGCATTGTGAATTTAACAAGTTCGACTTGTTGCGGTTTATCCGTTTGAATCAGCCAAACGTATGTTTAAAACAATATGTGTCAGGTTGTTTTTATAAAATCGACTTGTTGATTCAAATAGCCGATTCAAATGACAAGTAGCTTGTTGCTTGAACCAAAGAGCACGTAGGCGCTATTTTAACCAAAAAACTTGTTGAACAAACATGAAAACTGGTTGTATTTTCTCTCAGTGTAGTCTAATTACGTTACCGGCTTATGATAGGATAATTTTATGGTCGGCTTTATTTTCAAAACTTGCGTCGCTTTATCTTTTCAAAACGGCATAAAGTCAGGGTGTCCGCGACAGTTTTAAAACGTTCAAATTAATTTCCCCTGATTTCCTTTAAGAAGTTGTAACTCTCCAAGTGGGGATAATGCGATGATATATAAAAAAAGGTCCCCGTGAGCCCGCGCCCCTAATAAATTATACCCCGATAACAATGGGATTTTTCCAAGGCCCTTTGTTGCAACTTTTGATATCACCTGAACGTATTTAGAGAGAAAATGTGGCAAAAAATTTAAATCGCTTTTTTAGTATGAAATGGCCACTTCAATGTAAAAATAATAAATATACCGTTTAACAGCTGAAAATGTTGGTAGCGTTAGTTAGCATTCAGTAGGGTCAGCCAAGAAAGTGGTTTACCACTTTTCGACTCTATTTTTAAACACCTAAGGTCGAAAAGTGTTAAACTACTTTTTTAGCTGACTGTACCCACCTACATTAATGGCCATAACTGCATATGGAAACACGTAAAATAATTCGTCACGTTCCCACTCAGATTTTTTCTTCACAGTAGATATCACATGAAACTTCGAAAGTACATACATATATCCGAGTTTCAATCGCTATTTCCAATATGGAAGTCACAAGTCTTTCTATTCGAGTACCAACTTATTTATATACCTATAGCTCTTTCAGTGAATATAGAGGTAAGCTGTATTAAATCGATATTGGGTACTAAACAACTTAAAAGTCCGTAATACAGTGCTTTCCATTTCCCTCATGCACTGATCCGTTAAAGTGAATATGACAAACAAAATGGAAAAATTGCCACTTCCTTAAATATACCGTCTGAGTTTTGTCCCAAACTATAAAAAATAAAGCCCTAATATCGTTAAATGTTCCTTCGGGGACTGACCAAAGCGGAAAATTCGGATGTAGGGCTGCCCAAATCGAGATTACCTATTGACAGTTGATCATTTATCTTATTTTTTCCAAGTCAGTGTTGCAAATGATTGGTCTTGAGTGAATGATCCTCTTTTAGTTGTAGTTATTCAAATACGGTGAGATATAGGTAGGTGGTACAAAAACGAATTAAATTAATGATTATGATTACAAATCGAAATAACAAATGGTTACATAATATTGCTAAATATTTTAGTTTATTAATTTACACTGAATTGTTATAAACTTTCTTATATAAATAAAATAAATAAAAATAAATAAATATTGGGGGACACCTTACACACATCAACCTAGCCCCAAACTAAGCAAAGCTTGTACTATGGGTGTTAGGCGACGATATACTTACTTATATAGATAAATAAATACATACTTATATACATAGAAAATATCCATGACTTCATCACACAAATAAATGCCCTTACCGGGATTTGAACCCGGGACCGGGTATGTAGATACCTACTAGATATATAATATTATAATTTAGTTAAAACATTTTTGTTATTTCTCCTCGAAACACTTTGCATGATAATATTACGTCTTCTAAAGGTTGTGTGTGGAACATATTTCAAAAACTATTGGGTTGGTAAGAAAGTAATGAGCGATCGATTGAATTCCACATAAAATTTTTGAGAGAGTTCTAGAATCTTCTATGGTCGAAAGTATATAAAGGGCGAGTCGCACAGTTTCTCGTCAGTCATTCACTAGCTGTCGCCGAGCTAATATAAGGAAGAAAATGGACGAATTAAAAGTGCATGTAAGGCATTGCTTACTATATGAATTTCAGTCTGGCCATTCAGCCGCCGAAGCAGTGCGTAATATATGTCAGCGTGTTGCTCCTGAAGTTGTGTCTGAGGCCACGGCGAAACGATGGTTCCAGCGGTTTCGTAGTGGCGACTTTTCATTATCAGATCAACCTAAGTCTGGTCGACCGGTGAAGATTGATGTAGCCAAATTAAAAACCTTAATTGAAGGAGATCCGAGGCTAACGAGTCGTACTCTTGCTACCGAGTTAGGCTGCTCTCATGTCACCATAGAAACACATTTACACGAGTTGGGAAAAAACTACAAATACAGTGTTTGGATACCGCACGAACTTGATAGACATCAACTAAACCGCCGCGCCGATATCTGCATACAACTTCTGTCTTTTCGCCGCACATTCAACTGGTTGGACCATCTTATCACTGGAGATGAAAAATGGGTCTTATATATATGTCGCAGTAAGATAGATAAAGCCGTTATATAGTTATAACCCTAGGAATATAATTATACGTCGTAACATAGTTAAACGAAAGCGATTAATTGCTATCTTACTAGGAATATAACTATATGACTAAACTAGTTTAGTCATATAGTTATATGACTGGATTCAGTTTAGTGAAATGATTGTAGGCAGGAGTGCAGGGGTGCGGCGGAGGTATAGTTATAACCCTAGGGATATAAGGGAGCGATTCAGAACCATCTTACTAGGAATATAATTATAATACGGTATTTAAAATTGCAAACGGGACTTAATCGCGTATTACTATGTATTAAGTCCCGTTTGCAATTTTAAATATGTGTAAAAATCGTGAAAGTTTAAATCAGTGTTTTTTAATACGTATAGCGATACGATTTGGAATAACAACACCGTCACTGACGTTAGAACAAAGTTTATTTTGTATCGATCCGAACATAGTACACAAGGTTTGGTTACTAAACAAACGAATCCAAGCTATATTAGTTAAAACGTAACAGTTAGGGCATGCTCCCGGTATTTCCCGGTTCTTGATTTCCCGGGAAATCCCGGTAATTTAATCACGGTAAGCAAATTTAAACCCAACATTCAAAATGACTATTAAACTGACAAACAACGTCAAACTCGTAACGGAAAAAGTATCGTCCAAGTAACCAGCCAGTATTAATACCCCTAAATACTGAAAAAGGTAAGCAACCTCTAGCAATGTGATATACACAATGTCGCATTACGAATACAATAGAATGGGCACGTAAAAAATAACTAATAATACAAATTAAACAAAAAATATTACCCCCATCAAGATATAGCTCAATCGATTCTACTCTCGATTCTGAACAAACTGATTTCAGGTTTTTAGTGTTAAGTGAAACACGGTGTATAACTATATTACTTAACTAGAGACGTATTATAATTATATCCCTAGACTAAGTTTAATCCAGTGATATAATTATATAACTAAACTAGTAACGTATTATAATTATATTCCTAGTAAGATGGTAAGGAATCGCTTTCGTTTAGCTATGTTACGGCATATAATTATATCCCTAGGGTTATAACTATACCTCCGCCGCACCGCCGCACTCCTGCCTTCAATCATTTCACTAAACTGGATCCAGTCATATAACTATATGACTAAACTAGTTTAGTATTATAGTTATATTCCTAGTAAGATAGCAATTAATCGCTTTCGTTTAACTATGTTACGACGTATAATTATATTCCTAGGGTTATACCTATATAACGGCTTTATCTATCTTACTGCGACATATAAATCACACACGCAAACGTCAGTGGCTAGCTCCAAACGAAAAAGGAATAGAGGCACCAAAAACAGAGCCTCACCCGAAAAAAGTTATGCTGTCCGTTTGGTGGGATATTCATGGTACACCTCACTGGGAACTCCTACCAAGTGGAATGACTGTTACCGCATCAGTATACTGTAATCAGCTTGAAAATTTAAACCAAAAAATCTGTCAGAATCGTCCACAGCATGCTAAAGTTTTTTTCTTACACGACAATGCTCGCCCACACATTGCAAAAGTGACTCGGCTAAAGCTATTGGAGCTAGGTTGGAAAGTGATACCTCATCCACCGTACTCTCCAGACGTGGCACCTACGGATTACGCATTGTTCAGATCGCTAAGCAATGCCTTGAATGAAAAAAAGTTCGATGATCAAGCCCATCTACGACAGTACATAGCTGAGTTTTTTTAATCTAAACCTAAGAACTTCTTCGCCGATGCTATTCATTCTTTACCAGAACGATGGAGACAAGTAGTAGATAACGAAGGCCGTTATATTTTTGATAAAGGATTAAAATAATAAATTAAATAAAAATTACAATATTGCTTATGATTCGCTCATTACTTTCTTACCAACCCAATATATAGTAATTTTAGTTAGTAGTAGTAGAAAATAGAAGAAAAGTTATCCAACAGCGACAACCCTAACCAATCGAATGGGCAACTGTGGACAATTTATATAGCAATAATCCGCTAGGACATTACGGCGGGCGGAGTAGTCGTGCCTGCCGATATTATCGGAGGTAAAAAGCGTCGCTAGTTCCGCAAAAAACGAGCACTCATTTATCCGGCCACTTCGCGGCGACAGACCATCGCTTTGCCACCCACCCTTGGCGATGTGATGTGGGTTTCTACGAGTTATGTATTCCTGGTCGCTTATGTTAATAATTATTCGAGTAAGAGTTGTATAAAAATATGATTTTGTGAATGATTATCATCACTTTTAAATGAATTTACAGATTGGTAACAACGTGGTATTATTTTACCAAAATAAAAATATTTATCGAAACGTTTAAATATGGCATACCGAAAACAACGATCACATTAAAAAACGCGTTTAAACTCGCGATACAAACAACGTGAAATTCATCGAGATCGTTTTTGTCATACCTTCGACAAACATGGTACCGCATTGTGAGGTAATTGAAAAATCTGAACTACCATTCGCAAGGTCTATATTATTCAGGGGACAATCACGTGAATTCCGAAAACGACGTGAAAAACATTCGCCGATTGTTCCTCGACGATCTGCTATATAAAAAATTCAGCAACTTAATCGCAACTGCGACCAAACAAACGGACAAAATTACTGCGATAGTTGCTCCGATTCGTTGAATAAAAGGTTAATGGTGTATGGTTGGGATTTTGCGAATAAGGAAGGGTAATTAATGAGAATTTATTTACCATATATTAAAATGTTGACCTCTGTCGGAAAGTGATAAGGTAACAAGATACTATGCTCATTGTAAAATTACATTAAAATTGATATAACTTATTTATTTATTTAAGTCAACTTCAATTTGTAGTTCATAAAAATAAACTAGAGGCAAGATAAAAGTCAGTAAAGTTATAAACTTATTTCATTTAATTTTAAACAAGACCTCACTCAATTTGTTTTTTCGCATTAAGGTAGAACTATTCTAACAAGACTGAGCTTAATTCAACTTTTACATTTTCGCTAGCCAGTGAGCAGGTACTTTACTTATATCAAAATTTGAAAACTTTTAGCACATCGCTCAAAACTCTTTTTTTCTTCTTATTTTTCTAGCATATGCGGGCACATTCCGGGCTAATGCAGGGGGAGAAACGGCCGACTCATCAAAACAATAAACAAAGTATCGGGCCCTATTTTATTATATTATTATGCACGGGGGATGATTTACGCTGCACAACGCTGCATGCTGACGGAAAATATTATTGGATATTCAACGGAAATTATTGAACGTTATCTTAGAACCGCTCTAGTTACTATCCAAAATGAGTTATATTCAAGACTATGGTAGAACCTACCGTACAGTGGCATGAATTGGCAGGAATTATACATAAAGAGACACTTTTTTTATCACATTTCCGACGTAAAATTCTAAACTGTACACTTAGCCTGGAGGCTCATTTAGACGGCGCGTACAAACTCGCATGCGATTTACTATCCTAAATTACTGACACTGAGATTATAATACATCAATTTCTGACGTATTGTAATGAAACTCGCACGTACCGTGTAAATGCTGTAAATCAACCATAATAGGCGTAAGCAGTCGTATGAAAATCGCAAAAAGTCCATTAAATTTTCCAATGAAAAAACATACATTGTAGCGTATACCTAGTTTCACACACTTCACGCTTAACCTCTCGGTAATCTTTGCCCAAATTTGTTTTCCTAAAAACTGAAAACAACACGTAAAGTGACGCTAATTCCCTCGCGTTCTTGCCGACAGCCAGTTATCAATCAAGCATCCGGGTACAAATTCATCACCGGCTCATTGTGGCTGTATCCAGCGGATATCCGGAGGGGCGCCCGACATCATATTTTTATCATTAGAAGAAAAATTGTGCGTTGGAATTGGGTGGACCTTCCTCAAATATAAAACACTAGCATTTGTTGTATATAACTGTCTATGTATATAGTTGTAGAGTAGAGGTGTCAAACGTTGGGGAATTAATAGTAATTAGAATACCTGGACCTACGAATTTGGTAAGAAAATATGATCACTGCCGGCAAGATGACAAATTATGTTCGCGAAACAAATACCAGAAACACAAACCAGACAATTGCATCGGTGAAAAACCTTAAAATTATTTTTCTTCTTCTGCTAATTTATCAACTTTACTAGGCTACTTTTGCTACCACAGTGACCTTAAAACTAGAAAATTCAAATCAAACAGTCAATTACTGAGCTCCATCGTTATTTTTAATCTAAATAAAACCTTTCCATCCCAAAGGCCATGCCAGGATAAGCTACGTGAATCTGCCCCCAGCGAGTTTTGGCTTGTATTTTTTTTTTATTGGTTTGTCTTTGTATTAGTATGCCAAATTTCAGCTCCCAAAACGTTATAGTTTAGTAATAAAAAAAACGAAATGTGATCTTTCTTCGATATTTTTTTTTCTGGGTAACCGATATTGATGTGCGTCACGTATATTGTGCAATGTGCATGTAGTAAGGACAATTATATAATATTAAATTTGTGTTATATTGCCATACAAAAACGCAACCTTAAAATAAATAAAATATTTTAAATTTAAAACTAATAGAACCACAGATAACATCACAACCAAATCGATGACACTGATTTAATAGAAGAGTTTAACAGGAAACATCAGTAGTTTATTGGTAAATGCTGTGTTCAATGTAAATAAAGTTAGTGTAAAGTTATCAGAAATGTATTTGACTACTGCGACTGATTTATGAAATTTAATAGTTATGTATTTCAAACTTGGTCGGACTGCGTACATTTCTGTATAAAAATCATAAACTCTTAATTAATATTACTATAAAACATAAAAACTTTTTCCATAAAAATTCAACCGACTTCAAAAAGAACAATCATCATGAAGTTCACTTTATGAAAGTGCTAGTTTTCCAGATAAACTACTCGAGTTACTTAAGAAAACACCGAGACCACCATACACGTGCCTTTAAAAATTGAGGAGTTCCCTCAACTCTTCATGGATCCCATCATCAGAACACGTCCAGATTAATATGGGACCACCTTGGAGGTAGCTCCTTTCAAACAAAAAAAGAATTATTGAAATCGAACCATGGGTCTCGGAGTAATCAGGTAACATACATAACAGGATATAACAGACCTACCACACATTAAATTTAAAAAAGTATTATTCAAATGGCTGATGGCAAAAATGTACTACTCGGTAAAGGAATTTGTTAACAGTAATATAGAGAACCTTACACTATAAATATTGTACAATATGTATTATAATAGAATAGCTTAATATGTAAGTAATTAAGGGAATTGAATGTAATTTTAGTTAGTAGGTAGTATATTTTGCATGCTGTCAAAACCGGCTAAAAAGTTGGGACACAAAAATTATGTAACACCTATTATGTTTTAACCCTTTTTAAAAGCAAATAAAGATTGTAATTATGATAAAATGAACCCGAATATATAAATTCGATTTATTTTTTGATTTATTTTCAGTAAAGAAGTTGGTTAAAAATGATTACCCCATTGGTCGTATGATAACGTAAATATACACGCCGTATATCGAACGGCGCATCCATATCATGCTTTACTTTAAACGGTTTCCGTCTTGGCGGTGTTTTTAAGTTGCATATTATTGGCTGATTAATGATGTTAGTACAGCCAAGTGCAAACACACGAAGGAATATGTTTTTATATGGAGAGTTATACGACAAAAAAAATACGCTAATATTTAGGAATAAAATGTTATCATGTGTTTAAATTAAACATTGTCTTATTTTCTGTACCTTTGTGTGTATCGCAATCATAAAGTTAACACTTTCAGAACTTATAGAGCGTAGCTTCTAACTCTAACACACCATAACTAAATATGTATAGTATAAGGCTTATAAGTAATATGCCCTTATATAATTGTCGTCACAAAACTGACTGCGAGTTCATTTTTGTTTAACAACTTACGCTAATTGGGGGGACCCAAATTCTGAAAATGCCCATAAGCCAGTGTATGTTTGTGGTAGCCAAGCTCGTGCGAAAGGCGAGCAAATTGTCTCCATCTTCATTAGCAGGTTCCTTTGTTCTTCATCTAATTTATTCGTTGTTTTTGTTAATTAAATTTCGATTTATTTATTGTAACATATATTGATGTGAGCGAGCCATTCGGTTTTAAGCAAAGATTATTAAATTTATATAAGATTTACAATCTTCATACTAAGAATCGTACGTCCATTTTCTATTAAATACTATCACAACTACACTAATTATTAGGGTGGTCCAAAAAAAATTTTTTTTTATTGTTTGAGCTCCACATGGTTATTTCTACACGAAAACTTATTAAAATCATTGCAACTAATTTTGAGAACAATCAGACTTTATTTAGAGGTTGCTCAAAATAATGCAATAATGCCATACTGAAATGTATGAAATGAATTTGACTAAAGAAAAAATCTTACATGGAGGTATTTTAATGGTTTAATTACATTTTTCCCTATTTCATTAGAGCTAAATAAAACATGAACCGGGCAGTTTGCAATGTTTTAATTATTTCGGTTTTTATTTTATTATAGGAGATATTAAATTGTAAATGTATCTTGAGCGACCTGTAAATAATGTGGAAATGGGTTAAAATTTGGTACATAGGCTACTAATTCATAATAGAACAAAGATAACCATGTGGAGAAAGGATTAGTCATATTTGATTATGACTACATTTTTTTTTTTTCAAAATGTGTTTTCAAGTGATATCATAATATTAAAATAAAGCAGCAAACAATACACAAAAATATTTGGGGAAATTATGATTTTGGCCACTTCCAAGCTGCGAAACAGCACCATCTAATTTTAAGCCTACAAGGCCCATACATTTCAGGGGTACGCTTTTTTGTATGGACTTTGTCTGTCCCGATATTATATGGTCCTTGGTTTTAAGATATGCTGTTGTGGTCTACAGTTTACACAATTTGGAATTCGACAAATTGTGACAATGATCCAACTAAATATGTATGTTTATTTGGATCATTGCGAACATTGCATCCTGAAGTAGTGACGGCTTGATGCATTGTTCTCATAATATATAAAAGAGGAACAAATGTTTCTAGCCAGTCAGATTCCCTATTACACGTCAAAGCAAATCTCTACAATTTAATCAATCGTCTAGAAAGTTCAGGATCGATATGCGAATCGCAATATCGCAATAACCGAACCAACTTCGGAAACCTTAATTTTTCCTTGCACTGCTCCACTGAGAACAGCTTTTCAAATGGATGGTATTCTACATTGTCTCTTGAAAGAGGATGTGAGATGGCTAAGGCTCAAGGTAATGTAAGAGGCGGTGGGCGTGGTCCCGGCACGCCCAATCGATGGGCGTGGCTTAACGCGGATATTAAAATTATTGTATAAGTACTATGAGTTACTTTGTAATGGAGATGGCGACCTTTTAACTAATTCAAGTCTCACGTTGAAGATTGATTTGTTCAGTCGCAACTCATATTTTTGAATACTACTTTTATTCATGAAATAAAACTATGGAAACGGATTAAATCGCGTATAATGAATTTAAAATACATCCCGACGTTTCGAACTCTTTACAGCGTTCGTGGTCAACGGGTGACTGAGGAAAAATTAAAATGTGCAAAAGCTACCCACTTACAAGAAATATTAACGAACCATGACCACAAATAATATAGATTTCTAAGGCAGGTTCACACACTATTAATAAAGCTAGTTATACAATATTCAAAAAATTTACCATTACTCTGTTAAAAATAATTAACCAATTAATCTACACAAAATTGACAAAGAAACAAACTGCAAATGTCCAACACCATACAACACAAATGCCTCACAGCCTTCGTCGTGCTTGTTCCATTATCAGATGTACTACTGGATCCCAAGCCGGTGGTAAAGTAAAGCCATCCTCTCTATTAAAGTTTGGATATTTCTTGATCTCAATGGCCTCTCGCAACATTCTGGGTATATATCGCTTCTCCTTAGCGAGAACCAGAGGCTTGTCAAACTTTATAGCATGATTGACTTTATCCATGACATGTTCAGAGACTGCAGACCTTTGCCGACGGTGCTTGACATCCGCTATGTGTTCCTTCACCCGTGTGGAAATGCTTCGTTTCGTCTGTCCCACATATGACAGGCCGCACTCACAGTCTAGCCTGTACACTCCCGCGCTTTGTAGAGGAGTTTGACATTTCACAGGCCTCAGGAATTGGGACATCTTCTTCATAGGCTTGAAATAAGTTTTAATAGAAGCCCGTTTCAAGATGTGGCTGATCCTATCTGTGACCCCTCTAACAAAAGGGAGAATTGCAGGCCGGCGCTCGACTGTAGGGATCTTCAAACGGGCCTTCTGCTTGACACGCGGTATCTTGAGCTCGTTCGCCAACAGCGATGACACAACAACAGTGATGATGATGATGTCGGGATGTATTTTAAATTCATTATACGCGATTTAATCCGTTTCCATAGTTTTATTTCATGAGTAACTATCGCGGTAACCGAAGACAATATTACTACTTTTATTGTTTGGTTTGAAAGAACTCAATAATAAAAGACACACGTATTTTTTTATTTTTCTTAAAAACTTATATTTTAACGCGAAAATCCCTTTTTATTACTACTTCGAGCAGAAAGAGCGTAAGTTACAAACGTCAAGACTCAACTTAATGACGCCACATGCATTGTTTCATACATCTAAGAAAACGATAAATCATTCCTAAACAAAAAGTTTTAACAGTCAGCTTAAAAATAAACAGTCCGAGATGTCTGAGTGTCAAGTGTCACTGTCAACAAATATTGAATAACTACGAGCTAAATCATACATATACAGGGTGGGGCCTGTAACAAAAGCAAAAAATTAAACTGTAGGCTATACTCCTTAAACTGACCAACATTTGTTCAGTGACTTTTAAAAATTATGAAGTCTTTAAATTTTCAATTTTTCATACAAAATAAATATTAGCTTCAATGTACGCCATTATTGTTGTCATTGACGTTGTCTGTCACACTTTAGACTTAACAGAATTCGCAATACATTACCTCTTAGAAAAAACTTTCAAGGGTGATAAAAATCAAAATACAAGTTATTTTTAAAAGTCGCTGAACAAATGTTGATCAGTATAAGGAGAATAGCCTACAGTTTAATTTTTTGCTTTTGTTACAGGCCCCACTCCGTATAATAGATCCTAATAACAAAACAGGAGATAAAATAGTTCTTCATAATTCCGTATTTCTTATTTATAACTTGCTGTTGGCGTTCCTGTTAATACCCGAATAACTAAAAACGCCTCAACTAACTTTGGCAAAGGCCCTCGACTCTCGAGGCTGCCATTCCCAAAAAAAAAACTATGAGCTATGGAATGTAGAAGTATACGGAAGGAAATCTGTCAAAGTAGAACAGTCGAAAAATGACGTGTCAAACCCTTATGTGCTAACAATTGCAGCGCCACCTATCTATGGTTTTATATGTGCACTTCTGATACTCATAAAGCTTTCGCTCCTTATCTCTAATCTCCATACTAGCAAAGACATATACAGAGTGGGGCCTGTAACAAAGGCGAAGAATTGAACTCTAGGCTATTTTCCTTATACTGATCAACATTTGTTCGGCGACTTTTAAAAATAACTTGTATTTTGATTTTTATCACCCTTGAAAGTTTTTTCTAAGAGGTAATGTATTGCGAATTCTGTTAAGTCTAAAGTGTGACAGACAACGTCAACAACAATTCTTCGTCAACGTCAACAATTCGTCTGACAACAATAATGGCGTACATTGAAGCTAATATTTATTTTGTATGAAAAATTAAAAATTTAAAGACTTCATAATTTTTAAAAGTCACTTAACAAATGTTGATCAGTATAAGGAGAATAGCCTACAGTTCAATTCTTCGCCTTTGTTACAAGCCCCACTCTGTATAACTCCGTATAGACAGATAAAGTCTAAGAAAAAAACGTACCTCAGTACCATACAGAAAAAGGTACGGTGGCCTAGATGGCATTACACCTTTGGGGTACGCTCAGCTAGATGGCGCTAATATTAATATTTGACATTTTAACACATAATACACATATCAAGCTAAGAATATGGGCCAAATAGTCAAAACTGAGGTTCAAAAGTTTTAAGCTTGAGTCGAGAGATGGCAGTCTATGCACTGTGATTACACATTTTACTTTGACAGTAACTCTCTATAATACTCGATCCTCTTGGTACGAGCGGTGATAAGTGTCACAGTCAAACTTAAGTGACATCCCAACCGGAAGATTTTTTTGGTTATAGTGGCAGCTCCGAAAAACTATGTAACGTCTCAGCCCTTAAACTATTTTAAATAATTTTTTACTAAAAATATACAAAAAAAATATTAAAAATATATTTTTGTGATCTACAGACGTATATCTCGAAACGGTTTTCGATTTAGGGACATTGAAATTTTTGAAACGTTGTCAATTGCAAGTGGCAAAGTCACATGTCAAATGATAAACACCAGTGGAAAAGGCACCTGAGCAGAAGAAGCATGAGCTGAATTGCACTTTATAAATGATTTATTTTCTTCAAAAGTACATGCTGTTTGCTAACCACCAATAGAAAGCCGATTTTTCCATTTAACTGACTCTAAATATCCAACCACTAGCCTGTAGCTGTGCAAGCAACAATTGTAAGCTTGTTGAAAATTATCCTTGATGGCAAATTTTATAAATGTAGGTAACTGCCAGTTACATTATCACTATTTGAAATTTTATTTAAAACAGGTTCCAATTTTGAAAACAGAGGAAAAAATAAAAAAATTGTCTTGTTTTCCTTCTAAAACACCGTTCTAGCCGACAACAAAATAAATTATTGTTTATTAAAAAAAAGCAATAAAAATCATAGCGGTATCGACTGGCAGTAAATTTTAGGAAAACTGTGCAGATGTAATGGGATTCCGATAAAGTGATTCTATCGAAAACATTAATGCGAAATACATATCATATACAAAACATAAATGTCTTTACAATGTTATTGGCACAAGTGAGACGAACAATAATTAAAAAATTAAAACACACCATACACACTCATGTCCACAAATATAATGACTAATTACCACCAAATCAACCGGATACCCTAAAGCTTTCAAACCAAAAATGTGTATAAATACCAACAGCAGCAGTTTTAGCCGCGACTGCACTTCACGTTGTAATGGACCACCAAATGATTAACTTGGAGACCTTCATTTAGGTATTTATTTAGGTATAATCACTACGTCATTTAGAACTGCTACTGCGACTTTTGACACTGCTACAAAGTGGGTTCCATAGATTCAAGCTGCTACTCTTACAGAACCAAACTACCTTACCTATTAGACTTATATTGACCGGGATATAGACCGTGATTACCTTTTTGAGTCAGTTAAAAGGTAATCACGGTCTATATCCCGGTCAATATAAGTCTAATGAAAATAACCGTGAATCATTCAAAACTCTTACCTTACCTATTACTATGGAACGTCGCCTGTTAGGTTAGGTTAAAACGATGACCCTCCCGCGGGTTGCCAGCCTTGTTGTGGTAAAGCGAAGAGGCAACCAGAGCCGGCTTGGTGCATGGCAGGTTGGCCCGAGGAGGATGCTCTGTGGGCTTGATAAGCCGGCTTGGGACAGTTGTGACGCATTGGTAGAGGACTGTCGAGGAAGAGCGGTTGTCGGTATGAGCCGCTCTCCCTGTCCTCGACAGCCGAGGCCGTCGCAGGGGAAGAGGCGTGTTGGTATGTCGATGCGCCACTCTCCATATCCCCTTCAAACTTGGCGGGGCCGTTTTGCTGTGTCGGCGGTGGTGGGGCTATAGAGGAAGAGGAGTGTCGGTGTTACAGTGTGCCGTTCTA
Source organism: Leguminivora glycinivorella (assembly GCF_023078275.1). NCBI lineage: Eukaryota > Metazoa > Arthropoda > Insecta > Lepidoptera > Tortricidae > Leguminivora > Leguminivora glycinivorella. The sequence goes on from NC_062971.1 coordinate 22,092,154, forward strand.
TATCCTCTGTACTCGAGTTGTGGTTTTGCGACAGGATCTTAAACCTGATCTATTTTTATATTAATGTGTTATCTGTCGTGGCATCACCAAATGAGCCCTGCGAAAGATCAGTGCTGGCTAAATGGCAAATTTTCTGGCGCCCGTGGCTTTCTTGTGGCGGGCTTCACGGGGTCCGCTACAGTGCAAGACAGAAGCCAAGGAGGATGACGCGTCAAAACATCTGGCGCTAGAAGGGCGAAGGGCCTTCGGGCGTTTGCGAAGCAACCGATCGTGGGCGGCTGCCGCCGCGGTCGGCTGCCAGTATGGGGGTTTTTAATGGATATACCATGGGCCTCATTAATCTAGACGGGATTCCCATATAATCACTTGGGTCACCTCCCGAACCCAGGTGCTATGAAGAATGCATTTTCCCCTACTAAAAAAAGTTTAAATGGCGACTGTAATAACTGCTATCTTAAAAGTAGGTCCAGTTAGATTAGTTAAAACTGCGAACCTCAAATCTCCAAAAAATTTCTATTTCAAGTGTTTATTTTTTCTTGCCAAATTAAAATATAAAAAATACATGGGAAGAATACATTTTCAGCAAGCTGCAAATCGTCTTAATAAAAACCTTGATGTAGTCCTAAATGTATGTAATCCAAGTTCGCCACATCCCAGGAATTGTTGAAAATTGTTTGACATTTTTGAGGCTTGTTGCTTAAAAACGACACTCCCGACCGAAAAGTTAACCAAATTATTCTAAAAGGTGACCTCCCAAGAACCAAAAAAAAACTTAATGCGAATCCGTAGACAATGGTTGTAAATATTGGCTACTACCTAGAACGTCTTATTTTTCGGTATAATGATGAGAACATTTGAAAAGGCTTTTTTACACTGTGTCGTTCAACCAAACCTTGCTACGAGCAACCATGGAAATTGACTTAATTAAGAGGGCTTTCGTGTTAAAAATAGTGAAATCGCAACCGAGCGCTCGATCACCGTGTGTGGTATCAAATTAAAGGGCTTTGCGAGTAGTTTATAAATATATATCACATTATAGGACTTTTTCTACTTGGTTTAACAAAAATATGAGAAAATGTCCAAAAGTGGTAATAATTGTACCGGTGAAGGCTCGTTTTCAAAAAATTGGCAAAAATCAATAATAGCAATTTATAATCACTAAGGAATAACAGCAATTTAAGTAAACGTTGCAGATTAATTTAGTACAAAACTTACTTCGATGTGATGTAGATGTTCAAAGAAATTGTCACTTAATTTTAGGTAATTTCTGAAAAAAATTGAATTCGCCTTAGGCTAGTTTACTCTTTTTCAAAAACTTAAAATAAAAATCTAGTCTGAAATGATTGTGGTACAGGATATACGAATTATAAATTTACCCGTTTTAATATTCAAAATTGTCCAAATTTTACAAATAAGATCGACTGATTCAGCTCTATAGGTGCGTTTTTCTAAACGTGCATTAGAGAAAAATTCATAATTAATTTAATGAGTTAGTTTTCAAAAATCCTGTCTTATAAAAATCAAGATAATAAGATGCTCTAACTGGAACTTGAATTAAATAAATCTATTGGATAACGGAAAGTGTAGTATTTCACCGACTAAAACTATCAATTTTACATTCTTTTGACGTTTTTTTTTGAAAGCAGCCTTAACGGTGAGTTCCTTTTTAGGGTTCCGTAGTCAACTAGGAACCCTTATAGTTTCGCCATGTCTGTCTGTCCGTCCGTCCGTCCGTCCGTCCGTCCGTCCGCGGATAATCTCAGTAACCGTTAGCACTAGAAAGCTGAAATTTGGTACCAATATGTAGATGAATCACGCCGACAAAGTGCAAAAATAAAAAATGGAAAAAAATGTTTTATTAGGGTACCCCCCCTACATGTAAAGTGGGAGATGAATTTTTTTTCATTCCAACCCTAACGTGTGATATATTGTTGGATAGGTATTTAAAAATGAATAAGGGTTTGCTAAGATAGTTTTTTGATAATATTTATATTTTCGGAAATAATCGCTCCTAAAGGAAAAAAAAGTGCGTCCCCCCCCCTCTAACTTTTGAACCATATGTTTAAAAAATATGAAAAAAATCACAAAAGTAGAACTTTATAAAGACTTTCTAGGAAAATTGTTTTGAACTTGATAGGTTCAGTAGTTTTTGAGAAAAATACGGAAAACTACGGAACCCTACACTGAGCGTGGCCCGACACGCTCTTGGCCGGTTTTTCATGGATTAGTTTGACAATCCAAGAGAAAGTTTATCTTTTGCGCCCCTCAAAAATAGTTTTTACAATTTATAACCAACTTGCTGGAAATGAATTCCTTTTTATTTGTCTCCCCGAAACTTCGGTAGCAGTTACATAAAATAAAAATATAAAATGCGCCTTTCGACACGAAACTCGTCATTGGACAGTTTTCAATCCCTTGATAATATCATTAAACCTACTTTTCAATTTATGTTTTTGGATTTCTCAAATTCAGTTCATTTTTAGGTTTGATTTTTTTTTTTGGAATGTCCCGACTCAGGGATGGATTTAAAATGTATAATGATATCTCTTCAAATAGTAAGCATGTTTATTTTCAGAATATTAAACAATTCAAATTCTGAAAATTGCACACTAGGAATATTAAATCGAATAATCGTGAATAGTTGAATACCCTTCAAAAATAAATAGTACAAACTGCTTTTAATGAGTTTCCACGTAATAGGCCCCAGAGTAGTCCAATTCGGATGAACTGTATTGTGAAGCAGTTTTTTGGTTGTCAAAAAGAAAAAAGTCTTGTGGATTACCTACATAAAAATGATGTTTTTATACATGCACCTATAAGTGATACAAATGAAAAATTCACACATACACTGTTATAAAAAAATACATAAAATTTCAAAACTCAAGTTAACACTAATGTAACCTCACAAATTAAACTGAAAGCCGCAATGCTGCGTGTCACTTGAAAATCCTAGCAGGAGGAGGAGCCTGTCTCCGGTTTCAGCCGACGTTTTCCGAAGTGCAACGACAGGCTTGTGGAGCATTCGCAAAATCAAGATTCATCCAGTGTAAGATGAACTTTCGATGTGTTCGCGGGTCCCTTAAGAATGTATAGAAGAAGATGAATGTGAAAGAGGGGGTGGAGGTCTTCTTAGAATGGTGGGATGGGCGAGAAAATGCGTGGAAATCGCACACGGAATTTCGCCAGGATTTCGTTACGTAACGGCAGTAGAGTGACGGCAGCTTCGGAGGCCGCTCGTCTGCGCTTGTGTACCAGGAAAACATAAATAACAACAACGTGTTTACGGTCGTCAACAACGCGAAACTTTGTTTCTCTGCGATAGATTTTTGGTGAGTAACCTTTTGATTTTCTTTATAGATAATATTGTTGTTATTTATTTATGAATTATATTACATGATAGAATAGAGACATTTGGTGTGTTAGCAGAGGGTTAAAGAAATTGTTACTTTTTGGCCCAGTATTTTGCGATGCCACATAGAAACATGCAAGGATAAATTAGTTTTAAAAATATAATTATTTTAAATCAAATCTTTCGAAACTAATATACTTAATTGAACAAACACAAATTTGAGTAGGTAATATTACATATATTTTTTATTTCTCAAATAATAATTTATTTATCGTTTAGATCGTCACTTCAAATCATTACCATAGAAAACATCACCTGATAATATAAAAAACGTAACAAATTACTAACAAAACGATTAATAGTTACTCGTAATTTCGTGTAATTCTCTGAAAATCCGAAAGTGCAATACAACTTAATAAAAATAATAATTTAGAAGTGAACACAAAAAAATTAAAAGCCAGTATAGTTTTCTCGATTCTAAACAGAACTCTTTGGGTACTTTATATTAATTTTATAAGATAAAAAAGATGTCCAGCACATTTAGCACAACCTGCCTTGTCGCGCGCGAGTCCATACATCAAGCGCGACTTCTAGTATGGACTCGCGCGCGACAAGCCAAGTTGTGCTAGAGGGGCTGCATTTCTATTCGCTGTCGACAAAATTATGTACGTACTCTGAGAAAATCACGTACTAATACTAACGGGACACATAGTTTGCCTGTGTAAAGAATCGTCTCTACATATATGTGTTTAAAAATAATAAATATAATAATATTATTTTACAGTACAGATGCTGTTATTTTATCGCACTAGAGCGCGAAGTAATTAGTCGTTTTCTTGCTTATGTCGAAACTTTAAGATGCCACATGTAACTCATCATGTCGATTTAAATTCGGTCGTGTTATAAGATAATTTATTGCGACTCATTTCAAGTTTCCTCTTTTCCGCACTCGTTTCGTAATGTAGCATTATCTTGACTCTTGACCACAGATGTCATATATACCATAGATCAAGCAAACGTATCTACTTAGCGTGTCAAATGAACTCAGTGAAATCCACTGAGTTGTCCGTCTTTACTCGCAGCTTGCAGCTTTCGGGCGTCAATTTTTGTAAGTTGAAGTCAACCAAAACATAAAAAATGCCTCGTTACGTGATATTCAATTGCAACAACACAAAAATTATGAACAATCAAGAGCCTGAGACATATTTAAAATTACAGGCAAGAATCAACTTCAGTACAAAATTTGACACGCTCGGCCCCTATACAAATATATGAATTTGTTTCTTCTGTCTAAATTAAGTTCTGTGCTCTTGACAATAGACGAGACTAATTCGAATTAAGCTTAAAAAATCATTTTTGGCTCAAGTTGCAAAAAAATCATTTTTGGCTCAAGTTGTTATCACCGACTCTACCTTTCTTTCAACAATCATCTACTGCTTTCCGAGACGTTTCTACCCCTTACTCGATGGGGATACGACATTTCATAACTGAGTTCCTATGACCACCTTCCTGCTCCAAAATCAGATCAGCTTCATGATACCATAATATTGTCACATGATTTAATATGTGTGCAAAATTTCAGCTCAATCAGAAACCGGGAAGTGGGTCAAATTTAGCTTCTATTACATTTTGACCCAAACTAACATACTAACAGGGCAAGTTGAATAAAAAAAAGCTTGTAAAAAAGTATTTTAAGAAAATGAGTAAATCGTGCATTACACGTAATTACGTAACGTTTTTCAATCTCTGAGATGGTACCCAAATATTTGTTTCTCTACATTTACTTAAAAACAGAAACACAACCCCATACCTCCGTTTATTGGCCCTCATTGATCGCCAACAACTAGCTACATTTCCCCGCTGCATCGTTGTTTACAACCCTTGTTTATTTGCATTACCCTACCCTTACCCCAACCCCGGTGATTTCGAGCAGGCGGAGGTTAAATGAGAAAATATAATCGCTTTTTACAGTGAACGATTATATTTCCTCATTACTAGGATAGGTACTAGATTTTATTCCTAAACTACTCAATACTCAATACTCAATCATTTATTGCACATAATGGTTACACAGTTGGCATATAATATTTATACAGATCGCATTATGTACCCTGTTGGGCGCAGCAAGATATAGTGAGAAAGGCACTTATAATTAGACTTAAGTATAAATTTGTACATTGCTATAATATTTCTAAATATCGCTAAATTCATCATTTAAATATTCACTTAAAGTATAATAACATTTGCTAATTAGTAAATTTTTCAGTTTGCGGAGAAACGCTGTTTCAGTAGTTTCCTCTTTTATTTTGTCTGGCAATTTATTATATATTTTTATTGACATGACAAAGGGACCAGTTGAAAACATCTTCAATTTTGACGCTGGAAGTAAAAGTCTGTTTTTGTAACGCATAGAACGGTTTTTTGTTAACTAATAGCTTTTGCCCGCGGCTTCGCTCACGTTAATTTCGAAAAATGGTCCATACAAACTTCCACCCTCATTTTAGGGAAGTGGGGGGTTAGAAAGAGGCAGAAAATAGCCTATGTCACTCTCCATCCCTTCAATTACCTCTACTTAAAAAATCACGTCAATTCGTCGCTCCATTTTGCTGTGAAAGACGGACAAAGAAACAGACACACACACTTTCCCATTTATAATATTAGTATGGATTAAACTTAAATAAGTTTGGCATTTTTTTTAATCGTTTGCTCTTACATGTACTAGTATGGTTGTTATGTAGTATGTATTGCTTTTTACATGTTTATGTATTTATGTTATTCTTTTAGCATTATTTACCTTTTAATTAGTAGTTAACAAGTATTCAGTTGACACACATGGCACAGTTATTTAGTGTTAATCATGGAAAATATTTCGATTATATGTAACGTAAGAGATTAGTATCCCGCAGTCAGGACCTGGCCCCGTAGCCGAATGGCATTTCTCCGACGCCAAACGAAAGCGATACGCCGCTGGCTCTGTCGCGCCAATACGCAAGCGCGATAGAGATAGATATCTACTAGCGCTTCGTTTCGTGAGCGTTTCGTGAGCGATTGTGCCATTCGGCTAGCCACCCTGTACCTTAATATTTTTTTCTAAAATTGCAAAAATGTCTTAAAATCGACTCGGACACAACGACAATTAATATCAACAATTGAATAAAACCAATAGTTTACAAAGTTGGAGCAATCCCGCTTGGTCCTCGTGTGCAAGATGTGAACCACACCCCCAATGCCTCACCTCCGGAGCACAAACATGACTAAAAGTGACTTTAGATTAGATACCTCATAAATTCCGTTACTGGTTAATACGTATTTGACCGTTTAAAGACATCAAGAAAAAAGATTAGATGCATGCGCGGATCCAGCTTCTTGCCCAAGTCCCCCCCCCCTCCCCCTTTGACGTCACGTGGTCTATTTGTTGTTGGCCAACCTAGGCTCCGTGGGGCATTCGCGCAAGATTAGATGTTTTGTATGAAATGAATCTTTTTCACCACCTCAACTGGTAAAGGCTCTCTTTGCTATTCGAAAACAGATAGCAAAATCGCATTTGATCCACAAGACTGCAAAGTAATTTCATAAAATTTTTAACTCTATGTCTTGATGATTTGGAATCATAAATACTGAATAAATTGATGGATTTCATTTAGTTTTATGATTTGTAGTCAGAATTTTGTTCGTGCTTGTGTGGTGAAAATTTTTGTGTTTCAAATTGTTTTCACTCGGTGGCTAAGTTTGTTTAACCTTCTTGCCTTGAAACCCTCGCAACGCTCAAGATTCTACCAATATTATAATAATCTTTCGCTTGGTCGGGTATCAATATTGACGGTTACTATTAATGTAAGCAGTTTTTCATATATTCCCCCATATACCTGTCAAGTTAAATGGGTACAGGCGTAAATAATTCAATGTAGACCTACTTCTACAGACACATGTTACAGAATTTTAATACACTTACTAAAATTAAATCTAATAACAATCCTTCAAAAACGTCAGGTATACTTTTCAAAGTTTGTTTACACAGAGCTAATTAAAGAATAGATCTGAATATTTGATTAAAACAAAGCCAGAGGGTAATAAGCGTTCGCGGCACGGATTTATAATTCACGGCTTAAACAATTGAATCTGCTACGATACCTGTTATTAAATATGTAAATTAGTTATTTATTCAAGCCCGCCACTTCGGCCCGCGAAAGGGGAGTTTTGCCTTAATATTTCCGTGACACTTCTGTCATAAAGATTAGCATGTTACACGAGTTTGGTAATCTTTGGTTTATTAGTTACTTCGTTTGTGCAAATGATCTTGTAACCCTTCAGGGTGGCTAGCCGAATGGCACAATCGCTCACGAAACGCTCACGAAACGAAGCGCTAGTAGATATCTATCTCTATCGCGCTTGCGTATTGGCGCGACAGAGCCAGCGGCGTATCGCTTTCGTTTGGCGTCGGAGAAATGCCATTCGGCTACGGGGCCAGGTATTGTTAATTTTGGAATATTGCTGATTTTAATATTGAAAAGTAACATACAAGAACACAAAAATTGTTATCGATTATCTGCATTAACAGAGTTCAATGAAATTTGGTATTTTTCTGAAAGTTACTTAATCCATTCTCAGGAGGGACATACCATATTGAAAATCTGTCGAGAAATGACCAAGACGTTTATGAGCTGATATCCTTCGGTGTTTTCTGCAAAATTAAGGCTTAACCCGAATCAAGAATTTCTTTCTTTTGAAATCAGGAACTCACCTAAAAAGACCATTTACAGCAACAAATCCAGCATTTAATATCTAAAAGTCACAACATGTTATGAAGTACAACTGTAGAGGGTTATCAGCACGGAGCTCTTCAATGACGCATAATTCACTTTTGGTAATTTGTCCATTTCTATAAGTTTGTAAAGCAAGTTAGACAGTTTTCATGTTATATTTTGTCGAGCTCATCATGTCTAGACATTGTTATTGTTTAATTTTGATGCAAACAGTTTTTGGCTCTAATTGTATTAACATTTTATTCCCATGAACATTTTTCTGTATCATATGTAGGTATTATATAAGTATCTAATTTATTTTAAGTGATGTAAAAACGAGTGTGACGGTTATTTAAATTAATATTTCACAAACTCCAATTAAATAACTATATTAAAACGATAGAACAGAACAACATTTAATATTTTATCTAAACAGTAACAAAATCTATCGTCGGCCGCAGAATCCCCAGAGAATCGTTTAATTTATATTATTTATAATCGCGAGCGGCCAAGACGACGCAATACAAGCTAATTTGCAAAATAAATATTAGCTCAATCAGACCCTCGCCTATAGCCATTGTTTCATTTTACATCCTGGCAACTTCTAATAAATTTTGGCTAAGAAAGCGTTTTCACATTAGGGCGGTTTGATTGGTTTTTGGTTTAATATAAATAAGTAATCAACGGACGCTATTTAACCGAAGAACAATTTTAATAAGAGATTATTTCAACTTTATGACTACAACAATAGATAATAAAATTGTATTAATCCATACTAACATTATAAATGGGAAAGTGTGTGTGTCTGTTTGTTTGTCCGTCTTTCACGGAGCGACGATTTGACGTGATTTTTTGAGTAGAGAGTTGAAGGGATGGAGAGTGACATGGGCTACTTTTTGTCTCTTTGTAACGTGAGCGAAGCCGCGGGAAAAAGCTAGTGAATAATATAGTGAAAACAATTAGACCAATAACACAGAATATATAATAGTACAAGTACAGAAGGCCCACTACTTTGATGTTCGCGACATGCCGCCTTTTTAAATGCCTACAAAATTCTAACAAAGAAATGAGCCGCACGTGCGCGTCGTTCGGCGATAGGGTTGCCTATGGATTAAAACAAATTAATACTCAATAAAATGTTATACTATTATATTCAGGTCTTGGGTACTTTCTAGGTATATATAAAGTATTTATATATTTTTGTTTAAGTTCCATCATCACAAGCCTTATTGAACCTTTCCGGGGGACTTAATCAATAGTAGATATGTGTAAAAATGTCCGATGGTATTTATTTTATTCAAGATATTTATTTAAGTAAACATTATTAGCCATTCCACACGAGGACAACGCATATGAACCTTAAAAAAAATTCGCAACGTAAAGTAACAATAGAAAGTGCGAACGTGCGTTCCGCGAGAACGCGCGCCACCCCTGATTAGGCCGCGAACTCGCGGCCGCCAGCATGTACTTGTAGCGCGGCGATAGAATCGCGGAGTGAGCCGCCCCTGCCAATAAGCAATCTACGCAACAATTAAAATATTGGCATTGGCAAGCTCGTGAGATATAAGTATTTATTTTATTTTGTTGTAATTTCAAAGTTATAAGACTTATAAGATGGCTATACGTTTGAATGCAATAAATAACCCAGTTTCATAGTGCGACAAGCGACAAGGAATTTTTGTTTTATTTTATAAATTAAGTTTTTGTAATGTTTAAAAGGACTAATTTTATGTTTGAAATCTAAGAATTATGATAAAGTAAGTATACAAAATGGAATACTAATAACATTCGTCAGTACTTGAGCCATAAATAAACCAATAAGTGCGTTTTCACATTATCCGATCCGACATCGGATGTCGGACCGATATCCCATATATTTACGCCTCAATCTTTGATTTTTTCCTTTGAAATCCTTCCTACTTCCAATATCGGATCGGATAATGTGAAAACGCACTAAGAGATCGCCACTGACCTTAACATCCATGAAGTTTGACCTTCGTCCACGGTAGATGATGAAGAATTTTGGCCTCAGGTGTACGGCAAGGGCGCAGTGAACATCATTAGCAGCTAAATTTAGACTGCAGCCAGTATCTTGACATTTAAACTAGAAATAAGTAGATAATTTTAGATTGCAAACGTGAAATATATAAAATATAATATGTACATACATACATACATACATACAATCACGCCTGTATCCCATGAAGGGGTAGGCAGAGCACATGAAACTACTCAAGTTTCAGTGCCACTCTTAGCAAATAAGGGGTTGACAGAAAACGAAATTGTGACATTGCAGTGACAGGTTGCCAGCCTCTCGCCTACGCCACAATTTAACCCATATCCCACAGTCGCCTTCTACGACACCCACGGGAAGAAAGGGGGTGGTGAAATTCTTAACCCGTCACCACACGGGTATAATATGTTTAGTTTTAAACATACCTTTTAGGGTTATAATCTTAGTGATAAATATGATAAAAAATAAATTATTAATTTAGTTATTAAGAAAAACGAAACATTAACGAAGAAGACACATATGTAAAGTAAGTCATAACGTAAGTCGTCAGACGTAAGTCATATGCATCTGCAATTTGCATCTAGGTGCAACTGCTCAAACAAAACTACTAGATAGATATCAAAGTAACCGGCCCGTCTTATGGTCTGTTAGAGACCAACTGTGTATCCACTGTCCTGCAATTCTACACTAAAACAACTTTAGAAGCCAAGACACTGAGAGTACTCGGCCGGCCGTCGCAAGACCGTATTGTTTTCAATAAATTAACCGTAGGACAAGAGGCCCGGGCTCCACAAACAGCCCCGGGGCTCCGTCAACACAATTATTATACTCGGACAGCCACCCTCGCGTCAATAAACACCCTCTAAATAAATTAACTGGACTTGTGAAAACATTTGTGTTGTCTAGCCTTCTGGAGGTCCTATTTGAGAATAGGACTTCTGTTAGAGATGAATGGGATCTGTCGATCCCATATTATTATTGTGTTTTATTCGAATGAATGTATTCACTACATACTCTCATCGGCCTGGATGAACTATATGAATCCATGACTTCTCATTCCTGCTATAAGGTACTTCGATTTATTTGTTTCTTTTATTACTTACGTTATTTTTCCGTTTAAGTATTATACTCATAACATTAAATGTATAACTCTGTACTTTCACTTCATACTCACTAAACTTTAGGTAAATGTATTTTATGGCAAATACGTGCGTAACTTTATTTTATATTGAATTGTTTAAAAGAAAGATATTTAACTATTATTTCACATATTTTTACTGAACTATCATAAAAACTTCATTTCTGACAGATTAATTCGATGAAGGTAAAATAAAATAGTTTTACCATGCCTTTTTTCCTTTCCATTGAATGTTGTGACGTTAGAATCTGTATAGCGCCCCATCCAATCCACAAAAGAGTTGTGGAAGAGAAGAGTCTCTTTCTGGTCTCTTTCCGAATAAACATACCTAAACAGAAAATTTAAAAAGTAATTAGGACATCAAGTAACATGACGACATTTGGTATAACTAAGTCTACTTTTTATTGTTACAGGTCTCTAAAAATGGCTGCGCGACCAGCTCCACCACGTACGAAGAAACAAAACCACGCGAACATACCTTGTCCCATAGAAAACTGCGCCCGCTTCACTTACGGCAAACTTCCTGATCATCTGACAAAAATCCACGGTCTGACAGGCGCGGAACGCGATGCTCTCAACGAACAGCAGAGAAAACGTTTTTTTAATGGAGAACTGTGTCAAGTACGATATCTCAAAGAATCTGCTATCAGAGATCTTTGGGGAAGCGATTACGAAGACCCTAGGATAAGGGCAAAGATACAACAGAGCTACGCACTGGTCAAAATTCGGATTATTCCTTTGGCAGCGACACAAAGATCACGCCCGTTAACGGAACAAGACGCTAACGTTCTCACCGCTTATAACGCTAGAACTGCTCCTAGACCAACTAGAGTTCAGCGACCCAGAACTCGGCCTCGACCTTATACAGTACCAGAAACGACGCAAGCTGAACGCAGAGCATCAAGCGAGTCCAGTGAAGAAGAAAATACTAGAACCAATCCCTTACCACCGTCGCCACCGCCGTCATCTCCGTCTCTTCCACCCTCTCCAGCCCCGTATGAACTTCAGCCGGTCGAGACCCGTTTACATGACATATTTGACTCCAAAATAGACGCGGGCTACAAAGCTGTAATAGACAATATGAAGAAATCTATGACCATGGGAAGAACGCTTGGAGCTCGAAAACGAAAGGCCTACAGAACTTATCGGCGCTACGCTAAGAGACTGATAGCATACCTTCACAGACAACACTCACCTCTGGCATACGACGTCGACGTGCTTTTATGTGGGGAAAGGCAAGTGTGCGCGTTTTTGGACCACATAAGTAGCGAGCATAAGACGAAAACATTAAGAAATTACATTGTAGCTGCGATCAAGTTATTGGATTCTAGACTCTTCGCTATAGAAACTGACCCGTCGTGTAAAGAAAAGGTGGCGTCCATGACGCACGTGTATGAAGTATTGCATGGGAAGTTGAACGAATGTGACAGATTGCTCGCGCAGAAGGAGCCTTGTCAAAAACAGGTTGAAGCCTTCGACAGTGATGAGATAGATCCAAGTTTTAATGAAGGATACGAATTAGTATAGAGCCTTAATGTTAAGACGAAAATCAAAGAATGCTCTGGAGGCTTGAAGAAGGAATAGGTACCTACGACTGTCCTCTATGAATTGGTTTCGTTTTTTCCACTGTTCATTCATAGTTTAAACAAAAAATAAGTTTTCTTGTAAATCTCAAAGTAACTCAATTTCAAGGAATGACTGTATTTATTTAACTGTAAAATGACAAACTTATTGATTAATGTAAATAACTCAATACGTGTTCTCAAGCAATAAGCTTCACCTATACATAAAATATGTAACATGTATTATATTTAGTATAGGTATTGATAGGTGCATTAAATGTTTTAATATAATTATGTTAAGTAGTAGCATTTAAACAGAAAGTAACACTTTCAATAATGTGCAATAAATAGTACCAAAATAATGTATAATTCTTATTATAAGTCTGATCTCACTAATTACCTATTAGCAATCACTGGATAATTAATATATCATAAAAAAATGTGCTTTCTTGAAATAATTTATCAGTCACCGAATGTGGCCACCAAATTGTGTTTATTTATTTTGCACATTTTCTCTGTGTATTTAAATAAAATACATAAGTACAGTAAACATAACATGTTAGCAAACGAAACTAATTGTTTTATTCACATTCTGATACTTACCTATAAATCATCATCAGCATATATTATATCATTTGTTTGCCCTTATATTTATTTGAATTCGTCTTAGCATGTCTTTTCCATCCATGTCTCTATCAATATCCCACACTGTCCAGGGGGCCGATTTTTGAATCTCGGCCATTCGATTTCGTGAAATTCGTTCAATAATACCTCCACTACTAACGATTTAAATTGTACTAACAGAACAACAGAATCGAAAACGAGTGGTACCACTAGTTTTAAAATTACTAGCTTGGTTTTCCTCAACCGCTTCCTCCGTATACATTCAATTAAAAAATTAAATCATTGTCCCCCGTGTGGTGACAGGTGAAGAATTTCACCACCCCCTTTCTTCCCGTGGGTGTTGTAGAAGTCGACTGTGGGATATATGTAGGTTAAATTGTGGCGTAGGCGAGAGGCTGGCAACCTCAACCTGTCACTGCAATGTCACAATTTGTATTTCTTTCAACCCCTTTTTGCCAAGATTGGCACTGAAATTTAGTAGTTCATGTGCTCTGCCTACCCCTTTATGGGATACAGGCGTGATTATATGTATTATGTATGTAAATCATCCTCAGTAAGCACTAGGTATCCTCGTAAGTTCTGGAATGTGAAAAAAATGGATATACTGAGATTACTGAGGTACTCGTAATTACAAAAAATTCTAACTATATTCACATAGTTAAGCAATTTATAAGCTGCCACAGAGATGTAGTGGTTGATCATGAGCATAGTAATTATGAAAGTTTATGGTGGCGACATCTGTGGATGAATAGCATAAGCACTGATTGACATATCATAGTATTTAACTAGCAAAGCTTCAACACGGATTGATCTGACCAATTTCTTTCGTATTCGCTTCAACATACGACATCAGTATCAAATAGAAAAAGAAAAAGCATTACCCCGAGAAAGAGATAACAGTATCGTTTAACGCTATGAGATAAAAGTTCGGCTATTTGTTAGTAGATGGCGTTAAAATCAAAATGCGTAAAATACCTCTTTGCATTCTATGATACCCTAGTACTTGGCGATCGTAACTGCCTGCTCCAGATTCTCCACCAGCGGGACGCCCACGTTCCGAACGTTCCATTCTCTACCGAATGGCGCCACTCGACCAAAGAAGCAAGCGCGTGCTTGATGACTACCATTGCCATAGAGTAAGAAAATACTAAGAAAACTCCGCTTGCGCGAAATACATCGTGCGGTACGACCAAGATGAATTTAATTATGATAATTTCACCGTTTTGGATACCGTTTTCGTTCGCTGTTCTTTTTTCTTCTGAGGCGGAGATTGGTAGGATAGAGTAATACATATTAGTAGAGTATTCAGTAGTTACCTAATTTGAACAAAATATTTTTGTATATTTTTATAGCCAGACAAGTTTTTATTTGACCCTCGCCACGTTGCGGATTTTCAGCTGAACTAATTTCTTTTACTGGCAAGGATTAATATTTAACACCCGTCGTCAAAAGTCATTGAATGTCAGTGATGTACTTAAACGAGAAGTAAATATTTTCAATTTTCTAACGGTTTCATCGCAAATTTGCCCAAAATAATATTTAAAAAAGTGAAAATAATTATACTTAAGGTGATAAATTACTAACAACAAAAAAGATGAAGGATTTCACAGTATTTCGATAACAATGTTCCGAAATCGGTTGTTGACATGTCCGGTACTGACAATTTATAGTGCGGTTCTCCTGTACTGATTATTTGGTTTAAATTTAGCTTAATATATTTTTTGTTCTTATTTAAGGTGTCTACTAACAATATTTTTCAAGCTCTGCCGTGAAAAATATTTATAGAAATAAGAAGGCCGTTACATCATTGACACCAGTATAAAACAACCAACCAAGAAAATAAACATCGACGACTTCGATAAAGGCACAAGATTCATGGATTTGGCTGTGCGGAAACAAGTAGCGAGTATTTAATCTTTGATTGCCTTGCCTTGCTTATTAATCTTTGATTCTCTAAAACCCTGTTTTCATTTTCTACAAATATTAACGCGAAACCAGCACGGGAAGCATAGTCGCGCGATAGACGATAAAATATCAGGCCGTCCCTATCGCACTTACTAATAGTGCTATAGGGACGGCCTGCTATTTTATCGTCTATCGCGCGACCATGCTTCCCGTACACGCTGTCCCCATTATATATGACGTCCGCACATTATTGCCATATGAAAGCGGTTTGTAGTGACACTCTTTCAGGGTCAAATAAAATCTTGTCAGGCTATAAAAAGTATCAATTATTATCAATAGCAATAAAGTTTTTGTACTAAACCTTTTATATTAAATAAAATAGGCTCAGCAAAACCCTTTTAAATCTTCTACCTATACAATACCTATACAATTATCATTTTTAACCGACGAAGAAAAGGAGGAGGATCTCAATTGGTCGGTATCTTTTTAGGGTTCCGTAGTCAATTAGGAACCCTGATAGTTTCGCCATGTTTGTCCGTCCGTCCGCGGATAATCTCTGTGACTGTTAGCAGTGTTAGCACTAAAAAGCTGAAGTTTCGTACCAATATCAACCACGCCGACAAAGTGGTAAAATAAAAAGGATTTTTTTTTATTGGGGTACACGTAAAGTGGGGAGTGATTTTTTTTTTCATTTCAACCTTATGTGTGATATATGTATTATGATGTGATAAAATAAATAGGGGTTTACGAAAATATTTTTTTGACATTGTTAATATTTTCGAAAATTATCGCTCCAAACGTTAAAAAATGTTTATGTCCCCAGCCAAGTAACCTTTTTATACGAAGCAAAGAATGAGTATAGTGAGGGTACACAGCCAATGTGGAAATAATTATGCTAACATGTGACACCTATAGCTTTTCACAGCACAATACATAATGACGAAATTATACTTAAAATACAGTCACTATATTTAATTTATACTAACAACATAAAGTGCTTAAACAGAAAATTGCCGCTTTGATCCCTCATAAAATGGGAATAAAAATTCCAGTTCCGATAAGTAAAAAAATGCTAAGGTCACTGACACCTTATCGACGCGACAACATTTCCATCGTCATCATTTAGATGGCTGGCAGTCCTCAACTGTGCGTTTCTCCAGAAACTTCCTGCCCCGCACAGCTAAACTGTGGAATGAATTGTCGCCTGCGGTATTTCCGGACCGATACGACCTTCAAATCTTCAAGAAAAGAGCGTACACCCATCTTAAAGGCCGGCAACGCACCTCCAACACCTCTGGTGTTTCAGGTGTCCATGGGCGGCGGTGATCGCTTACCATCAGGCGACCTATCTGCTCGTTTGCCTCCTATCCCATAAAAAAAATGTTTTACTATTGTTTGGATATTCGTTGCTAATTCCAATTTCACATGATTCTTCGTCCCTTTTTAAGAGCGTGCGCAGACAGACAGCGGTCTGCGTTCTGTCAGAGTTCTGGTGACCGTTGACCGCTCGAGAGTTCCAACGCACACAGGCGGCGTTCAAATTCTCGCGTTCTAGTTTCGTTTGTGTCTTTGTACATGCAAAATGTCACTGAAAAGTTCGTTTTCCTATGAAAAATTATTGCTCAAAAATTCCACCTATTAAATTCTCCTTACATATGAACAGCGATTCGATATTTCTATTCGCATGTCGATGAATAGTTTCATTAATTGAGAAAAAATAAAGGCTGGCTGTAATTTTAGGGCATTGTAATTATTTATTAAGGATAAAAAAACATAACAGCATTTCGTCGTGTACTATCCGTAGATTCGACCTCAGAAATCTTTCCTCTTCCTAACCAATTCATTATTTTTTCTGTGTTTGCAACCTCAGACAACCCCGCGTTCCGGCGTTCTCTTTCTCGGCGGGAAAAGAACGCTAGAACGCGGCGTTCCGCTTTGACCGCCGCGGGCAGACTGCCCGCTGTGTGCGTTGTTGCTACAGACTCGGTACATTCTAAAGAACGCAGAACTCTGAACGCGGAACGCAGAACTCCAGACCGCTCTCTGTCTGCGCACGCTCTAAGGGTTTCCTGAAATCTATCGACGCGGAATCGGCTCTAGCCCACCAGTTGTCGCTAGTTAATATGAAGACGCTTACGCGTCGGCGTCGCTGAACGCATGCAGATGCATGTTCATGTCATACCAGGGTGCGTAGCCGAATGGCACAAACGCTCACGAAACGCTCACGAAACGAAACGCTCGTAGGTATCTATCTCTATCGCTCGTGCGTATTGGCGCGACAGAGCTAGACTAACTTGCGCGGCGTTTCGTTTTCGTCTGGCGTCGGAGAAATGCAATTCGGCTACGCACGTACTATTATATATTCTGTGGTCATACTGACAAGCGATTTTTGGTCGACGAAAGCTGATTCCGCGTCGATAGGTTTGGGGAGACCCTAACACAATAATAAATTTCTGTAAGTGTAAGGCCAGATTTGAACATTAATATGTTCATATACCGGGTGTCCCTAAAAACCACCGTCCGTCCGTCCGGTTGTTCTACCGTCTACAACGGGGAGTGTTCTGAAGAACTTTTTGACCTGGTGCCACCGTCGCGCTTTTATCACCGCACCTCCCGCCAAAGAAACAAAGTTCATCCTCACTTTCTGGACACTTGGCAAACAAAGAACAAACGGGCCTCTCGCTCGTTTTTGCCCAGAACATGCAAGTTGTGGAATGAGCTACCTTCGGTGTTCCCCTTGCGCTATGACATGGGGTTCTTCAAGAAGCAGGTATTTAGGGTTCTCAAAGGTCGGCAACGCATAAGTGACTCCCCTGATGTTGCTTATGTCCATGGGCGGCGATGACTGCTTCCCATCAGGCGGCTCGTCTGCTCATTTGCTGCCTACTCCGTAAAAAAAACCAACGCCAAAACGAAAAGTGGTGTTAGGACATTATGAAAATGTCCTGGTTTTCGAGATACCTATTTTGATGTAATAAATAAATATAAACACATTCTTACACAGATTGACTGAATCCCACGGTAAGCTCAAGAAGGCTTGTGTTGTAGAGTTGTGCCTGCTCGTTCACTGAAAAGATCGCTCCCAACTAGTACGACCTCCGAAGTGTACTAGTTCGTTCTTTTAGGACATTTAGTACAGTAGTACATCGAGAGAGCGAGAGACAAATTGAGCGTATTAACGCTCGCTCGTAATCAGAATCAGTCGGTTCTAGTTCGGTTGCCGTCGGATCACACGGATCGCTTTGCTGTCATTGTCACTTCTGGCACTTCGCTCCTTTCGCTCTCATTTTGTTGCGCGTGTGTGAGTGTACTAAATGTACTAGAGAGCAGAATCATTTGGGCGTAGTTCGGTCTAGTACAAAGCAGGGAATCGTGTCTTTTGTACTATTAGTACATGTACTACACAAGCCTGTTGTGTTGTGGGTACATATACATAGAAAACATCCATGACTCAGGAACAAATATCTGTGCTCATCACAAATAAATGCCCTTACCGGGATTCGAACCCGAGACCGCGGCGCAGCAGGCAGGGTCACTACCGACTGCGCCAGACCGGTCGTCAATACTTTGTAACATTTTGTAACCCGGTTAAAATTATCTTTTTACTACAGATGTGCCACTAATGAGTATCTACTAATATCTCTCTACATTCTAAAACAAACAATGCCTTGATTTTACTGAATGTTTATAAATTTTCATGGTTATAGTTATTTGTTATACAAGGGGGCAAAGTTGTATTTTAACGCCGAGTGTGGAATTGAAAAACGAGCAAGTGAAAGGATTCTATAGTTGAACCACGAGCGAAGCGAGTGGTTCGAGAATAGAATCCTGAACTTGCGAGTTTTTTAACACACGAGAAGTAAAATACATTTGCACCCGAGTGTAACACAAAACTTTTCCCCTCGCTATAGCGAGGAGTTTAATCACTGCTTCCAGTAGTTCCACAGGTGGTAAATCATCTTTATTATTAGATTCACCCACTTTTATCAATTTTAAAGCAGTTAATTTGACTTTATTCAAGGTCAAATTACTTTACCCACTAGTGGATAAAAAGTTGATAAAAGTAGGTGAATCTAGTAATAAAGATGATTTACCACCTGTGGAACTACTAAAAGCAATGATAAACGCATTTTTTTGCGTTGTAGTTTCCTCGCTAATCTCGCTATAGTGAGGGGAAAAGTTTTGTGTTACACTCGGGTGCAAATGTATTTTACTTCTTGTGTGTTAAAAAACTCGCAAGTTCAGGATTCTGTTTTCAAACCACTCGCTTCGCTCGTGGTTCAACTATAGAATCCTTTCACTTACTCGTTTTTCAATTCCACAGTCGGCGTTAAAATACAACTTTGCCCCCTTGTATAACAAATAACTATTAAAATTGCGCAACATTATTGAAGGGCCGATGGCTGACAGACGGATATCGTTTTGCGAAGGAAACCGCTGGAACTTGTGTTATTTTAGGCGGCTGAGTCAAGAGCTATTCTTACCTTGCTACCTTGAACCACGAGTGTGTAGTAAAGCTGAAAGCTTTTTCCACTAGCATGACTGCGATGACAGAAATATTCACCTAATACTAATACTAGGTAACAAGTGCAATGGTGGAATATAGACACCAAAGTAAACGCCATACAATACAAGTGAAAATAGAGAAAACATAACTGGGCGTTTCTCAAAATACATACATACATACATATAATCACGCCTGTATCCCATAAAGGGGTAGGCAGAGCACATGAACTACTGAGTTTCATTCAGTGCCACTCTTGGCAAAAAGGGGTTGAAAGAAATCCAAATTGTGACATTGCAGTGACAGGTTGCCAGCCTCTCGCCTACGCCACAATTTAACCCACATCTCACAGTCGACTTCTACGACATCCACGGGGAAGAAAAGAAAAAAGTTTTTCAAAATAAATCTCGAATATCGAATTTCACCAGATCTGGACGTGTTTGGGCTCATTCTTCTCAGAATCACGAGCTGATTCGATCCTGATGATAAGAAAATGTGTCCTCATTTTTTTTCCTTTACGTCATGATTTTAGCATGAACTTACTACGAGCGTGACGTATTACGAATATAACACGAATTTTGTATGGAAAAGAGACACATTTTTTTATCGTCGGGATCGAATCAGCTCGTGATTCTGAGAAGAATGAGCCCAAAAACGTTTATTTTGAAAAATACCAACTTATCCGCTTTTGTATGGTATTGGACAATTTTAGTTAAGTCAGCTTTATTTGGATATATATTGGGTTGAATTATAAAAAGTCTTCTCCCTCATAACAACATGTCCAAGCTCATTGCTACAATTATTTAATGACTGAAAGACATCACGACTGGACTTTTTTCACCAGTGCTCCTCACGCCACTCGAAGCTGAGCCCGATGCATGCTGGCCTGCAATTTGGTACAGTCAGCACCAAATATTATGCGACGGCCAAAGCGCCATATATTATAGATATCGTAGCCCTCTTTTGTTACCATAGAAATAGGACCTGTACATATATTTAACGCTTTAATTGTTACAGTTAATATATGTCATAGACATTATTCTGTCCAGTGACCATCTCTACATTTCCTTTCCTTGAACTACAACAAGTATCCAATTCCAAACGAGCGACATAAGTCGGTGAATGTCTTTCTACACGTAGGTCAAGCTACAATGAATTACGAAAAACAAACATGCATAAGGCCAAGGTGAGCCGGTCACTCAAGGGTTCCGTACAAAATCATTAAGGTTAGTCGGGGGTTTTGAAAGGTTTTTCTTGGGGGATAAGATGGAATATGTTCTGTATAACGAAGCAGTATAGGCGGCTTTTCATCTTACCCTTACCTTGCCTACATATATTCTTCCCAGTAGAATCGGTTATGATGCGGTTTCCAGACAAATGTTTCCTAAATTCTGGCCTACTCCTAAAAACTTAAGTTGGGTTCTAAAAAAATACTTGTGCTCCATAAAATATTATGATACGTTATAAGTTTTTAGTAAAAATAATCAATTTTTAATTGCGTGACGAACTTTTATGAGTTTCTTTTTAATAAAATACTTTTTAAAAGAAAACTGAATAGTTTGAAAGGTTTACTTGTAAATACACTTTATTTGTCAGTTTTTTAATTAAAAATAAATGATGGCTTCATTGTTGTCGGGTATTTGTTTAGAACCCTACTTACGTGATAATGAGTAGGATGGACAGACGTCACTTCCCAATGTCAGAAAGTGACTCAACAACTACTAATGTTCAAAAACAAATGTTATTTATATCTTGGAAGAGAATAACGACCCTTTTATTTTTGACCAACAGCTCATTGCTTGTGTTTGTAATAACATGTTATTCACAATTTACGTGAGTGGCTCTTAAATTATGAATTACGTACTTTATTATCCAAGTCCCAAAATATAGCTAATTCGACTAGTGAAAAAGTCCACCTAAAAAACGCAATGTAGGTAGCTTGTTTAGTTTGCATTCATTCTGAATATGACATTAATGACTTCTCGATTGGTGCAGCAAACAATGCAACGCAAAGCGGGTGACGTCATCATTCGGTGCAAAGTGCATACATGCAGCTCACCTCTTCACGTTCATGCGGCCTTAGTGCTCGTTCCTTTTGTGAGCGACACCAAAGGGGCCCTATCCCCTTCGAGCACCCTTCTCTGGGTCACTGATCGTTTCTCGGTCACTGGCCCGACCTTCGTAGACTCATATTTTGCGCATATTTTCATTGTACTACAGAAACAAATGCAAATAATCGAATTTCATTAGAAAAACATAATTTAACAAATGCAACCATTATCACAGTAAGAGAAGGACCACGTATAAAGATTTGGCAATGTTTAGCAATGTTAGATCTACCCTACAGATAGGCATTTGATAAAATTCTGTAAGGTGTCAGCTAGGTAGGTACTCCTTGAATATTTTTAAAACTACTGTGAAATGATTTTCCAAACTAATGTCTAATATTCTATCGGTAATATTAAAATTTGTATCTACTAATAAGGAAATAGGCCCCCGGTCATGACCGCTTCGTTCTATCGAGATAACCCGTTTGGAAAAGTCGGCCAACGACTCGTTGTACCAGGAACTTCTGGACAAGGAATGCAGAATGCAGAAGTAGTTCGATGCAGTTTATCATGCTAATTAACAGAGGTGTCGCTTTGAACGTGTATACCGTTCAGAATCCGTCACATACTAATACAAATAAGTCACTTTATATGTAGTATAACGAGTGCAACGTCACGACTAACAATGCCTATCCATCAATGCATTTTTCAATACAACTTTTTCTGGTGACTCATTTGGTTTTTCTTACCCTGTCTGCACCCGTCCTAATTTTTAAAAAGGAAAGTGTGTTTATAATAAACCGATCCGAGCAACCTCGTCCTAAATGCCACAGAATCCGGCGGTAATCTAAAATTAGCGGAGTTTGAGTAATCCAATTTTGCATCAACATTAAGAGCATCACTCGTAATTTATAATGAAGTGCGATATATGCACTCACATTTTATATTCTTACTTCACTCGATTATTTCTTACCGCATAACGCGTTGATTAAAGATGATGCATATAATAAGGTAGCCTATCTATTCCATAAGAAGTTCGCTCTTTACTTTCAAATATACCTAATTATATTTTTGAATAAGCTTAAACCCACTCACATGATTTCCGTTCATACCTTATTGATTTGGAGCGAAAAAGAGTAGGAAAAGTACTTCTTACTCGTAGAATGCAAGCCCGATGTTAGTCACGTATATTTCTGTAACTGTAACAACTCAATATCTTTTATGACCAGTAAGGGTGTATTTTCAACAACTCTGCGTTCAATCCGTTAGCGCGCCGGTTTATTTACACACCCGCTTTTCCCCGTATATAACAGGTTATTTTCGCGCGCTACCGCTTATTTAGTCCTCAACTTTGGTGAGAGAGCCATCTAGTGGGATTTTCCTGAAATTAGTGCGTGTAAACATTTGTGTGTGCGGTGATTTGTAACATTTTTCAAAATGCCTGGACGTCCAATTTGGCAGGTACCTGATTTTTTAAAATACTTGTTTCCATTATATCATACCGAAAGAGTAAAATTTATGTAGGAAAAGTATCATGTTTAGTATTGTACATTACGATACAAGTGCGAAAAAAAGGAAGTTCGAAACGAGCGGCGATAAATTAAAACAAGACCAAAGGGAGTGTTTTAAATCGACACGAGTTACGAATTTCCTTTTGGCACGTGTATCGTACGACGTTTTTCAGTACAGATGGCCCTCCGAAGTTTCGACCTGACATATAATGAACCACTTCTCGCACTAGTGCGTAAAAAAACACCATCTGTACTGAAAATAATGTTAGGTATTTTAAAAATTATCGCGCTTAATTTGACCTAGTTATGACTTCAATAAGTAACTTAATAAATACACTTTGTAAAATATATAAAAGAAAATTTAACAGCGAATGAACACTATCAAATACCTTGGCTGTGTAAACAATCTGGCTCTCTAATTATAGATAATCCTGTTTTGTTCTCTCGAAGGCGCCAACAGTGAAGTTTAATTGTATAAAATATCTTAACTAGTTTACCATTGTATTTAATTAGAATTACGACGACAAACGACAAAACAAAATATTCAAAGTAATTTTCAAAATACATACAATTATGTAAAATTAATAAAGAATTTAAGTATTTTAAGCCAAAGCCCCGACGCATATCAGAAAAAAAACCGGCCAAGTGCGAGTCGGACTCGCCCGCCGAGGGTTCCGTATAAACTTTCAATAGTTGAATCATCAATGTTATTCATATAACTCTACAAACTTGACTAAATCCCTCAAGACTCAATTTCCCACAGCCATGAAAACTATAACAAGTAATATTTAATTTACAATTATATTATTAGACAACGTCCAAAGAAATTCAACAGTTTGCGACATGTCGTAAGGCCGCTACTGACCCGACCCCATTATAGCAAGAAAAATGCGATGTAGGGAATGAGCGTTCAACGTACAGCGACATCCATCGGCAAATTAAGTAAATACTAATGTGCGAGAGCTAAAGTATGGAAGATGATTTTTATGGGATAAGATTATTTATTTCGTGAACCGATTTTAACAATTTTTACTTTATTTGAAAGCTGGTATTTTCATTGTTATTCTGTAGAAATTACAGGTAAAATAAACACCGCAAGGGTGGTTAAATTGAAAATGTAAATTTAATAGGTTTTTAAATAAATAAAAAGTTTTCAAGATACGTGTACGATTTGATTTTTCCTGTAATATTTACTATAATAGCCATGTTTAAAAAAAAATTTTTGATTAGTAAACTTCGTAGATAAGGGGGACGGGGACGGTATTTTTTTACATTTTCCTCAAAACACGATTTTTTTCCACAACAAAAAAATATTACAAATAGATTTTATATGTAAAGTTTGAGCTCTTTCTAACGATTTCCCTCTTGACAGTCACTTGACATACAGTTTGACCCCCGGGCTTTCATTTTGGCCACTTTCTATAATAAATATTAATAAATTAAAAATAAACTTTTTAACAAAAAATAAAACCGCCTTCAAAAATAAGCGCGTTACAAAACACGGAGAAACTAAAAAGCCAAAAATAATAAACCTTTCAATTCAGATTTCTTATCGTATTGCAATAAGCTAAACATCCAAATTATAAACAAATCAATTATTTTTGTAGTCGGTACCAGACCTGTTCGTCGCCTTGCTATTGCCTGTTTGCCCCACCCAACCATACACAGGCTGGTACCGACTCCAAAAATAATTGATTTGTTTATAATTTGGATGTTTAGCTTATTGCAATACGATAAGAAATCTAAATTGAAAGGTTTATTATTTTTGGCTTTTTAGTTTCTCCGTGTTTTGTAACGCGCTTATTTTTGAAGGCGGTTTTATTTTTTGTTAAAAAGTTTATTTATTTGTTGATTTTTAGTGGTTCCTAGTGATATTATATGTATCAGTCCGAATACATGTACAGTAGTGAAAGAATTATCCTTTAACTCCTAACCATTGAGGAGTTGACCTTCCATCATCAGCTCAGTTGATTTTTAGTGGTTCCTAGTGATATTATATGTATCAGTCCGAATACATGTACAGTAGTGAAAGAATTATCCTTTAACTCCTAACCATTGAGGAGTTGACCTTCCATCATCAGCTCAGCCACATAAAATTATTACCATCAGACGTAAATACTGGTGTACCTTTGAAAAATAGACTAAAAACATTACATGTGCCTATAACATTTGAAGAGTTCCCTCGATTTCTCCAGGATCCCATCATCAGACCCTGACTTGGTGCCAATGGGACCATCTCGGGGTTATACCGGTTCGATCAAAAAAAAATTTTGTAAATCGGTCCACGATTCTCGGAGATATCGAGTAACATACATACAAAAAAAAATAAAAAAAAAAAATAAAAAAATTCAGTCGAATTGAGAACCTCCTCCTTTTTTGAAGTCGGTTAAAAAAAAGAACACTTTCTATTTGTACAGGTTAACAATGTTCATATCTATTCCAAATTTCATATCGATAGCATAATTGTTCTCGAGATGTGACAGACGGACAGACAGACAGACAGACAGACAGACAGACAGACAGACAGACGGACAGAGCGGCACCATAAGGGTTCCTTTTGTACGTTTTTGGTACGGTGCCCTAAAAAGGAGCAAATTTAAAAAATGTAGCCGCGAGTTTTTATCTGCCATACAAAATTAGCATTTCGCGCCTTTTCGTAATGACAAAATTGTGACCACTTGACCAGCAAAAAGAGCTGGTGGCCTAGCGGTAAGATTGTGCGACTTTCGATCCGGAGGTCGCGGGTTCGAACACCGGCTCGTGCCAATGAGTTTTTCGGAACTTATGTGCGAAACGTTGTTTGATATTTGCCAGCCGCTTTTCGGTGTAGGAAACATCGTGAGAAAACCGGACTAATCCCAATAAGGCGTAGCTAGGCCTTCGGCAGTACGATAGTACTCTTTATTATACTGTGCCTTCGGGTTGGAAGGTCAGATGGCAGTCGCTTTCGTAAAACTAGTGCCTACGCCAAATCTTGAGATTAGTTGTCAAAGCGGACCCCAGGCTCCCACGAGCCGTGGCAAATGCCGGGATAACGCAAGGAGGAGGATGATATCTGTTTCGATGCCAAACGTCTCTCTTTCAATTAAGATTTTTACAAGCGTATAACTGAAACTAAATACTTATTGTACTTTTTAGGGTTCCGTACCAAAAAAGTACAAAAGGAACCCTTATGGTGCGACTCTGTCCGTCTGTCACATTTCTAAATATCTCGAGAACTACTTATGCTATCGACTTGAAATTTGGAATAATAAAATTATGTAACTTGTTAACCTCTACCAAATAAAAGCATTTTTTTTTAAATTAATATTAAGTATAGAAAATAGCCATTATGAAAGGGGGGCAACCTGTAAATGTCAAGATACTAGGGCAAATGGGGTATCGTTAAAAAGAGCTCAAATTGTACATATCAAAACTATTTTTTATAACTTTTTTGTTGTGGAAAAAAAAAAGAATATTGAAGGAAAATGTTAAAAAAATACCGTTCCGCCCACCCTTATCTCCGAAGTTTACTATTAAAAATTTTGAAAATTTTACCTAACATTGATTTTATGCTAAATATTACAGGAAAAATAATGCCGTGTCTGTATCTTGGATTTTTATTTGCAAAAAACTTTTCAAGTTTAACTTGCAATTTAATCACTCTTGCGGGTGTAAATCGTACTTCAAATTAATAAGAGATTTTAAGTAAAATATCTTCTTTCAAATAAAGTAAAAACTGTCGAAATCAGTTAGCATTATAAAGAATAATCCCCGAAAAACCATCATACTATATACAGGTCGCGAAAATTAGTTTGCGAATTCACCGAGAGATGGCGCTATACACAATAATGGTCATTAGTACATAAATACTTCTAGTGAAGTCTTTAGATTTACATGAGATTTAAAGTGAAAGTGTGGTCGGAACCCTCGGTGGGCGAGTCCGACTCGCACTTGGCCGGGTTTTTTTAACTATTTGCGCTTGACGGAAATTGTCTATCTTTAACATGTATCGAATAAAAAATATCAATGCCAACCAAAACGTCTTTTTACCCTATACGTAACCTATACATAGAGTTAGCGTAGAAACTTATGAAAGGGTTATAATTTAATTAATTTATATAAATTAAGGGAAATGATTTTTTTATGAATGTACAAGTTATCATTTTCGATGTGGTGCCAAAGCTCTAATAAATGAAATAGTTATTAAACAAGGGTGCAAAGTTGTATTCTAACGCCGAGAGTGGAATTGAACAACGAGCAAGTGAAAGGATTCCATAGTTGAACCACGAGCGAAACGAATGGTTCGAGAATAGAATCCTGAACTTGGCGAGTTTTTCAACACACGAGAAGTAAAATATATTCTGTATGTAAGTATGTATCAATGGTTTTTTTTTGTTAAAAAAAATCAGGAGAGTTGTTTGTAGTTTAGCGGAATCTCCAGTCTAATATTTTAGCATATTTGAATAATAATAAATGTATAACCTTTCCATAGAGTTTCCTATTAACATAATTTCACGTCGATATAACGGTAAATGACTAACACACCTTGACTTACCTGAAAATACACGTCGTGAAACAACGTGGAATAAATTTGGCACCATTCCAAGGATTCCAGCTAAACTAGAGTCTGTCCCGCAGTACGTCGCATGGCGGGGAAACGGTGAAATTAGAAAATTTTAAGATAAAATGATGACCGATTCTCTTTAAAGATTGACTACGCGCCATATTGCGGAATTTCATTAGAACTATTTTCTTCATACAATACTGAACTGTCACCGCATACATCAGAATAACAGCGCTAGGGTTGCAAAAAAACGGTTTTTTTTTCTGGCTTGAAAAAAAACATGAAAAAAAACCGTGAAAAAAAAAACAGTTTTTTTCTGGAGTATGTTTTTTTTCTAAAGTACGAAATCTCAAAATTTGCAAAGTAGTTAATACTTTTATACGGTTTTTTAGACTTAATGTTAACTATTAAACGAATTTAATCAAATAACTTTAATTTCTGATCTTATAAAAGTAACATTTACGAAATCTGTAGTTGGTAGTTATCACAATTTACTGTTGGAAACACCACCGCCTCTCCACGCTACACGCAGCATCGGGGATTCCCCAATAAACGTTTGTATACTGAATGTTAATTGAATTAAAATGTACGTTATTGTTATTGAAACACGTTACAACTCACGAAAAACCGTTATTGTCGTATTATTTGTTCATCTGAAAAAAAAACCATATTTAGAAAAAAAACCATGGTGCTCGGTTTTTTTTCATGTTTTTTTTCACAATTCTGAAAAAAAACATTTGGTTGTTTTTCTATTTACAACCCTAAACAGCGCCCTCTTCAAAATAGTCGTATCGTCACTACTTTTAAAAAATCTCGTATCTCACGCTGTTCCTCAAAGTTAAAACGCAGTAAGTCTATATGCATTCCATACATACTTACTACAATTTTCTTTTCATTGACAGACGAAGATACAAGTTTTTTTTAAAAGTAGTGACGATATATTTCTGGTACACAATACAATACAATATTTGTGCCGTCCTCTTTCGTCGAAGTATGAGTAAAATGAGATTTTATGTTTTTATAACGCTTGATATTATATAGATTAGATAGCTTTACATTCTTTACATCAGTTTACTAAAAAAGTAGGTACACTATGCTTTAACATGAAAGAGTCTTTCGAAATTACCCGAGCATTTCTGTGATTCAAAGTTACCCCAATGTACCATAGTCTTTCGAAATTACCCGAGCATTTCTGTGATTCAAAGTTACCCCAATGTACCATACAAGATTATTTAATAACTTAATTAGGTATATATCATGTAATAACGATACTCGTACCTATGTACCTACTTAAATGAAACCTATTAATTATTGCTACAAATACATTTCCTCAAAAATAAAACGACAATAATATTGATATTTTTATTTTAGTTCGTATCAATGAAACATAATTATAAGCTTACAAAATAAGTCGGTATGTATACCAATAACTACTTAATCCAATAGGCAATAATATAAGAGTTTGGTTTTGTCAGCTATAATTTAATCATATAAATTACCTTTTTCAATCCTTTATCATTATCAAACATAGTCAGACATACTTTACACTCACACAAAAACTTATATTTATTTTATTAATGTTTCTTATCTGGTTTTTTGTTAACAGCATTATTCTTAACATCCCCGATCATAAAATTTCCAGGCAGATTATGGAATAATTGTTGCATAAACGCCAAAAGAATATCCTCAATTGTCTTGGTCAGAATAGGTCGTAATGATTCAGATACCGGCCGCCAATTCACGTTAAGATACGAATTAGTACTATCCTCTGTAAAGAAAAAGAAACGTAGGTATAAATATTATGATCTATGTTCCTAGACACAAATTCCTCAACAACAAAATAAACTAATATGATTTTACTCTGTGGCTTGCTTGTTGTTGTTGTTGTGACGTCACAAGAAATCCTTGAAATATTCGCAAATAACAAAATGGGTATTGTCGTCGCTCTTTCAACGTCTCAACGTTGCAATTTTGCAACACTGTAGTACCAGGGTGGCATGAAACTGAGAAGCTAGAAGCAAAGTTTGTTGATAACAGCGCCATCTATACGGACGTGAAGAAACTGCCATAGTTTTTCTACTTGCCAACAGATGTCGCAGTAGATGCATAGTTGTTTCACAAATTGCATTTATTAATTCTTAATAATCATTAGAATTGGTTAACTATTATCATTAGATTACTTAATTCTATTATCAGTGGTTCTTTTATGTTTACTTTGAGAATAAATTATGGTAGCTTCAATCATTTTCAAAAAGTAACCATATAATTAACGTTACCTATTTTCTTACCTAAAGATTTAATGCCATCAAATAAATTATTCATCCTTAAACTCATACCGCCGATGTTGTATTTTACATGTGCAGCTGTGACATTAAAAAACACGAAGCCGTCCTTGTCATAGGTTTTGACGTCGCTGACAATATCAATTGTCATATTCGCTGAAAAAAATATCGTTTTTAACTTGAAAATAAAACCGGGGTAGTAGTGATCTAATAAATTACCAAGTCGAGGTTCTTTTGAACTTACTTGGTTCAAACCAGCAGAGACCGCGACCAACCAAGGGTATCAGTAAAATCTTTCCTTTGAGATCATAAGTGCCTTCTATCCGGATATTTGGCACTCTTACCCTAGTGTAAAAGTCGTATGTTTTGCCATCCACTCTGAAAGAAATATAGAATATGGTTAAACCAAAACAGAAAAACACTATGGACAAAAATGTATAGTAGTTTTTTGTTAAGTTTATTGCGCTGTATCATAATTCTTTATGTTTTTTTTAATCATTCTTTTTAACCGACTTCTTCAATCGCTTTCCTACATCCGACTTGCGCGTCACTCTAGACTCAGTCGATCAAACAGTCGCGTACGGTACTAGGAGTAAATAAGATCAAGGTGGTGTCTCACTGGCTCAATAAAACCTCTGTTTGGCCGAATCCGGTCACAGTGACGTTATCCAATGCAGCATTAACGTTAACTGGCCCATCGCCTTGCAAAATTCTTATTTTTGGAATTTTCAATGGATCCAAAGGCTCCATCCCTATTTCTGGAAGACCTGAAAATTTCAAATATCTTATATTATCTTAGTAGTCACTAGACATTATTGACTAACAATAACAATTACCGGTCTATAATAATGTAAACACTGATAACGCAGATGTTTAGAATTTTAACAATTTGTCACGAACAACTAGATAGAACTAGATATGTGCCGAAACACCGTGAACATAGTAGTTAAGAAATACCTAGCTTTCGCTTTCCGCTAGTAGCAACCAAGTATGAACAAGTAAGACATGTCGTAATGAGGCAATGTGACTAGTGGGTCGTAGATCTACCTTAAAACTATGTATGTGCCTATCTATGTTAGCGTACTGTTTATCTTTCTGTCAGATATCCTAATTAAGGCAATGTTCGATTTTACATCAAAATCTAAATACATAATTATTTTGTACAATTTTCATCAGCAGCTTTGAAATTATCTGTGTAAAAATGTGTAGATAAAACGCATTTTTTTTCTACCAACGCAGCATCAGAATAGTTATTTGTTATACAAGGGAGCAAAGTTGTATTTTAACGCCGAGTGTGGAATTGAAAAACGAGCAAGTGAAAGGATTCTATAGTTGAACCACGAGCGAAGCGAGTGGTTCGAGAATATAATC
Organism: Leguminivora glycinivorella; assembly: GCF_023078275.1. NCBI lineage: Eukaryota > Metazoa > Arthropoda > Insecta > Lepidoptera > Tortricidae > Leguminivora > Leguminivora glycinivorella. The sequence goes on from NC_062971.1 coordinate 22,123,750, forward strand.
CTGAACTTGCGAGTTTTTTGACACACGAGAAGTAAAATACATTTGCACCCGAGTGTAACACAAAACTTTTCCCCTCACTATAGCGAGGAAACTGCAACGCAAAAAATACGTTTATCACTGCTTCCAGTACTTCCATAGGTGGTAAATCATCTTTATTACTAGATTCACCTACTTTTATCAATTTTAAAGCAGTTAATTTGACTTTATTCAAGGTCAAATTACTTTACCCACTAGTGGATAAAATGCGTTTTTACCCGCTGGTATTAAAGGACAAAACACGTGTTTCCGAGCTAGTGAGGGGAAAAATATATTATTTGTTTGCATCAGTAGACATCGAAAAGTTTTCCTCGGAAAAGATGAATATACCCGTGGTTTTTCCTAAAAACTGGTTTAACATTTTTTGTGATACCGGTTAAATAAAACACGAATGAGGGAAAAAATACACAGGAGCGCAGAGTTCGACAAGAGTATTCGAGTCCCACAAAACTCCAGTGCAGTAGCTTGCGCGCAGCACAGTTGTGCAATGGCGACCAACCAGGCGCACAGGGCACGACAGCATATTGCACATGAAATGCCAGCAATAGCTTTATTTTGAAATACATGTAAAGTTATGACTACAGTTTGTGCGGAAAGAGAAGAGTCACGAAATAGTCGGAATACGTAGTAAGCACGAACGATCCTTCTGCACAGAATCTACATCCGAAAAATCATAGTTCGAGTTTTTTCAAACATAAGATCACTTTTTAAGATTTTATTTAATCTATGCTTTTGACACTGACAGGTTTGATAGGTTACATCCGATCCATATCGTATCAAAAGCTTATATTTGATGCTTGAATTGGGCCGATGTTACAGAAAAAATAGATATTAGATTGTACTAAGCTTTAAGTACGACCAGACCAGACGTAACCAGGCTAATATATGGCTCGTAACCTAACCTAACATTTTGACTTAGATCTTAAAAGGAGTTTTAGGGCAGGGTCGCCCAGGGTTCGTTATTTGTTTATAAGTAGGTTTATTTACACGAGCTATATCTTGTATTATACAATACGACACAGTTATTTATTTAGTTGACGATTGGGATTTTTTTAATTAGATACTTAGGTGATGTAAAAAGTAAGTGAAAAGAAGTTTTTATATACTTACTGAATTCAAGGAAACGGATGTTGTAAAGTTTAATTAAAATGGAATATTAATTTATTTACCTGGCCCCAAAGCATTGAAAAGTTGTTGGACAGCCGTCTTTGAACAGTCGTCGAATTCGGGATCGCTCTTGAAGCAAGTCTTTACAAAGTCAGCTGAAATTTTAAATAGATAATAACTTTCGAGACTGAATTAGTTTCCTACCTAATTACTAAATATATGCCACTGTAAATTTCACAATAGGAAATATCTTAAGATACTATAGTATTAAAAAAATATATTTATTTTAGACACACTAAATACAGTAACTTTAAACTATAAACCGAAGAAATATCATATATTACAAACAAAGAAGGACCAACGCTTTCAGTGTCCCAAGCTTGAATTTTCTTTGTAGCTAAGCGTACAGGGTGTGTGTATACTTAATGTGCCATTTATTTCAGAGGCTATACAACCTGTTTTTATTGAATTCCGTTAACTTTAAGGGAAGGTTCTTTAGATCAAATACAATTAATTTCTCTAAGAAACTAGCGTCTTAACTCTTACGGTTATCGAGTTATTAAAAAAATAAAGATAATTACTGAACACGTGTGTGACAACCTTTACCAATTCCTAATGTTATTTGTTTTGACATGTGCCGTCAATCACTTGACACTAACTTGAATGTTATTCTTAAGGGTCTCTCACACTAATAATAGTTATTTGTTTTTCAAGGGGACAAAGTAGTTGTTTAACCGCACGTGCCAATATTGATATCCGAGCAAGCGAAAGATTCCAATATTGAACCGCGAGCGTAGCGAGTGGTTCAAAAGGTGGAATCTTGAGCGTTGCGAGGGTATCAAGGCACGAAGGTTAAACAAACTTTGCCACCGAGTGAAACAAAAAATTTTTCACCACACCAACACGAACAAAATACTGACTTTAAAACATCAAAATAAATGAAATCGATCAATTTATTCAATATTTATGATTCAAAATCATCATTTATAGGTAAAATCTAGCAGCCAGATTAAGACATCGAGTTAAAATTCGTATGAAATTACTTTGTCCCCTTGTGGATAAAATGCAATTTTGCTATCTGTTTTCGAATAGCAAAGAAAGCCTTTACCAGTTGGTGTGGTGAAAATTCATTTATTATGCATGAAAATGATGAAAATTTTTTTTTTCGCGAATTTAACTAAAAGTGATATACGGGGTGGTTCCTGATAATGAACCTAGCTACGTGTCGAATTTAACGGAAAACAAAAAAAACACGGTGTAGATAGTGTCATTCACTTTGTCATGAAGAAGACTCAGACAAGACAACATTTTGAAATCTTTGAAAACAATTTAGTAAGTTTTACCGCGACTTGCATGCTGGGTTTTTTGGACTTTTATGAATATATTATATGTGGTCTTATAGCAACAAGAAAACATATTAACATACCTAACGGGAAGGATTATTTAATATAGGATTTACATACATCACACTAAGAATCGTACCTCGATTTTTTAGCGCCACCTATTAAATACTATACATAATAACTAACTGATGATGCCTACATTTTTTTTAAACGTGTATTGAGGTGATATCATGATTTTAAAATAAAGAAATATGTAATTTGTTCTTGTAATAACTTAACCACAAAATTAAAATTTTGAAAAATCCCGGAGGACTGCGACATGGTACACCGATTTTCATGAAACGAGCATTTCTTTTTTTTTTTCCAATAAAAAAAATTGATTGTTTTAGAGAATTTTAGGTCAATTGTACTCGGAATCACGAGTACTTTCAATCTCACTGGGAGACAAAAAGTGTCTCAGAATTTCCATACATTTTTGTTACTTTCCTCTTTTGTTACCCCATACAACATGTACGGAAAATGGTAACAAAATAAGAAAAAATCGTATGGGTCAATTTTTCTAACTACTAGGATTGAAAAAGCTAGTAATTCTGAGTAGAAATAGCATATTTTTTTTCAAAAATATCACACTTCATAAAAGTGGCAAAAAAAAAAGAAATGCTCAAAGAACACTCCCGACTAACTCAGCTTTCAGACAAAAAAAAACTAAATCTAAATCGGTTCATCCGTTCGGGAGCTACGATGCCACAGACAGACACACACACACACACAGACAGACAGACAGACAGACAAACAGACGGACAGACAGACAGACACGTCAAACTTATAACACCCCGTCGTTTTTACGCCGGGGGATAAAAAATAAAAACACGCAAAAATATTTGGGGAAAATATGCTTTTGGCCACTTTCAGGCTGCGAAATAGCGCCATCCAATTTTAAGCCTAAAAGGCCCATACATTTCAGGGGTACGCTTTTTTAACCCCCGACGCAAAAACGACGGGGTGTTATAAGTTTGACGTGTCTGTCTGTCTGTCTGTTTGTCTGTCTGTCTGTGGCATCGTAGCTCCCGAACGGCGGAACTAATTTCGACTTCTTCTTCTTCTTCTTCTTGGTTAGGGGCTTTGTAAGGCTTCAGAGCGCCTTATGTATCACTGCGACCATTTCTGATCTATTGTGATCGCCACCTACTACAACTCTCGATCAAGTCCTACAAATTCATTTCCTACAATTTCGACTTAGTTTTTTTTGTTTTTTTGTTTGTCCGACTGAGTTAGTCGGGAGTGTTCGTAGACATGTTTCATGAAAATCGGTCCACTATGTCGCGGTCGGGGGTTTTTTCAAAATTTTAATTTTGTGGTTAGGTTATTGAATGGGCTTTGTCAGTCCAGTATGGAATCGTTCTTGCCTAACAGTAAAACAAATCATAATATATGTATATATATATTTTTTATAATTTTAGAAAACACAAACAAACTACTACACTGACCGTGACATTAGCATTTGGCTTTATGTTACATAAGATAGGTACTTTACGTAATCTTTTACATAAGCACATGCAGTTTTTGCGAGACTGGTTATTCACTTAACCTACCTGAGTCTCCGTTTACCTTTTACATCTTGTACGTTGCACATTGCACATATGCAGCTATGTAAACATTTGAGTAAAACTAAAATATTGGCCAGTTGCATATTTGAATTTAATTTATTATTTTGTTACTGGCACTTTTGCAGTAATAAAGTGTTAAGAAATTTTGCTAATATAATAACCTAACCACGAAATTAAAATTTTGAAAAAAAACCCCGACCGCGACATAGTAGACCGATTTTCGATGAAACATGGCTAAGAACACTCCCGACTAACTCAGCTTTCAAACAAAAAAAAATTAAATCTAAATCGGTTCATCCGTTCAGGAGCTACGATGCCACAGACAGACACACACACAGACAAACGCGTCAAACGTATAACACCCCGTCGTTTTTGCGTCGGGGGTTAAAAAAAATATTATGATGCGTAAAATTTCCAAAAAAATACCTCTATCTTTAATGCAAATAAGCTTGTTGGATGGGACCGTAAAATATGAATTCTATATTTCATACGAGATCTAACTGGTTTGGGATTAGTCTAAAATAAATTTGTCCTTTGAATCACGTCAGTAGGTAGTTTACATTCCATTTATTACGGATAAAAAATAAGTAAGTAAGTACCTGTATAAAGTTAGTCATTATTGCGCCTATGCGAATATGAATAATCTGAAATACCTACACACGCGTGTGTTATTCCTACTTTATTGATATAATAAAGCCAAATGTAAACAATATTGAGTACGAGATACAAGAATCAATCTGAAACATAATCTAGTTCACAACTGCAGCAATAAATAAATCAAAAGTTAGATTTTAGCTACTTGTTTATCTAAATGTACACGAAAGATTTTATTCGTCACGCCTGATAACGTTATTTTCATCACTCCACCGAAATCAGATCTAGATCAAACACCCCGCGTCTACGAGAGAGGTTATCCAAAAATACTTACGCTTCGTTTTGTAATGTTCCGCCACCGAACTGTGGTACAACACACACGTCACTATGATTAGTTTCCACGGCATGTTTTTGCCTCAGTTCGTAAGCGATTTCCCTCAATTTTGTTTTAGACTTGCTATCCCTACGGTGTAAGCTTAAGACTAACTTCAAGACAGCCTTTGGCCTGCAGTCATGTAGGAAAGTGGGGAGACATACGCAATTCTTGAGTATGTAAATAAAGCTTGAACTTTACTTATTAACAACGAAATAACTTGCGTTACAATCTTACCTATATCTTTTATGGACTGTACCCAACAAGCAACAGGCAACAGGGGTTAAATTAGCGAGCCATTTGATTTGTAGTTCTTATAACATTGTCACAGGATTAATTCTACTAAAGATATATTGCAATCAACTTCATCGAGCAACTGACATGCTATTCGTGTGCTAAACATTCAAATAGGAGCGAGCGATTAAACATAATGCATTTCTACTTATCAAACTGTCATACAACCATAAGTAGTCAACTAAATTTACATAAAAACTTCATAAGAGCGCTTTCTTGGCGGATCTCGTTTTCAAAGAAAGCCGAAACCTTAGGAAACACAGAGACAGCATTTCCTTAGGGCTGCTAGGGCGTTGTGAAAATCATTACAAAACCCCAGATCTCCAGACGCTGAACCTACAAGTCTGTCTTTCACAATGGGAGAGCTGGAAAGCGAAACACCCTGAGTTCCTGTAAAACCCGTATAACCGGTCGTTCGTAATCGAGCTCACACGCAGCAAACTGTTACATTCGTTCCGTAACATCGATCGTCTTCCACGCGTGTGCGCAATCGGTAGTGCAATCAATGTAATTATTCGTAAATATTACCCTGCTTGCGATCGCTGGCGGAACCTGTGTCACGCTATGTCATAAGCTCATTTAACATTATAATTTTCCCCTCACTAGCTTGGAAACATGTGTTTTGCCCTTTAATACCAGCGGGTAAAAACGCATTTTATCCACTAGTGGGTAAAGTAATTTGACCTTGAATAAAGTCAAATTAACTGCTTTAAAATTGATAAAAGTAGCTAAATCTAGTAATAAAGGTGATTTACCACCTGTGGAACTACTGGAAGCAGTGATAAACGCATTTTTTGCGTTGTAGTTTCCTCGTTATAGTGAGGGGAAAAGATTTTTGTTACACTCGAGTGCAAATGTATTTTACTTCTCTTGTGTTAAAAAACTCGCAAGTTCTGGATTTTATTCTCTAACCATTCGCTTCGCTCGTGGTTCAACTATAGAATCCTTTCACTTGCTCGTTTTTCAATTTCACACTCGGCGTTAAAATACAACTTTGCCCCCTTGTATAACAAATAACTATTTCTTTCATTAATCAGTTAGGTACTCTGGAAATGAGCTCTCCGTATGCCCTGCGACCTTCCCCACTTCGTACGAGTTAAACAAAACCTTAATAAGTTATACACCTAAACATTTCGAAAATCACTCTAATCGATAAGTAAGACCGCATGAAAATCCGTTCAGTAATTTTTATGGTTATCATGAACAAACAAACATACATATATAAACAGACGTTGCAAAGGTCTTTATTTTATTATAAGTTATTAATGTTATCATAAAGAAATATTTTATTTAACAGTATCGCGTGCTTTTAGCATTAGTCCTTTTAGACACCGAAATGCGCTGTTTAAAATGGACGTGCTCCAAAATAAATCCAGAATCATTTCAAACTCACCGCATATCAAGATCTTATGCAACCGTGATTTCTCAAAGTCTTTCTGCGTGAACAGATCCAGGACACATTATTTTGTAATATCAACAGAAAAACCTTCTACTAATAATCGTTAACGTTATCGTTGTGTAATATTGAACAAAATATTCACGGACAGCGATAATTAGCTGGCTGTCATATACCCGTGTTCAACGTCAAAAATCCCTAAATGTGTTGTTTTTATCTGTGCAAGTCCTTCACGACCTATTTGTCGTTGGCAAACTGCCAACAAAGGACTATCGCTTATTAAACTCGTTCCATCTGACCTGTGGGCCGCTGCATTAAGAATTGCACAACATGTTAGGCAGATAGTTCCGAGATTGGCATTAAACTAAGCGAAGTTGTTAGAAATATCGCAATTCATCAACATTTTTCGTAGGTACGAGTAACATAAACTTAACGTCAATTGCCAATTTAACAAGGTGCACCGGGGCAATTTTGACAAGGGACAATTTCAACTACCTACTTAATCGAAATATTTTCAATGATTAACAACTAAAGTGCCATTGTGCCATATATAATGTAGTGGACGCAATCATATTATGACCCCAAAGGCGAAATTTACAAATTGGTTCTTATATGCTTCAAGTTCCTAAAACGTAATAAAATTGTTTTCCCCTCACTAGCTCGGAAACACGTGTTTTGTCCTTTAATACCAGCGGGTAAAAACGCATTTTATCCACTAGTGGGTAAAGTAATTTGACCTTGAATAAAGTCAAATTAACTGCTTTAAAATTGATATGAGTAGGTGAATCTAGTAATAAAGATGATTTAGGTACCACCTGTGGAACTACTGGAAGCAGTGATAAACGCATTTTTTGCGTTGTAGTTTCCTCGCTATATTGAGGGGAAAAGTTTTGTGTTACACTCGGGTGCAAATGTATTTTACTTCTCGTGTGTTAAAAAACTCGCAAGTTCAGGATTCTATTCTCGAACCACTCGCTTCGCTCGTGGTTCAACTATAGAATCCTTTCACTTGCTCGTTTTTTCAATTCCACACTCGGCGTTAAAATACAACTTTGCCCCCTTGTATAACAAATAACTATTATTGTTTAAGTACCTTTAGAAACAGGAAAAACAACTATTTATTTTCTTTGTGTTTGAACCTGTTCCAGCCACCTGTTCAAGGAAATTCACCGGTTAAAAATAAATGTTAATCACAATACCTAATGAGCTGTTAAAATGTTGCGTGTGTCAAGGTTTATGTCATGTTTAAGATTATATTTGACGCACATCCCCCGTTCGTTGGCTACCGGTCAAGATAAACAGAACTGGTCATAGGCAAGTACTAACCCACGCCCCTCTTGGCCTACTGAACGATCTTTCTGGAGCAGTAATCATTTTGAAAAATATACATTATGTCATCTTAAAAACTATGCCTAAAGGACATGCTGGCAATCCATTGCGTGCGCAAAGATCATGCTCTTTGCGCACGCAATGGATTGCCAGCAGGGTATAATAATGTCTGAATAATCATACAGTTGAACGAAAATATCGTTCCTACTCAGCACGCCTTGCCTTTGGCTCCGCGCACGCCACCCTTGGTCCACAACAGAACACCATTGTTCCGTGATAGAAAAATACGTATAAAAACATCAAGATCAGCTATTGAGTGCCTAGACTCAAACGCAGCAGTAACTTCGAAATATTTTGGCACAAATCGCAAAATTTTCTAGTTTACAATTCTCCAACAAAACCACAAGAAGCCCTCACCGCCGACTATTTCAGTTTTATCGCTTCAAACGAAGTCATGGCTCCATATGACATATTAACAACCAGTTACTTTGTCACAATGAATGAAATGGTTCGTCGAACTCTGCACGCGTTAGGAAAATCTAAATATTCTCGTCTCTATCAAAGATTTATTCCTCGTAAATATTGCTGAGATTTTTTGAGCGAATGCTCAGACCGTCAATTCTAAAACGAGATTCATTGACGTGAAGTAAGAACAGTTATTATCATTATCACGAAAAATACATACAGTATTTATTTATCTTAACAGTCTCAGGTTATTGAACCCCTGTTTGCTATCCCTTCTGCAGGTTTACATAAATATGGATTCAAATAGCAGCTCCTATACAAATATAGAGGTTGCTAAACTAGCTACACTAAGAGATTTGCTGTCTATGTTGTTTACTAAGTATGATGTGTGGGATAAATACATATTATTAATCCTTAATTATAATTTTAACAAGTAATAGCCGAAAACTAAGTAACGCTTATACTAATACGGATGCTAGGCGGCGATGTACTTGTTATTTATATTATAACTTATAAAATAATCCCATGCAACACACCACACCGGCTATTTACTCAATTTTAAATAAATTAAATAAAAAAAATACATTGGGGACACCTTATATACAGATCAACTTAGCCCCAAACTAAGCAAAGCTTGCACTATGGGTGCTAAGCGACGATATACATACTTAAATAGATAAATACATACTTATATAAATAGAAAACATCCATGACAGGAACAAAATATCTGTGCTCAACACACAAATAAATGCCCTTATCGGGATTCGAACCAAGGACCGCGGCTTAGCAGGGAGGGTCACTATCGACTGAGCCAGACCGGTCGTCTAAAATAATTATTAAGGTAACGTAATTAAGGTAAAATAAAATTACACTTGAGTGCCATTGACATACAGTGATTTCATTAATTCCTAATTACGTATGTCTATTTGTACTCATTGAAATTAATCATCAATGTAAATTGAGTGCTCAGAACGTGTCTTGGCATTTGTTCTGCCAGTCAGGAAAATTAATATCTGCCTGGACAGAAGTTAATTCGGCCAAGGGTGTTTAGTAATTTAATTCAATTATGCATACATTTATTATCGCGAAATATTAATCTCAAGACTATTAAGGATGTTCATTTCTGTTTTTTGGGATGAGTCAATCACCTCTTCGGATAATTAAGATTCTTATGTTATGATATGTATATTGTGTTAAATGTGATTAATTATTACAGAATTCCTAAATAAATAGGCATTTGGTTTTTATCATTAAACTAGAAGATGTTTCTATTTTAATCTTATAAGATTTAGATTTACAACAAAACAAAATAAAACGTGTTCTTAAAAACAATGTTTATTATAAAATAATATTAAATATTTACATACACATATACTTGTAAAAATCTTAACAAAAATAAAGCGAGTTAGATTAAGTATTAGGTATACATAACATCTTTCACAATCTCTGGAGTGGCTGTAGAAATATCAAAGTTTCATTTAATACTAAGCTTACATTATTAGTAAACCTTTTTATTTATAATTGATAATGTAGCTTGACATAAAACTATGACAACAAATTGTATCGCGTATACTCATAATGAATTTATTCATCCCGACGTTTTGGACTCTTTACAGCGTTTGCGGTCAACAGGAGACATTTCATTAACTCGATATAATCCGTTTCCATAGTAAATATCGATGATAATTTATCATTACATGAAACATAAGAAGACCGCAAAAACTACATCCAGTAAGTACACAAGTCATCCGACCCACAAGAATGGAATAGCCTGTTCTTGTAGAAATACTGATTTTGGCCGTTGGTTTGAGATACTTGTTAAAGAAGCATAGACAAGTTACATGTGGCGGGTGTTACCGAAGCCGCCGTGGCCGGACTGGGAAGCGCCCTTGTTGTAACCCATCTGAAGGTTCAGCTCAGCGTTGTGGGCACGCAGCTGTTCTTCGGTGAATGTACGCTCATTCTTGTCAGCCATTTTGGGACCGAGTTGAGGACCTGTCCATTCAGGGTGCTTTTGGGTCTAGAAGAAAAAAAAAAAAAAAAAAAAAATATGTAGATACAGTAATAAATGCAATTATTTTGACCTTTAGTTTAAATATATAGTTGTGTCTAGGTAAACATATAAAAGTGATACACTTACAATTCTGCCAAGAGCGTACAGGCAGAGAGTAACTTGGGGGATGTTACGCTTCTCGAACAAATCAGCAGTTTGGAAGATTTCTTCCTCAGGGACTCCGTACTTCTTGATAGCAGCCTGGAACCTGAAATCAAAATTATTTGTTTACTAATATGTAATGAAACCAATGTACAGTTTGTTTGTTATTAATGACTTTATTTAATTTTGATTACATACCTTTGGATGTTTTCCATCAGCTGGAAGTTGGTTCCTTTCTCCTGGATCTTCTTAACGGAGCCAGGCGACAGTTTATTGGCCAGTTTGCACAGCACGATGCCATTTTTCAAGATATCCTCGTAATCACCACCAGGCAGAGGCTCTCCGATAACCGCCTGAATCCAGTTCAGGACTTCCTGTTCTTGTTCCTTATTCCTGGCCTGAAATTAGTATAATTATCATTAGCGATGTCGTAAACGTTTTGAACGCCGGCCATAAAGCGCTAGCTCCAGTGCCAACTCGTTTGATGGCCGTTCCAGCATCATCTCCTAAAATAACGTCTTAAGTAACTCGGGCGCCGAAAGAGCCCCTCTGGAAAGTTGGGGAGAGATGTAAAAGATCGTTTGCGTCCACTGACGCGTGCGCGCAGCTGCGCATACGCGTCTGGCTCGTTAATCCGTCATTGACGTCAGGGATCACTTACAAAACTTTTGTAGAGATTAATGTTAAATTAACCATACGACTGTATTTAAAAGCAACGGCGAGAGGTCAAGACAATGTCGAAAGCACAATGCTTATCTTGGCAAAAAAATAAAAAGTTTAATGAACTATTCTTAAAACTCTTCGTTATTACGGAAACTGTTGCCAATTTAAAAAAACTTACAGGCATATTGGTGATTTAAAAGCACTGATCACTGGGGCGAGCTTTCGCGGCGGTACCAGCGACTGGACTGGCGCTCTGTTGCCGCCCGCCCAGCACGGCGCGGCGGGGGCGGGATGACGCCCAAATGCTGCTACGCCACTGTAAACATATCATAATGTAACAGTCAAGTGCCAACAAGGCAGAACACTGGGTCCCGTAGGTAATTAAAAGCCGACTGATGTGTTGTGTCTGATGTGACTTACTGTTACTGACGTATAGTTACTGTTATGGGGAACAGACTATACGGAGCGATATTTCGGTGTGTGCTTGTTATACCAAATCTTGCATACGTATCTTTAAATTGGTTACTAGAAATAGTGGCCTCAATATTGTTAAGTTTTTATGAATGGCCAGTTATTTGCGTCGGTGCAGTCCCACTATAAACTTCCTATTTACATTGTATTTTTCTTCGCGGTTTTCGGCGGTCTTGTTTATTTGTGACCACTGAACTCTAATAAAGCTAAGAGCCGTGATTTTTATTTTTATTTCCACCGCCGACCACAACACCGACCTCTCTCCGGATGTGAAGAATTTATCTTTTTCGATATTTATGATTATTACGTAATGAAAAATACATTACATTGTACCGCTACCGAAGTACTCAAAGAGTCAAACCAAGGTGTACATCTTTATGGAATAGGCAACTTGACTGTACTTAAAATAAAATATTTTATACCATGCACGAAATAAAGCATCAGATAATTATAAGAGAAACAGGGACAGAAGTTTCAGATAGAAATATATAAAGTAAATCTGTTGACCGTGACGTCACTCAATTCGATGTCATATGAATTCCATATTAGCAAGTCGTTCAAAATCGTTTTGACAGTTCTTAAAAAGAAACTGATTTGACTAGGAGGAAAGTAGCCTATTGCCTATGAATATTAGTATGGGGACTCTTGAAAAAAATTAGTGAATCTACAGGTCTTTAAAGGGTCTGCCCCTCTGGAGTTAGTCCGTTTTTACATTATCCGATCCGACATCGGATGTCAGAAGGATTTCAATGGAAAAAATCCAAGATGGCGCCTGTAATGTATGGGATATCGGTCTGACATCCGATATCGGATCGGATAATGTTAAAACGCACTTACACGTGACTAGAGGCTGGGTGGTATAGCTAAAAACATTCGAAAACAACCATATATTGCAAAAATACTAAATGGTTAGTAAAAGTCGGTAACACAAGTAACACACTTATCTCGCGTACGCAACGCAATGTATAGTATAAGCATCAAATGCCTAATGAATCGGGACCGGCTGAATCCTAGCCTGGATTACTTTTTCTATTTAGTAGATATCAGTTATCTTATTCATATAGACTTTTATAGTTGTGACATAGATATTATATCAACACTTTAGACAGTTGTTAGGAGTAATCAATGAACTCAACCACTGGGCACAGAAATAGAAGTGTTGAACGAGATGAGAATTAAACTCGCCGTGACGTACGAGACGGAAAACTTCGAGGCTTCCGGTAGTGATGAATTGGCGTAATTTATAGATGATGGCCGGCTTGGAAAAACAACTGGTATAAAAGTGAAAATTATTGTACCAAGATACGTGGCCTTATTTTGATTTCATAGTAAAAGTTGCTCAATAAGACCTATTCTACCACCTTATTCATAAACTTACAGCCTTGAATAGTTAAATTGTGTTTTGTCCTTTTCTCACAAATACAAGTCATCAATCTAAATATATAAAAGAAGAAGCTGACTGACTGACTGACTGACATATCAACGCACAGCCGAAACCGCTGGTCCTAGAGATTTCAAATTTGGCACGTAGGTTCCCTATATAGTGTAGAGGAGCACTAAGAAAGGATTTTCCAAAATTCACCTCCTAAGGGGGTCAAATGGGGGTTCAAAGTTTGTATGGGGAAACAAGATTAGTTTGACTAATTTATTCGAAACTTCACAGGAAGATTCCTTAAGACATATGACTGAATACGTGTTTCAGGTTTTTTGAAAATTTAACCCCTAAAAGGGTGAAAAGGGGGTGATATAGTCAAAAAATCAATATGGGTATCGTTTTTATGGTTTATCGGGTCGCTGATCACGATAAATACAACGTTTTTAAAATCTAACGAGGCGGAAGTGAAATACCTTCTCCCCTGTTGTGGTGCAATGGGGTTTAAATATCAAAAAAATATATAAAAGAAGATATTGACTGACAGACTGACATATCAACGCACAGCCGAAACCGCTGGTCCTAGAGATGTCAAATTTGTCAAGTAGGTTCCTTATATCGTGTAGAGGAGCACTAAGAAAGAATTTTCTAAAATTCACTTCCTAAGGGGGTCAAATGGGGGTTCAAAGTTTGTATGGGGAAACAAGATTAATTTGACTATTTTATTCGAAACTTCACAGGAAGATTCCTTAAGACATATGACTGACTACGTGTTTCAGGTTTTTTGAAAATTTAACCCCTAAAAGGGTGAAAAGGGGGTAATAAAGTCAAAAAATCAATATGGGTATCGTTTTTATGGTTTATCGGGTCGCTGATCACGATAAACACAACGTTTTTAAAATCTAACGAGGCGGAAGTGAAATACCTTCTCCCCTGTTGTGGTGCAATGGGGTTTAAATATATAAAAGAAGATATTGACTGACTGATTGACATATCAACACACAGCCGAAACTGTTGGTCCTAGAGATTTCAAATTTGGCACATAGGTTCCTTATATGGCGTAGAGGAGCACTAAGAAAGGATTTTTCAAAATTCTCCTCTTAAAAGGGTGAAATGGGGGTTCAAAGTTTGTATGGGGAAACAAGATTAGTTTGACTATTTTATTCGAAACTTCACAGGAGGATTCCTAAAGTAATTTGACCCCTAAAGGGGTGCAAAGGGGGTAAAGTCAAAAGCACCATATGGGTATCGTTTTTATGGTTTATCGGGTCGCTGATCACGATAAATACAACGATTTTAAAATTTAATGAGGTAGAAAAGAAATTTTCTCCCCTGTTGTTGTGCAATGGGGTTAAAATATCCAAAATAGCCATAAGTATAGCTTTAGTTTTTATCTTTACTTCTGGTTCAAGAGATTTCAAATTAACACGGAAGTTCCTTAGAGGAGCACTAAGAAAGGATTTTTTAAAGTTCACCTCCTAGCATGATAATTTGACAGGGGCAAGGACAGGGACAGGGCCAGGGTTAGGGACAGGGATAGGGACAGGGACAGGGACAGGACAGGGACAGGGACAGGGACAGGGACAGGGACAGGGACAGGGACAGGGGCAGGGGCAGGGGCAGGGGCAGGGGCAGGGGCAGGGACAGGGACAGGGACAGGGACAGGGACAGGGACAGGAACGGGATAGGGTTAGGGTTAGGGATAGGGATAGAAAAAGGGATAGAAATAGGGGACGGGGACGGGGAAGGGGACGGGGACGGGGACGGGGACGGGGACGGGGACAAAGATGGAGATAGAGACGGGGATAAGAATAGGGATTGGGGTCGGAATAATCGGTCGGCAATCGATATCAAGGCAGTGTAAAATGCAGGTGGCTCAGTGGGAAGGTATTAGTAAGTAGGCATCGGCGAGTATAGTTTATTTTTTACATAATTGTAACAGTGTTTGACGGTGTATGATTAGTACCAATAAATGTATCTATCTATCTATATATCCTGCATCCGTAATAACTATTACATTCAATGTGCTGTAAGAAGATCGTTGTTTTGCTTGCCTTTTATATGTTTACGTTTGCAATAAGTATAAGCAAAATGGAAAAAATTGTAAGCGATAATGCAAGGAAGTACTTTCTACCCTACCGACCATAGCGTCGAGATACTGGCTATGTGGGTTGTATGAAGTTTCCCCAGTATAAATATTTAAATAGGTAAAATACATACATATTCGTACCTACTACCTACGCTGTGGTCGCTTTGTAACAATTCTACAATCATTGCAAGAATTTATTTTAAAGCAATAGTAATATGTGTAAGGTACAGTCAGCCAAAACCGGACCGTACAGCAAATAGATCAGTTACAATTACAATGGCCCTCCAGTCGAGAATGGCCCCGCTTTACCTTAATCGAAATAATCGCGGACATCTGTACCTACAAAGAAACCTAAGGATCCAAATGAAAATCTTATTTTTTGTAAACGTTTCAATAAGAATACTTTTATTACGCGGGCGAAGCCGCGGGTAAAAGCTAGTTTAAGATAAAGACAAACATAGTGTAGCTAATTTAGATTTAAGTATAAAACGTTTATGAATAACGTAAATTATCAGGCGTAAGGAAGCAATCTGTAGCTTTTCAATCAGTTTCCTGTGCCATTTTATTGTCCAATAATGACACTTTTAATAAATATAACTCTCGGAAGATTTTTTCTAGGTTATTAATATATTTTTATTTTCATTAAACATTGGCCTAACAATACAAATTATTTAGAATTAGATAGCTATTTAATTCTCAGAACAGCTGTCTTATCGCGTCAAAGATACCAGCGCATGTAAAGAATTCGGTTAAAATTAGATTGACTGCAGTGGAATCAAACACTTGAGTCATTTTTACTGCATGAATTATTTTAATATTGTACGCAAGTAGAGGTCATTTCTAATAATAGGTACTATAAAACTATTATCAATTTTGTAGTTTCGGAGTCGGACCCGTAGTAAAAGTTGCTCAGTATGCTTAATTGTATAAGGTTTTCAGTGGCTGGTGTAACACCATGCATATTTTGATTATTTTATAAATTTTATTACATAAGAGCCACTCGATCCGCCATTTGCCAAGAATAATGTATTTTCGAATAATTTGAAATGAGTATTTCTATTTTCTGGACAGTCGGTGAAAAATTGGTCGAAAGAATATATGACGCCACTTGTCAACGCGTCGCTGCGCAGACGCAGTCATTTTTAAATGATTGGGTTCAATTTAATATTCATCGGGTCTGTAGGCGCAGTGATGTTTTAGGCGATTGATAGAATGTATGAAAAATTAAAAAACGCTTTAAGTACGCTCACCGCGTAAAATTATAATACAGACTGTATGCGAAGACTATTCATCTGTTTTCAATGTAATTTTCCTTTTGAATCTGTTCATCGCTGCGACAAATCGCATAAAACAACCGTGCTTTTCACCAATTCTGCGATACAATCATACAACAGATTCTATTTGACTCGAGACAGTCCCAAAATAATTTCAGTTACATTATGGTTAGGTAGGGTAAACTCGCCTCATTCGGTGACACTCCTAATTCGGTGATACAAGCTTTGAAAAACGATTCCGAAAGCAGATTTTTGGTTGTTTCACCGAATTAGGCGTGTCACCGAATGAGGCGAGTTTACCCTACATATAAAAACATCACATTAACTTTTAAGGTTAGACAACTAATTTTATTTTAAATTGATCTAGAATGATATTAGTTCACGATTTTAGCGCTATCAAAAACATTCTATAAATGATCCAGTTTGGCCGCTATCCAAGCTGAACTGAAACAACATACTGGCCACGTGGCTGGGGAAGCCCTAACATTTCAAAATTGAGAACCGAGAGGTTCATTCTCAAAAGAAAATACTACTAACTACTCCTTCCTTGCCATATCAGATAAAAAATAATTTTATGTTATATTCAAACGCGCTTACACAATTTCAAGAGATTTTGTATCTCCTTGCAGCGGCAGTGAGTGAAATTCGTATTCTTTTTTGAAAATTTTACGCTTAGTAGGTTTGGGGATAGGGGGGAAGTGGTCATTATTTTCCTATTTCCATAAATTACTTGACTAAAAACTATACTAAAGCTCTTTCATTTCATATGTAACACAAAATAGCTCAAAAAAACTTTGATTTTTTATTTTCATTTTTACCCCCCCAAAAGTGTAATAAGTGTGTATAATTAAATTTTCTTAATTTAAAGTACATTTCTGTCTTTGGGTCACAGGTTAACATATGTGTGACAAATTTCAAGTTAATCGATTCGGTAGTTTTGAAGAAAATTGGCTGTGACGCCTGTGACCGACGCACGAGTGATCCTATAAGGGTTTCGTTTTTCCTTTTTGAGGTACGGAACCCTAACAAGAAAAGAGTCGAGGCAATAGACGCAACTCGCAAACTTACAAAATGTTCTCAGAGAATAACCCTTCAATATAAATTATTGAGTCAGGAAAAGGTTCTACATTTTAGATACAGATAATTACTATAACCAAAGACATATACTCGTATAACTCCGTATAGACAGATAAAGTCTAAGAAAAAAACGTACCTCAGTACCATACAGAAAAAGGTACGATGACCTAGATGGCATTACACCTTCGGGGTACGCTCAGCTAGATGGCGCTAATATTAATATTTGACATTTTAACACATATCGAGCTAAGAATATGGGCCAAATTGTCAAAACTGAGGTTCAAAAGTTTTAAGCCTGTGTCAAGAGATGGCAGTCAATGCACTGTGATTACACATTTTACTTCGACAGTAACTCTCTATAATACTCGATCCTCTTTGCTATAACTAATTAACTAGCTAAAGTAGACGTTCGCTTAGGTACCTATGTTATTTAAAATAATGTTACGCAAATACAAAATAAGCATCCAGCAGTGCTCAGTTAGCCTAACAAGACAAATAATCAGCAGATCTAACTGCGTAGTTTGTTTGTGTTGCAATGTACTCGGCTAAGTGCTTAGCTGCTGCAGTTAAACGTAACTTGTCCTTTACAACACACGTGGTAACATGGGAATATCCCACGGTAGGAACGCTTCCGCAGACATATGATTCTTAGACATGTGAAAGTTGTGTGAAATCTATTTACGACGCATTTCCTTGTTTATGGTATACTTAACGTAAAATACTTTCAACAAACTTTGACTTTGGATACAGTACATAGGCCGTGCTTATACCCAAGAAAATTATCTGTTTTCTTTAGGCTGCGGATTTCCAATAGAAACTAAAAATAATCAAATATTCTAATTTTTAATGTACATAGACAGACGTCTCAATACAATTTAAAACCTATTATTAGTCTCGGTACTTAAGCTATGTGCAATAACTTAAATATGCATATGTATTAGGGTGGTCCTTATTTTGTCGATGTTATATTTTTATACGGGGCACCCGCTTAATGTAAAATCTAACCCTAAAAAACCAATGTATTTTTTTTTTCAGAATTTTTAAATACATTTTAGAGGTCGCTACCGCACTTTGAAAATTTGGACCCTCCATACAAAATGTTTTTTTTTTTTTTTTTTTTCGAATTTCCGTTGTGTGGCAAAGAGTCAGGGTGTATTAAAACCAATGTAATTTGTTTTCAGAATTTTTAAATACATTAATTAGGGGTCGCTACCGCACTTTTCAAAATTTGGAAGAACTTACTTTAGAAGTCTTAGAACCCCTAAAATATGAATAAATAATTTTAAAAAAATCAGCGGCGTTATTTTATGTTAAGTTGCACTTTAATACACCCTGACTCTTTGCCCCACAACGAAAAATCGGAAAAAAAAATAAAAAATAGCATTTTGTATAGAGGGTCCACATTTTCAAAGTGCGGTAGCGACCCCTAAAATGTATTTAAAAATTCTGAAAACAAATTACAATGGTTTTAATACACCATGACTTTTCGCCCCACAACGAAAAATCTAAAAAAATAGATAAAAAAAATTGCATTTTGTATGGAGGATCCAAATTTACAAAGTGAGGTAGCGACCCCTAAAATGTATTTAAAAATTCTGAAAAAAAAAATACATTGGTTTTTTAGGGTTAGATTTTACATTAAGCGGGTGCCCCGTATAAAAATATAACATCGACAAAATAAGGACCACCCTAATATGTATGTACAATGTATCTAGTAATACATTTGGAAAAACTGCGTTTATTTTTTATTTTTTTCACGGAAACCAAACCATTTATATTGTCTATGGCTTATAAGATAGCCTATTCTGGTTGTCAATTTTTTTTATAGTGGGTTGGTTTTATCCAAACAGATTCTTAAAACGTTTTCTTTATATTTTATATTTTAAGCAACATTCCCTTCTTGGGTTTCTTGCTATGCAGTAAATATTATTTTTTCCGCGATCATTTTCCACTTCTTCAATTTCCTCTTCAACTACACGTTTACTTATTTTCTCCAAATTCAAATTCCAGTGCGCTGGCAAACGTGAGCCCGAGAAGGAGGTAGAAGCCCAACGCTGGATTGAAGCCGTGATCGGCGAGAGGTTCCCCAACATGCCATACGAACTGGCGCTACGAGACGGTATCATCCTCTGCAAGTTGATGAACCGTCTGCAGCCCGGCATCATCACCAAGGTCAACATCTCGGGCGGGGACTACAAGTTCATGGACAATATCAGCCAGTAAGTAAAGAGTAGAAACAATCCCAGTGCTGGACAGAAGCAGTACCCGAGAAGTGGTTCCTCATCATTCTGTAGAGCTGGCGCAGCGGGAGGGCATCATCCTCTGCAAGCTGATGAACCGGCTGTAGCCCGGCATCATCACGATATCATCACCAAGGTCTCCGGGGACTACAAGTTCATGGACAATATCAGTCAGTGAGTATAACATATTAGGAAGAATTTCAGCACTGGATAGAAGCAGTACTAGAGAAGCGGTTCTTCATAATGCTGTATGAGCTGGCGCTGCGAGATGGTGTCATCCTCTGCAAGCTGATGAACCGGTTGCAGCCCGGCATCATCACCAAGGTCAACATCTCCGGCGGGGATTACAAGTTCATGGACAACACCAGCCAGTGAGTATAAAGAACAAGCTCAGACCTGGATGGCGATCGTAATCGGAGAGAGGATCCCTAACCAGCGGTGCCTTTTCTGGATTAAATAATTACGATAGTTCTTTGTCGTCATGCTTGTCATGTGTTATTGGCAAATAACATACTTACATGGTTGTTTAATATTTGGCACGCCCTACAACATAAATTATTTGATGGATATCAACAAGTGTAGTATTGATATCCTGAGAATTATGAGGCAATTGTTCGAAAATAGTGAACTATAAACAGACAGCAACATGACCAACAGCAACACACAAGTACAATATCAACATGAAAGTATCAAATTAGAATACGCGTCGAAAGGTCTCTTAGTAGGTACCTACCAATTGATATATACGAGTACACCTACAGTCTTAATAAAAAGAGATATGTATGTAGACTCTAGACGTATATTATGGAGATAGGTCAATAGGTAATTTAGAGTAAATACTATTCCAGGATGGCAGATACCTTTAGCACTTGTCATACTACTAGCAAGGACCATATAATACGGGACAGACAAAGCCCATACAAAACAGCGTACCCCTGAAATGTATGGGCCTTTTAGGCTTAAAACTATATGGCGCTGTTTCGCAGCCTGGAAGTGGCCAAAATCTGACTTTCCCGAAATATTTTTGCGTGTTTTTATTTTTTATAAAAACAAATGACATGCTTCTTTATTTTAACCCCTCAGGTGGCAGAGCTACAAGTTGCATAGGGGAGAAGTGGCGCGGTCATTTTATAAAACATTCCGTTAAGTGGCAGGCACCGGGAGCCGGACTCTGGGAAAAACAAGCTGTTAAGTGGCAGGGACCGGGTCCCGGACCCCGTGCGACGATATGCCTAAATATATAAATAAAACCGTCAAAACTATATCTAGCTTCCTCATACTTGCACGAACCATTTGTCACTAAACAAGGACGGCATTCAGTAAAGGTTCAACACCTTCAACTTCAAAACAACTTGAAATATGACCCAATTTGATTGGACCATCCGCCTGCCATGTTTGAGACACGTGTTTAAAAACCGTCTTTTTTGCAAAAAATGTACTGTAATATGTTAAAGTGTATATAGAGACAAAGAGATAAAGAGATATGAGTGTAAATAAATGTATATTTAATAGGGTGGTCCTTATTTTGTCGATGTTATATTTTTATACGGGGCACCCGCTTAATGTAAAATCTAACCCTAAAAAACCAATGTATTTTTTTTTTCAGAATTTTTAAATACATTTTAGAGGTCGCTACCGCACTTTGAAAATTTGGACCCTCCATACAAAATGCTTTTTTTTTTTTTTTTTTTTTTTTTTTTTTTCGAATTTCCGTTGTGTGGCAAAGAGTCAGGGTGTATTAAAACCAATGTAATTTGTTTTCAGAATTTTTAAATACATTAATTAGGGGTCGCTACCGCACTTTTCAAAATTTGGAAGAACTTACTTTAGAAGTCTTAGAACCCCTAAAATATGAATAAATAATTTTAAAAAAATCAGCGGCGTTATTTTATGTTAAGTTGCACTTTAATACACCCTGACTCTTTGCCCCACAACGAAAAATCGGAAAAAAAAATAAAAAATAGCATTTTGTATAGAGGGTCCACATTTTCAAAGTGCGGTAGCGACCCCTAAAATGTATTTAAAAATTCTGAAAACAAATTACAATGGTTTTAATACACCATGACTTTTCGCCCCACAACGAAAAATCTAAAAAAATAGATAAAAAAAATTGCATTTTGTATGGAGGATCCAAATTTACAAAGTGAGGTAGCGACCCCTAAAATGTATTTAAAAATTCTGAAAAAAAAAATACATTGGTTTTTTAGGGTTAGATTTTACATTAAGCGGGTGCCCCGTATAAAAATATAACATCGACAAAATAAGGACCACCCTAATATTTAAGTCCCTGAATGACTTTTTTCTCCAATTTATTGTTTTTTTGCCTAAATAAAGTTACTTTAATAAATGGAAGTGGAAAATGTAGCCATCTGATATTTGATCGAGTCTAGCAAAATTCACATAAATGGGATGTCTTTTTTTTCTACGGAATGATTTTAGCCGTTTCATAATGAATCCAGTGATATATGGTTTATGCACAACATCCCTACATTTTTTGAGTAATTATAATTTTTATAACATAAGTAACATCCGCGATGACCACCCGTGAGGGCCCCGCCACTCAAGGGTAAACTTTTTCTGTCATTTTATCGGTATCCTTGCCACTCAACAGCTTTTTATTTCAAGTCCGGCTCCCGGTTACCTGCCACTTTACGTGCGGTCGGCTCCCGGATTTCGCCACCTGAAGGGTTAATGTCATGATATCACGTCAATACACATTTTGATAAAGTAGTAGGCCTTACGTCAGTGTAGTTATGATAGTATTTAATAGGTGGCGCTAAATGGAGACTAAATCCTACATATTTATATTATCAGAGGTAGTTACATACCTCATGTATAATTCGTTCTATCTTCTCTTTTTCAGGTTTCAAAAGGCGTGTGTTAAATACGGCGTGCCCGACGTGGACCTGTTCCAGACCACGGACCTGTGGGACCAGAAGAACATTGCTCTGGTCACCACGACTATCTTCGCCATTGGCAGGACTGTAAGAACTGGTCACATTACTTAGACATATTTATTTGCATACTTACGACACGAGACACTGCCACTTTGCTAGGTGATGGAGTCCGTCTCCACCATGTCGCTCCGGCGATTACCTTATTATTTAAAAAAAAATCATCATCATTTTCCTTTGCGCTATTCCGGCCATTTGCAATGGTTCATTGGAGTCATTGCCAATTAATCCAAATAATTGAAGGTATAGGCCCCTGTATTTCGAAAACGACTGTTGTCCATTAGAATCAACTTTGTTTATTAGGTTACATAGTATAGTGTAGGAAGTTCTGTAGTTTGTTGTTCACCTTGATATTGTAATAAATGATATCATGTTTATTTTTCATCGATGTGGCATTATCTGGGGGAGGCATATATGTCCAGCAGTAGACGTATTTTGGCTGAAATTATGATGACATCATATTTTGGCCTCATATACTGCATCTTCATTTCTTCATATTTAGAACACGTCCATAATTCACTCTCACTATTTGGTCCAGTCCAAGGCACCATCGACCAAAATAGCTATACTTGCCCGCGTAATATTTATATTAGTACATTTCATGGCACATGCCATGCCATTCTGGAGTATGAGTTCCGTAATTTATTTTAAAATACTGGATAAATACTAGAAAAGTCATATTAGTACACATCACATTTTTTTTCCTTTGAACTTGAATTATGTTGTACTTACTGTAGGTACATGATCGCTAAACCATAAACATTTACCTACTTACATTGCAATAGTTTAACTAACTCATCATTGTTGTGTTTCAACCCATGTTATTTTGTCCAGGCATACAAACACCCCGAATGGCGCGGTCCCTTCCTCGGCCCCAAGCCAGCTGAAGAGAACAGACGCGAATTCAGCGAAGACGTCGTCCGGGCAGGACAGACCGTGATCGGTCTACAAGCCGGCACAAACAAGCACGCGACGCAGTCCGGACAGAACTTTGGCGCGTCCCGCAAGATCATCCTCGGCAAGTGAAGTACCAGGGCGCGAGGATGCTTCAGGAGACGCGTAAAGGCCAATTCAAACTTATACCGACATCAGACTATCCGAAAGATATCATTCGGCCATCGTGCGTCGCGAACGCGCCAATACAGCTACGGGCAAGCGCGAGCGAAATGCGAGATATCCGAATTATATTCTTCAGGGGACCGATTTTAAATTTCGAATGCACGATTTCGCCGTTCGAAGTCTGTGGAAAAACGATTTTATTGCTATTTTTGAAAAAGGACAACTAGTAATTTTAAATCTAGTGGTACTAAACACTCGTTTTCGTAAATCGTTATTGAATTTAATTCACCAAATCGAATAGTCGACATTCAAAAATGGGCCCCAGACGTGTTAATGATATCAGTGTAAGTTAGAATAGGCCTGCTAGTCAATGTTAGCAATAACTTTATTTATTATTTAGCCCTTTAATGAAATAGGTACATTATTTAACCTTATATTATTATTACTATAATGTTTATATTTATAAGTATGTAATTTAAGGAAGTAATGTAGCAATAAATAAAATTGTATTTACTATTTCTTGCTGAGTTTTTATTTATTAGATATATTGGGTGTGTCTAGACTGGCCATTGAGTCACAAGGGAGCAGACGTAAGCTTTAGTTATCTACATATTGCAGACGAGAGTACAATTAGATTTTCCCCTCACTAGCTCGGAAACACGTGTTTTGTCCTTTAATACCAGTGGCCCGTTTCTCGAAAGGTACAAGCCTTGTATTACAAGTGTGTTTCCATGACAATCCATACGATTTGACAGTTCGCGCACTTGTAATACAAGCCTTGTACCTTTCGAGAAACGGGCCCCAGGGGCCAAAAACGCATTTTATCCACTAGTGGGTAAAGTAATTTGACCTTGAATAAAGTCAAATTAACTGCTTTAAAATTGATAAAAGTAGGTGAATCAGTAATAAAGATGATTTACCACCTGTAGAACTACTGGAAGCAGTGATACACGCATTTTTTGCGTTGTAGTTTCCTCGCTATAGTGAGGGGAAAAGTTTTGTGTTACACTCGGGTGCAAATGTATTTTACTTCTCGTGTGATAAAAAACAACTTTGCCCCTTGTATAACAAATAACTATTAAAGACTCGAGTTTACAGTATCCTTGCGCCCCGAGCGAGATACACGAATACACAATGTTAAAACTTGCAATAAAAAAAATATGTTAAACTAAATTGATAAAAAAGTGAACTAGAAACTAAAAATTTCATAATTCCCTTGCCAAAAGCTTTTTTTTCTATATATAACACTTGCATACAATTTGGACACTTACTAAGACTGGTCGTCACTATAAAACATCAAACTTTTTTTTTATACTACGTCGGTGGCAAACAAGCATACGGCCCGCCTGATGTAAAGCGGTCACCGTAACCTATGGACGCATGCAACTCAAACAGTGTCACATGCGCGTTGCCACCCCATTAGAAACTTGTACATTCCCTTTTGCTGTGTTAAGTACATAGCAAAAAGGAGTGTACAAGTTCTAAGGAGGGTTCGGGTTGCCGACGGACGACGGACAATAGACGGAACAAGTTAGTTCCGTAAGTCCTCCCGTCATCAGCACACCGCACCCTCGTTGAGTTCTGGCAGCCTTACTCACCGGCAGGAACACAACACTATGAGTAGGGTCTAGTGCTATTTGGCTGCGGTCTTCTGTAAGGTAAACTAAATCAAATCCAGCATCTATTCAATATTTATGATTCAAAATAATTATTTGTAGGTAAATTCTATGAGCCAGCTCAAGGCATCAAGTTAAAATTTGTATGAAATTACTTTGCACTCTTGTGGATAATAGATCGTTTTCGAATAGCAAAATTGATCTTTGCCAGTTCTCTTTGCTATTCGAAAACAGGCAAAATTGCATTTATAGATATTAGTTTGTTGTTTAAGGTTAACCTTATCCTGCCTTGAAACCCTCGCATTGCTCAAATTCCACTTTTTGAATATTGCTAAACGAGTAAGCGAAAGATTCCAATATTGAACCGCGAGCGTAGCGAGTAGTTCAAAAAGTGGAATCTTGAGCGTTGCGAGGGTTAAACAAACTTTGCCACCAGTGAAACACATTTTTTTTCACCACACCAACATGAACAAAATATTGACTATAAAACATTAAACTAAATCAAATCCGCCACTATACCTATTCAATATTTATGATTCAAAATCATCATAAGTATAAAGGTAAATTCTACCAGCCAGCTTAAGGCATCAAGTTAAAATTTGTATGAAATTACTTTGCACTCTTGTGGATAAAATGCAATTTTTCTATCTGTTTTCGAATAGCAAAGTAAGCCGTTACCAGTTGGTGTGGTGAAAATGTATGTATTCTCGAACCACTCGCTTTGCTCGTGGTTCAGCTGTAGAATCCTTTCACTTGGTCGTTTTTCAAACCCACACTCGGAGTTAAAATACAACTTTGCACCCTTGTACATAATATAACAAAGACGGAACGGAATCTTGTAATCAATGTACCCCTTTAAATACGAGCTGATACGATCGTGAGGGTTGTTAACATATAAATGTCTATTTTAATACATGTCATTAAAATTAGAAATTAAGTTAGCAACCATTTCTCGTTTTGAAGGGATTCCTACAACAGAGTCGCGGTGCAATCTAATCCTTCACGTGTGCCTTCACATCATATTTGCTGTACGTGGCGACATCTCTTGGTGAGTAGCCGAACGAAGGTCGGCAAGAACTGCTACTATACTTACATAGTTCTCCTTGACGACGATTGGTGGCGCTGTCGATTGGTCGTACACCATTCGAATTTCATGCAAACCTAGTATAAAAGGCAGCAAATGTGTCGAAAACCATTTAGTAGCGAATTATGAGCGCAACAAAAAATCAACCGCATGAACGGTACAATAGGGTATCATTTCGCTTACGTAATGGTAGGATTAGTTAGTTCACCATTAAAATGACGTTGCTATTTATTTTGGTTTGATGGTTGTGTCATGGCTGGCCACTGGAAACGGTCGGACCCACGTCGGACCGCTCCGGTCGGACAGTAACAAACTGTCAATGTCAAATATTGCGTAAGGGAATGGCCTGCAGATGCAGGAAAAGCAAGACTGAATCCTCCGCCTACAACGTGGGTACTCGGTGTTAATTGTCAAATTGTCAATACTGAATCTCTTCTCCTTCTTCCCTTAAGAACTGTGCTCTTGTCGGTGGAGCAATCTCCAACTAGTCCGGTCATCTGCCAACTTCTTAAACTTCTGAGCTTTTCTTTTATTTGGTTAAAATAGTTTCTTCTAGGTATTCCTCTCTTTCCTTTAATTTTTCCTTTTACGGTGATCTTGAAGATGGTGTCGTAGCAAATATCCAACTCCTTTTCTGTTTTCTACTAAAATAGTCTTTTAAATGTTATTAGGTACCGGTCCACATTTTTGAATTTAATTATTTTTCTTTCTAGGAAGCTTCTAGGAATATAAAATTGTAAATTACCTATCTGTGTTACGTTTACGAACGGAATCGTGAAAATGTTTACATTTTGCATGAATGTAATTTGAATTTGCGTCATCGGCATTTTTGTTGTTTAGTCTGCACTGTGTGTGTATCGTGGTAAAATCCAAAATTCATCAGTCGGTTCGCACCTTCAGTTGTACATGGAAGCTACTTTTCAAAATGTGATTTTTAGTTGGTCATTATTCTCTATAGGACATTATTGGAAGATATGAAAGGTAACAACAATATTGTAATTTAATAAATAACTTACATTGAGAAGAATACCAATTTAATAATAAATACAGAAAAAATTAATATTGGTTTGGTTTACACGACAGCGACATCTAGAAAGACGTGAAGTAATGAAGTTTGACAACTTGTTAGCTGTTTGACGTGAACAAGTACGAATAATTTATTGTAGATGGCGCTAACATCAAAAATATTCAAGGGCAAGATAGTGATGTGCGTCATTGATTAAGGAATATCTTTTAATGTTGTAATTTATTGATGTCACGATGATTTTCAATCGACAGGTTACATACAATGTGTTTCGTTTTGGAACCAAGCAAAAGTCAATGCTAGCATGTTAAACCTGACCAGAAATTTAAGACTGTTGTCAGGAGGGCGCTGTAAGGCACGCCACAGACAGTTTTAAAAATTCATAATCATAAAAAAGATTTATGCAATCTGTCAGTTCAATCTGAAAATTCTGTCAGTTTGAACTGCATACAAAGCTTTTTAAAGATTATAAATTTTTAAGACTGTCTGTGGCGTGCCTTATTCCGATGTATGGGATGACAGTTCAGTTTAGTATGAAGAAAATAGTTCTAATGAAATTCCGCAACATGACGCGTATATAGTTCAAATTAGAGATGGGCCGATTATTCGGTAAATATTCGGTATTCGGCATATTCGGCACGTTTTTCAATGTTCGTATTCGGCCGAATAGTTCGGTTGTATTGCCGAATATTTACCGAATAAACAAAGTAAATAACTAATGAAGATCTTACGTATTCCATTGGATAATAAGCTCCTATTTTAGTGGCTTTCTAAGGAACTACTAAAAATGCGTCAAAATATAAACACAATTGTTTTGTAAAAAAGTTTAAAACCGTAGTTTAAGAGTTGAGAAGAGTTCAGAGTTGTTTTACTAAGTTTTAGTTATCCACTAAATCATAAGAACATAGATGTAGTATGTATGAACATTATCAATCATTTCATAGTTTTAATCTTATCATTAGCTTTAAAAATATTAGTATTCGGCAAAGTCCATATTCGGCCCATCTCTAGTTCAAATGTAAAAAAATTATGTGTAGGTACTTGGAAGCAAATAAATATCTAAAGCCTGACCAGAAATATATGACTACGCGCCATGTTGTGGAATTTCATTTGAACTACTTTCTTCATAATATACTGAACTTCATAATAAATTCAACCCATACATCAGAATAACAGCGCCCTCCTTACAATAGTCATATATTTCTGGTCAGGCTTTAATATGTCTCTATCTTTATATTTGTATCTTCAGATTCTTCGGTTTTCGCAAGTCTCCGACCCGGCACCACTATTATATTATGTGAATAAAAAAAATTCTGCCGTCATACTTTTTGGTTTCGTTATGTTGTATTTGCGTAGTCTCTATGTTGCATTTACAACTTATGTTGTAATTGTTGTATGTGGCACATCACTAGTGTTAAATAACAAGCCAAAGCCACTTGCTGGGAATTTACGCTGAGTTTTATTTCGAGTAGAAAATTAAGACTGAAATGAATTATTAAGGCTGTCCAAATGTTGATGGTAACATGAGAAAATGATAACATTTGGCGCTGCAAGCAGTTCCACGGCGCTGGAGGACACTGGTGCGAAGTCGTGAACTTTGTTCAACTGTTTTCGTGAAGTTTTATGTTGGTGTTATTATTGTGTTATTGTTTTAGGTGAAGTACGAAGTATATGCGAGAGTGTGTGCAGTGATGGGTCTAACGCGACGGTGCAGGCTGGGGGCGCTAATGCGAGACCCCGGATGGATATTGCGTGTGTTGTGGATATTACACAAAGCACCAACCTAGGGCACAGAAAGCGAGCTTTGGAAGAAGTCAGGTTAGCTGCTGATCTTGTGAATGGGAACCTACACCACATACATGTAAGTAGCTTCTGCTGGTGCTCCACTCAGTATTCAACACTATTGTAAACACATGAAAAGAGTAAAAAGCTCCTACTGTACGATATTGTAGACAGTTGGTCATTGTTAGTAAGTATATTTATGTCGTAATTCTGCCTATTTTAATTGAAAAAGTAGTAAAAATTTAAACACATTAGAGTCTACATGTAGGAATATTTACAATTTTAAAAATATTTTTCCTATTGGTACCTATTTGATTTTAAGATTACTTATACATGTGAAAGATAACCTAAGATGTCGCACCAATGAGTTTTTCGGAACTTATGTGCGAAATGTCATTTGATATTTGCCAGTCGCTTTTCGGTGAAGGAAAACATTGTGAGGAAACCAGACTAATTCCAGTAAGGTCTAGTTCTCGAAAGGGTTGGAAGGTCAGATGGCAGTCGCTTTTGTAAAACTAGTGCCTACTTGGTGTAGGCTTGGTGTCTTGGGATTAGTTGTCAAAGCGGACCCCAGGCTCCCATCAGACGTGGCAAATGCCGGGATAACGCAAGGAGGATGATGAGGGGTACTGTAATGGTTATGTACTTTTCTCATTAATTGGAAAGACAGTGGTAGTTTGTCAAATACTTAGCTCTTGAACTGGCAAACATATTTTTTCAGTACTTGTAATTTAAATTTTACACAAGAATTTCAATTTAAAATAATACTATCCAACATGAGGCACCAACTTGCCACAAGAAGGATTAAATACTGTTTCTGCACACATACTAAAATTACAGCATCAGCAACTATGAATTTCCACTCTATTAAGGCCATTCATTTATTTAATAATTCACAAGAACGGTTACGGTTACAGTATACCAGTGGCGGCTGGTGAAAATTTCTGCTAGGCAACACCAAAGCAAAAAAAACCTACCTTAACATTAGGTACTTTACTAGTAATCAATTTTAGGCAAGCCGGTGGGAATCGGCTTGTATGGATCAGCTGCTGCTGCAGTATACACTTGTCATAAACAAACAAAAAAGTCATGTGAATTTATTCCTAAAAAAAAAATCTTGTATAGTTAGTCTGCTACCTAATTTTAACTTAGCTTAAGTTTTTTTAAGTCATCAATAACCAATTTTTCCAGTTTGAAAAACTTGACTTCGGAGAAACAAGTGTCCTGGACACATTCTACAATGCGGACGTGGCGCTTGTGGACCTCAGCATCCAGGTGCAGCAGAGTTCCCTGCTGTACCACCTGGGGGTTCGCGAGAGCTTTGACATGAAGGAGAATGTGCTGCTGTATAATGATGTAGACCCGGATTCGACACTTCGGCTTAAGGTATGTGCAATTAGATTTGCTGGTGCGCAGAGGCCAAAGCTTTTATTGGGGAATTGGGCGGGAGGCTGAGTGAGCGTGGTCACGACCCTCGCTCCGGGTCGTTCCTGTTGCAAAGGTTGTCCATCGCGGTTCAACGTGGCGAGCGTGTTGGGCTCCTTTGCTTCGGGAGGGACTCGGAGTGGATTTAGTTAGTAAGTAATTTAGAGTAATTTTTAATTTATTTAGTTAATGTTATTAGATTGTTAACTCATGATAGTCTTAAGACTCTTAAGACACTATCTTACTTATGGTTATGGGCTCCGATTTCCGCACTTATCCTCAAGGACCATAGACAAATTTGCCTTATAATATTACAGAATGTGGTCACAATATTTTATGGGAATCAGTTTAGAATTGTGGCTTATATTATATGTATAGACAAATATTCGGACATAGATTTAGATTTTAGATTTCTTTATTTCATGATAAAAATTACACTATAAATTTGTTACATGCCAAAGTTATGTTTATCATCTCATCATAGTAGATATTATACACTTTGGTAGAGATTCAGATTCCTCACTACAGCTTGGAATGGTACAGTCAACAATACAGCTGTGAATACTGACAAACTGCCAAAAATATGCACACAAATGTACTGGCAATAAAGTTCTGTATACAATAAAGTTCTGTATACATTTTTGGCACTTTGTCTGTACCTATTCAAAGCTGTGTTGTTGACTGTACAGACTGCAACCCAGCTCCAATTTAGGTAGGTATATATAATATATAATGTGTTTCAAATTTTTAAATGGTATTAAGTAAAGGTATTAGTAGTAGCTAAAAAAGGTAGTAGGTTAGTAGTAGTAAGTAAAAGTACATATTATTACTTTTTTACTATTTTTTTTTAAGACATTAAATCAATATATGCACATAACCATTACTCACAATATTTTCCTTCATAAATTATAATGAATGAATGAAACAGATTCCAAGAATGAGGAGACAAAAATGAATGAATGAGTCAAATGTTTCAATCAATATTGGCTATTATACTTCATGTTATTGTTTGCAACTCGAGTGACCTTGTCTGTTACTACAGGATAAGAGAAATAGTTATCAATAAACTAATCTTCTTTCCGGATTTCACCTTGTGATAAGAATGAAGTAACATGTAGCGAAATGCTCTGTTTTGTTTGTAAGCACTTTCACACTTAAGCCATGAAAACGATTTAGATAATATTTGGTATATGGATAGTTAGAGACTTGGGAAATACCTAGTCCGTTTTTATCAATCGTCAATATCGCCAACGTCATCACGCAGACGATGTCGTGAGTAGGAGTTAGGTTTGTTTTTAAATATGAATTGCAGCCGCGTGAACATAAGGTGCCGTTTTGGTGGCGAAGTGTAAAACGGTGGCCAACTAGCTACTTAAAACCGTTGAAAATTTGGCCCAATGTTACATGAATCCATATTTTTTAAATAGAATTTTCCTTGTATATCTTAAAATCCAAAGTTGAACTTATTAGGGTAATTTCCGCAATTCTAATCTGAATCTCTAACTCTTTCAAATCACACAAACAGAAGGTGAATAGGTGACTGATAAAGGTACTATGCAAAACTAGGCTCAGATTTATGCACCTATTGGGATTTGCCTGAAATTGCGATCGCAATTCATTTCAAAAGTCAATCTCGCCGTAAATGCGATGTAGGTAGTTACACATTTGGCAACGCTAATGAGTCGCTAGAGCGTAAATCATTTCGATACAATCCTTCAAAGAGCTTCAAGAATAGACCTGTAGATCAAGGTACCTACGTCAGCATGTCATACAAGATCCGTCCTTGCAGATATCTCAATAACTATTACTCTCAATTTATCAATTGCCCTATGAGCGCAATCATGCCACGACACCTTTATTACCTTGCTTATTGAATTATAGCTACGAGCTGCGAGTACAATGCATGCATGTGCTCATTGAGTGTATGGGCATTTTCAATATTTGGGACACCCCAATTAGCGAAAGTTGTTAACAAAAATTAATTTACTGTCATTTTTGTGACGATAATTAAGCATGAAATTTCAATAAAAATATTGTTATTGTGTTAATTACATAAACTTTAAGCGATAATCTACATTCAGAATGTGAAAAAACTAAATTTCTAGACAGATTTTATGCTTAATAGTCGCCACGAAACTGACAGCGAGTTAATTTTTGTCAGCAACTTTTGCTAATTGGGGGACCCAAATTCTGAAAATGCTCGTATTTGGTGTAGGGAAGGTAAGGTGGGGGAAGATTGGTGGGTTTTTCATGCGGGGTAAAATAGAAAGCCGCCTTTATTGCTTCGTTATACGGAACGTATTCCATCTTACCCCTCAAGGAAAACCCTTCAATCTTCTCCCATTTAGACGGTCCGAGAACTCGCATATGAGTTTTATTACATTGCGGTGTTTGATAGCTGTGCAAACTTGTATGTAACCTCAAGAGCCCGCAATGTAACTAAAATCGCGTGCGAGCTCGCACGCCGTCTAAATCAGGCCTTACCTTACATACATAGTGCCTATACAAACGTCTATTGTACCTACGTTTTAGTTTCGATACCTATTTCAAGAGGACGATTTGTTGCTGCAAAAAGTAGTTTGTAACCGAGATGCATAGTGTACAGAAATATGGACTATATTCTAAATTTGTAGAGTTTAGTTTAGACCGGCACATAAATAACATTAACATGTAGAAAATTGGCAGGCTAAAATAATGTAAGATTGACTTTGCTGCCAAACTATAGATACTATGTTCATAATCTCGGGATTTTTGTGTCATAAGTCATAAGGAAAAAAACACATTATTAACTACATTTAGGAATCCAAGGGTGACCATGAGAGATACTGTATTAGAATCTATAGTAGGTACATATGTAGTTACATACTTAGTTTATCTGTTTCCACGTCAAGACTCAAGATCACCTCCCAGTTTTTTTATCTTTAATAGCAATTTCTAACTCTTTAGTTGATCTTATCTCTAAATAGAGCTTGTTTATCTGTCTTTAATATCTTGTAAGCACATTAAGTACCTACTCACGTAGTCTGATTTTTCCTCTCCTCCTCATTGGAATGAAACACTCAAGAGTCGAGACTGCTCACAGTTATCATTAGCATAGCATATCATAGTTAAGTATGATCAAAGACATATGTAACTCTGTATAGACAGCTACAGTCTAAGAAAAAACGTACCTCAGAACCATATAGAAAAAGGTACGGTGGCCTAAATGGCGTTACACCTTTGGGGGACGCTCGGCTAGACGGCGTTAATATTAATAATTGACATTTTAACACATATCAAGTTGAGAATATGGGCTAAATTGTCAAAAGTTTTAAGCCTGTGTTGAGAGATGGCAGTCTATGCACTGTGATTATACATTTTACTTTGACAGTAACTCTCTATAATACTAATCCTCTTTGGTATGATTAAAGAAACAATATGTAAGATATTAAGTGCTTCATATCGTATTGTTCATAACCAATTCTAGCATATTTGTAAAAATAGTGACTGGCTATAGCTACGTCATTTGGAAAAACATTTTATATTTAACTGATTAAAAAAAATACAAAACAAGTCCAACAAAATATTTTAACAAGAAATAAAGGTCAGTCTGTTTTTCAACTTTCAATTACCTAAAAACAACATTAGTTTCTCACAAAATTTCACACTGGACAGATAAAGTTTTTAAAATGGTTTTATCGAAGATGAAATGATGATTTTCGCTTTCGAGCAGTTATCTAATACTTTGCATGAAGGTGCATCGAAAATTTCTCGCAAAAAACTTTACAAACTTGAAACTTACTTACAAACCACTATTGTCGACGCACAAACTCCCCCATCCCACAGTACGTGTTAATGCATAGCTCAATGTGGTTTTCCTTCCAGGCCTCGCTACCTAACTTCCTGTTCGTGTCATACAAGTTGACCGACGCGGGCACCTGCGTGACGACCAACCCGGCCGCCACCAAGTTCAAGGGAGAGGAGGCTGCCGACCCCAAGCAACATCTGACCCTGCGGCTGAGGAACATACTGCAGGATGTCGAAGTACAGACCAAGTAAGGAATAACAATTCTATTTAAGCAGTACTCACCTACTCAACTTGCGGTCTGCCGGGGTTTTTTAGGAGACCCGCTCGTAAATCTATTGTCACCCTTAAGCAAATGTATCTCCTGGGATTACAACAGTTAACCGTCTTTGTGGCCCTCGTAACAAAAGGTTGATTACTTACTGATGTCCTAGTTTGGTTTTGATTGTTTAATGCTAACTGCAAGATGCCTTACCTTTATTTTATATTTAGGAACTAATAGTGTGACCTTATGCCTAAATAGGACAGCCCAAGACAAACGTTAAGAAAATTAACGGTAATTTTACTAGTAAGGCGGCGGAATTGAAAAAAGTCGTCTAGTTTTGAAGTTGATGTGACTGGAGAGTATACTGCTGACAAGTGGT
The DNA here is from genome assembly GCF_023078275.1 of Leguminivora glycinivorella. Classification (NCBI taxonomy): domain Eukaryota; kingdom Metazoa; phylum Arthropoda; class Insecta; order Lepidoptera; family Tortricidae; genus Leguminivora; species Leguminivora glycinivorella. The sequence goes on from NC_062971.1 coordinate 22,159,007, forward strand.
ATCGATGTGATCGGTAGACTTTACTGAGTACGAAACAATGACTTGTCGCATTCTCAGACTGTGGGGGTTAACTATGACGTCACAAAAACCGCGGACCCGGGTTTTAATTTTTTGCCAATTTGTCTAGAACCCCTTATTCAATTTTGAAAAATGAGGTGTCGATTAAAAGCGTATGACATGGTGATTAAGATTTCTTATATGTGAAAAGTATAGTTTTGTTACTTATTTTTTTATTAATAATAGTGCTAAAAAAACTTTTTTTTTACTCTCGTTTTTGACTTTTGTGACTCAAAAAGGCAATGAAAACGGCCACTTAGCTAAAAAATATGTTATATAAATCATTTAGCTAAATTATTATGCTATCCGTTACTTTTTAAACTTATTCGATCGGATAATAAATAATCAAACTATAGTCATATAACCGCATTCGAGGCACAACGTTTGACACGCGTTCCCATACATTCGGCGACAAAAAAATACACCTCGCGCAAATATTCGTTTCAAGCAAATACAGATCTAATCTTATTCATCGTAGCCTATCAGTATTGATATCATTTCAAAGTACAATTAAAGTACTTTAAGAAACAATATCTACCATTTTCTTAAAATCAATAATCGCCAGTCTAAGGTGGTTACAAAGAAAAAAACCGGAGATGATATTTGAGTGGTTCCCTAGGTTTGATACCCTAGACGAGTTTAAAAGGGGAGGTAAAGGTGACATATGGGTTGTTCTCTGGCCTAAGAGCTACACAGAGGGCTAGGGGAGGAAAAACTAGGGTTTAAGTTTAGTTTTAATTAATTTTTTCTTTTATTTGTTGTTTTTTTTTGTAATTTTATCAAAAATACACGTTGGTTTCTTTTGCTGAAAATTCCCTTTTTTATGAGAAATGTGATGAATTTCATGGCATTTTCCGATAAAAATTATAGGTAACTTCATTTTAGTAATTCAATGTGTATAACGACCGTAGTCCAATCGTTTTGATTTTACGATTACTTTTTAATACTGGGTCAAAAAACCGCACCTCTGAGTCGTTTGAGTTCAAGCTGTATTACCCTTAATAATATATGAGTAAAAGTATGACTATGTGGCCTTATTTGAAAGTTAAGTTTAGTCTCTATCGGAAAATGCCGTAAAATTTATCACATTTTTCAAAAAAAAGGGAATTTTCAGCAACAGAAACCCACGAGTATTCTGGGTAAAATTACAAAATAATTAAACACAATAAAATCAACAAATAAAGGAAAAAAATACTTAAAACTAAACTAAAACCATACTTTTTTTCTCCTCTGACCCTCCGTGTAGCTTTCAGGCGAGAGAAAGAGCCATAATTATGTCACCTTTACCTCCCCTTTTAAACTCGTCTAGGGTTGACACACCTAAGGAAGCGCTCAAATCTCATCCCCACTTTTTTCTTTGTAACTACCGTAGATTGGCGATTATCGATTTTAAGAAAATAGTAGACATTGATTCTTAAAGGACTTTAATTGTACTTTCAAACGATACTAATATTGATAGGTTACGATGAATAAGATTAGAGGTATATCTGCTTAAAACGAATTTTGCGCGAGGGTCATTTGTTTGAAGCCGTATGGGAACGCGTGTCAAGCGGTACTTCCCGCCTACGGGTATATTATGCTTGTAGTTTGCTTATTTATTATCCGATAGAAGAAATTTAAAAAGTAACGGATAGCTTAATAATGTGGCTAAATGATTTATATAACATATTTTTTATCTAAGAGTCCTTTTTATTGCCTTTTTTGTGTGACAAAAGTAAAAAAGACAATAAAAAAAAATATTTTTTCCTTATTATTAATTAAAAAAAAACTACAACACTATACATTTAACGTGATACCAAATCTTAAAGGGCACTGTATAAGCTTTCAAATGACACCTCATTTGACAAAATCGGATAAGGGGTTCTTAGTCAAATTGAAACCCAGGACCGCGATCTTTGTGACGTCATAGTTACAGTCTGAGAATGCGACAAGTCATTTTTTCGTACTCAGTAAAGTCTACCGATCACAACGATACCACTTGTCAGCAGTATACTCTCCAGTCACATCAACTTTTTCCGAGACCCTCCGGTCGCTCTACTATACTTGGTTTTGAAGAATCATATGGGAGTATAAGTTGTATATGATTCAACTTTTTGTTTGCAGAGCTCACCTCCAAGAGAAATTCCTCTCAGACCTTCGCAAAGCTCGAGAGCTATACAGCGGCGCCGAGCTAGCCAACGTGCTTCACGCCATGCGGCGGCGGCTCGACGACCCGGCTGTACTCTCTGGTGATACCGTACTCAACATGCTCATATCGTATAGAGAAACGCAGGACTACGACGCAATAGTGCAGGTCGTGGATGACCTAAAAACCGTCATGAACAGGAAGAACTATGTCAACATGCCGGTTATACGGTTCTTGTACGCGTTCGCTATGAATCGGTGAGTTTTAGTCGGTAATTTGAAGTTTTTCAGAGCACACCTTCAAGAGCAACTTTCGGGCCTGAGTCAGCAGAAATGTAGCGCTGAAATATTCCAAAACAAATAATAATATGACGCGTTGTATAGTATGATCAAAAGTACATGTTTAATCGACACCACGTATTTGGCGTAGTTTAAAAATATTGCATCATTTTGTACACAAATACCGTTCGACATACGAGGCTAATTAAACCATTATCATTTATTTTTATATTCATAATTGACCTGTTTATTCTAGGAATTGGCTCCCATTATACCAAGTAATTGCATTACTAACTCAGTTCCAATGTTAATCTTTCTCATGGCTTTATATTGCATTAGCATTTTAATTGATACGTGGGCGGATCTATACATGAGATCTAGTTGAACACATATTTTACGTTATTATGAGCCTGTTCTAGTCCCGTCCAATGTAACACGATACGGCTATGCCAAGAGATATCTTAAGCGTTTGAAACTGTCTTGAACAATTGTGTCAAATGCCAAGATGCTAAGGCGGTTTGATGTAATTATTGCCGCCATGCGCTAGAATATGAATGACAAAGGAGCAAATGCTTGGAAGCATGCCACAATTGCCACAAATCATCACTACAATGTCTAGTCAAATCTATTAATCGATTGTATGCTTGAGCCAGACGCCTTTCGTGAAAACTAAAAATACTTATATTATGTGTAGTATTGTATATCCAGGTATATCCTCAACTGAACATTGAAAAACTAAGCCAAGGGCCTGTTGAGCTATGTTCAGTCAGTGTAGGTTTCTATAGTTAGTTGGTCTAAAGGGGTTATTAATAGTAACATGTAAACTATAATTGGAAGGGAGTACTTTCGCATGTTTTTTTTACTACGAAGGAAGTATACTTACTGTTTTTTTTATTGTACCACTTTGTTATGGTTAACATGTATCCATACCAAATTAGATAAAGCCTCGGACAGACAGACATATATGGCAAAAGTAAAAGGATTCCTAAGTTGCTATAGAACCCTAAAACGGGTTGTCACTAGAGATGGGCGCTGACGGGTAAATACCGGGAAAATACCCATATCTACCCAATCTACCCGGTATTTACCCGTATCTACCCAAATGAGCGGGTATAAAAAATAATCTATGAAATTAAAGATTATTCTTAATTTACATGACTGAAATATATTTTTCTACTAAAATAAATATATATATTTGACTAACTAATATTAAAATGTTAACAGAGATTCCAAATATTCCATATATCATATGTAATTTACCACATTCAATTAAAAAGTTGTATTCCCCAGATGTTTTAGGCCCACTAAGTATTCAAATAACTTACTTAACTTAAATACGGTGGACAGACAAATTAAAATTCATTAGCCAATGAGGTCACAGCTTTGCAAAACGCCAGGTAGTTGCATCCGTATTGAAAGGGTGCAATAAGTCAGTTGACCGGTCAGTTACTTTTTTTTATTTTTATTTATGGGATACTTATAATTTAGTTTGTACTTAGTTAAACAAGCGCCACGTCCATGTGTGATTTTAATTAACACTTGCTTTGAATTCGGACTGTAATAATGCCTTTTATGTGACTTCGGCTAGATACTGGACTTCGGCTAGATAGTAGGCTTTACCAAACAAACAGCAAGTAACATTTTAGTGCTATAATTTTGGTTTTCGACGCTAAAAGCTACTATAGATGTCGTATAAAGGTTTTCGGCGTGACCGCCTGTCGTATAAAAGCCTCCAGTCACACCTTTTAGCTCTATAAGCTTGTACCGCTAAAAGGTGTTATTAGGAAGTGATGTAAACGTTTATATCACCATTTTATAGAGCCGCTATAGGCCTGGTCTATAACAGGATCAAATATGACTACTATAGGTCTATATTATTGTATAATAGTGTTAGGAATCACTGCTATGCAATCAATTTGCGCTACTAAGGTTCCCGACAAGCCGCTATAGTTGTTGCGTTATACAGCTAAAAGGTGTTATTAGGAAGTGATGTAAACGTTTATATCACCATTTTATAGAGCCGCTATAGGCCTGGTCTATAACAGGATCAAATATGACTATTATAGAACAATATTACTGTATAATGGTGTTAGAAATCACTGTTATGCAATCAATTTGCGCTATTAAGGTTACCAACAAGCCGCTTATAGTATTTTTAGTAGTTGTGTTTTAACAGATTTAAAACCTAACTATACCACTATTTTGGGATATAGTGGCTTTGGAAAACACTGCTATAGTATTTAACACTGTATAGTAGTGATATGAATACCATTATAGAGCTATTTTTATAATGAAGTTTTCAGGATACGTTTATATAGCTTTGAAAAGGTTATAGTCGTTTTCTAATGCCTTTTATATCTCATCGCCGTACTAGCCACAATGACTCTTTAAATATCACAGACCTGTTGAATAATGATTTCGGTATCTCTTTTAAAACACAATAGTGTTATAGCTGAGTTTACTATATGTTTTATAAACCAAATCAGATATATAAGAGTAGAAAACGATTACTTTTAAATGACAATTTTGACCTTAAAAGGCTGATTTATGGTGTTTATACATCGTAATTATGAAATCAGGCCAAAGATGCGGTATCTGGTTCCGTACAGTTTTTCTAGAAATTAACTTTAAAAATACACATAGCGACCAATTGTAGTTTAGATTTGTCATACTAAAAAGAAAACCACATTTATTAATACTGTTTAAAAGATCTTTCTATAGTAAAACATTGAAAACAAGTATTGTTCTCTATATAAAGAACTTATAAGTTAAACTGGATCATAGTTAAATTCTCATGCAACCCTAATTGAATCCACGATGGCGGGCTTATGGCAGTGAATGCGTATGATAAGTGATATAGTCGAACTATAAAAGCGTATGTTTTACTTCTTGGATCCATAGTAGAAACTATGGTGCCAATAATTTTATTGTATTAAATTATATTTATTTATTTTATTCAAAACATGGTATAAATCGAGGGCGCATTTAAATACTCCATTAAACTAATATTCTTTTAACGGTAAAATTTCCATCGCATACCTTTTTGCAGTAATGATGGAAGTATACGAAATCCAAATTATGTTAATTGACACTAAAATTCACAAGTTCACACGCCACTTTTCGTTAAGTTCCTCGTTTAGAACAGTTTTTGTTAAATATTACACACATTAATTATTTTAGAAATTTCGCATTAAAAGGGACGGCAACTGCTATTATAGAACAAAATAACCTGTATAACGGAATCTCAAATGCTTACTATAGCATACATTGATACTATAATAGCGTTACTGTGTCCTCTATGTCAACAAATTAGCACAATAGTCATCATTACATCACCATTATAGACCTTAAACGTCACGGATGATACTGCTATAGGCCTATTATATCACTAAATGGCTGCATAATTGCGCCAAATCGGCTCTACAGTACCAATATAGACTATTTATAGGACCATTTAGTGTGATTTAATTTGGTGTCCTCGACCACTATAGGACCAGAAATTGTTACTTGAGAAGAACTATAATAAGCACACAAAATTTCATCCCCATCGGTTCAGCCGTTTAGGAGGAGGAGGTAACAAACACACAAGCATGTCAATGATATTTAACAAATTCCTTATTCAATACAAATACTTCGATATATGTTTATAGAACTATATTAATAAAATATAAATATATTATACAATACCAAGAAAACATTTTTTCACGATTAAAAATTTTCATTTTATTACAATTTATGACCCATTTTATTACAATATTTATTTATACCCACCCATTAGGGTAGAAAAGGTAAATATCTTTAAGGTAGATTCTAAAAAGTAAATACCCAGTTTTGAAGTTGAGCGACACAATTATTCTTGAACTTTTGTTCTTCCCGACAGAGAAAATATCTGAAAGCTTTGGAGAAGAAGGAAAACCGGTATGCTGTGTTTTGCGGCCGTATTTACAAGGCCGCCCATCTTTGAAGTTACCTCCTATTAAACAGACAGACAGAGTTGCAGCATAAGGGTTCCTTTTGTCCTTTTTGATACGGAACCCTGAAAGTAACTATTTAATATATCATTATTTTTGTTTCTTTAGGTACAGACAAGGATTTGAAGTTCAACCAAACGAATATGCAGGCATAAATCTGGCAACTTTGCTCGTCATTGCTGGCAATGACTTTAAGAATTCCCAAGAGCTTCAGCATATTGGTAAGTAAAAAATGCATTGTTATTTTTTGTTAGGTTGATCTATTCAAATAATTAAAATTTGTCAGTTAACCAAGAATCAATTTGTTAGCTTCGCTGGTCTTAAATGAAAATAGCAATAATTATATTGGTAAAAGCAACATGATCATCAATGCCTCATACAGTGACTCCTTTTGAAGTATCTAAGTATCTACCTACCTATTAAATGTTTCTGTTTTTTTATTCAGGTATGATGCTAAACCATCTAATAGGTAAGAAAGGCAGCCTGTCCTCGCTCAAAGACTACTGGGACGTAGCTACTTTCTTCGAGATCTCAGTACTGGCGCAAGATTACGTGAAGGCCATACAAGCGGCCGAGTGCATGTTCAAACTGAAGCCGCCCAACTGGTACCTGAAGAGCACGATAGGAAACATTGAGCTTATTGACAGGTATGTTTATCTTATACTTTTAAACGAGCAATTCTTGTATATTTATTTATTTATTTATTTATATATTTATTTACACTGACGATCTCGGAAACCGCTCTAACGATTTCGCTGAAATTTGTTATGTGGGGGTTTTTGGGGGTGAAAAATCGGTCTAACTTATCCTTAGGTCCCGGAAAACGCGAATTTTCGAGTTTTCATGCGTTTTTCTTCGCGCGCCATCTCGTGTGCAGTAGTTGTACTGTTAAGACAGAATTCTTTCGGTCGATGTAAGTACTATTTATTGCAAACACTAGATGGCGACACAGGTCAAGGCTAAAACGAATAGAAAAATACACTATTTGAGTTTTTGTGGCGAAATGCGCGCCATCTCGTGTGGAATAGTTGTGTTGTTAAGGCTGAGAATTCTTTCGCTCGATGTAGGTACTATTCATTTTTGAACTAGATGGCGACACATGTCAAGGATACGAAACAGAACCGAGCGAAGCTCGGTGGCCCAGATATTACACAGTAAACGGCGATAAAGAATGCACATCGGTCTTTGGAAAGAGACAATTAACGTCGCATAAGCAAGAAAGAGACAACGCTCCACGAAGACGAAAAACCGATGTGCAATCATAATCGCTGCACAATTCCTTTGTAGAAATTATAAGCCTAGATTATGTAAGATAAACACTTGTAGGAAACCCTCATACTGTTACCCCACGTGACCTTACTTAGAAAAATTACTTGTAATGATAATAAGGAACCAGGTGGTGGTTTAATAAGTAGGCACTTTGGAAATCTTTGATTTAGCCATCTTCTTTGCGATCGAAGCGTTGCCGACGGTCTCTGTTTTACCCGAGCTAAATGCTTTCGTATGCCCAAATGTTCTCTCCTACAAGTCGTAATTTTCAACTGATTCTCATTAAATGATTATTTTCAATTTCAGATTCAGGAAAAAGAGTGAAGAATCATCACCGGAGCAGCAAGTATTTTCATTTTGGATGGAGTATTTTGTTGAGGCTACTAATACCGGCAGCTGTGATAATATCATCAGGTTTCCTGTGAGTTCATCTGACATGACCAATCTACGTTCGTTGTGGCAATTATCCATACTAATATTATAAATGAGAAAGTGTGTGTCTGTTTGTTTGTCCGTCTTTCACGGCAAAACGGAGGGACGAATTGACGTGATTTTTTAAGTGGAGATAGTTGAAGGGATGGAGAGTGACATAGGCTACTTTTTGTCTCTTTCTAACGCGAGCAAAGCCGCGGGCAAAAGCTAGTATTGTATAATTTCTACACACCAGAATTTTTTATATGTCCTGAAGCTAGTCAGGTCGTGAATTCTCACCCAGGCCTGTAATTATTATCACTTTAAAATTTATTGTAAGCTACTTCATGTTTCAGGTTCTTATTCTGGAGACCACAAAAGAGTTCATGCCCTCGTACTTGAATGTGAACATGGGCGCAGAACAGAAGTCCGTGGAAATACTCAACCTCTGTCTGAGTTCTATACGTGGGCAGTGTAGGCAAGTCCATAGGTGGCTTTTCACCTCGGACATGATTAGAAGCTACAGGTGAGTTATGTCCTGGTAACTGGTAATTTGTAGTGAAAATATTCCGTTTGGAAATTCAATCAAGAAGGTTTTTTCGGCCCACCACCAGCCTAGCCACCTATTAGCATAGCTTAGTACCAACCTCGACTACAGGTCAGTTAGATTGTAGTAGTGTTAAATTACATGTCGGCGCACATTGTGTGGCCACATTGTTTTCGAAAGTTTTTGAAATATAAAATTCATATCCATATTATGCAAGGGACAATCTTTTAACGATCTTTTGGTTTGCCAACTTGAACTCTTAGATCAAAGCCTACTATTGGACTAATTAAGAGCCTAGAGCCCCAGATCTTCATTTTCTCAAGGATGAAACTTTGGGATAATGTAGAGTTCGTACCGACGTTTAATGTCTGCATATTACCTAGTTCGGCCCGTCGGCCATTTATTTTATTTTTATAGATACCTGTTACATTATCAGTTATCTCTTTTCAGCTTGTACAAACGCGACGAGCGCTGTCTCTTTCTATACGTAAGCGAGAACTCTGACGACTTCCAAATATTCTTGCCTTCCGAAGCCTGCAGACAACGGTTGCACGATCTGTTGGGAGATCTGACGGCCGATCATGAGAAGGTCACGGATTTGGACACGACGGTGATGCAAGATCAGTTGAAAGTAAGTGCCGGAATATCTGAAACTGTGTTTTTGTGCCATTACGGCAGATCCATATTAGAGCCGTTTTTAAATCCCTCCCTTATTCATAAACGTACTCTTAAAGTTTTCAAGCCGATTAAGTTCGTTTGTCCTTTTCTATCACATTAATACGTCAGAAAGGCACAGACGAACTTTAGAGATTGAGAACTTCGGCTTGATAAATTTAAAGTACGTTTATGAATAAGGGGGATACTGAATATGTATTGATCCGAGTCGCAGTTGTTTTTCAATGTCAAACATTTTAATATATCCATCCTTCGTTTCATAAGTTATGGAGCGAGGTATATATCTTACAATGCGGTTGGTACACGGTGCCAAACTTTGAAATATGTAGATTAAAGTTAAATAAATAGAACTACAGACCTTTCATATTGTAGCTGTTAGTTTCCCATGCTTAAAGAGTTCTTATGCGTAAAGTACAACAAATACGTTTTTATAGGCATTGACCGCTACAGGTTTCATCACATCGGCAGTAGTACAGTCAAGTGTAAAAATATGGGTGTACACATCTTACTCAAAAATATGTCCTATAGCATCTTAGTCCGGTGTAATAAGAGCGTAGTACCATATTTATGAGACGATTATTTCGATACGTATTTTTGCACTTGACTGTACTACACAAATGGTGGGGAACGAAGAGCTAGAGTCTGTCAAGCATTACGTGTGTCTTGGACATATTCTATCTTTTGACAAAACACACCAGGAGCAGGAGATCTCTAGGAGAACCCAGCTGGGTTGGGCGGCATTCAACAAGTTGGCGGACATCCTCAAACCTGTTAACATTCCACAATGCACTGGAGTTCCTCCTACGGAATAAAGGTTAATCCTGCGAAGACCCAAGTTATTATTATTGGAAGTCCTGGGTACATATCAAGGGTTAACTTCGAGCGTCTGCCTCCTATCCTGTTCGATGGGGTCCAGCTCCCGTTCTCGTCCCAAGTTAAAAATCTGGGAGTTATTATGGATCGCACTCTTTCTTGGAGTCCGCAGCTTAACGAGGTTGGTCGGAAGATATTTGCATCCGTAGGGTCACTTAGGCGTCTCCGTAACTTTTTGCCATTGGCCACCAAGATTGCGCTGGCTCAATCTCTTCTTCTTCCTATTCTTGACTATGCTGACATCTCTTATCTGGATCTCTCTGAAGAACAATTAAATAAGCTGGAACGTCTCCAAAATGTGTGTATCCGTTTCATTTTTGGGCTACGAAAATTTGATCATGTCTCCAGTTTTAGGTCACAGCTCAAGTGGTTACCGATTCGTTTCCGACGTAATATGCATATCCTTTCTCTTCTCTATAGCACATTATTTTTCCCCAATACTCCTGATTATCTCAAAAAAAGATTTAGTTTTCTTTCTTCAGTTAGGTGTTCTCAAAATCTTCTTCTTGCTCCCCCTCGGTCATCAACCAAATTCTACAACAAATCCTTTACTTTTCAGTCTGTAAGGATGTGGAATGCTTTGCCTATTGATATAAGACGCGCTCAATCTTTACCTAATTTCAAAAAACGTCTAAAAGAACATTATTTATCACTTTGTTAGTTTTGTTAAGTTCACTTATGTAAATTTACTTATTAATATTTATCTTTTGTTTACGCTACCCGGTCGTCGTATATTCTCTTGCTGATGGTCAATACTAGCTTTTACCCGCGGCTTCGCCCGCGTAATAAAAGTATTCATTAAGATTTAATAGTACCATAGGCTCTATAAAAAGGAAGTTCAGTTCTAGTAGTATGTCTATAGAAATAGAATAGAAATAGAATAGATATTATATCACATTTATTCAAAAAGTGTTTTATACACGATAAACATGTTTCCTATTGTATGTAATTAATTAGTATCTGAATTTTTTGTAAAACCAATTTTTGCTAAGACTGTTTACTAAGACTAAATCTCACACAAGTTAAGTAGGTATTGATTGTGCTTTTAAAAAAATATTTGTTAAAGAAAAATGGAAACTATAGGTCTAGATTAAGAAAATAAACTGTATAAATATTTTTGTATGACCGTTTGTTTCATATCTAAATAAATAAATAAATAATAAATTTTCATTTGGATCCGTAGGGACCGTAGGTTTCTCTGTAGGTATATTTATCTGCGATTATTTCGATTGCACATAATACTTTTGCTTGCAATGATTGTAGAAATATTACACATCGACCACAGCGTAGGTAATTCTATATACGCTGGGGAAACCTTTATAAACATCCCACATAGCCCGTATTTCGACACTATGATCGGTGGGTAAAAAGTACTTTTTTCTATTATCCCTTACAATTTTTTACATTTTGCTTATACTTATCGCAAACGTAATCTTCAAGCAAGCAAACAACGATCGATTAGAGCACATTGATTGTAAGAGACCGCCGACCGATTATCCGTATCCCTCTAACGATACCCATATTATCCGTATCCGTATCCGTATCCGTATCCGTATCGCTATCGCTAACGCTATCGCTATCGCTATCGCTATCGCTATCCCTATCGCTATCCCTATCGCTATCCCTATCGCTTTCCCTATCGCTATCCCTATCGCTATCCCTGTCCCTATCCCTATCCCTTATCAAGATGTTTAATGATATAACACTTTAAGTTCTCGCGCTTTGTACACATATTTAAAGTCACATACAGGTCGAACGCGATTAATTAACATTATTTTTACCTTTTTTCCCAACGTTTCGGCCAGGTTGCACTGGCCGTGGTCGCGGAAGACTGACGTCCCAGCAAAATGTCACCGGAGATGTAAACAACACAAAACTACCCGATATTAATTTATATAAATGTTCGGGGTAGACAAATAAATATAATCTACCCGCTTTTAGTTAATGTTTATTTCCCACCATGTTTATTTTAAAGGTAAAAATAATGTTAATTAATCGCGTTCGACCTGTATGTGACTTTAAATATATGTTTAATGATTTCTTATCAAGTGCTAAAATATAAAGTTTCATGGTTTTATCATTTAAAATTAAGAAATCCCATACAAACTTTCAACCTCTTTTTCAACCCCTTCATCCCTTTTTTTCGAAATAAAAAGTAGCCTATGTTCTGTCTCAGGGTCTAAAGATTGTCTGTTCCAAATTTCATCAAAATCGGTTGCGTGGTTTAAGCGGGAAAGCGTAACAGACAGACAGACAGACAGACAGACAGACAGAGTTACTTTCGCATGTATAATATTAGTATGGATTTATTTATTTTTGTATTTTACGTAGGTTTATGTAGTATATTATTGTTGCTTCAATTATATGTGTAGTCTATGTAGTTTATATTTTGTTATCTGTACTTTATACTTTTTTATGTTACAATCTTAATACTTATGTAGTTTATTTTTGCACTACCCAATAAATTATTTCTTAACACCGTTTCGCTATCCGAAGGTTGTCTGTAAGAGATCGCTCTCTAGCGATAAGACCGCCTGTTGTAATCTGCTATTTTGGTCTTGGCTTTGTAAATTGCATCTTTTTTGTAGTGCACAATAAAGTATTTTATTATTATTTGTATGTCTTTCCCATCACGGAACAATGGTATTCCGGACCTTTGGGAGGCGTGCGCGGGGCCGAAGCCAACACGTAGAGGCCCTTTCGACACTTTAATGAAATGTAAGGGGTACACCGAGCGGATGTTGCCCTTGCCCGTATCATGGGACACACACATTATTATTATTTGTATGTCTTTCCCATCACGGAACAATGGTGTTCCGGACCTTTGGGAGGCGTGCGCGGGGCCGAAGCCAAATATTTATTTATTTTTGTATTTTACGTAGGTTTATGTAGTATATTATTGTTGCTTCAATTATATGTGTAGTCTATGTAGTTTATATTTTGTTATCTGTACTTTATACTTTCTTATGTTACAATCTTAATACTTATGTAGTTTATTTTTGCACTACCCAATAAATTACCCAACACGAAGCCAACACGTAGAGGCCCTTTCGACACTTTAATGAAATGTAAGGGGTACACCGAGCGGATGCTGCCCTTGCCCGTATCATGGGACACACGCAGAGGCAGCACCCGCCAGGGTGTAAGGACTATTTGAGAGTTAATGGAATCTAAAATGAACTGGGCTATTTTGATGAAAGTGATGGACTAAATACTGGGCTATGGATAAAAAACCGGACGCCTGCCTAATAAAATGGTATCCAATTTTATTTCCGGCAGACGGTGACTCGTCCCCATAAGATGGGCCCCCACAAAAAGCGACATTCAAGATGGCTCAAGGGCAACACCGGTGTGGGAACTCAAGGGTGTTGAGAGGTGTACACCGCTTTCTGCCCAGTGGCTGTCAAGCCACTGTACCAACTCGCGTCTTATGCAAATTTTCACTTCCACCCCTGGGGCATGTAGCCCTAATGACTCCACTCTGGACGACCAGCCAAGGCAAGCCAGAGGTAGAGAGTACTGTCCCACCCACCCGCCTTACGGGTAACAGAACTCCCCAGGAGCACTCGGGTACGTGGGGTCGCTGTTCCCCAACAGCTCGCCACAAGCTGCCCTGCGTTGACTGATTGCACTGGTTAAACCAATGCAATTATTATTATTATTATTATTTGTCTGTCTTTTCCATCTCTCGGGACCATGGGGTCCCGGACCTTTGGGAGGCATGCGTGGGGCCGAAGCCAACAGCACAGAGGCCCTTTTAGACATTTTAATCTAAAGGCAAGGGATACAGTGGCGGATACCATCCCCAAGCGCACAATATGATACAACCGGAGATGGTCCCCGCCAGGTGCAAAGACTATTGCAGTGCAGCACTTTTGTGCTGCGATGGGAGCTAAGGTCATGGGTTATTGTTTTGAAAGTTGGATGAACTGGTTAAAGGGCTATGGGCTAAGGCTTATTATTATTATTATTAATGCCTGAAGACTCGCCTCTTTAACCAATGTGTCCTGCCCACCATGACCTACGGTGCCGAAACATGGACGCTCACTAAAAAGGCTGTGCATAAGATCCGAGTTGCACAGAGAGCCATGGAGCGCGCCATGCTCGGTATCAAGATTCAAGATCGGCTGAGGAATGCCGAGATCCGTCGTCGCACCAAGGTGCTAGACATGTTGCTAGGCAGAGTGATGGCAGATGGACTAAAATGTTAACAGAATGGTGGCCGCTCACAGATGTAAGAAGCGCTTGGCATCCGTTAGCTCGTTGGGTGGACGACATCCGGAAAATTGCGGGTCACAACTGGATGAGACTAGCTCAGGACCGGGACAAGTGGCGTACTAGAAGAGAGACCTATGCTCAGCAGTGGGCGATAAAGGGCTGATATGATGATGATGATGATGATGATGATGATGATGATGACTACACAAATATACTCTTTCTAATGTGCGGATCATTTATAACCAATGTTTCTCTTAATTCCAGTATGAATACGAGCTAGATGACTGCAACAAGCGCGTGATTCTCGGCAAAGGCACGTACGGCATAGTGTACGCAGCGCGCGACCTCAACACGCAAGTGCGCATCGCCATCAAGGAGATACCGGAGAAGAATCTCGGCGACGTGCAGCCGCTGCACGAGGAGATCCTGCTGCACTCGCAGCTGAGACACCGGAACATAGTGCAGGTAACACTGCAGCAAATTGTATGGTTGCAAAAAACGGTTTTTTTTCTGGCTCAAAAAAAACATGAAAAAAAAACCGTGGAAAAAACACAGTTTTTTTTCTATAGTATGTTTTTTTCTAAAGGTCGAAATCTCAAAATTTGCAGAACAGTTAATACTTTTATACGGTTTTTTAGACTTTATGTTAACTATTAAACAAATTTAATTTAATAAGTTTAATAACTTTAATTTCTGGTTTTATAAAACTAACATTTACACAACCCGTAGTTGGCAACACCACCGCCTCCACGCTCCACGCCGCATCGGGGAAACCCCAATAAACGTTTTTATATTGAATGTTTGTCGAATTAAAATGTACGTTACTGTTATTGAAACGTTACAAATCACGAAAAACCGTCATTGTCGTATTATTTGTTCATCTAAAAAAAAACATATTTAGAAAAAAAAAGCACGGTGCTTGGTTTTTTTTTCATAATTCTAAACAAAAAACATTTGTTTTTTTTTTCTATTTGCAACCCTATGACAACCGCATGCTGAGTATACGTCATCTGAACCTCTGACTTCACAGGTTCTACAGGCTGACGCTTGGCCGTGAACTGTCTGGTTTCAGTTTCCAATCTAGGTCACAAGCAGGCAAACCATTCAACCTTCAACGCGCGCGGTACAAATTACAGTCAGGTTGTAGTCTGTATCGACTCTAATGGTCAGAACTTCTGACTTAGAAGCACCAAAGAATTCCATGTTTCGAATGGTGTAAATTTTACTAACTTTTTCAAGTGATTGTGACGATCAAATTTTGATAAAAAGAATAGAAATATCACAAAAAGGTAAATTCAACTTTTAACAATGTTATATTAAATTTATGTTTTTTGTTTCAGTACCTGGGATCGATATCAGAAGACAACTATTTTAAGATATTCATGGAGCAAGTACCAGGAGGGTCACTATCTGCGTTGCTTCGATCAAAGTGGGGACCTCTAAAGGAAAACGAAGCCACAATCGCTTACTATACGAAACAAATTTTAGAAGGTAGATTATAAATTATTAAGCCTTCATGGCATCCCAATCAATTTAAACTTAGAGTAACCAACCACTTTCAGATCAGTACACACAGATCTGCCTGCAGCCTATTATACATACTGATAAGTTATCATCTTTGCAAAGTATTTTGACTTTTTCATTCGTAAGTTTTCAGCATCAAGTACAATATTGCTGGTGATGCAACCTATGTAGACAATAATTAGCTATCACATGTGGCGGATACGGATTAAGAACATTTATAATTATGTATTACTCAAATTAAGTACATTTTTCTAGGTCTAAAATACCTTCACGATCAAAAAATAGTCCATCGCGACATAAAAGGCGACAATGTCCTCGTAAACACGTACAGCGGGGTCGTCAAAATATCGGACTTCGGGACTTCAAAGCGGCTGGCGGGACTGTGTCCGTCCACTGAGACTTTCGCGGGCACCCTACAGTATATGGCACCTGAGGTTATTGATAAGGGTCAGAGAGGATATGGAGCGCCGGTAAGAAATATATATCCAGGGTGAAAATGGTCTTGAGAAACTTTTTCTATTTAAATCACTAATTGGTATTTACATAGTTCAGAAAAAGCCAAAAGTTTCCCTTTTTCTCTAAGATCAAAAAAGCATAGAGGCCAGGGCACTTCAAAAACACAGTTTTCATCATGTTTAATAATATTTTTGGTTTTAGGCGGACATCTGGTCACTTGGATGTACGGTTGTAGAGATGGCTACAGGAAACCCGCCTTTCATTGAACTGGGATCGCCTCAAGCAGCGGTTTTTAAGGTAAAATATTTGTCCAATATTAATATTTTAAAATCTTCTGAAGCGAAGACTTACCTATTTACTTTTTTTTTTGTGGCAGGTGGGATATTACAAAGTGCACCCAGAAATCCCCAACGAGCTATCTCCTAGAGCCAAGAGCTTTATAAAGCGGTGTTTCATACCGGACCCGGAAAATCGCGCCACGGCAGCTGAGCTGTTAGAAGATTCTTTCTTATGCGAGTAAGTACCTTATATATGCATATTCCATTTTTTTATACGATAGGAGGCAAACGAGCAGACAGCATTCCAGGACCCATGACAGCGAACGTATACTAAGTATCAATAGCTTATTAAATAGCGCCCAAAATTGAGCTTGATGACAGAGACTGGTCGGAGACTTCAGGGGATAGGGATCCTCCGCGTATATTTAAAAGTTCACGTATCACACAAAAACATCAAAACATATTACACTCAGCATGTTGTCGACTCGCGAAATCGAATGAAACGGTTCTCATTGCGGGACCAGGTATCTATAATTAACTACCCGACACCATAAAAAATATTAAAAGTGAAGCCACATTCTATAATAAATTACGGAAATGGCTGACTATTAATGCTTTTTATGACATCTCCGAATATTATAATAATAATGCATTTTATAATGTTCAATACAATTACATACTATTTGTATGTCTTTCCCATCACGGAACAATGGTGTTCCGGACCTTTGGGAGGCGTGCGCGGGGCCGAAGCCAACGCGTAGAGGCCCTTTCGACACTTTAATGAAATGTAAGGGGTACACCGAGCGGATGTTGCCCTTGCCCGTATCATGGGACACACGCAGAGGCAACACCCGCCAGGGTGTAAGGACTATTTGAGAGTTAATGGAATCTAAAATGAACTGGTCTATTTTGATGAAAGTGATGGACTAAATACTGGGCTATGGATAAAAAACCGGACGCCTGCCTAATAAAACGGTATCCAATTTTATTTCCGGCAGACGGTGACTCGTCCCCACAAGATGGGCCCCCACAAAAAGCGACATCCAAGATGGCTCAAGGGCAACACCGGTGTGAGAACTCAAGGGTGTCGAGAGGTGTACACCGCTTTCTGCCCAGTGGCCGTTAAGCCACTGTACCAACTCGCGTCTTATGCAAATTTTCACTTCCACCCCTGGGGCATGTAGCCCTAACGACCCCACTCTGGACGGCCAGCCAAGGCAAGCCAGAGGTAGAGAGTCCTGTCCCACCCACCCGCCTTACGGGTAACAGAACTCCCCAGGAGCACTCGGGTACGTGGGGTCGCTGTTCCCCAACAGCTCGCCACAAGCTGCCCTGCGTTGACTGATTGCACTGGTAAAACCAATGGGCGATGGGGTCGTCACATCCCTACGCCAAATTACATACTATTATTATTATTTTGAAATTATTGTTCGACATCTATTTTTTATTTTTTTAATTAATTATTGAATTTGTTTGAGAGTATTTTCTATTTTTAAAATGTAATATTGTATTGTGGGTGTGTAATGATTGGTATAACTTTTTTTGGTATAATAACATTTGATATATCAACATTTCGTATATATTTAAAGGATATAATTACTCATTTGACATAATTAACATTTGGTATAACCACAAAATATCTACTTTTATTTTGTATAATCATTATTTCGTATAACACTTATTTATAATAACCGTTATATGGTATACGACTAGTATAATATAACTAGCAAACAGTATAAAACATTTCATGAATTAATTTTATTCTTTTTTGAAGGGATCACAGTTCTAACCTAACCTACTTTTCTGATAGCAGTACATATGTTTAAGGGTCACAGTTCTAACCTAACCTAACCTAATTTTCTGGTAGCAGCGCGTTGTGTGTAGGGGTCACAGTTCTAACGTAATCTACTTACCAGAGTAAATGATAGATCTAATTTATTGTACAATTGTTTTTTATTTTAACTGTGCTTTAGAAAGAATTTGTGTTATACATTTTATTTATTATCGGAAATAAGCATTATAGGTACTCAAATTATGTTATAATAAATGTTATTCGAAAAAGTGATCATTATATTAAATAAGAATTATACAATTTGTTAGTATATTATTTGTTGTTATATGATTCAATAATTATATCAAATGATCGTTATAACGACTAAAAATATATCAAAAAAAGTTATATCGATCGATACGCACCCATTGTATTGTACCCTAATTATGATAATTTAACTTTAACTTTGACATGTAAAATTTTTAATTTTATGAATAAATGAATATGAATATCCGTATAATTTGCGAGAAGCGTTTGACTAGTATTGGCACGGAAATTCTCTACTTTTGTTTCATTTTGATGCTGATTGTAACTACAGGATAGTGTCTGCAATAGGTTACATTTTGTCTATTTCGTATACAGGCTAACTAAACGTATTATTTGCTTACAGGAAGAAGAAAACATCTAGTCGCCTAGGCAGCAACGTAGACTACAGCAGAAGTGTCTCCGTCCCTGCCGATAAAATCCGGCCACCGCAGAAAAAGATCTCCGAACCCTGTCTGCCCGGCAACCTGCCCAGTTCTCCAGAGATCGAGTAAGCTCACACTCATGTAAACCTAGTACATTAGTTTGACCAAATTCGTAGACGCGTGGTTTTATAAAATTAATATCTTCAATGATAAAGCAGGGATTTTGGCATGACTTAGTAACTACCATTTCCAAATTTATTTTATTTTCGTATGTTGCGTTCTGCATGTGTGACGTTTCCCTCACAATCATGCTGTTTGGTGAAAGGGCTTATCGTGGGCCGCCAATGTTCAGTTTTATTGTATTGGCATCTTCATGTATCCTTTCCACCAATGTTGATCACCCGTTGTTCAAATACAGTACGGTTACCGCACGCACTCACGAACTTGCCACTGACGGGATACTGACACATTTATTATCGTCTGCGTAACTTACTTTTCGTACATTTCGCTCGTACTGTGATAGGTACTACGATGCAAATAAAGTAACTTACGCACACGCTATCGAATATGTTAGTAAGGTCAGCGATGCTAAGTTTGGGACGTAGAGAACAAGTGCGAATGCTGTGATGGGAAATTGAGAAGTTTAGTGTTGCTAATTTTTGATGATGATTAAGTCTTGATGCCCTAAGAAGCATGTCAATAAGTATAGACTTTAGTGAGAACACGTAACATCAAAATGGACGTAGTCCTATTGTTCCGCGGAGCAAACAAGAGTACGTGATTTCTACTAACATCGATGCATGACATATTTGGCCGCTAATGAATTTATAGTTAAATCTTAAGTTAAAACAGTGAATCGAGGTCGAGCCCAAATCAGGACAGAGATATCTTTGTTTGATTGCCGAGAAGGGCATAGCTGTTAAGGAATCTTTATTTTCAATATGCCTGTTCCAATAGAATAAGAAAACCCCATTAGTCGTAAACTGCAAGGCACAAATAAACAAAGATTCAAGAAATCGTGTTTTTGTGTATCATTCGCATTGTTAAAACTTATAACATTATTTTTTGAAAATCTATTCAAATATAAATACATACTACATAGTAAAATACCATGACGTCCATAGTCTCAGATACTTGTTTCTGCGTAGATAGGCGAGACACACAGCGATACAAAATTTTGAGATCGAGGCAAGAGGGATAACATCTAATGTCAGTTCTGTTCTACTCTATTCACTGTATGACACATAAGTGCAGAATGGCTTCAAATTTATTTGCGTTTTGATTGGAACTAAATATTAACCCCCTTATTCATAAACGTATTTTAGTTTAGTTTAGTTTATTTATTCAAGAACAATTTGACATCGTGTTTGAATGTGTATGTACAATAAATATTAACCTAGTAAGTCTATATACAATAAAATAATACAAACAAAAACATATTAATCATATTATACAATAAATACCCCCAATAAAAATGTCTGCTATTAAACAAAACAATGATTATAATAATAATAATAAAAAAAAAACTATTCTAAAGTTATCAAGCCGATAAAGTTCGTTTGTCCCTTTCCGACGTATTAGTGTGATAGAAAAGGACAAACGAACTTTATCGGCTTGATAACTTTAGAGTACGTTTATGAATAAGGGGGTAAGACTATTTATAGCATAATTTTAACTGGGTTTTATTAACACCTGTTTCTAATGATAATCAAAAAGTGGATGAATCACTTATGATTTAATAATTACATGTATTTGACGTTAATTTGTAATTAAACTGCAAAAAAACCACAACGGAAAAAACTTCTGAATTTAACCATGATCACTTAAAGTAGACCACTCGTCTTTAACATTTGTCGATTGCTTTGCACCTAAGCCTGTGTTTGTTTCGCGTTAAGGGTGAAAACGATCCGGTCTAACCCGACCATCACTAGGACGGCTTCGTCGATGCTCTCACCGATACTGATATACCCCCCGGACTTGTCCAATAGCAGGTAACATACATTACTTTACTTGAAACATTGGTTTGAACGCATGGTTATAACACAAACAAATATATTTCTCACAAAATATTTATTTGTGCTTGAGTGGTCAAATAACATAAAAACACGTATGTAATATACATGGGTTATGATGAGGTGCACGTCACCACGAAAGTATGCGAAAGACATAGACGAATAAGTAAGGAAAGAGTTGTAACTCCATACATCAGTAAATTCGAGTTATTGGTAGTGACATCTAGCGTCAAACAACAAATAGAGTAAATTATCAGTACTGCTACTTGTCAATAGATGTCGCGACGAACGAAAAGTCTAATGCTGAACAATATTTAGCTAGTATTACAATAGTATTAATCAGTAGTGTTTTAATATTATTTTTTTGGCTGACGCGACACTTGACACCTCTAGTGTCGTGACACCTAGTGTCGAGTAGTGGTACTGATAATTTACGCTATTTGACGCGAGTTTGACGCAAGATGTCACTACAAATAACTCGAATTTCCTTACTTATTCCTCTATGGTGAAAGAAGACATTTCTCAACATCCCATCCTAAAGCCGACCAAGAATAATTTAATAAATGTAAAGTTAACGCTTTACACCAAAACCACACACTCGGACCACTGTTCAAAGTTATCAGTTTTGTTTTGATAAAAAATCATAGAACATTCGCTTTATCTGTATGCAAGCACAATGTTCTATGAATTTGATTATCAATAATATTTTATTCACTCACCTATACTTGCATGTCGTTCCACTAAATAGTAACACATCCCCAAGCTCACTGTTTATATTCCTTTCACTGCACATTTTATATTACGTCACATAGTTTATACTCTTAACAAATTTCTTATTCTAATATAAATAAAATATGTTCCCTAAACTGCTAAAGCTTTCTTAGAATAACGCTTTTTTACATATTTTATCTTCTGACTAATACTTAAGTGATTTTTTTTAAATTGTTTACATCATCTATTGCTAGTTTCTGCTTTGAAACAAAATACAACGACGAAAATGTTTCTTAAGTGAACCGTCACACTTATTTAGACGGCGCGCGATCTCGCATGCGATATTAGATCGAGATTACATACAATTAAGCCGACCGATTAACGCCGAATTGTAATGATCTCGCACCGTCTAAATCAGCCCTTATACTGCTTAGGGCCACTTGAACCACCCGCTTAACTCAAGGATAGTGGCCTGTCAACTGTCAAATTCCATATAAAATAGTGGGTTAACCCTCCATTTTCGGTGGCACAAGTGACCCTTAGAAGCAATTTCTAAATTGACCTGTACATGCGATAGGACCTAATTTTAGTTTGCCGTTTGTATTTCAGTACTATGCCCAATACGCCGTCAACGGATGAGATGGACACGAGCGATAGTCTGCTCAACCGGCGGAGCTCCTCAGGGGGATTGCTTTCACCCGAGGTAAATATTCTCCCTTTTCACCAGATTCTAAGCGAATGTTTGTATAATTGTTCTGAATTGAAGCTCATACAAGTGACTTATATTGACCGGGATATAGACCGTGATTACCTTTTTGATTTTTGTCGAGCTCCCGATATTTCGACGCAGTTGCATGCATCATGATCACGGAAAACTGACGAAGGCGGGTGGATGTTAAAGTTGCATAGATAGATAGATATCGGGAGCTCGACAAAAATCAAAAAGGTAATCACGGTCTATATCCCGGTCAATATAAGTCTAATGAAAATAACCGTGAATCATTCAAAACTCTCATACAAGTGTCCTGAGTCGACGCTGCATAGGGTGGACGGCACCGAACCGAACGCTCCGAGCGTCCACTCAGGCCTTGCACTTAGAATATCGTCACTACTTTTAAAAAATCTCGTATCTCACGTTGTTCCTCAAAGTTAAAACGCAGTAAGTCTATATGTTTTCCATACATACTTATTACAATTTTCTTTTCATTGACAAACGAAGATACAAGTTTTTTTTAAAGTAGTGACGATATCATAAGGCACAGAGAAATGTATTTGAGCCTTCATATTTGGCCAATTTAATCAATGATCAGTTCATACATTTGCCATTAAAGACGAGTAGCAAATGTGTAACAAATGTAGAAACCTCACAAAGACATCATTTAATAAAAATGCCATACACATTTATCCCGTATGGCACACTTACCCTTATTGACCTCCAAGTGTATGGACGCTAATGGAATAATGGTATTAGCTACTTACACATAAAAAATGTCCTTTGAGTTTCTTCAAACTCTTCATAAATCGAAACTGTTTACACATATTTTGAACAGGTGGACATGGCAACCGTACAGCGCTCATCTATAGACGTTGAACACGACGGTTTCTATCTACTGAAGAAGGACTCGCAGCGCCGTCTCACTCTGTCCCGGGTGCTAGAGCAGGACAGCGAACAAATCTGCTCCAAGTGGATGCACAGTATTCATCAAGATTTTGGCAACACAGTGCTTACAATGGTAAGATTTCTGTCGGGATAGGTATTTTGACATGATAGGTACTTACTACTTACCCATAAGACACCTTCTAGCAAATAAAGATAATTGATTTGATTCGAACACAATATGATGTTGCTTATTATTCTAAGTACAAAGCAGCTCAGATAAGTCTTACTTTTGCCCGCAACTTTGTCTCCGCGAAATTAGTATTTGTGTAGCTTTCCAATCTTCTTTTAATTGATTCCCTGTACAAACTTCCTTATTTGAATACTAAGTTAGAACAAAATGCTACACCAGTTATTAGGCGAAGTGAGACAATATTTACCCTTTTCTTTCTAGAAAAAAGTCTTATTTATGTATGTAAATATGTTTTATTGGCAGAATCATCTGGAAACCCTTCGATGCGCGCTAAAAGACTACATAATGGACCAGAACAGAAGCGTCATCGAGCAAGCCATAATGAGTATAAAAGAAGACCTGGATTACGACTCGAACGCCATTAATGAACTGAACGCAGCGACCTACATGTTCCAAGAGGCGGTGAATGTAGTGCTGAGGATGCATAGCATCAAGCCGCATTGGATGTTCGCGCTTGATAACTTAGTGAGGAACGCTGTGCAGGCTGCTATTACTGTGCTGACACCTGGTAAGTGCTGACAATTTATAAAAGAAAACATATCATGCTGTAGCGGCTTACAATATCAAGGAACTGTTTGGAGTATGCAGTTTACACACTAGTCAACTTCAACTTCCTGTAGTTTAGAGCAGCAGCACAGATTTTAACTGCTGACCCTTATCCGCTCCGTCTCTCTTCGGGTTACTATCTTATAATATAAGTTTCTTTTATAAGGGGTCCGTAGAAGTCCGCAGATCAAAGTAATCATTGAAATATTCTTCGTTTATTTGGCATAATTATGTGCTATTTTTAATAAAAATGGGTCTTGTTGTCGGTCGTCAAAATAGCCTTATTTCCATAACAGCTTCAACTTGGAATCGATTTTATCGACATCCAACAATGTGTTACCTTAGCGTCACATCATCATCCTCCTTGCGTTATCCCGGCATTTGCCACGGCTCATGGGAGCCTGGGGTCCGCTTTGGCAACTAATCCCAAAATTTGGCGTAGGTACTAGTTTTTACGAAAGCGACTGCCACCTGACCTTCCAACCCGAAGAGTAAACTAGACCCCTAATACCTACCTACTTTAGCGTCACATATGTACAATACTAAGAAATATTTTTGAAGACTTGACCAGACTATTTACTGTGCAGAGTTGGGAGCGAACCTAGCCGGGCAGGAACACCGTCGCGGCGGCGGCCGCTCGCCCAGCGGCGCAGCCGACGTCGCCACGCCCTCCGCCATGTCCACCGCCACCTCCACCCGCGACCACAACATGCTGCAACTGCGCCAGGAGAACCAGAAGTAACTATACCACACTCCTTATATCCTGGTACACTACCTCGAGCCTAGCTGGGCAGGAGCACCGGGGCGACGCCTCCACACCTTCCGCCATGTCCACCGCCACCTCCACCCGCGACCACAACATGCTGCAGCTGCGCCAGGAGAACCAGAAGTAACTATACCACACTCCTTATATCCTGGTACACCACCTCGAGCATAGCCGGGCAGGAGCACCGGCGCGACGCCGCCACGCCCTCCGCCATGTCCACCGCCACCTCCACCCGCGACCACATGCTGCAACTGCGCCAGGAGAACCAAAAGTAACTATACCACACTCCTTATATCCTGGTACACCACCTCGAACCTCGTAATGCAAACACACTTATGATTCTTATGAAACATGTGTGAGAGATGAAATGTCACTGGTATCACAGACATATGTAATACTCGATCCTCTTTGCTGGTATATTGTGGTAGATCCATCTGCTTTATATGAGTATATTTATTCCTGATTGCATTGCATTGTATGAGGTAATGATGGAATATGTGAATAGTCAAACTTATTCCATGGATTCTGTAGAACAATTTATTTATTCGTTGACCAAAAGTAACTTATGTGTTGACAATTATGTGTTTGTTAGGATCGCAAGGTGTTAGAAACTCTGATTTATGTAGTTTGTTGACTGAAAATATAAGTGTGCGTTTAATCGCTCTTTCTATTACTCAGGTTACACCAAGAACTGTTGGAGAGTTACCAACAGTACCAATCTTTACTCAGAGAAATGCTGGAAGAGCAAAAATTACAAACACAAATACTTCGAGACTTCGTCAATAGCAGAAACAGGTAAACATCGTAGGTTTAATGTCAATTCAGTAATAAATTCATAATGTATATTTTTGTATGTACAACAATATGTATATGTAATTTGATTCCAGAAACAGCAATCGTGAAGAAAATATAGATTTAACAGAGGAAACCAAATGTCCTACACCGTTACCGTCGAACAGCCCTGACTTATCTCAGCCAATGTCCGTCGTGTCCGAAATTGACGTCACGCCGTCGCCGCTCCGTGATTGGCTGACGGACCGAGGGGTGCCCGCGAGTGCTGCGCAGGTTCTGATTGATCAGGAGTTTACGTTGGAAGACGTGTTGCAACATGTTCAGAGAGACGATTTGGCGAGGTTGAATCTCAAGTGAGTTGGGTATTGATTAATAGCGACGTTTTCGACTTCGTATAAAATATTCCACATTAGCGCTTGCCATACCATAAGGATAATGTGTGTGTAAATCACTCGCAAAAAGATACACGCAAATTATGGCCAGCAACTATGTGATACCTTTTGCACCAGAAGGTCACAATTTTTTAATAACTTAACAAACGGCAATGGGTTGTCGACAATGTTAATGAATGTATAAGCATTATCATTTTATTTCAAGGTTATTCAGTGCATTTTCAAATTCCACAGAGGTGGCGTAGAGCTTCGCCTATGGCGAGCGATTGTAGATCACCGGCTACAAACAAATGGGTCGGAGCGATTACGGCGGACCAGCAGCACAGAAACTGACATAGACAACAATTCCATCGTCGTAGTTGAATGTCAGAGGTATGTTGTTTACTTTTCAACTACTAATGCTTGTTGTGTGTAGTTTAGATGTATTAACTGTAGTTTAAATGTATTAACTTTTGCGACGAAAACTCCTGAGCCCCTCTCTTGAATTTTTGACGTTTTAGAATACGTTACTCGATATAGCAAACGTCGCGTAACTTTTTGATTACAGTCAGTAACCGTTTGGGAATTCCGTTCAGTGCTTACTTTCTCCGTGTAATAAATGTCATCTTCCGTGACATTTATGCTATCGAGTACCATGTACCATGAACTTAAATGCTCTGAAGTTGCAACATATTTTTTTATTACGTGGGCAAAGTATATTTCGTAGATAACAACTGCCTAAGAGTTCTTTCCTACTCGTACTTACGTTCAGTTTTTTTTTGCATCAGCCGGCCAGTTTTCTGTAGTAGGTATGCGTTCAGTGTCTCACAAACAGACTGCAATAGGCTACTAGACTCATATCGAATTGGGCACAATAAATGATTGTCTTCTGTAGTATTTGACATAAAACAACAATATTTATAGATTTTGGGTATTAAAAGTGTATAATGACTGACGTATTTTCGATTAACAATGTGTGTAATCTTTTATTTATTTTGGCCACCGAAAACGCTGTCAGCGATGTAGTGACGTCATCGAATTCAAACCTTACTGCATGTCAAAACAGTCACTGACATATTGAACTTTATGCCTTCACACTTAAAGTAAGAAATAGTACATTACGATACAAGTGCGTAAAAAAGGAAGTTCGAAACGAGTGGCGATAAATTAAAACACGACCGAAGGGAGTGTTTTAAATCGACACGAGTTACGAATTTCCTTTTCGCACGTGTATCGTACGACGTTTTTCAGTACAGATGCCCCTCCGAAGTTTCGACCTGATATATAATGAACCACTTCTCGCACTAGTGCGTAAAAAAAACACCATCTGTACTGAAAAAGTATATTTTAAAAATATATTTTGCTGTTTTTAAGTTATACTAAAATATGGTTATATTTTATTTCGGTTAATTGGACAGTACTTAATCATATAAGACCGGCTTTAAAAAAGGGTCAAGTAGCCTACACAAATTGTACTCCAAGAAATTAGATGTCTGGCCAGTGAGAAAGAGCTCTTTTAGTTTAGTTTTCGTATTATTATTTATAAAACCGGTGCTTGATTAACGCAGATATACTAACAATACTAACCGTAAACGGCGGTTGGGTCCGCACGACGTAACCGGCTGAGGCGGCCGCAATCCACCGGCTTGCTACCGTCCTAAGTATGTGGAATACATCTTATTACGCATGCTAACATATCTAAGTTATTATAATCCAATTAGTTACATAAATACTTAACAAAACTGGCGTTTAACGATGGTGCTTTGAGGTTACGGGGTAAATATTGTTATATCATGATATTTATTAACCCTCCGCTATTGCTATACATAATATACAGTAACAGTTTGAATTTTTGAATACATTTGTCACCTTTCTTGACTTAATGACGGCTAGTATAGACTTGAAACCACATCTCAAAACAAGTATTTAGACTAAAACAATGGGGTTGGCCAGTAGAAATATTATCCAGATGACGCCCTTTAATAACCCTGCCCTGATTGTCCCGGGTTCCAGCCATTAACATAAATTCTAGTTATAATGGCGCCAACTATGTAAACCGTTGATACTTGCAAATCCCATCAAAAAACACACTCTTACTTCTTAATGTGACATCAAGCTTACTTATTAACTCGTTCATCCAGATGTAAATCCACGCGGCGTACCATGTCCAACATGTCGAGCAACACAAACTGCTCGAACAACCCGACGGTGGTGATCCGTCAGCAGGCGAACGGGGACGAGACCGTCGCCGAGTACTACGCGGACAACGGCATCGTCAACCTTTGACAATTACGAGGGTGGTGCACTCTGCAGTAGCGGGCTTCCAGGCGTCGGTAACCATAGGCGGCGGCTATATTTCCGAGCTCATATAACCCGGCAACCTTCAAATCAAGAGTGAACAGGCACCTTCTGGGCGAGCTCACTCCATCGTAGGCCACGTCTTTGCCTTTGGCTAGTCTGTGGCCAAGAGTAAGCCCATTTATAATAAAAAAAAAAAACCAGCTGCTGGTTCCGTGTTACTGTGCAACGTGCAAGTTTAGTGTAAGGTCTGAGTGGAGGCTCGGTCGGCGGGGCGTGCAGCGGTACAAACTTGCCCGCGTCCACCCAATGCAGCGTCGACTCAGGAGACTTGTATGAGCTTCCATTGTTTGAAAAGCACGCCGCATGCCCCGCTCCGCTGCATGCTCAATATGAACGTGCACTCAGGCCTTACAGTTAGAAATTCAAAAGTGTCTCAGAAATCCGGGCTCTAGTTACAAATCCATATCGTTAAACCTATTGTAATGGCCTCAATGGGCTTCTACGGGCTATATTTTCACTCCAATATCGACGGGTGAGTGGTCAAATCAGATAAGTTGAGCTTTGTTTTCAAAATTCGAACAATGTGCAATTTATGAAACATAATTTCGATTTATCGGGTTTGACCACTAACCCCTCGTTTAACACTTTCGCTACCAAGAACCCGACTGTCGGGCACACCGCTCGTAGAAGCGTAGCCGATTACATGGGGAAACCCGTATGTAGCGAAAATGTCGTAGCGCCGCGTAGAGCCCGGTTTCGAAAGTGTTAATTCACATATTGCAGTGAAAATATGGTCCGTTTAGAAGCCCCTTTAGGAAAAATGTGAGAAGTGTCCGATTTCGGATACGCACTTTCAGATAGTTTCCGATGGAGTCCTTCCAGAGAGTTTGGAGACACACCAGTACATGTAGGTAGTTCGTGCACGTGTAGCAAGTTTGCTTTGGTTATCGATGCGAAGCTGTTGATAAGGCTGAGTCAGAATTTATCACGATTGGTCTAGGACAAAAAACAATATTGTCTGCCGGTCCACAAATCTCAAACGGACCAATGAGATACCAAGCACCCTTATGGCTGACTTATTTTGCAAGTATGTAAATTACATTTCACGCGTGCAAGCAATTTTAAGGCAATATGTACTTCTAAATTACGTTATATATGGAATATATGGGTTTTGTACACCTAACCGCAAAAGTGCATGCACGCCTAATGAATGACTTCCATTCTTTTTTGCGGCTGGTGTACCTGACAAGCATATCTGTGTAGATTTGAGTGTAGAACTACTAGGTACTTTTTATCAATAACCGTATAATATTATATGAGAGTTTGGAATAAAAATAGCTTATAATTCAAATAATTTTGTACTGACATGTACCTTAGGTATCTTTAACTGTCTAGTATTAACGCTGCTATAGTCGGTCCAACAAGTTTGTCACCAGAAAATGGCGCGAAAAACAAAATTTAAATGAGTCCATGTAAACCCTGGCCTACATAATTAAAATTTTCCGCTGTTTTCTATTGACGGAAACGGATTGACAGACTATAATTATATCATTTATTGATGCTGATGCCATTAACTAATCATTTGCCCTAAACGACTAATATATACGTAAAAACATGTACCTACCAAATTAAATTTATAATAAGACGATTCGTCCCAATAGACGAATTTGCTATGAGTAATAATGCTGACAGTCATTTTGTTGCATAGTTGTGTCGTTTAATTTGCTTGTTCATTCGTCTAATGTCATAAACATGCTTGACGCCTTGAGTGTATCACCCGCAATATAACGCTATGTAAATATAGGTATTTTTATGTAATATGTATCTAGATATCGCAGAGATAGGTATTATACTGTAATCGATCTATTGTAAATAACATATTTACATTTTTATTTAATATTAGGAATATTTAAAATTAATACTATCTTTCTTAGGCTATCGGCTGCATAAAAAGTTCAAAATAATATAAGTGTATCATATGTTAAGTTGTTTAAATATATATTAAAATGTAAAATTATGATCAGATCCGAATCTCCAAACATTTTTATCACATAAAAATATGGGATTCTAATAATTATATTACGTTCATATATTGTTAGCTGTCGTGTTTATCGTCTATACATTTTATGCTAAAAGACATGAGATTTTTGCGACGTCGCGATCATGGCTAAATTAACCACTTTAGTCGCTGAAAAAAGTGAAAATAATAACCAGTCTTTAAAATCAACGGTACCTAGTGATCTCCTGTGTATTCGAAGGTAAAACCTTACAAAATTGTATTCGAAAAGTCAACCATATAAAAATAATGTGACAGACAGACAAACGGAGAGTCGCACTATAAGGGTTCCTTTTGTACCTTTTTGCTACTGAACCCTAAAAATGCGAATATGATTTGTGTGTCAGTGTAAACTTTTACTTTCAATTCCCATTTTCGTTAAGTTACATACTACATGAACATGATGTCTAGAAATCAGTACACAAACTAATGGTGCTCATTAGTGTTTTATTACAATAATATGTATAAGCAACAGTGCCTTTGTAAATTAAATGCTTGTTAGTACTACAAACTAAATTAACGTCGATATTTAGTTGCTAAAGGTATACGTTTAAAATTTCGAAATTATAATATTGTTAAATAGTGAAATAACAACGTTAATTAATGCACTAATTACGATTACTTGTTTAGGTTTTGGTTTGGAAATGAAGAAATAAATGTTAAACATTGTAGTTACTAGTTATATATTACCTTCCATATCACTTTATTGAACTTTTAACCGTCGTAGTCTCATAGTTATAAGAGATAAAATATCCGGGAAAAATAAGACAAATATTCGTGCAACTTCGAACCCGCGACAAGACGAGCACGCTCTTTGAAAAGATACTAGGCGGTTAAAAGGTTAACATCTATAACCAATCAGCCACTATTATAAGCAGAGATCGGAAAAATTTGCGACATTGCTCGCAATAATGTGGACATGTCTCCAAAATGAATCAAATAATTAAGTATTTAATTAATTTCTTACTTGACATATAATTTGATTCCTAGTCAATAAACACAAAAGTTTGTTAAAGTATAGATTTATTAAATAAAATAATCAGTATTTTTTTCCAAATTTTCAGCAGTCAGTTTATTTCTGTTTACATCAAAAACATACTTAAGTGCTGAAAAACTCCGCTCGCAATCCACTGATGTTAATGGGGCAAACTTAAGTAGTTTTATAGGAATATTATTATTCCAGTATAATTCAGAGTTATTTTCTGTTCTAAGTTGTGGGCGATAACCTCAAAATCGGGATTTAGTATCTGCATAATTGTTTGAATTTACATCAATATAAATAGTATAGATAAATACGCATACGTACCATTTTCACGTCGTATTATATTAAATTCAATTTTCGCCATTAATTCGTTTTTAAACTGGCGATATTGGGTACTCATCAGTAAAGAAAATGCCATTATTTAATTTTGCTGCCGTTTATATAAGGTACGTACGTAATTTAGGTACGGCAAATACGACTGTAATTTGAATAAGTACTAGCTATCAATGTCAAAATATATATATTAAGAATAAGTGAATCCACGGAGGTCTTAAGGAGAAATAGACGAACTAGTTTAATAAATCTACACTTTAACAAACTTTTATATTTATTGACTAGGAATCAAATTATATGTCAAGTAAGAAATTAATTAAATGATTAATTATTTGATTAATTTTGGAGACATGTCCACATTATTGCGAGCAATGTCGCAAATTTTTCCGATCTCTGATTATAAGTCAAAGTGAGGTCCTGCGCACTGCCTGTTTTTGGCTACAATTTGAGAGAAATATTATGTAGTTGCCTGAAAAGTAATCAATCCCGAGGTGTACAACTTTCTCTTAATAGCTACTCCTTGATGGTGAGAATATTTGTAAGTGTGCGTGGGAAAACGTTCCACTTTGTCGATTGCTATAAAGCCGCGTTGTCAGTTAATTCATATGAATATACAAGTAAATCTCGCCTTAATGGTAACCGACAAAGTAGGATATTTTACAAAACACACTCACATTTATAATAAACTGCTACAACCTAGTAGGGTCCATGTTTCTACTGATTCGTCTCTAAACACCTTTGTAAAATCCTATTGGATAAATGATATGATAAAGAAGTGTGCAAAATTATGAGCAATACGTAATTTTATTTAGTTGTGCCATATTTTAATGAAGATTATATTAAGATGTATAAGCATTATTAAGTGATATACAACAACTCGTAAAACGAGAAATTTACTTCATTATCTCACACCACTGTGTATTTTCGTAAGACAACTAAGGCGCATCAGAAAGTGCACATCAGTATAAAAAACTGAAAAAATATTCTTATTTTTTTCGAAAGGGGCGATCTACGATTGAATAATATTTTAGGAATGTAAAAAAATATGTACCTACGTTCCTTTTTATAATTTGATTTCTTACTACCAAGCCTTAACTTATGGTGGATAAGGCCCATAAGTGTCAATTAATAATAAAGTCAATAGATAATTACGGAATCTTTGAGTAGGTACCTTAACAAAATGTATGTCGAAAACTTACGATTAATATAGGAGAAAGTTAAAAATACTCAAATTGGCTTGGATATATTAATGTTTGTTAGAAAAACTAAATCATCAACTCGTAAATACATAGTTTTGTATTTTTTCCCAGTGTTTTAAATGATGACATTCGTTAAGTTTTGCCCATGTGATTGGCTACACGCCATATTAATTGTTTATCCGATTATTGTGAACAATTTAGACGTTGAGATATTTTTGCGTAGCTAATAAATATTAATTGATTTACTAATTTTTTGTTATTATTTTACACGCTCTACCTTCAATGCGACATGAAATAGTAGATATTCAATTAACCCCTAAAATGCCGTGTTCCAGATCTGTCACAGACAATTTAAACTATAATTATTACTTTGAAGGTTTCTAATTCTGTAGCAAATTTTTAAGAACGGGGTTCCAGGGGTTAATGGAACTAAAGATTATTAATTACACGAATTGTGAAAGTGGTGCCACTGGGGTTCTATATTTAATTTCTACTACTTTATGTCGCACTGAACTCTCCTAATAACTACCTAGTATTTTTCAACATTATGCTCGTTTGCACTAATTCTTCTTTGCACTAATTGAGCGCATAAAATATTTTGTAAGTAATGTATATTTCACTTAATTTCATTCAGCTAGTAGCAGCAGAATTCAACAGCAACATGAAAAACACCCTCTTATCCAATAAGTAAGTAGATACTTTACTAATTTGTTCACGTTAAACCTCTTTTTTTTTAATAAATAAAATGTAAGTACCTTAATGGATATAGGGTAGGTAAACAGTTAAACACATTAATTTATTTCTTCTCATTTGAAACTCGCCCTTATGATTCAACCTCACTTTAAAACACGCATCCCTATTAATCAGTAAGTAATTAAAGTATTCGCAAGTAGATAATTCAATATAAACTGCACCAACACGTGAGACAACCCGTCACGTAAGCCCCGGGGCTTCGTTTCCAATTTTAAATAGCAAATTATAAGTGCGTATGGATATGTTGTTACAATTTAAGTTGTTCACCCCCGGGACTGAGACGTTGGTAAGACATTAATTCACCCTGTGTTTGCGGGCTAACGTCTGCTCTAATTTGCATATTATACTTATACGGTGCTGTCTTCGCATAGTAGATCGAAACAAATAGGTTTTCAATGTATGCTTAATACTCATTAGCTTTTTAATGACATTGATAAATAAATAAAATACGGTTAAGTATTTCAATTACCTATTTTTTCACCCCTAAAAATATTTATATGTTTCCTACATCGGTAGGTGTAGGTATTATGCAATATATCTGTACCTTTTGACGATGCAAGCCCGGTGAAAGTTTTATAAAATAATGTCTACGGTGTGTAGCATTCGCGTTGCCTAGAAAAAAAGGTCGTTTTGTAAAATGTGTCTGGCCCGTCCAGTTGACACATTCTCACTGCTCACTGTTTTCGTAGCGCTAAGGTCATATCCTATAATTATAATATATCTTCGGAAGCGAGTACAAACAGAGAACCCGCAGAGCGGGTTGCCAGTACTCGGTAAATGACATTACCAAAAAAAATTAACATCAAATTGTATTAAAAGTGGTAGTTTACACTACACCGATAGAATTATGTTCGTCATGTTTCCATCGGTATCACACTTTCGCCATACCTATCTAAAAACAAACGTGCCTACAGCCTAAGCTACCTTTCTTACAACATAATCAGCAATTGAATAAGTTAGAATAGTAAATGACATTTTATTTAATACCTATTCATACTGTTACTACACTGTCTGACACGCCACAACTTACGTATCACTAATGGCATTCCTATTAGATTGTTTGTTACTATGCGTTGACGTTGTGACGTGCGGGATACGTATTAAATCTCAGACTAATGTTTACTGACAAAGCCATTTTGGGTAAAGTAGATTTCGTAGTGTAATGTTATTAGTACGTTACCGAGGTCGCGCTTTCGGCTCCACCTATACTTACCTCTAGGTATAAGTAACGTTACCTCTGTATGTACGAGTATCTAGGAGTACGAGTTATGTACACATGAGAATTATGTACACACATTCGGATACATTTTTGGAATAATCGCAGTTGATTTGAAAAAAGTTCAATCTTAAAGCTATATCGGTGTATCTACCTACTTTTAGGATTATGCCTATGATTTATTGTGAGTGATGCTGCGCTGATGAAAAAAGTTATGGGAATTATAGGACCAAAGTGCCTGAAAGCGCTATCAACTTGAACGTTCTTTTGATGATTAAAAGAATAGTTATGTACGTTGTTTAAGTAATTAATGCAAGTAAGTACCTAATGATAATGACATGCAAGCCAGACAACAAAGTTTTTTGCCTTAATAACTTTACCGCTTAAATTAAACAGTAGATACGGATGTCTTCTCCATTACCTACCAGGGCGACAAATTACATTAGATATGCTCGAGACTTGGGATTTGAATTTCAATCGCTTCCCCTCCCACGGAACTGAGACAGTCGAAAAGAATCGTTAATTATATTAGAGCCTGAAGGCTCTTTAATGTAAATCGAGCCTTAATCTGATTAGTTCAGTTCATTACTGAGGGATTTCATTGTTTATAAGTTGAGGACTTCGGTATAAAATCTCTAATAGAATGAATGGTAGCTGGCAGTAGATAATTGTAATGGAATTGGAATTTATTTTTCACTGATATGTTTCATCATCATCCTGCTCATGAGAGCTCGACTCATTCATAGGCACTTGTTTTTACGAAAGCACATTTGATTAATAGGTACCTATATAAAAACAGCGGTCGTTAGTAATTAAATAGGTGGAAATTATAGGCATAATTTTACCATACGCTAACCTACTCGTATCTACGGTAGATAATAAATAATACCTACATGGTTAAAATAAAACTTAGTTAAAGGACGAAAACATAATTGAAAATATGCAAATCGACGTTGATTGATTATATTAGCAAGGAGACTTTGGTGCTATACATAGTACTTCTATCTTAACGCCAGCACTTAAATCGCAAGCCGGTATAGAGTATGTGCATATGCTCGTCTGCTGGCAGGGAACCAAAACGTTGTTACTGCATAATGTGGATTTATACGAAGCGCGAGATCGTTGAGCGGAACCTCTCGTCTGAGCCCTGAGCAATTTTCGCGAATGTGATGCCTTAACCTTCATTTAAGCATGCACTCCTAGTAATAAGCAGGTTACAGTCGGTTTATTACAGGATTTACAAGCCTATTATGATTCTAATAAATGTGTCTAAATTGCACTCTCTAGACTATGGTAAAATATCGATGTCGCAATTTTGACGTTTATTAATATTAGAATGAATAAGCCTATCAATCTGATGAAGAAAATAACAGGTACCTACCTACTACAGGTATCCCTAAATATGTAGTCAATATTTAAAGAAAAAGCTTTTGGTATTACTGAGCAGCACTGAAGAGAGTGTGATATTATTATAGATTCCTAAGATGCGCAAGTACGGTCTGTGAGTACCTCGCAAATTTATTTAAGCCGTCTCGATATCACCTGCTTTGCTGTAGCAAGCACTTTGCTCTTTACCCATGAGGCGAGAATCGAAATCGATAGATCGCTTCGACAGACGGTCGCCACGTGTTGAAAGGTCTTAGATAATATAATATAAAAGCTTTCAAGAGAATAGCACTTCAAGGGATGTCTGAAGTATCAATTCAGCTTGTAAGATGACTAGCTCTCGGATGTACCAGCTCTGATGGCTGTATTGGAAAATTGCTCAGGAACGCCCCGAGGGGATTCAGACTTGATTTTTATTTAAACTTTGTGAAGAGGTGCTCGACGATACGTAGTGATTGCACGTTTACGTTGTAGTTATTAGTGGTGAGAAAATGAATTTCAATTTACAATACCGTTGAATTTTATCTCGTTAAATGAGCTTGAGAAAATTCTTATTTCTTTACACAAGGTACCTAACTGCTACGTAGGATTGTTACGACGCAGTAAACTTATTCCATAAAAGAACGTTGTTTTTTTTATTGCAGGAGGGAAAGCGCGCTTATTCGTGCTTGCGTGCGTGTCAAAATAGATATATTCGAGAAAAGTTTTAAAGCGCGGTCTACTAGTGGTATCTTTGAACGTAAAGGATGTTTTCCAGCCCGGCGGGCCGCGGCAGGAATGCGCACTGCCTTGCGATATTTTATCGCGAATAGAAAGGAACTTAAGGATTCCTCTGACAAACGAGAAACAAATGCGTTGCGGAAATGGAAACTCGCGTTTATTCTGTAAAACGAAGCGAATCAAAGGAATACTAAGTTCAAAGTAACAAAGGGTGCAATAGTTGCCGCAGCCAGATTTACCTGGGGACGTAAATAACAATATAACTCAGTATTTTCAGCTGTCTTTGCAATTTTTAATTTTAACACTTTTTAGAAAACTGATAAATCTGAAACCTTAAAAACATAAATATTACGTAATTAGAAGTAGATAGGCAAACATAAAAAATATCGGGGATCCTTTTAAATCATTGAGCCCGCCGTTTTGCGTCTACGACGCGTTTTCGCTACCATCGCTACTCACCGGGAAATCCATGTAATCGACTACGGCGTAGCGCTACGGCCACAGCTTAGTGGTTAAAGTATTCGGCATCTTGATGATAAAATAGAACGATACATTTGTTATCGCCATAAATGAGCCTTTGTATCGAATGTTGACCAACTTGAATAAACTTGATAACGCTTAAAATAAGTGGGTACCGAAATCATTCTTTATGATTTTACCATTTTCATTGCTACGCAAAATAAAAATATTGTGTCTTCTAGCTCTACAAATGGATCTTATTTCCTGATAAATATCATTAGGTTTTCATCCTCACGAAAATAAACAAAGTTACAAACTAAAAGGGAGAACCGAAATAAAATTCAACACATTCCGAGCGTAATTGTGGACACAAGTCAGAAAGTAATATTTTCATTAATACCGTTTATTTACAGAAATGTTGCTTTTGACGCGGGTACTTTGTTATGAACAATATTTGTTTAGGCTCGGAACACTGGGTACATGTGTAGGTACACAGGATTTGCATATTGGTAGCGCAAGCTGTCTTAATTTCGCTCTAATGGTGTCGGGTAGGGCGCGGCTCGGTAGGGCTGCCAACTTTCATATTGCTTGGCAACATTGGGTTGAATTGTGAGTAGTTTGTGATAGCTGAACCGGTTTTAATTTTGGTACTTAATTAGGTACAACGAAATTATACAATTCAAACAGTTTTAAGGCGGTTAGGTACGGTAGATTTAAATCCCCTAATGTCTATAAAGTGTCAGGACGATAAAAACATCTGCTCTATCCATTTCCGGAGTCGGCTGAAATATGTAGGTCTAAGCTACCATTGCAAACGTTTCATGGTTATCAATATATTCATGTACTTTGTTCCTAAGTAGTTGATATAAAGTGTCAACCCTAGTGCCAATTGCTGTAGGTTGCGTGTCGCCACATGTTACTGTTCCATACAATTTATTGTTTCAATCTCTGCAGTCACTAAAGTTACAATTACATTGCCGAAGACATGAATATTGAGCGGGAATGGAAATGTGCAAAGATAGGGACCACGTGTGGATAACATTCCGAATATTTCCGATGGAAATTTTACCTATATATAGTGAAATATATATAGGTATCCTGTATTCGTTAAACCTATTGCATGTTTAATATTAAATCGCTTTATAGATAAGGTAACGGACCCAATCAATACAATTTTTACTATTTTTTAGGGTTCCGTAGTCAACTAGGAACCCTTATAGTTTCGCCATGTATGTCTGTCCGTCCGTCCGTCCGCGGATAATCTCAGTAACCGTTAGCACTTTCTAGTGCTACCCTACCCTAATAAAACATTTTTTTTTCGATTTTTTATTTTTGCACTTTATTGGCGTGATTGATATACATATGTATATCAATCACGCCAATAAAGTGCAAAAATAAAAAATCGAAAAAAAAATGTTTTATTAGGGTACCCCCCCTACATGTAAAGTGGGGGCTGATATTTTTTTTCATTCCAACCCCAACGTGTGATATATTGTTGGATAGGTATTCAAAAATGAATAAGGGTAAACCCTTATTCATTTTTGAATACCTAATATTAATATTATCAAAAAACGATCTTAGTAAACTAAGATCGTTTTTTGATAATATTAATATTTTCGGAAATAATCGCTCCTAAAGGAAAAAAAAGTGCGTCCCCCCCCTCTAACTTTTGAACCATATGTTTAAAAAA
Source organism: Leguminivora glycinivorella (assembly GCF_023078275.1). NCBI lineage: Eukaryota > Metazoa > Arthropoda > Insecta > Lepidoptera > Tortricidae > Leguminivora > Leguminivora glycinivorella. The sequence continues at coordinate 22,198,292 of NC_062971.1, forward strand.
TATGAAAAAAATCACAAAAGTAGAACTTTATAAAGACTTTCTAGGAAAATTGTTTTGAACTTGATATGTTCAGTAGTTTTTGAGAAAAATACGGAAAACTACGGAACTGAGCGTGGCCCGACACGCTCTTGGCCGGTTTTTTATATTTCACTGATACATGTAAAAATTCTACCCCTAAGCGTGTTAAAACTTGAATATCCTATCTTTCTTTTACAATTCAAGCGTATTGCAGAATAGATACTGTTATTGGATTCTTCATAGTTAACAAATAAAAAGAGTTTTTTCTCCAGTCATGGACGGCAGTTCTCCAGTAATGGATCCCCCATTATGGACAGTGAAATAAGTTTAATTGTGCTTTTAAAGCTAACTGATACTCAATGAGTCAATTTTATATAACCCCAAATAAAATTAATTTGCGTTATTTTAACATAGGATTGTTTTTTGTAAATTTTGGTTTCGTAAATTGTTCCTTGTCAATCATAGGAGGTACGCAGTTTTCCGGTTACAGTTATGGACACTCGCAAAATAACACTATTTCTTTATATCTTTGGAGTAACAAACTAGTGTTTTATACCTTATCTCATTGGTTAGTGCAGTAAGTAAAACTCATTCAAGTGTACACCGAGTATTTTTTTTTTTAATTATTTTATACATTAACTCAACTCTCTTAGCAACATTACTAAGAATTCGTCCTGATATTTTTTTCAGTAAACTGATGACTTTTATCTTGCCGCCAAGTCCTTCAAAAATAATCGTATTAAATGAAACTTCAACTTCAGAATTCTACTTATATGACTTCAAGTTCAAAGCTCTATGACTTTTGTTTATGGTACAATGCCGTCTGTTTTTAGAAACTAATTTTTAAGGATTTCTGTTCTTTTTGTCCATAATGTACACTGGTCAAAAAGAGAAATAAAAAAACAAAGTGTGATGTAAAGCTGCATTTTTGGTATGTTATTTGGGGTCCTTAGGGGAATGTAGGACTATATTTTGCAAGCAAAAAAATGATGTGCTAACTTCGTAATTTAAAAAAAAAAGTAAAAAAATCAGACTTTTTTTGGTTTTTGCCGTTTTATTAAAAAAATATGCATTTTTGGTCAAAAGTTGCTTTGTAATGTTGAAAGCGCATTAAATTCCAAACAGTTTGACATCTTTTTTATCGATGTCCGTCAATAATTTTTTGAGATATGAAGCGTCAAAAAAGAGCATTTTTCCCCTTTCTATGAAAATATTCGTTTTGCTAATATTTTGAGACAGATATCAGCAAAACAACTCAGTCTATTACATAAATTGTAAAATAAAGATGTAGAAAATTTCACTAGCTTTCATTTAAGACGAAAAGAGTGCCAGTTATTTAAAAAATAGGATTATATCATAAGTCTAGTATAACTGGATCAGAAATAGTCGGTGGATGGTAATGGCCAAATGGGATAGTTTACATATATTTACAGGAGGCGTAGCGGAGAACGAATTATTATTATTTGGGAGCTGTTCAAGTATTACTCAGACACATATTTGCGTATATCAAATCAACATTTATTTAGTAAGTTAAGTTTACGGTCAGAAAGACCTCAGGATCGCCGTTTGCCGGAAAAAATATTTACGAGTAGAAAACCCTCATTAAGTAATTGAATCAGATTGTTTCGAAATTGTTCTTGTACGGACTGGTTTTTAAAGCATATCACTGAGGGTCAATAACATCGATGTAATCTCACGAGCGTTGTCGTGGACGTGCCCGAATCATAGTATTCTCCGTTTAACGAAATATCAGTACATAGTATGTGTTGTATTGCACGCGCAGGTCTCTCACAGCCGCGCAGGTGTAGTCGGACCATAACTCGACAGTATACACGCTTGTACAAAAACTGAGGAACAGCTGTCTTTTAACGCTGTCACTACATTTGGCGAATCTTCTAGCCAACATGTTTGCCCTTACTGCGGTGGCTCGCCTCTGCCTTTCTATGTCCTCCTGGTCTTTTAAACTGGACAACAAGATGTGACCAAGATATTTGACTTCGTGTACTCTCCGCAATTGAACTCCATCAAGCAAAAGAGGTGGTACATGTGTGGGCATATGTGCTGCCTCCATGAGCATAAATTCAGACTTGTCCGGATTGTATCTCATGTTATGCTGGCTGGCGTATCTCTCGCATTCTGCAAGTAACTTACGCATAGCTCCCACAGATGGTGCTAGTAGGACCATATCGTCTGTATATGCGATGTGATTTATCATTTGTCCATTGATGGAGCAGCCAACCTCGGTACTGGTCAAAGCCTGCGACAGCCCATCCATGTACACGCTGAAGAGAGCCGGAGACATACTGCCTCCTTGTCTCACGCCACAGTTTAGCCCGCTGGCTGTGGACAGAGTTGACTTCCATCTTACTACGTTCTTCTGCTGGGAATACCACTTCTCCAGTATCTTAATAATTGGCGTGGGCGCTTTCCGTTCCCGTAGTTTATTCCACAGCAATTGGTGGTCAAATACAACTCAAGTGGACTTTCTATCACTACAGGAGTTGTGCCATCAAGATGCAGAACCAGGACCCTCAAAAAGGAAAAGTAAAATGTAACTAATTTTGTTTTATTTTTCTAATTTACTAAACTTCAAAATTTTACTGTATTTTATTTCTTCATTAGTAATAGTCAAATCGATGCAAAGTTAGCTAAAGACAATTTTTTCAGATAAACGGATATCAAAGAAAGTAAGATCGAATAGATAGCACTTTCAACCTAAAACTTTTAGCGTAAACTATTTTACCTTAACCAATCTACCAGACTCTTGGCTTCTCTATTTATAGATTTTTTTTGTTTACCAAAGTAACTATTCGTCTTACTGACCTTTATTTGCACTAAAACTAAAGCAAAATAAATTTTATACAATGTTATATTGCAATATATATCATATCATGAAGTATTTTGCAGATATTTGTTTAAAAATATTGGCAAAACGCTACATTTTATAAATGCGTCAAAAATTTACCTTTTTTGACGCTTCATATCTCGAAAACTATTTGACGGACATTGATAAAAAAGATGTCAAACTGTTTGAAATTTAATGCGCTTTCAACATTACACAGCAACTTTTGACCAAAAACGCATAGTTTTTTAATAAAAAAATAAAGATCAAAAAATGTCCGATTTTTTTCCTTTTTTTTTTAAATTACGAAGTTAGCACACTTTTTTTTTGCTTGCAAAATGTAGTCTTACATTCCCCCAAGGACTCTAAATAACATACCAAAAATCCAGCTTTACATCACACTTTGTTTTTTTAGCCGATTTTCATGTAAGATTTGACCGGTGTAATGGCATCACCGTCCATTATAGGGTATTTTACATTAGATAGGATAGGTGCTACAGTGTGTTAAGATAATACGCGTAGCTACATAAATAACACGGAAAGGACGGAAACCCAGTGATGCCAAATGGGTAGGTACAGTCACTCGATTGTATTTAGTCATTTTGGCTCAAGTTATTGCTATGATTTATATGTATTTAATATAAAAGCTCTATATATTAATTCTACAATCTAACTCGAAGTAACTACAAAAATCCCCTTTCGGGCTACCCTACTATTATTGCAAGCAAGCCAAGAAAATCAAATTTACACAGTGGTTAAATACTCTGAAATTGAAAACTGTCCCAAACCCCGCAAAATCTCAAGTTCATTACTCTCTCAAACACCGAGGTACTCACTTACGTATCCAAATAAAACTCCTCTCAAATAAATAGCGAAAGCTATTTTATAGAAAAACGCTGAAGGGAACGAATGCACGCAGAAGTGTCTCCTGAGGCCGAAACACCGGCGACTTGAGATGCAATAAAAATACCAGCCGGGGGTCAATCAGGTTAAGTGTTTGGTCCGTCGCATGTCCACCCAAACAATATATTTTATTTGAGATTTATATTTAAGTGGGGGTAAATGGAGAAATAGCTGGCATAAGCGGAGCGGGCTTCGGGAGGTTGCCGCCGTGTTTATGGCTCGCGGTGCTGCGTGTCGCAGATTAATCATATACAAGATTGGACACTAGGTTTATCTATAAATAAAGTGGATATGTTTAGGTCCCTATTAAATAAACGTAAACAATTATTTTGTTTATAAAATTTTCATTCTGGCATTTAACTTCCCGGACATTGGGAAGCTTAAAGTAGAATATATTTTTTTTTAGTTTACTTCTTCTCTTCTACTTAATCATCCAGGTAATTAGGTAATTATTAGATAACCCGTATGTATTAATTAACCTTCCTCGTTCGAATTAAGAAACAAGTAGAGTGTTTAACTCTGCTGAAAGGCGCCAGTCTATCTTTCAAGGGTGCGTAGCCGAATGGTACAAACGCTCACGAAACGAAACGCTCGTAGATACCTATCTCTATCGCTCTTGCGTATTGGCGCGACAGAGCCAAACTACCTTTCGCGGCGTTTCGTTTCGCGTCGGATAAATGCCATTCGGCTACGGGGCCAGTTCTCTGTCTATCGGTGCTCATACCACAAGTTACAAAAATAATACGTATTTTTTAATAAAATATTTAGTTATCAATGTTATCATACCGGTGGTATAAGTGGCACCGCTACCCAAGTTTGGTTTTTGCCGCGGTATTCGGGATCTTCGCTACGCATTCCTGGTCTCCTAGTATGCTATAAGGCATTTATTTCAGGCATTTTTCACCAAATTCATTTGAGTGGCAAACATAAATATTTTGCTTGAATGAAAATTTATGTGGTTAGATTTTGTAAGCGAGTATTATTATTTTAAACGAACTGAAATATTTAAGGAATATTAATTAAACGTAAAATAAAGACACCAAGAATCAAGTATAATATACGCTTGCCGATGTTACAAAGTTATTGAGGTAATAAATGGCCCATGCCTAGTCAATTTCTCAGAATGTCCTAAAATAGTATTGTCTATTTTTTAAATATATAATATAACTAGCTTTTGCCCGCGGCTTCGCTCGCGTTAGAAAGAGCTTAGACAAAAAGTAGCATATGTCCCTTTCCATCTCTTAAACTTTATCCACTTACTTCATTTTGCAGTGAAAGACGGACAAACAAACATACACACAAGCTTTCCCATTTATAATATTAGTATGGATAGACCTCAGATGAATTTCCGATAAAATGTCACAACTGCTTGCTCCACGAAGCTCTAAAAGTCCCAAACAGTATAAAGTTAAACTCCTCCGTGATAAGGTCAATAACTATTCAACGCCACCGTTTCAAGCCGGATTTTCTATTGAATCGCAAAATGCCCGCAACAGGTCGGGATTTTTAAGCCAAAGGGTTCCCGGTACGGTCATCACATACATAGGGTAATTTGTTTATTTAGGTAAGCACTAGGGACAAAGAGTAGGGATCTTTGATATTTTTTATGACTAAGATTTTGATTGTACCGCGAGATGCAAATTGCATGCACAGATTATGAAACTAATTAATTTGTAATACGACCTTGCACTTTTGCAGCCATTTTGTAGATTTTTTCGTCCACAAGAATTTGCAAATAACGATTTCAGTGCGATAAACTCAGCCTCAAGTTTCTAAGGGCATTGACATTGGATTGGATGTTATTAAATTCATTTGTTTTGCCAAAATGTATCGTAGGGGTAATATTTTTTGGATTTTTGCCTTAAACGTTGGCTTTGCAAAACGTAAGCACATAAAATGTTTTTATTTCATGTTTTATTTTTTTTGTATTGTTCAATTTTTATTATATTGAAAGCGTAGGTTCACAAGTAAAATAATCCATTATAATAATTATAATGTAATTAATATGGACGCTGCCAATTAGTATACTAAAATATTATTAGCTTTTTGTTATAACGTTTACCTTTTGTTATAATGAGACCTTGCACCCTCTAACATGATTAAGTATCTGAATAACAACTAAAGAGACAAACTTGCTTCAATCGTTTTTGGCACAACGGTGTATTTAATAAAGAGCCGTTTATTCTACACAATAAAGTATACATTTCTTTAATAAATATGCAATAATAGGGCCTTGTGAAAGCTATACCTTGATAATATACATTAAAATTAAAGAAGAGACACTTTGAATTTAATTTCTTGTCATTACGCGACGCCTTGAGACGGTGGCTGGCGACGCGTTGACATTCCATAATTCATGAAAACGCAAGAATGCAGACGTTTTCGGCTAATTAAAAGTGTCAACGTACAGTCAACCAATTGGAACCCTAGGCCACTGTAAAACTATGTCATAATGACGTTATAAATCAGATTGTCAAAAATCTCTTACTGCTTGTCATTTTGACATGGTTGTAGAGTGGCCTAGGGTTTCAATTGGTTGACTGTACCTAGTTAAGTTAGAGGCGTTAGAGCTAATTATATAATAAGTGCCTGCTTATTATAATATAATTAGCTCTAACTTAAAAGTTTTTAAGAAACGAAAATGATATTGATATGAGACTATAAATTAACTAAAATGTCGCAACTAAAATGTAGAGCGGCATGCAAAGTTTAATATTATAATATCTCATTCATCGAAATTTCAACTTGTAGGAGTTTTTTAACGTCGGTAATTGGGTTCGACCCAATTCGTATCGACGACCGACGCAAAGAGGATCAAGTATTATAGAGAGTTACTGTCAAAGTAAAATATGTAATCACAGTGCATAAACTGCCATCCCTCGACACAAGCTTAAAACTTTTAAACCTCAGTTTTGATAATTTGGCCCATATTCTCAGCTTGATATGTGTTAAAATGTCAAATGTTAATATTAGCGCCATCTAGCCGAGCGTCCCCCAAAAGTGTAACGCCATCTAGGCCACCGTACCTATTTTTATATGTAGTTGCGTCTGTAGGGTAAATTATACGGCTATTGCTGAACCAAAGATTTCCTTTGGTAGGATTGGTCCTTAGGGCCCAAGGATGGATTTTCGAAGTGGGGCCACCGTGATTATTGATGTTAGTTTTTTGAGGTTTTGGTAGCTTCTGCTCTGGAGGAAAATAGGGTCTCAATCTATATAGAGGTATTCATTATGCTACTATTCCAAGTTTGGTACCATATTTGTATTTTTTTTTTTAATACTACGTCGGTGGCAAACAAGCATACGGTCCGCCTGATGGAAAGCGGTCACCGTAACCTATGAACGCATGCAACGCAAACAGTGTTACATGCGCGTTGCCACCCCATTAGAAACTTGTACACTCCCTTTTGCTGTGTTAAGTACACAGCAAAAAGGAGTGTACAAGTTCCAAGGAGGGTTCGGGTTGCCGACGACTCTAAAGGACAATATACGGAACAAGTTAGTTCCGTAAGTCCTCCCGGCATCAGCACCGCACCCTCGTTGAGCTCTGGCAGCCTTACTCACCGGCAGGAACACATACATTATAGGACAGGAAAAAAATCTAAGACAAAAAAATCCAAAAAATTGGCACGATGGTTCCTAGGATCCTAGCCCTCGTCTTCCAATACGTCTAAATCCTATTCTATATCATCTTCGATGAGTGCTTCGCGGTCCATTACACTGTAACAAAAAATAAAACAATGATTATCCAAAAAAGTTGAAACAAACCAGCAAGAAAACTAAAAGCGAGAGTTATTCAAACACTAATATACCTAGAATTATCGCAGTTCCAGTTCATATCTTCCGGCTCCATCATCAGATCAGTTCAACAGTACCATATTATTGTATTGTCATCAGAACTGCATACAGCTGCCAATTTTCATTACGCTACGATCCTTGGAAGATGGTTAAATTAGCCTCCGTAGATTCCATTACATAGTTAGTTACATACACGACGACCTAATAAAAGCGTGTTAAAAACTTAAAACTCGACTTCCGTCGTCGCGCGCTTTGTACCATCTGTTTAGACGGCGCGTATTAACACGAGCCGAGCCGAAGATGGCGCGCGCGCCTTTGATCCGTGTCGAAAAAACCGACAAATGATGGATCGCGCGAACTTTGCCGAGCCGAGCCGAGCCGCGCCGAGCGTAGCTGTTTAAACGGCGCGTGGCGCGCCGGATCACGAGCCGAGCCAGGCTCGGCTCGCGTTATCGCGCGCCTTTTAAACGCACCTTTACAGGTCCTGCATAGGAGTGTGCACGGCATTCTTTTTCGTCTACAAGAACAACGGCCTCTACATCTGTTCTTACATCCACATTTTACCAACTCTCGCGCCGCATCCCAGATAATGTGCTGGGTTGTCCATATGAGAGCTGGTAAAATGTGGATGTAAGAACAGCTGTAGAGGCCGTTGTTCTTGTAGACGAGAAGGAATGCCATGCACACTCCTATGCAAGACCAGTAATGGCAACTGTGATAATTCTAGGTATATTAGTGTTTGAATAACTGTCACTTTTAGTTTGCTTGCTGGTTTGTTTCAACTTTTTTGGATAATCATTGTTTTATTTTTTGTTACAGTGTAATGGACCGCGAAGCATTCATCGAAGATGATATAGAATTGGATTTAGAGTTATTTGAAGACGAGGGCTAGGATCCTAGGAACCATCGTGCCAATTTTTCGGATTTTTTTGTGTTAGATTTTTTTAAATAAATAGGTACTGTAATCTTTACTTATTTTTTTATTTTACGAAGTTTAACATCTTCCTCGTGCACATATGGGTCCTATAATGTATTTGACATCCTTAAGTCATACAAATATTTTTTTTTTTTTTTTAAATACATACATACCCATATAACCATAATCGGTCGCCGTTCCTACGCAAATCCTCCTATTTTGTGTACACACAGGTCTTCGGGTCTCAATGCTTAGTCGCAGTACGGTCGACGTTTAGTCGCGGCGACCCAAATGGGGACGATTGGTAACAGGCACAAATGGTCACAGAAGTGACAGAAGTGTGCACTACGCGTGCACACATTGTTACCGTTTGGCGACTACTTTCCCAAAATCATTCGTTCATTTCATTCTTTTCAAATGGCGACTGTCAGAGACGTCAAAGTAAAAAAGAAATAAAATCATTTGACATTAAAATGTAATGGCGTAAGAATTTGTTAAAGATAAATATTGTTTGCATTTGTAATATAATGTGGGCTAATTACCATGGCCAATTAAATTGCTCGAGTGATTTCATAAAATAAGTCTAAATTTATCAACGCGCCATCAATTTACCTCAGTTTAACCAGTAATAATATTATTGACTACTCGGTGTTTGCGTGTTATGTATATTGATTGGTGAAGTTTTAGTGCTCCGGTGCATATACTATACTGAAATAATAAAAATAATGCCTAGAAAACCAATAAAGTTGTTAAAATATGGATTAAGACGGTAATATTCCATGTAAAAAACAGTCGCCAAACGGTCACCAAACGGTCGACAAACGGTCGCAAAATGGTCGCAGCGTACACGCGTGACCGAAAGCAGTGAATATTTATTATATTTTCAAAATGGCTTCTTGTATTAATTTTTTCCAGGTATCCTCAAACTTTATAAACAATTAAATATGCCGTCGTACTCAGTTGCCCTCACTAAAGAAGATTAAAAAAAAATTGTAACGTGCGTACCGAGCTGCTGGGTTGTAAAGGATCGGGGATCATATTATTATGGTCTTCTATAGAGCAACTAGTATTTTGCGGCATTTCACAATTGACACTTGTTGAAGTAGTCGTCATTAATATTACTATCAACATTAATTTCAGCGATCTGTACTTCTTTTGTCAAGATTTTTGTATAGATAAGTGTCTACAAATTTGTAATGTTAAAGAGACATAAATAAAACGTAGTAGAGTAAATAATGTGTTTTTTTTGTAACCCAAACAAAATACTTGTAGATACGAGTGCGGAAAAGAGGAAAATCGATACGAGTAGCGATAAATTAATACACGAACGAAGGGAGTGTTTTAAATCGACACGAGTTGTGAATGTCCTTTTCGCACGTGTATCGTACGACGATTTTCAGTACCTAAATCTAAGCTAAGAGTTTCGACCAGACAAGAAATGAATCATTGCTTGATTTGCTCGCACTACTGCGTTAAAAAAAGCAGCATCTGTACTGAAAAAACTATCATTGCGCAACAGAAATTCTATTAATATCACAGTAAATACTCTATTTCATTTGATTCCTACTTTTATTGTGTAAAGCAACACTACACTTCATTTTTATCAATAAGAATTAAAAATTATATATTTAATACATTAAGTAACTATAAAGTGCTTATCTATTTGTATTATCATTCTGCACTTTTCTTAACTTTCCCACATTTCTATAAAATGTCGAAGAGTGCTTAAATGGTCGTCGTCGTTTATTATTATTTAATTCGCTCATATTTAAATGATTCAAAGCAACCAGTCCACAACTTCACAAGACAGTTTGAGAAACCTTCGTATTTCAGATTGTCATTTGCGGATACAGTGGTTTAGGAGCAGTTCGGTAATCAGACCTACACATGTGTGTACAAATTCTGTCAATGTCACTGTCAGAAACCGTTCTGACAGTGACAATGACAGCCACAAATTCGTCCACATGTTGTTACCGTTATGTGTGCAAACGTCGACTAATAAAGTGTCGTTAAAAGTCATTCTGACAGTGACATTGACAGCCACAAATTCGTACACATTTTGTTACCGTAACGAGTGCACACGACGACTACATTTTGTTATTGTATCAATACGGTCGCATTGTTTGCACGACGTTACCACGCGTTATGTCACATTTGACAGTTAGTTACTGATTTGAAGATTTTGCGACTGAAATGGTTGTATTAACGTCGTGGAGGGTGGCTGGCTGCTGGCTGTAGGCTGCTAGCTGCTGGCTGTAGGCTGCTTGTAGTAGGCTGCTGGCTGCTGGTTTTCCTTGGAGGCTGCTGGTTCTTCTTGTTCCGGTCGAATTCGAATGTCCCATACCGAGCGATCGTTCCTTTTATACCCCTTTTCAGAATGCGCCTACGCTTCACGGAAAGAAACATTTCAATTTATTCGCCCAATCACGACTCGGCTGAGCGCGAGGCTCCGTGCGATAGAGAGGTAAATAATTGCGCCCGATAGGCGACGGATGGCGCGTCGTGATTGGTCGAACGCGTTACGGCGCTCGATTACGTGAATTTAACGCTATCATTTTTCGTTCAAATCCTAATTACTTATAAACTAATTAGGCTATCGCTTCGAAATTACGTAACAATGCACCTGACACTAGGGTCATTCACCTCGAGTGGAATGCACCTGCGTTTGTTTACGTTTTTACACAATAGAAGAGGTGATTAGCCGTTCGGGCCATACAATAGACTGGTTTCTCAGCTTGCCTTGAGCTCCATTGTTATCGATAACGGCATATTACTATGGAAATGTAGGTTATCGTGTTACGTAAGTTCCCAGCTACGTTTTAAAACTATTTACATCTTCATATGTCTTATAGTTATCGAGTTATTGGCTTGGATTCGAGTAATCCTAAGGCAATTTTCGGGTGAAAGGAAAATGATTTCGGAACTTTAAGGAAATATTTTTAGCCAATCAGAGGAGAGTTCGGTTTTCTCGCTCTAAGCCTCTCACGTTAGTGCTTATTGGCTATTAATCGTAGTCCAATGGACAGTCTGAGTTTAGATTGAACTTTGGACTCGGTTTCCGCGACTTGGGAAGGAAGGAATATGGGAATTGCCTGCTATCGAATACATCACATATGAGTCTTATTATCATACTTAATAATCGGAATTGACAAAATTAACTTAACTAACGCAGTTCTACCCGTTTCCTACCTACGAAATAATCTTTATTACGAATACAGTCTTAATCGAATTCTTATGCTATTTTACATATATTTCGACGCGTCGCTAACATTTTGTCCCCGCAGTCGAAGACTCCTGGTGCATGGGTTGCGACGCGATGACCGCCAGCCTGCAGCTGGGCCTGCGTAGCGTCCCGTGTCTCGTTCTGATGTCAGCGGAGCGGACCCGTCCATCGGGTCCCGGGTAGGTAGTCTCGACGACGCCTCGGGGCCACACGCTGCGTGGACCATTGGGTTCAGCGACGATGACCACATCGCCTGGTTGAAGTTGCCGCCCTCCGTCGTGGGACGACTTCCTCGGTGCCAGTAGAGGAAAGTACTCTTTGGTCCAGCGCCGCCAAAAGTGGTCGGCAAGCGCTTGGGCCATCTTCCATTGCTTCTTCTCGTTCTCGTCGTAAACGCCAATCATCGGTAGGTTAGCGTTATGAAGAAGTAGAAAGTGTGCTGGAGTCAAACTTTCTTCGGAGTCTGGATCGACGTTGACATGTGTAAGTGGTCGTCGGTTGACGATATTCTCTATCTCGGCGAGTAGAGTTTCGAAAACTTCGGGTTTCGGTGCTCGTTCGTTGAAAGTGTAGGACATCGCTATCTTAACTGTCCTTATCATTCGCTCCCACGCGCCCCCGGCCGAAGGATTGCCAGGTGGGATGAATTTCCACTCCATTCGGTTCTGAGTGGCGTAAGTTTGCAGTACAGGCAGCCATTGCCGGTACGCCTCACGTAGTTCCGTCGCCGCCGCCCTGAAGCACGTCGCGTTATCGCTGTACATCGTCCTGGGCCATCCTCTTCTCGCGGCGAATCTTCGTAGTGATAGTAGCGCGCTGTCGGTTGAAAGACTGTGCACGCTTTCAAGGTGAATAGCGCGCGTCACTAGGCACGTGTATAGACACACCCAGCGTTTTTCTCTGCGCCGTCCGATCGTGACGAACATCGGTCCCATGTAGTCTTGTGCGGTGTGAGTGAAGGGACGTTGATACGCCTGTAGTCGCTCGGGCGGGAGATCGCCTAAGGGCTGCGCTCTCGGTGTTGCTCGTCGTAGTGTGCATAGCGCGCAGTTTCGAGCTACAGACTTCACGGTCGGCCGCAGATGTAGTATCCAATATTCTTGTCGCAGTTCGTTGATTACTGCTTCGTTGTGAATGTGCGCTGATCGTCGGTGAGCTCGCAGGATGAGTAGACGGGTGAACGGCTCGCGGCCATCCAGTATTATCGGTTGTAGCGCGGTGTACAATACTGGAGCGCTGCCCAGCCTCGTCTTCATGCGTAACACGCCGTCATCGCCTAGCTCGGGTGCCAGGTCGTATAATCGCGATTTGCGATCGATGAGCCTATTCTGGCTTAAGGCTCGAAGCTCTTCGGGAAAGCTTCGTCGTTGACTGTATTGCAACCACATGTGTTCTGCCTTTCTCAAATGTCTGACTTGTAGCTGCAAGGCTCTATTCTTCGTTCTCATTTTCTCGATGAATAGCAAGACGTTCGCTGTCGCGTTCAACAGTCTGTCGTAACTGCTAAATCGTCTCACGTCTGGCAGTACGCTCGAAGGGTCTGGCTTCGCTGAGATGATCGCCAGTGATGTCTCGGTTGACGGCCTCGCCTTCCTCTCAGGCAGGTCGTCTGTTCGATTCGATGTGTGACTAGGCCATGATGTCTCGGGTCCATAGAGAAAGCGCGGTCCTTCGTACCACTCGTCCTCGATGCGCACGCTCTGCGCTGGTTGACATCTCGTCGCTCGATCTGCGGGGTTCTGAGCGGTTGGTACATACCTCCACGCGTCTCTATCTGTTTTCTCGGCGATCTCCGCAAGTCGGTGTGACACGTACGGACGATAGTTTCGCGCGTCATCGCGAACCCATCCGAGAACAACCATGGAATCTGTCCAATAAGTCACCTTTGTCACAGGATAACGCTGCTCGCGTAAAATTGTCTCCGCCAGCCGCACGCCGACGACTGCTGCGGTTAATTCGAGCCTGGGAACTGTCATTACCTTTAGCGGGCAAACTCGGCTTTTCGCTATAGCTAAGCTCACTTGCGTTTCCTCCTCGTCGTTCGATACTCGCCAATAGGCCGCCGCGCTGTAGGCCTCGGTCGATGCATCACTGAAAATATGCAGTTCTCTTCTAACTGCACCGGTGGGCGTGGCGTATCGTCGGGGTATTCGCAGCGCGGACACGTCGCTCAGTGCCCTCAGCCACCGGAAAAAGTCCTCCGCTTCCTCCGCCGGCAGCCGCTCGTCCCAGTCCGTGCCCTTTGTCCACACACGTTGGAATATGATCTTAGCGCTTATCATATACTGCGCTATGAGGCCTAATGGGTCGTAAACTGACATTACGGCACTCAAAAGTTCCCTTTTAGTGGGCGATCGCTCGTACCTTTTCACGTCGTCTGGCACTCGTAGCATTTTCGTGTTGTACCCCAGCGTATCCGTCTCTGGGTCCCACGTCATTCCGAGGACGGTCTGTTGCTTTTCTCCGAGATGAGAAGGTCCCGTCGCTCGCTCCTCCGGATCGATGTTTTGCATTAACAACTCGCTGTTGCTAGCGTAGCTGCGCAGCCGAAAGCTAGCCTCCGCGTGTGCTAGTCTCACCTGTGTCGCTGTTGATATGAGTTCCCGTTCTGTCTCATATGATGCCACATAATCGTCCATGTAGTGATTATTATGGATATCGTAGACCGCGTCCGGATAGCGATCCTTGTTGTCCGTCGCATTCCTATTCCGCACCGAGTGTGCGAGAAAAGGAGAAGAGATGTTACCGAAACATACCCGGTTTAGCTGGTACGTCCACGGTGTCACGTCACGCCGCGATCCCCTCCAGATGAAGAGCTGACTATGCCGATCCTCTCTTCGCAGCTGTATTTGAAGGAACATTTCCTGTATGTCCGCGGTGACGGCGAATTCCCACTCACGGAATCGAAGTAGTATCCCCAGCAGGCTCTGTAGTAAATCCGGTCCCGCGAGGATGAAATCGTTCAATGCACATCCCTGACTTTTCGCGGCGCAATCGAATACAGCGCGATACTTTCCTTTATTTAAATTGTAGACGCTGAAATGGGGCAGAAACCACATCCGATCTGACTGCGGTGGTTCCATGATGCGCTCTGCGTACCCCTTTTCCAGAAGCTTGTGTATCTGTGCTTGATACTCGTTGGCGAAGTCAGGATCTCTCGACATGCGGGCTTCTAGATTGCGTAATCTCGCCTTCGCCATGTTGAAACTCGGTGGCAGCTTTATGTCGTCGGCAGCCCATAGTTGGCCGACTTCGTATCTCTGTCCTACCTTTTTTACTGTTCGTTCGAATGTATCGATCGCTCGCTGGTCGTCGGGTCGAATGTTGTCCTTTGCCGTTATGCCAAGCGCCTCGACTGCCCAGTGTTTCTTGACCTGCTCCACGAGATCACTGTCGTCACTGTGGCAGTGCATCACGACCTGCTCGTTATTTGGTACATACCTCGGCATTCGCCCGAAGAAAACCCATCCTAACGAGGTTTTAACTGCGCACGGCTCGTCCTCGCCGCCCTGCCTCACCTCCGTCGGGTTTATAAGATGACTGAAGTCTCCGCCTATTAACATCTGCGGCACGCCCATGCCCGTGTAGCACTCGTCGCCCAAGTCCGCCAGATGTTCGTATTCCAATAGACGCTTCTTATTTAATGACTGCGAGCGTATCCCTAGTCCGTCTACCGTTTTTAGGGATATATCGTATGTCAAGCCGCCACGAGCGGGGCTTACTTTAGCCTTGACCGTCTGTGTCACTGAGCTAAGTTTCAACCGCTGAATACCTCTTATGCATAGCGGCTCGTCTTGACCGACCGCGCCGATCTCGTCCGCGACGTCCTGGTCGATCATTGACAAGGTGGATCCATCGTCAAGGAAAGCGAAGATATGCGCCGTTCCCTTTGGACCTGATACGGTTACGGGTAGTACCTTTAGCAGCACGCTGTAGTCCGGTGTTGACGACACGTACACGCGGGCGTCGTTCTCGTCGTCCGCAGCTCGCGGCTCCGTCGTGTCCGCTGGCTCGGCCGATGACGTCACTGCTGACGATGTAGGTACTGACCTGATTTCTTGTGTTAGCACCATAGCCGTATCCTCACGCACTTCCTGCGGCGAGTCCGCATGAAGCAGTCGATGGTGTACGTGAGGACAGCCTGCAACGCCGCACGCTTTGGCCTTGCATTGTGTTTTCATATGCTTCGCGTCGATACAGCGATAGCATATACGATTTAATTTCGCCCACTCCCATCTAGCGCCCACGGATTGGGCGGCTAACTTGCGGCAGTCCGGCGTCGGGTGACCGCCACCGCAGAACAGGCACGTCGTCGAACGGGATGTTGTGGCTTGACGTGTCGCGTACGTCACTTTCTGCACCTCGTGTTGACGTCCTGTGGGAGCTCTCGGCGGGTTGTGCGTTGCGGATATTTTCACGCGAGCGCCGGCTGCGCGCGCGTGCGGCACTGATAACGGCGCCTGCGCTCGCCTCGGGGCGGCGCGGGCGTGACAGAAGGACATCTCCTGTTCGCTCTCCTCCATGAGGAAATCCGCCAACTGCAGAATCTCCGGGTCCTTGCTGTCTCGATGTTTCTTCGCGTAGTCGCACCATCTGCTTCGAAGATGCGGCGACAACCTGTCCGTAACCTCTCTGATGAGCATGGGGTTATCGGCATAGTGCCTTCGATCGATATCCATAACTGTAGATACCACGTTCATTATTTTTATCGCGAAAGTGTTGAGGTCGTTCGCGGTAGGCCCCAACTGCGGCAACTTTCGCAGGTCGTCAATCGCCTTGTCTAACAATACCTCGCTGCGTCCAAACTGCTTTTTCAGTATTCTCACGATCATATCGGGTCTGGTGGCTGTCGATAACACGTGAGACACACACGTCTTTGCGTCCCCGCGTAAAGCCATCCTGAGCCGCGCCACGTTCTCGTAGTCAGTAAACTTATACCGCTTCGATGTCTCTGCGTAGGTATTGTAGAAACTTCTCCACTCGCTGACGTCTCCGTAGAAATGCGGCAGCTCGAATATATCCTTCGGGGCTGGACGGGCCGCCATCTGCATCCTCTCGAACAGGTGCAGCATGGACTCTGCTACAGTACCTTCGGTGGCGCGCGTGTGCGCCGTGTGCGGAGTACGCGCGTCCAGCTGTGGCGACGTCGATCGCTCGCGACGCGCCGGCGGCGTCGTCGATCGCTTGCGTCGCTCCGGTGGCGATATCGATCGCCTACGCGACTCCGACGGTGGCGATATCGATCGCCGATATACCTGGCGGTCCGGTGAGAGGCCTCGAATATGCCGCTCCGCCTGCGCAGGTCGTCTCGGAGTCTCGTACTTGGGTAGAGGTTCGTTGGTTAACCTCTTACAAATGGGTTTTGACGTCGCGTCTCGCGAGTTCTCTAGCCATTCGTCTAATCGATCTTGATTCGAATTCCGCACGCTACCAGCAGATTCGTGCTCGTCTGCGCTATCCGCATTAGCGCGGATCTGCAGTTTTCTGGCGTCTAGCCGTTTACGTACCATGTCCGCTTCTAGCTGCAACTCCCTCCGGGATATCTCCGCTAGCCGTTCGCTGGCCTCGAGCTCCGCCTGAGACAGCTGCGCTTCTATCACAGTGCGACTGCTCGCATGTGATCTGACGGACTGAGCTTTAATAATTGGTTTATTTACCTCCTTGGTAGTTTCCTGCAGCGACTTTCGTTTCTCGGTAGTTCTGTCTATGACGGCAGCCTTGGGATGTCTAGCTGGGATCGGCGTGGGTCTGGAACGACGCCGTAACCGCTTGGCTAAATCCCTTCGCCATAGCAATGTCGTGTCGTAGGACGGTGACCTCGGTGTCTCTACGGTTAATCCATACCTGAGCGTGCTGTTAGCTGTCGCCGCGCCCATCGGTTGCGCGCCGGCGACGCTAAGCCCTTCCGTTACGCCAGCGGGTCCGGAGGGAGGTGAGGGAGGGCGCGCCGCGTCGGCGCCCATCGCCCTCTCAGCGCTTGCGCGTGCGGCCTCTCGTTCGCGGGCCGCCGACGCGCCTTCGTCGAGTAGTTGCTGCCTCTCCTCTTCGCTCGTCACTGACGCAGCTCGGTTGGACCTGGACCTCGTCCTTACCATCCTGTCGTCGCTCATGACAGGTACGTCGCTGTAGACCCGTAGTCCGCACGAAGATCCGGCTCGAAGGACCAGAAACTGTTGCAGACCGCGTCCGCAAAGCTTCCTATCGACGGCTCGAAGTGGAGAGAATGTGCTGGAGCTCGTGCGACTCACTCTTTCGTCCCGGGCCTGTACCTTGAGCTTCGATGTCGTCCTCAGCAATCAACCGTACCGATTATGATTTTGGATTAAACTAACTAAAAAACGAATCAAATCAAATGGTTTATATTTACAAAAATCAACGACTCTAATTTTAACGCGGTTATAAAAATACTCCTAAGCTAATATCCTAACTTGATCCTAACGAAACGCTCGGTACGGACGATACGTCGCGATGCTGTCGTTTTCTGCTGCTGCCGCTACCCGTCGTGGAGGGTGGCTGGCTGCTGGCTGTAGGCTGCTAGCTGCTGGCTGTAGGCTGCTTGTAGTAGGCTGCTGGCTGCTGGTTTTCCTTGGAGGCTGCTGGTTCTTCTTGTTCCGGTCGAATTCGAATGTCCCATACCGAGCGATCGTTCCTTTTATACCCCTTTTCAGAATGCGCCTACGCTTCACGGAAAGAAACATTTCAATTTATTCGCCCAATCACGACTCGGCTGAGCGCGAGGCTCCGTGCGATAGAGAGGTAAATAATTGCGCCCGATAGGCGACGGATGGCGCGTCGTGATTGGTCGAACGCGTTACGGCGCTCGATTACGTGAATTTAACGCTATCATTTTTCGTTCAAATCCTAATTACTTATAAACTAATTAGGCTATCGCTTCGAAATTACGTAACAATGCACCTGACACTAGGGTCATTCACCTCGAGTGGAATGCACCTGCGTTTGTTTACGTTTTTACACAATAGAAGAGGTGATTAGCCGTTCGGGCCATACAATAGACTGGTTTCTCAGCTTGCCTTGAGCTCCATTGTTATCGATAACGGCATATTACTATGGAAATGTAGGTTATCGTGTTACGTAAGTTCCCAGCTACGTTTTAAAACTATTTACATCTTCATATGTCTTATAGTTATCGAGTTATTGGCTTGGATTCGAGTAATCCTAAGGCAATTTTCGGGTGAAAGGAAAATGATTTCGGAACTTTAAGGAAATATTTTTAGCCAATCAGAGGAGAGTTCGGTTTTCTCGCTCTAAGCCTCTCACGTTAGTGCTTATTGGCTATTAATCGTAGTCCAATGGACAGTCTGAGTTTAGATTGAACTTTGGACTCGGTTTCCGCGACTTGGGAAGGAAGGAATATGGGAATTGCCTGCTATCGAATACATCACATATGAGTCTTATTATCATACTTAATAATCGGAATTGACAAAATTAACTTAACTAACGCAGTTCTACCCGTTTCCTACCTACGAAATAATCTTTATTACGAATACAGTCTTAATCGAATTCTTATGCTATTTTACATATATTTCGACGCGTCGCTAACAATAATCAAACTATGGAAAGCCTGACCAGAAATATATTACTAGTAGCTTTTGCCCGCGGCTTCGCTCGCGTTAGAAAGAGACAAAAAGTAGCCCATGTCACTCTCCGTCCCTTCAAGTATCTCCACTTAAAAATCACGACAATTCATCCCTCCGTTTTGCCGTGAAAGACGGACAAACAAACAGACACACACACTTTCCCATTTATAATATTAGTATGGATTGTCAGGAGGGCGCTGTTATTCTGATGTATGGGATGACCGTTCACTTTAATATGAAGAAAATAGTTCCAATGAAATTATTTTCCGGTCTGGGGGCCGATTTTTGAGTCTCACTGTCACTAAAATACCGGTTGAAAACGGTGAATTGCCTATTATTTTCAGTGACAATTTTCTGAATTCGAACGCCGTGAGATTCAAAAATCGGCCCCCAGGCTTTATAATCTAAAGCAGTGTAAAAATAAGTGACAGAACACAAAGTTCAAAGGTAAAGAAGAAACCCACTAGACAAATACACTTCCACAGCTCTAAAGTGCATCTTACAAGCAGCCAGGGTCCGTAGAAGGATTAAAATGTATTATTTATAAAGTAGACGTCTCCGAGAGTAGGCATTGTCGCCCCGCGGCTAAGGGCGTTTGTACATGGGACGCACGAAGCAGCGAAATCAGCGAGATTACTTAGATATTTACCGCGTGTTCGGGAATTTTGAATTTAAAACACGTTATTTCTACATGTCATACATTAGGAATGTAACTGTACAGATGTTTTGCATAATATTGTATGATTCGTATGTAGGTACCTATTCAGTCAACACCTCATATATCGAATTTAGATCGATACAACACTTATATGAATGTCTATTGAGACTGGCTCAAAAAGTAAAAAGTACTTATTTACTTACATTCGTCTGTTTCCGTGAAAACACGACATAGAAACATTTTGTAATAATGTGTAGGTAATATTATAAAAAAAGCTTATGATTAATTTTATCACTTATACAATATACTTCCCGAGTTCTTATAATGCTTCTCGTATAAATAGTGACACCTTCTTGCCTATATTGAACGTATACCTACTGAAGTTCAATTATATAATTATATCAAACATATCTGCGTTGCTACTTCTTAATAAATTATGTATATTTTGTGCTAACGATATGTCTATGGCTCGTCTTTTGCAAACTTATTACAAACAGCTGGCGGCGCTAATTGGTAATACATGAAGATTTGCATTTTACTTTGTCTCGAAACCCTCGTAGAGGATTCCGTTTACAATGCCGTGGCACTTACACCGTGTCCAATAAGTCCGAATACTCAAATTTTACCTCAGTTCTAAAGATATAGGGATCACAGGCCATCAAATTCTTATTTAAACTAAAGAGTATATTCCTCTTAATAAAATACAAGCACAAAGTACATGAAATTTCCGAAGTGTCTAAGAAAAACAAAGAGGTAAAGTGCCAACAAAATACTTGCTCGGCACGCAAGTGTCGAGTTATTTTTTATAAGGAGAATCTGTATGTGATAAAACAGACGCCACGTGTCCAAAATAAACTATTATGGGTACCGAGGATAGATAACGTTCCGGGCAACTAGAAAAATGTACCTAGGTTCCAGAGCTCACCATCGGCCCAGGTGTGGGATGCAGTATGTAAGCGAGGTAAACTACCTTCAGTACTTACAGATAAAAGCGTTAAAATCAACGTTTTTTTCTTTAAAACCAAGGTTTTGGAGAAAAAAATGCCTTAAAGTTAAAAAGGATGCTTGGGAATGAGTATCATGTGTCCCAACAAGACGCAACTCCAGCACATTCGGCAAATGGTATTCTAGCGTAGTTTCAGACTAATTTGGCAGTTTTTTATCCGAAACATGAGTGGCCACCCAGGCCTCCTGGTTTAGGCATATTAGACTATTTTGTATGGTCATACATGCTTTGAAGACTAAATTTTTATAAAATCATAAACCTAGATCATTTCAAAAAGGTTATCGAGAGTATTTGAGATGAAATGTGAAGAAAACGGTGCGTGCCGCGTGTGATCCGTTTGAGAAGCGTTTGAGGCTGGTAAACAAGTTAATGCTGGAGTTATTCCAAAACATTTATTGTGAATGTAGTAAATAAGAGTGCCATTCATAAAATATAATAATAATGTAGTAACTATTTGTTCATTTTGTTTTATTGGCTATTTGTGCTGTATTCAAACTTATTGGACACGGTGTAGATGTCTCAGATGCCGCTACTCAGACAATTTACAAGTCAATAAATCAAGGAGACACTTGCTGGCTTAATGTCCAACAATATTCCTTCATAACTACTATTCTAGATAGTTGTCTACCTGTTTCTCAAGTCTATGATTTATTCATACATTTACAATTAGTAGCTGCGGTGATAACGTTATAGAGAAAGTGGAATTACTTCTTGGTCTTGTCGTAATTACGTTAGTTGAGCAAAAGTTGCCTGACTTATACAGATAGCAGTTCCATTATTGACTTATACAAATTGACCGGATTGGAAAGAACAATCTTTAGGGGTGTCCAAACTTACTACGAGTGACTTTTTAATACAGGATGTTTCAATGAACGTAATACAAAACATGTGTTTCAAACTCGTCTTCCTATTGCTAAAACACTTTATTAGGGCGCGTGTTGTTAAACTAGTTAATAATCATTAATATCATTGTTTTCCTACACCCTGTTTTTTTGGTCACAACATGTTTACATTGGTTACCCTACCTAGTTAGGTTGTTAAGAGAAAATAGTTCGAACCTAGTTTTGTAGTATAAACTCACCTTTTTGTTTATCTAGACTGACATTTTATGAATAAAATGCATTCTAACATGTTACCTGTCACAATAATCACCACCTTGATAACTGTTAACCCTTCGTCTGTTTCTGTCCAAAAATTGTCATTAAACAATTCGTCACTACTTTTAAAAAAAACCGGCCAAGAGCGTGTCGGGCCACGCTCAGTGTAGGGTTCCGTAGTTTTTCGTATTTTTCTCAAAAACTACTGAACCTATCAAGTTCAAAACAATTTTCCTAGAAAGTCTTTATAAAGTTCTACTTTTGTGATTTTTTTCATATTTTTTAAACATATGGTTCAAAAGTTAGAGGGAGGGGGACGCACTTTTTTTTCCTTTAGGAGCGATTATTTCCGAAAATATTAATATTATCGAAAAACGATCTAAGTAAACCCTTATTTATTTTTAAATACCTATCCAACAATATATCACACATTGGGGTTGGAATAAAAAAAAAATATCAGCCCCCACTTTGCATGTAGGGGGAGTACCTACCCTAATAAAACATTTTTTTTCCATTTTTTATTTTTGCACTTTGTTGGCGTGATTGATATACATATTGGTACCAAATTTCAGCTTTCTAGTGCTTACGGTTACTGAGATTATCCGCGGACGGACGGACGGACGGACGGACGGACGGACAGACAGATATGGCGAAACTATAAGGGTTCCTAGTTGACTACGGAACCCTAAAAACTTGTATCTTCGTCTGTCAATGAAAAGAAACTTGTAGTAGGTATATGTATGGAATGCATATAGACTTACTGCGTTTTAACTTTGAGGAGCAGCGTGAGATACGAGATTTTTTAAAAGTAGTGACGAATTAACTTCGATATATTTTTTTAAAGTCCAACACCTTATGTTAGGATCCTTATCAAACACAGACAAAGGGTTAAGACACCTACAATTGACCTATAGCAAGACATGTCATGATGTCACAATGAGTGACCATCACGCTTCGAGAATTGGATTTATTAATTTTGTTAAAAAATTAGCAAAAATTACGTAGATTTTTAAGACGGATACGTGCATTATATTCTTTGTCGTTAATAGAGCCGGAATCACTTATTTTGTATTAACGTTCATTGAATATATCCGTTTAGTTATGACACAAAGAAACGCGCTACTCCCCTTTTGGCGTCAACGGCTACTATTAAATTTGCTGTCACGGCGAACAATGTAGACCCTTTGGGCGCCATCGAAATTAAGTTACATATCGGACATATCCAAAATAGATTTAGCGCACGCATGACTGATGGTACGTCGACACTAACGACACAATGATGTGGCGCGACCCTGTAGCGCAATTTTTTATCGCATGGATAAATTAGTGTTGTAAGGGAAAACATCGACAAATCCAAGCAATAATCTCCTACAGTATTGCGGCAACAGGATTTAACTTACAAACTTTGCAAGGAGGTATTTTTTTGTGATTAAGTTTATTTTAAACAAAATTGTTACCGACTCGCGGTAACACGATACTTACTTAGTATTTTATTAATTCATATAACGTCAGAACGTTACGTATTTTCCGAAATAAATAACTAAAATTATTTCATTTCATACTCTTCAACGGGTTGAGCAATTGCTTACTTTGCTTAGCCGATTTTTTTCCCAAAATGATATACACCGTGTTTTTTTTTGTTTTCCGTTAAATTCCACACGTCGTTAGGTTCATTATCAGGAACCAGCCTGTAGGTATATCACTTTTAGTTAAATTCGCAAAAAAAAACATCATTTTCATACATTATAAATGAATTTATTATTGTGAGAGATCCTTAAGAATAACATTCAAGTTAGTGTCAGGTGATTGACGGCACATGTCAAAATAAATAACATTAGGAATTGGTAAAGGCACGTGTCCAGTAATTATCTTTATTTTTTCACTAACTCGATAACCGTAAGAGTTGAGACGCTAGTTTCTTAGAGAAGTTAATTTTATTTGATCTAAAGAACCTTACCTTAAAGTTAACGGAATTCAATAAAAACACGGTGTATAATATTCCGAAACACTTATGAACGAAAAATGTACCATTAGTTATTGTTTTAATGAAGCAGAGCAGCTGTAGATAAAATAATTCATTAAATTGACTTAACATAGTAAAGCCAAAAATAACAAATGTTATCGATATAAATGTAATTTGTCGTTTTAATTTCAAACATTGAGAGGTATCGCAACACTACGCGGAATAGGATCATTAATCCATGCAGACGCGTCGCAGTAGGCGAAATTAGGTAAAAAATTGAATATTAAGCACACCCCATTAGAGGGCGCCTGCAAGATGGATGGCTACCCTTGCTGGATACAATTCGAATATGACAGGTGAGCAATGTGCAGCCTCGCACTTGACTCTGACTGGCTATCATTTGTTTCAGACCGAGAAATATATGAAGGTTTTTTTAGAACGCATTAAGGGCTGATATGAAGAGCTAAGAGGGATTTTACAGATGCGTACTATTTCAAACCTGGAATTCTTCTTGCTTTGTATCAGTCCCGATTATGCTAGAAAGCCGTTTACCATAATATGAGTAGATATTATAAGTTGAAACAACGTAAATTACGCGACTTTAAAAATCATTCTGACGCAAAGATGCAAAATGACAGACCACCGAACTTCTTGAAACAGGCCCATAGTGAAGCTTATCTAGATTTAATGAGCACATTGCGTTACGCTCCAAAGAAGAAAGCACTTTACCTTTTAGATCAATGCAAAGACGTTGCTCTACGCTCCACACTGACGTCACTCACACGACATTTTAGAGTTCCATTACGATTGGATCCACGCAAGCAAAGGTCGTACTCGCATACTATCCGTAATACAGTCTCCTGGGAGTCTGGCAATCAGAGGCAACACTCGCGGCTCGTTCCAAAACCATTACGGGTAAATTAAGGTGGATTCCACACTCGTATGCAAATTCAGGTGCTATGACACCTTCGGTGACGCCTCGGTAAATAAAATTCCTCTGAGAATATTCTCGAGGCATAAATTCTTGTAAGGGTTTGTGAAGATTTTATGCAAAGATTTGGAGCGGTGTGTTGTGTAGTTATTTATTCACCTGTCGTGTTATAAATCTTGTGGACCTATTCTAAATCTATTGTAATCTACTGCATTTTCAAATGTTTTTCGCAGAACATGCTAAATAAATTAAATGACACAGAGTTAGAAAAGTAACGAAAAACTATTTATCATTATAAAAGCTTTCTTTTGCATTGCTATTTAGGCTTAAGTACGCTTTTTTCCGAAGTTTCTATTTTTAAGTAGTAAGCCGTACTAGTATGAAAAAAATAATTTAAAAATATATTAGGTAAATAAATACACTGCATATCATTTTGTTTCGATGAAACTGAAAACGCTTCGAAGCAACTCAAGCATTATCGTATAAGAATAAGATGGCTTGCTACATTACACCTGTTTTGGATGTCGAGACTTTGAAAACGATCCACAAAAGGGCGAGGCTGGTGAAATGTCAGTGACAAAGCCGTCTCATAAGTACACTCCCACAACAAAACAATATAAATATAAAAACACTGAATTGGTAGGTATCAGAAATGACACTGTATCGGAGACTGCGCTTCTGTTTATGTATCTCAAAATCAATATTTACGTTGTTCGAACATTATTTCTTAATAAAATGTCCTAAAATGTATGTAACTGAGTTTGTAAACTAAAAGTTAACAATCTTTGCTCTTGGTAAAAGGTCAATTTGTTTCACTTTTTCCATTTTCTTAATAGCTTCTTTAATGTCGCATTAATTTGCGACGTTACAAAAAGGTAGAACCAATATTTTGATCCCCCGAGGAGCGAGCATTTATTTTTGTTTTACCTGTCGCATTTTTTAAACAATAAAACTGTCACGTCCCGTAATAAAATCTAAGCAATTAATACTAAAATACCAATTAGTGTAGCAGGCGTCCATCAACGGCAGGGGATGGAGCCGCAATCAATCAAGGGCCGGCGACCCAAAACGGAGGCTAACCCGCCCACATGCATAATGTATGAGCCTTCACACGACTCTTAACCGCTGAGATATCAAATTCAACGCTGAATATGAGCGGGAAAAGCCACTGTGTGCTTAAAATTGCTTAATTATTTCATCCTAAGTAAACATGTATTAGTCAATTGTATTTTGTTGGTTTTTGCAAGCATCGACATTATTAAACACAATAGCACCAGCGTACTTAGATAGAAAGTAAACTCACGTCTGTATTCTCAAAAGTCAATAAAACAAATGCCAAAAATCACAATCATGAAACTGCCCAAGTTCAGTGTCACTCTTGGCAACTAAGAGGTTGAAAAAAATGAAATTGTGGTATGGGAGTGACAGATGCTGCCCTATCGTCTACATCACAATTGAACCCATCTCCCACAGTCAACTTCTACGAGGAAAGGAGGTGGTGACATTCTTAACCCATCAACACACCTTACATACCTACAATCTTCATAGCATTATTGCCCAGTCTCATGACAGCCTGATGGCGTCTACTTTGGCAACTTATCTGAAGATTCGGTTGAATCACTAGTTTTTTGAAAAGCGACTGCCATCTGGCCTTCTAACCCAAATAAACCCTATTGGGATTACTCTGGTTCCCTCATGATGTTTTCCTTCAGCGAAAATTGAAACTATTTCACTATTTAAATTCAAATGACCTTTATTTTTAACCGTCGCCTCATATCTCAAGAAGGACGGTTATCAAGTCGTCTGTATGTTTTTTTTTTTATTATTTTTATTTTTTTTAATGTTTGTTCCTCGATATCTCCGTCGTTTCTGGACCGATTTTGAAAATTTTTTTTTTGGTTGAATGTATATGCATACAGATTGGTCGCATTTTTCTCAGAACCCAGTTCTGATGATGGGATCCTGGAGAAATCGAGGGAACTCCTCGAATCTGAAAGGCATACATATGGTGATTTTTGTGTTTTTAAAGGAACAGCATGCATTTAGGTACGGAACAGCGACATTTGGTGCAGTGGGACTGCTGATGATGGCCAGAACGGAACTCTTCAAATCTGAACGGCACGCTTATAGTGACTTTGGTATTTTTATAAGAACAGCATGCACTTTCGTCCAGAACAGTGACATTTGGTGCAGTGGAATTGCTGATGATGGTCAGAACCGAACTCCTCAAATCTGAACGGCACGCTTATAGTGACTTTGCCATTTTTATAAGAACAGCATGCGCTTACGTCCAGAACAGTGACATTTGGTGCAGTGGAACTGCTGATGATAGTCAGAACCGTACTCCTCAAATCTGAACGGCACACTCATAAGTGACTTTGGTATTTTTGTAAGAAAAGCATGCATTTAAGTTCAGAACAGTGACATTTATTTATTTAGTTATGTTTGTTAAGCATATTGAGTTTTCAAGTCAAAGTTTGTCAAGCTTCGATTTCTTATAATATAATATATCGATTCATGAGGAATTGAGGAAACTCCTCAAACCTTAACGTTATACGTATATTCATTTGTGTTGCCATCTAATAATTAAAGCATTAAAAGCAGTTTTAAAAAATACCTACACATTTCTACATAATCCAACATTCGCAAGTAACTTTCACCAGAACCCGAAAGGCGACGGTTTTTTTTTTTAAATTATTTCTTTTATTTAATACATGTGATAGGTAGTCTACCTACCGTGTTTCCCCGAATGAGGAGTTATCTAAACAGCAGCAGCGTTATTGGATGAGGCACGCATGGTTGCGCCACGGGCAGCGGGGCCGGAGATACGCGGCTTATAATAAAACAATATTAATTATCAGACGACGCTCCACTGCATCCTTTGTTCCGCTCAGTCTGTGGAGCTAGGGTTACCGAATTTGGAAATTCAAATAATAATGCTGACTAAAGAACAACGTGCAGCAAGAGAAACACTATAGATACAGGACACTTCAAGAAAGCTGGCCACGAATAGAATAAACGAAACTTTGGTTGTATGAGTGACACCTGTATGGGCGTGCAGTCGTAACTGTCAAGAGCCACTATTTTATTGATTAATCTGTCACACAGATAGATTTTCATTTATTCATTCGTTCCATATATTTCTCCCAGCTCTTGTGAATTGACCTGTACAAGTAGACTCTTAATTCACTGTATGGAATACTTACATGTGTAGGTTAGGTACCTATTTATGTTTTAAAAGATGTCAGTGACTAGGACTAAGTTGGAGCTTCCAAAATGTCATTGAACTACGTTGGAGCTTCCAAAATGTCATTGAAGTAATCTGCTTTAGGTGAAAACCTTAATAAAGTCACCAGTTGTATGTGTGAGTGACGTGTTCGAATAGAGAACACATATTTAAAATTAGTAACACAAACAAAACAAACGCCTATTCGAACACGTCACTCACACATGCAACAGGTGACTTTCTTAAGTTTTTCACCTATAACATGTTTGTATTCTCAGTTTAAAAATAGTTACGAATTATATTCTAAAATAAAAGGAGTTGAAAATAGGAAACTAATGTATTTTATTACATATTTTATTATATTGTAAAAAAAACCAGGCGCCTGCGTAGTCGCAGGTTTATTATAACACATATAATAAAATACCTACTTATGCAAAAAAAAAACAATTAAGATATTACTAAGTGTGATATGAAAGTGGTTGCCGACCCTACCCGCATCAAGTCGTTTAATAAGAGAGGAATGCGTGCATTAAACCCGCCGTTTTGCAGCTTCCAGTTTAAATAATAATAATATTGGATTTCTATATAAACGCTTCAAAGAAAATACCTTCCTTATGAAATATTTTAACTGGAAGCGGCGATAAATGAGCGGAAAATTGATTTATTCTGGAGTAATGTTTACTTGCAATTTATATTTTTATTAGGTACCTATGTCTTTAATATTGTTGGTAAGTAATTTCAGTTACGAAGTAATTCAGTTTCACAACATTAAATGTGATACCTAATTCAGCAGCCCCATTATGTATTCATTTGAATTTTAAACTCTGATGGTGGAACTGATAAATAAATTTATATGTGACTAGTTTTTGCCCGCGGCTTCGCTCGCGTTAAATTCGAAAATTGCGGAATGATCCGTACAAAATCCCACCCCCCATTTTAGGGAAGTAGGGGGTTAGAAAGAGACAAAAAGTTGCATATGTCACTCTCCATCCCTTCAACTATTTCTAACAAAAAACAGTCCGTTTTGTCGTGAAAGACGGACAAACAAACAGACACACACACTTTCCCATTTATAATTTTAAGTATGGAAATTATGGAATGGATACTTAAGTAGATAGATAGATAGATAGATAGATAAATTCTTTATTCAACCACAAACTTACATGCTTTGCAACACAAAACAAAATAAAGAAAGACGAAATACTAAAAAGACTTAACATAACATTATACAATAAGTACCCAGGTATACCTAAATACATCCGCTGTCTCTTACTAACTGTCAAATTTACGCTTATTGGAGCGTTGCTCTCAGCTCTCAGTCGTTATATTAAATCTGAGAGTATACATTGCTGGGTCCTTCCAAATTTACATAGAAACGACTGGTAAGTCATTCAATATCTTTGTTTAGCTAAATATAACGATTATATTGTTATATATGGTCAATGTTAACCGATTTATATTTTGTTAACATTTTTACTACTTAAATCAGTTTTATTAAACAACAACAAGCAATATTTTATTTTTACCACAGTCAAGGTATGGAAGTTAAATGAAAAACCCAAAAGTAAAGAAGAAGAAAGTTTCCAAGCAAGGAAACGAAGATAATTTGTGTTTTTATTTGGGCCAAAACGCTAAATAGGATTTCAATCAAACTCTATTTTGTTCCCCCTAAAATTGTCAAAGTGGGCGGAGTCAAATCTGTTCGTTAATAAATTTAAATTTATTCGCTATCGCCGCGCGTTAACGCGTTTAAAAAGCGATTAGAACTTATATTGACACAATATGAACTTTTTGCCTCCTTCCCCAGCTGTAATCAAAAACGAGATTATTCAATTTGCGAAGTAATTGAGATACAAAGGCACCAATTTTATTACTTTGCCGTCAGTCTATACAATACAGTATACCTAGAGCTACCTAATACAAAATGTCTGACGTTAAAAATATCTTGAAATGAAAAAGGTTGGTCTCGTTGCATGGAAAAGCGTTATTTACAATGAAAATTAAGATTAAATTTACATTGTTGCTTTTATAGCGTAGGTTCAGAGCGTCTGCTATGGTAAGGTATTCATGAAAGCAAATGTTTAGTCCCAGGGGCGCGCTGCGGAGCGGGAAGCGAGTGCAGTCGCGGCCCAACTTATGATAATTACGTTTAGAATAATCTTCCTGGAGCCAAGCTGGCTGATATAGGTACGGCCACAGGCAATTTACTGGAACGCTTTAATAAACTATACGAAAACTCTGATGTTATAATTTTCGGATTCGTAACATAATCTGTTATATTTTATTTGGTACATTTTTGGGTACATCTTTCCTTTTTTCTTTTGTTTGAAACAATAATTAAGATCAATATGAAAATGAAGATTATTCAGCTTCTACAAACATAGTTAGGTATTTGTTACTTGGTAAAGTGTTAACAAACTATAAACAATTGACGGCTACTACTATTCTAATACGTCTAATATGGTAGCAAGAGAGTGGACTGTTTCACTTTCCTGGTTGTTATAAAGTAAATGCTTAATTTCTTATATTATGAAAAACATTAAGGAAAATGGTCATCATCAGCCATCAATAGGTAATTACTAATTTCAACCACAAGTGGTTGTCAGCCCGCAACATCTACCGGATTAACGACAGAACTTTCCAATTACCTACAAGTAAAATCGGTACTGGTATTTCATACACAATTCTTCACATATTAAAATTGGAAACGAGACTAAATCGCGTACCTAATATAATAAATGTTTACAATTGAGCTCCGACGTTTCGACGACGGCGTTGTCCCCGTGGTTTTGGAGAAGACTGCATTAAAGTTGTCATCTTCTAGCTGTACGAGTTTTTGATTGAAAAATCATAAAGAGCTACACAATATCGCTACCCTTACTCATTGTGTAACGGAGTAAACCACAAACTTGCAAACTCACGTCACTCGCAAAAGCGTAGTTCCAAAGGTTAAGCCCTCAGGGATGGCGGGCGTTTAGTACGGCTGTCACTCAAATTGACGCCAGGACTGACCCTCGCGCCTGAAGCGAGCATTTCCTCGGTGACCACTGGGGAAGTGTGAGGTCTTGACACCTCGTCTTTGGAGTAAGTCACGGGCGATCCGCGACTCATAAATAGCTAGGTATATCGGACCGTACTTTTGCTCAACTGTGTACCAGAATAAGCCAACAAACTTGCAAACACATCGGGCGTTTAGTACGGCTGTCACTCAAATTGACGTCAGCCGGCGTAGCCGAATGGCAATCGTCAGACAGAAATGCAGTTTGGCTCTGTCGCGCCAATACGCAAGAGCG
Organism: Leguminivora glycinivorella; assembly: GCF_023078275.1. Taxonomy (NCBI): domain Eukaryota; kingdom Metazoa; phylum Arthropoda; class Insecta; order Lepidoptera; family Tortricidae; genus Leguminivora; species Leguminivora glycinivorella. The sequence goes on from NC_062971.1 coordinate 22,229,764, forward strand.
ATAGAGATAGATAGCTACGAAATATATTATCGTGAGCGTTTGTGCATTCGGCTACGCACACAGGACTGACCCTCGCGAGCGAGCAAGCATTTCCTCGGTGACCACTGGGAAAGTGTTAGGTCTTGACACCTCGCCTTTGGATTAAGTCATTAGTGAAACGCGGATGTGTCAATGTTTTGCCCTTATTGGCCTGCTTGTCTATGTGTTAGTGAACGAAGAACTACGACACACCCACTGCCAAATGAAAAGTATGGCACGCTAAAGTGGGCGGTCGATGGATGACGGCAGCGTAGATTTTACCTTAAGGTGGCTCGCTTAGGTTACCCGAAGCTCAGGCTGCGTTAGATGGCGTTAATCTTCAAATTACCAGTCTTATTTTTTTTGTGGAGTCGTACAGGCATTTATATACTTTCAATTATGCTTCGCGAACATTTAATATTAAAATTGACGTATTACAACAAACATTCAACTTCTCATTGTAACATTAATCCCCTTAATGTAGATAAATTTACTATTTTACACTATTTCTAAGTACCACTCACACATACAAACAGTGTTTTTGTATTCCTTCTAGTCGATAATTTCACGCGGCGACAGCTTGTTTAAATAGCCTTGCGGTAAATACGTGCCATCGCATGATTTGCATGGAAGTACTGGGTTCGAATCCAGGACTTTTTCTCTTTTTTTTTTAATACTACGTCGGTGGCAAATAAGCATACGGTCCGCCTAATGGAAAGCGGTCACCGTAACCTATGGACGCCTGCAACTCAAAGAGTGTCGCATGCGCGTTGCCGCCCCATTAGAAACCTGTACACTCCCCTTTGCTGCGTGTGCACAGCAAAAAGGAGTGTACAAGTTCAAAGGAGGGTTTGGGTTGCCGACGACTCAAAGGACAATAGACGGAACAAATTAGTTCCGTAAGTCCTCCCGTCGTCAGCACCCCACACCCTCGTTGAGCTCTGGCAGCCTTACTCACCGGCAGGAACACAACACTATGAGACACTATTTTTTGTTTTATTATTATACATAAATGTATATGTACTCGTACAGTAGTTACTGAGCGTTAACCACAAAAAAAATTAAAAACCTATTCTCTTACATGGTAATAATTTTTGGGTTCGTCGAACTCAGAATTTCTAACATAATTATCCTAATCTGATATTTTTAAAAATTCCAAAAAAGTATAGATAAATTTTAGTTTCTAAACTACGATTCGAATGATTTTTTTTTTCTAATTGTTTATTTTCGATGGAGCAAGGGTATTCAAATCGCTTTTGAAATCTTAAATTAGTAAATGAAAATGCAATAGTTAACTGAGTAACGTAATGCTTTAAAAACTCAAGTGGTCTTTTTTTATCTATGGAGTAATTTCGATAAAATATTATATTTAGCGAGGGTATTAAAAGTTGTGTTTTATATCTCAACTTAATAAATAGAAAATCAAAATGACAATAAAAATATCAATAGGTTCTCTAAGATAAAATTGATACCTTCGGCTCTCCATTCTTGCTCGGTCAATAAAAAATACGAAATTTATATCCAAAAAAATACAAAAAGTTAATAGAATCCTGGGAATCGAACGCACCTTCACGGCGTGACAGACGACTGTACACCAACGACGCCATTACATAACACGCTGTTCCCGACGAAATTGGGCTATACATATATAATTAATTAAATATAAATAATAATGTCAAATCCATACTAATATTACAAATGGGAAATGGTGTGTCTGTTTGTTTGTCCGTCTTTCACGGCAAAACCGGAGCGACGAATTGACGTGATTATTTAAGGGGATTTAGTTGAAGGGATGGAGAGTGACATAGGCTACTTTTTGTCTCTTTCTTACGTGAGCGAAGCCGCGGTCAAAAGCTAGTTTATGAAAAGCGGTATAAAGCTGTATAAAGCGGTATAAAGCTGGTTACTCTATAATCTGAAGTGGAAGAATTCGTTGTTTCACCAAAGATAATGTGTGTTTGTTTGTTTGTCCGTCTTTCACGGCCAAACGGAGCGACGGATTGACATGTTTTTTAAGTGGAGATAGTTGAAGGGATGGAGAGTGACATATGCTACTTTTGTCTCTTTCTAACGCAAGCGAAGCCGCGGGCAAAAGCTAGTACAGCACGGGTAGCATGGTCGCGCGACAGACGATAAAATATCAGGCCGTCCCTGTCACACTATTAGTAAGTGCGATTATAGGGACGGCCAGATGTTTTATCATTTATCGCGCGACCATAATTGCCTGCCTGGACCAGATTATATTGATGATATTTATTATTTGTAACCATTTAGTTAATATTATCTTCAGTTACCGCGATAGTTACTCATGAAATAAAAACTATGAAAACGGATTAAATCGCGTATAATGAGTTTAAAATTCATCCCAATGTTTCAAACACTTTACAGCGTTCGTGATCAACGGGTGACTGAGGAAAAATTACAATGTGCAAAAGCTACCCATATTCTTGTATATAACCATTTAGTTGAAGAAAAACATTCACACAACAATAACATAGGTCAACCAGCTCAGTAAATGCAATACTTTACTAATACTATGCCCACACTATGACCTATGTATAATGTATTATACCAGACGTGTAATATTTTATTTTATCAACAAAGGCATAATAAAGGATTGTATTGTATTTTTGTATGAAAATAAAAAATAGGAAAGCAATATAGTAATAGTCAAATATTCCATTAAAAAAATAAAAAATACTTAATAAATCCATAAAAGTTCAAATGATTAAAAAAAACTTCGGATTCGAACCCACGATCTTCTGCATCATAGTCAGTCGTTTGACCGAGACGCCATTTCGATTTACATTAGCAGTGTCGAAATACACGATATGTATCTTTGTTGACAAAATGCGTCATTATTTCTGAGTCTGCTTGAGTTAACTAAACCAATATCTTTAAATAATTACTTGTCAAGAGCCAAATGTCACTGATGACAATGTCAACTAAAAATGCGCGAAATATGACGGCTCTGTGTCTGTACACAAAATTTGGCACGCACATTTACGTAAAATTAATAAAAAAATCACAAGGATTTGTCCATGATTTCTGTATGAAACAATGTATTTCATTCACTACCGCGACGACGGATAATGTATAGTAGATGTATGCGCATATTTTTATTTAGTTGTAGTGTTCGGTGACTAAATAAATGGTAGATGTTTTTTGTATGGAAAGCGAGCCACCGCGGATCAAACAATGCTTCAGAAGTAACTACCATTCTGTAACCGCAGAACAAAAAGAGATCAGTGTATATACATAGAAATTGTGCGAATTACAGAATTACCTTTATTTAGAAAAGTTACGAGTATTTAAAACGTCAGATAGGACTTTTGGTGCGTTATTTCATCTGCTAATACTATTGATGCTGACTGTACCAGACCCAATATGACATTAAATTATTCCATTGCGTCAATTACTAGGTATAAAATTAGACAGTTTAAGTACTTATGTTTCAGTTATATTTAACAAATGTATAAAACTAAATATATTATTACTGCTCGTAATATTTTATTGGACCTATAAAACCAGAACAGAAACCTAAACTCGCTCGAAGTATTACACTTAGAGGTACATCGTTAAGTTGAGAAATCTCTAAGGGAAAGTGTGAAGCCTGATTCAAACTATGTGTGGAACTGGACTATGAAGTTGGTAATTAAACTTGGCTTATGCCCCTTTTTGTCAAGAAGTCAGCTTTGTTCAATTAAATGAGCTTAATCTTAAGATAAGAGGGTTTGTATCTATAATACGAGTATCTATACAAAGATACCTAGAAATGTCTGCATAAGTTGATGATATGTATTTACTGCACCACTTTAAATTGTTTTAATTCGGAGAGTTTTTCTAGAACAATAAAATTATGGCTAGTATAGAAAGTTTAAGCGAAAAACTTTATATTTGTCAGCTTAAGCCATAAGATAAGGGTCGGGGTTACCAAGGTCTAATGTCTATTAACTAGTAAGTTATTTTTAAATATTAACTAAAAATACATTTTGAACTATGCACACTTTTAACTTAATTCCATACATTATTAAACGGCTAATATGCAAAATTAGTGTTTAGTTTCGAATAACCGCCGCCTACAAAATTAATCAGCCCGGGGTGATTATGCAAATGTACTCGAATCGGCGGATTTACCTCATTTGAATTAGGATTAGCGCTGACTGGTGAACTACCTTCTATTTGTAATTTAGGGAAAATGCTTCAATTCGCGACTCGGTTCGGCGCTAATAGACCGCTTGAGACTGAGGTTAGTATTTAGACTTCGCAAAGTAACTTTTCGTGTACCTATTAAGCTTTGGGTACCAGATAAAGCCGATAAAGGTAGGTACTAGGTATAGAACCAGATAGCTGTAGATACCAGAATTGAATGTAAGCAAACTAATGTGCCATTAGAATACACTTTTAAATGTTTTTTTTTTCTATATAATTAAGGTTAAGGGAGGCAAACTCAAACGGGACGATTTCGACATCTTCATGATTAACTGACCATAGATAGTAAATACTGCAACGGTAGCTGTGGAAATCACAGACGAAGGCCTAATATGCCCTGTGTGCGGAGCCAAACGCGCAAACGCTTCACGAAACGCTCACGAATCGTGAAGTGTTTGGGCTTTCGGCTACGCAAGTACGCAGTTACGCACACAGCAGTGAGTCGCAATAACAGAATAGTAATAAAATATAATATTTTAATTACGTTATGATATAATTCTAAATAAATTATTGAAAACATTTAATTTAAAATGTTCGAAAGACGCCTACGTACATTCTTGGATAAGTAGTTATCATTTATTAGGTGGCGAACAAGGGGTAAGGTTTCGTATAAATGTGAACCCTCGTCTCGGTCTGAAGCAGCGGTCAAGAATGTACAGACCGATTGTCGTTCGTCTTAGAGAGCCGTAACTAATAACGGATAGTGCAAAATATTTATTTGTTCCATTTGGTGACGGGCTAAAAATTTCACCATTCCTTTTCGTAATGGGTGTTGTAGAAGTCGACATTAGGATACGCGTTCAATTGTGGTGTGGGTGCCCTTAGTATTGAAACTTGAGCGGTTTCTTGTGCTCTGCCTTCCCCTTTTATTTGTCTTTTTACGTGGCGAGCAAGGGTTAACCGCACTAACCGCAGTACCTAAAAGTAATATGCAATCAGAAGCAATTTCATAATAAGAGTAGTGTAGGCGACGGAACTACCAACCTCCGTGCTGCGCGCGTGCCGGCAGCCTGGGCGGCACGGATGCCGCTGCCAGCCCGCGTCTTTTGTTTTTATGTACAGATTTTTTTCTCTCTCGGTTCTGTAATGTCAGTGAGCAACAAATGTATAGTTTTTGCACAACTTTTGTATATATTCTTTGCTTTTTCTGTGTGTGTTGTGTACATAATTGTAATATACTGTACAGCTGAAGTTCATCACCATCGGCCGCCCGACAGCTTACAAGTAGGTATAGTAATAATGTACAATTTGGCCTATCGCGTCAAAGTAAGTACTTACTTAGGTAATTAGTTTCACTCCTATTAAAGTCAAATTGTTTAATACACTGTCACGTACCCCATACATTTCCTCTAAGTGAATCCACTGCATAGCAATGCTATCTGTGCCGGTCTTATGTAAAGAATAATTGGATGATCTCGGAGCGATGTCTGCGGCGGGCGCGGGCAGTTACTAATTAGGATGGAAAGGTGCTTCCTTGGAAACCACTTATTAATTAACTATGAAACACGTGGGACACCTTAGAATTTGTATTTTGGTTTAGAATTAATTGGTACGTGACTATTGTATGCTATTTCTCAAATATGAATTTTATGCTTTTTAATAAACATATTTGGGTCAAAAAATATTACAGAAAAAACACCGAAATTTTTGCAGAAAAATATTACGTTTACGGTGAATTTTGTGTCCCGTGAACAAGGTCAATTTAAAAATATATGACGAACGAAAAATATAAAGTAACTATTACTTTTTTTTTATGTTAATTCCATCTTTACCTTTTTTTTTACCCCGTGAGATGTGTGTTTATATCCCATACAAAATTATCATGTCCCAATTGTATGTAAATCAATTTATGTACCACAAAACTAAACTTTCGTCGAAATACACTTACGTTCAACTAAAGTACATTTAAATATGCACCGGTTTTTACGTTCATATTTGTCATGACGGCCCGGTGTCCATATTTTATTTCATCTTAAAATATCCAGTTTAATATTAGCCCTTAATAGCTCGTTTATAACAAGTTTTATGTGACATAAATCCTAATATTAATGCCTTACAGGGCCTTACAAGCTTATGTGCCAAATAAAGTATCCTTTTTCAGTTATAGAAAACAATTCCAAAGTGTCATGCGAAAATATAAATTTTGATACAAAACTACGAGACACAACACAGATAGAAAATATCTCTTCAACCAAAGAAACCTATTTGAACCAAGAGATATCCAGTTTCCCATATCAGGAAGATTTTAATTACTTGATATAAAACATAAAATGTCTCGATGTTTATTACTTGCACTAACCATTTTATATCTTAACATGATTAGCAAAACAATCTTTTTTTAAAAACTTAATCATTTATTCCAAGAGCGTAAACGTTTTGTTCAGTGATAATTATTACTCAGAAGCAAATCAGCAAGTTTTAAAAACAAGTATAATATTTCTTGGTTCTAAGTAATAAAATTGTTGTATTAAGAGTTATGACGGTTTTCGGTTAAGAGTTATGCATAATTAAAGTAAAAGTTAATGTTTCTTGGGGTGAAACAATTAGTTACTTACACCAAATATATACATTTTTCATTTTAAAAGTTCTGACGGTATTAGATGAAGATTTACATGTTTGAAGTTAGATTTAATGTTTCTTGGGGTGAAACAGTAAGTATCTTAAACCAAATATACTTACTTCTTGGATGTAATTTATCTTATTTCATTTAAAATATATAATTTCTTGAAATGAAATTTTATATTTCTTAGATTGAGTAAATAATGTTTGTAGCGGGGTGCGCGCGGGGAGAGAAGGGAAAGCCGAAATGACGTGAGAGGTGTGTATTATGTTCAATAACCCGTACGTTACAAGCTTATAACTCAGAACGAAGACGAGTTCCCCAGCCAGTTAGAGAGAGAGAGAGAGAGAGAACTGGAGCGGAAGCACGTTTAGGATAGTCCTCAATAATAGCGCGTAGTTCCCAGAGGGAAGCAGGGGGCTATTATGTCGGAATTTGTATTCCTATGATTCGATACATATCAAGTTCCAACCGGCGAGCCTAACCAAATCGGGAAAAATCTTAACACCGCGATGTACGAATTCTATGGGCTGGGGTCAGCGCCATCTAGCGAGTTTTTTGGTAACTAAACCGGTGTCGCCGCTCGGCGCGCGAACTAAATCTTGAAGCAAAACTTTATTATTTTTCGATCTAAACGTGTTGATTCTCAAATGGAACTTGTAGGCATTAAATCAAGAATTTGTGATATGAAGCCAAGAATGTAATAAATCTTGACCTAAGTCCGTGTTGATTTTTTATTTAAAACCTGCTCGAATTATGAATGAAGTCTATAAGCATCAAACCAAGAATTATTATAATCAAGCCAAGATTGTTCTAAATCTTGAAGTAAAACCTTGATATTTTTTGATTTGAACTTGTTGATTCTCAAATGGAGCTTGTAGACATTAAATCAAGAATTTGTGACACAAAGCCAAGAACTTAATAAATCTTGACATAAATCTGTGTTTATTTTTGTTTTAAGTTATTCTGGAACTTTGAATGGAGTTGCAAAGCATCAAATCAAGAACTATTAAAATCAAGCCAAGATTGAACTAAATCTTGACGTAAAACCGTGTATTTTTTTTATTTAAACTTTTATGTCTTGACTGTAGAACGTAAAAGTTAAATTAAGAAATTATGATTTCCTATTAAAAACGCAGAATTCTTGTAGTTAAATTGTGGTGAATCTTCTTTTAACAGGTTTTTATTTTTGCTTTGATAAAGGTTACTTGAACCAAAGACGTTTTTTAAGAACTAGCATATTCATACTAAAACGGTGTAATATTTTGTTGCAAATAAATACTTCTTTGATTCAAATCTGTCCTATTTGTACCAAATGTATATAAAGTTACGACTGAACAATTTTGATTCTTCTTTGAAAAAGGAATATCCCTTTAGGTTAAGACCATGTTATTAGATGAAGAATTATATTATTCCTTTTAAATAACAGTGTTTGAGAGAGTTTTCCGTCTTAAATTAAAATATCTTTTCTATCTGTGAACTTACCGCTAAAAGTGTCCAAGCGAGCTCATAAAGGATATCAGAAACGACCCTTTATGCATTGATCTAATACAATCGACTCTCAATGTGCAACAAAATTTCACCGATAGGTTGACGACGCCATCAGACTGCAGCGAACCAATCCCAGGCGATAAAAAAGTAAATAAAAACACTTCTGATTCGTTGAGGATTTGCTTTTATATTGAATTTGAAACCTTTTTGATGATAGTGTTATGTTTATACGGGCGCGATGAATATTGTCAGTGGGTAAACTCGGTACTAGTAAATTTAAATCGTAAATTGAAATAATGTATGTGGATCGTTTTAAGTCTTTCAGTGATAAAATGGAAATATAACTCATTATTTATGATGTATAAATATTTCTCACGAAGTAAAGAGTAGGTATGATCATAATATGGTGTGGTTGAGAACAGGGGTACCTATATATGAGCATTAAATAAGCGGGTTTAACATGTTTCGAATATTTATATTTTTGTAGGTACCAAAGGAACTCCTTACGGTCAACCGAAGTAGGGTTCGCGTCTTTTATAGAACTACAGAAATGAGTACGTACCGATAGACCAATTCATCCAAACGCTCTTGCTGAAGTTAACATGTCGTTTCGTTGCTAACCCATCAACCCCACCCGTTTACATTCCATAGGTCACGGCTCATAGTTGCAACCTTTACAGGCAACAGCCGCGACCAATTCCGGCGCTCGCCAAAGAGCCGTGGCATGCCGCCAGGAACCGCTTTCACACTTTCAAAATCTCAACTTAAAGAGGAATATGGAAAGACGAGCGTGACTGCTTCTCCATTGAAACGTATTCCACATATTTATTAGTGTTCATATAAAATATAATTTTTACACAATTTAGATAAAATATAAAGGTAAAAGACATTTATTCGTGACATTCACAACACGTACGTACATACATGTACAAGCAACAAGAAACAGAGAACAGAACATTAAGTACGCATCACGAAATGGACCCAACTCAACATATTGCTAGCTGAAAGCCAGCGCTGGTCTTCCGTAGGGCCCATTCGGTGATGCCACGACAGGTAACACACACAGAACAATAAAGAGAAGAGATCGAGAAGAAGAAAAAACACACATAAAACATACTATTTACACTACAAAACAAAAATATAACAATTTGATGTAGGTATTAAAGTATATGTTGTATAGTTATGCTACGACCCTCGCAGACTGCTTAGATTTTTTTATTATTTCACATTTGTTGTTATAAAACATATTTCATACCTAGTGCATATGTCCAGACAGGACAACAAGATACGTTTACGTCAAGAAAATATCTACTATGTTGTATTACATCTAAATGTTTATTTGGGTGTCTAATTGTCTATGTTTCACAGTAATCATAGTGCAACTGACTCATACCTAGGTAGGTACGGCACGGCAGTATACATATAAGGTACAGCGGGGCAAATCTCGACTGGGGGCAATTGTACTTGATCCATTTTTTCCATTATTACACTATGATGTTGAGTTCTACATGCATCTACTGAACACGCCTACCATATACACCGTGTTTCACTTAACACTAAAAACCTGAAAATAGTTGGTTCAGAATCGAGAGTAGAATCGATTGAGCTATATCTTGATGGGGGTTATATTTTTATTTAAATTAGTATTATTAGTTATTTTTTACGTGCCCATTCTATTGTACTCGTAATACAACATTGTGTATATCGCATTGCTAGAGGTTGTTTACCTTTTTCAGTATTTAGGGGTATTAATACTGGCTGGTTACTTGGACGATTATTTTTTCCGCTACTAGTTTGACGTTTTTTGTCAGTTTAATCATAATGTTTATCATAAGTCATAACAAATTGAACTCGTACCTAATTACAACCTTGTCATTTTGAATATTGGGTTTAAATTTGCTTACTGCGATTACCTGTCCAATTTGAAGTTTACTGTGACAAAGCTTTAAAGTGTTTTACAGTAACATCTTAGCTGTCTATTGGTAAACCTTATGTCGTTGCAGTAACGTACACAAATAAATAGTCTTATGGTTTATGATGGTAGTTAGCAATTATTTTATTGAGTGTAGAGCTAAAAGTCAAGTAGAGCTGTACAGAAAATTAAAAATTCAATTTAAAAAAAGTTACGATCAGATTAAAAGATGAATACTCTAGATGAGTTTAAAAAAATAAAAATCAGTTGGGGTGTCTGAGGTTTTGAGTGATACCGGAAACACACTGTATAACCGGTGGACACTATATTTAATAATGAAAACATTGTAAAACATGGAAAAAATGGACCAGTGACATTTGCCCCCCAGTCGAGATTTGCCCCGCTGTACCTTAAAGAAGATTGTGTAAACAAAAGTTATACACGTTATCATAGTCATCTCTCATTAATACGGAAGAGCAATACAGAGATAAAACAACATACGCTAACCCCTAAACGACCAACCCCTTGTCTACGCGGGTTAGACACAACAAACATGTCAAACAAAAGCAAGTTGTGATTTTTGAACATCGAATCCGAGTGAAGCGCAGTAACTGCGTAATCCTCGACCCCTAAACTCGCGTTTTAATATGACATACCCGTAAAACGAATGGCACAGAGTAATCTGGACGGAATTGTTTTTGAATAAATTAGCAATCCTGTTACCTTTTATAGACGGGAAGGATAACTGCGGCTCTACTGTGTGTTGATGCCTCGGCAGCTTGGAAGAAATTAAACGTCGTTTGTGAGATAGGACAGTTTTAGTTTTAGGTACATTAGTGCTTAACAAGCCTTAGGGTTGGTTGCACCAAATCGTCCGTTACAGATTTTAGTGTCCATAAAATTATTCAGGCCATTTTTTTCAAAGTTGTCTACCCCACTTTTTTGTAACATGGGTATTTTTTACGCGATTAATACTCAGAATCGCGAGGTCTTTCGATCCTGATATTTAGTAAAATAAAAAAATGTCCCAAGATTTCCATACACTTTTCAAACCTTCCATTCCGTTACCGCCATATAAAATGTATGAAAAAATGGTAACGGAATGAGAAAAAAACCTTGGGATACATTTTCTCTCCTATTAGGATTCAAAGAGCTCGCGATTCTGATATGAGTGGAACCGCATAAAAATTTCCAAATCCAAAAAAAACGGGTGGACAACTTTGAAAAAAAAATGGCACTTGTATGGGAATTTTCTATAGACTGCGTCGTAATGTTGACGTCTCCGTTAACTGTGGTTGAAACTATTGGCCCTTATACCCTATTGATTTGCCCGCACTAGTTAGTATGTTAAAAATAAAGTTGAAATATTGAGCTTATTTATTTACAAAAGTTCCAGAATCACGATATATTCCATTAGCTCAGCTTAGAGAAAGTAATAGGGAACTTTATATAGTAATTCATAAAAACTAGTAATAGCACTAGTAAGAAATCCGGAAAACGAAGTGAGTAGTCAGCACGGGCGCGGGTAATTCTGCAGCGCAGTCCTCGAGGCGAGTAGGGGCAAGCGGGGACGAGTGCCCTTGCCCTTTGTTAATTACGGGACGACGTAAACACCCGACACTGCTATATAACATGATACAGCGACAGTAGGCAGTTTTCTGCGCCTTGGCCTAGTGCAGGTAAAAAAAAACGATTCTTGTAAGTTGCATGTTCCACTTCCACCACGTTCTTCTGGGCGCCCTCTCGTGTAAGCAAGTTTTCGCTCGTTTTCACTTACGGATCTTTTTTTATTCATAATACATACAGTGAGTGATGGCAACACTTTACCTACACTTTAAAAAAATATATTTTGTAACTAGGTAATAACTAACCTACCTACTTTTATTCTCCCACAAACCTATGCGCAATGAAAATCTGAAAGTAGGATTTTTCACTTACTAAACAAACATGTGCTTACATTACAGTCTGACCAAAATGAGTAGCAATTAAAAAGTGGCAGCATTTTGTCATTCTTTTCAAATCAATATGTGTGAAAAAACGGGACGACACTACTTAATTTAACTTGCCACTTTTTAATTTCTACTCTTTTTGGTCAGACTGTAAAAGCCTGCTAGCCTACTGTATGCTTAGGTACTCCACGTACTTCGCAAGCCTTTGCCTCTTGAATCCTTAATCGCGGCCCTACGACGTCACCGTCGATCTCCCGTCCTCTAATTACGAGAAAAACGTTTGAATTATCTTTTATTTTCCCTAATTAGATGTTCACGAACCCCCGCTTGAGGGCGTCAATAGACGGGCAATTTTGTAATGTCGCGACTTCAATGAAAGGATTTAGACTTTGAGTAATTTATTTTATTCCGTGGTAAGATTTTTGTATCTAATTGGTAATTTCTCGCAGTTGGTAATTGCTATAGGGGTGGGGCTTAAATCTTTTATCATTCTGTAATCTTTTATTTATTTAAGTAGTGTTACAGTTTTAAGCATTTTATTGAGTTTTCAGTTAAATATTTAATACAAATTTGGTAACGTCAATCAGCTCCATAAAAGTCTAAAAATTTAAATTTCAGTTAAATATTTGATACAAATTCGGTAATGTTAATCAACTCCATAAAAGTCTAAAAATTTAAACATTGTTTATTATTGACTTATAAACTTCCCTGTAACTGTATTATTGTATCTGGAACTAATTTTAGACATATTAAAATTAGAATAAGGCAGTCAATACTCTTATATGCCTTATAGTGAAACAGAATACGCATCACGTGTTCAACAATAAAAACAGTACACAATAAAAACAGAAAATGCAGAGAATTCGCTCAGCATTACCTGGCAGTTTTATAAGTTTGTTGGCAACGAACCGTTTTCCAATGGATGACCATTCCATTCCGAAGGACTGGACCCAGCTATTTTTAAATATTCCATGTGCGGTCAAGCATAAAATCTACAAAGTAAATGTATTACCTATCTTTTATTGGTCGGGGTCGCAGATAGTGAGGTTTTACGTTCTTTTTATCAATAACATAAATTCATCACGTACGGGGCATAAATAAATGAGAGTTATGTTATTGCTCTCTCCATTGAAATTATTTCGGTATGTTTATGGCCAGTTTGCGACAAGAGTGCCGTTTTCTTTTGGCGATAATGAAAAATAGTATAAATATTTTTGATCGAATAATATGATATTTCTATATTTCAATTAATTTACCCTCTTCCTCTTTTCTGCGCCTGTGTGGTGACGGGTTAAGAATTTTACCACCCCCTTTCTTCCCGTGGGTGTCGTAGAAGGCGACTATGGGACATGGGTTAAATTGTGGCGTAGGCGAGAGGCTGGCAACCTGTCACCGTTTCGTTTTCTTTCAACCCCTTATATGCCAAGAGTGGCACTGAAGCTTAAGTAGTTTCATGTGCTCTGCCTACCCCTTTATGGGATACAGGCGTGATCGTATGTATGTATGTAATTAATTTACTTAAGTACTTCAATAAGTTTTAATTTTACGAGTAATTTCTGCTGATAAATTAAATAACTTGCTATCAAAAATATTATAATTGTTAGTCGTTACTTAAGTAATGCTGCTTGATCCTTAATTGATATTAGCATAAGGTTTCTAATTAGTACAGTCACTACTTATGTATAATTTAAATTTGTACTCAAGGCTAAAGTGCACTAGAAATATTTAATATTTTATAAAATTCAAGATTTTGAAAGATTAAAGTATGATGCTAAAACTTTTTAATTTGAGTCTTTTCAAGAGGATAACTTACCACTTTAATTTTTTTTTTTATTTTTTTTTATTAGCCTACTGTAGTGTCCCACTGCTGGGCAAAGGCCTCCCCTCGCTTCTTCCACTCAACCCTGTCATGTGCGTAATTTTGCCAGCTTGGATAAAATATTTACGTAAAAGCAAAAGCCGTGATTACAATAAAATCCGTTGACACAAAATAAATACTCAATTACGCCGCTTACGTTAATTAGAAGGTTCAAAGGCTGTGAGGTGCTTAAGTGTCCTCTCGCTGGAATTTCCTTTAAGAAAACCCTTTTTCTCAGATGTCAAGCCTCTCGCGTCAATCGCAGCGAGGGCGGGAACTAATTGAAATAAATATTTGCGCTTCGAATTTTCTTTCACAAGTTACTCGGATACTTGTGTTTGCTCTCAATTAGATTGCGTATAAAATATCTAGGGGATTCAATTATCTGAGGATGTAAAATGACGAGTTTAAAGAGGCTTGGGCGATTCATTTTTATTACAAGATATCCGACAAAATTCTATCAGCTTTATCTAAACCGATGGCAATATACGTAGCTAATGTGATCGCAATTGAAAGTGCATCGCAGAAAATCGTGCAATAAGTATGCATGGCGTCCCCGCCAGCGGTGGTGCTAGTCTGGAGTCTGGACCGCTGTACTGCCATTATTGCGTTCATTTCTATTTCTAATAATTGTATATCTAAACCGCTCTAAATGAGATTGTGTTCGACTCTTCGTATTGATGGGATTAGACTGATAGGAGTTTATGATTCTTGTCATTTATATTTAAGTCTAAATGGAAAACGCTGTCTAGGCAGGTACCTACCATCTCTATTCCATTCTGTTTAAGAGCTCAACTGAACCAAACATTAAACCCTTCTTGAATAAATAGATATTGATAAAAATGGAATCTTTGACCAAATTGTATTTATACAATCGATTCTGAGTTACATATAATAGTGAGCATTTGCGACTAAAATTATCTATAACTGTGGTTATATGAATTTACGGTAGCTATTACTTGCAATGTAAGCATCCGAGATCTATAAATAAGCTTACCCTTGCTAAATTATTTTCATTTCACCAAAAGAAAAATATCCAGACAATGTGCCGACGGGCAGAGGCACAAGTGTGCGGTACGAGCGCGGTTTACGATTATTTGAGTGGGCGCGGACACTAACGTCCTAATTTATAACGTTAATACACCATGATTGCGGCCGGGCTGTACATTACGGTACTGGCATATGAGGACGTGACAATGGTGTCTACTGCCAATGCAATATATACAGTGTGTTACCACCATAAGGGCATTCATTAAAACCAGGATCTACCTCTACCTATTAAGGAATTATTTGCGTACATCAGCAAATCATAGTAATATAGTTACTTAAATTAACTCCACAATTATTTTTCCAAAATCCGCACGTTCATTCTACTGCGTCCACTTCTGAATTGTCGTTATTCACACGTGTTGTTGGCAATTAAAATTCCTCTAAAAAGGGCCTCGTTAATTAAATAACTATGTTTGAAGCAGTGCACCGATTTTACCAATCAAGTTGGTATTTAACCATAATGTTTTCATAATGTCTACTGGACGTTGTAAAAATATGTACTTAGGTATACATGTTATTCGTGACGTGACATACAGTAAAGATTTTGTAGGTGTAGTAATATAAATACAAGATAATGTTACAAGTAACCACGATATTCACCATGAATCGAATTACATATTAACATTCAAAATCTCTTTTGTATATGTAGGACTGTATCGTAGTAGGTAGGTACAAATTGTGATTAAATTTGTTGATATGTACTAAGTACCTTATCATCGATAATATGATGAATTAAGCAGCGTCCATAAGAGTGCCGTAATAGGTAAGGTGCATTAGGGTAATTACGAATGACAGAAATGCTCGGGTAATTTCGAAAGAGGAATCTTGATATGATGGAAATAATGCTGGCACGATGGTCTAATATATAAACTTTCTCTGTCCACAGCCCCCCGCCGCATCGTCAGAGTCGTTGCAGCCTTCCTAACGGATCGACGCTTCCACGTACAAGTGGAAAGCGCCACATCACAGGAACTCCCAATCCAGGCGGGCGTTCGCCAGGGGAGCTGCCTATCACCTGCATGCTACGTGCGCTACACCAACGACATCCCGCTCGTTGGCCAAGCACACCTAGCCCTTTTCGCAGGCGACGCCGCTTACTACACCTTTCCAGAAGCAGCATGCGGTCACCAAGATCCAGCCGACGCTCGACGCCCTTCCTGACTGGCTCTCCAAGTGGAGACTATCAGTCAATGTGGGCAAGACGCAAGCCATCATCACAGGAGAAGCACACGGAGCGGCCCCCACACCGCCCACCCTAGCAGGCCAACACCTTGCATGGTCATCCACAGTGAAATACCTGGGGGTGACCATTGACAAGAGCCTCACCATGACCCCACACACCACAAATACAGTCATGCGGGCCAAAACCGCACGAATGTGTCTGCGGCTCGTGTTCACCAGTAAGCTCCCTGTACGGACCAAGCTCGGTCTGTACAAAGCTTACGTCCGATGAAGGTTGACAAACGCTTCACCAGCCTGGTATTCTTTCTGTTGCAGGACCAACAAGGAGAAGATGAGGCGACAGGAGTCCCTCTTGCTGAGGACCATCATCGCAGCCTCCCGGTACGTGAGGAACGCAGCCATCGAGAAGCACCTAAGTGGAGGAGCCTAGAGCAGTTCATCGTGCGTCTCGCGCGGGTCATGTATGACCGCGCGGACAACTCCAACTTCGAGCATCTTCGAGGGATCGCGCCCCACTACACACGGCCACCAGACATGCGCAAAGCTCGGGACCTGCCCCGAGCCCTACTACACATGGACACCAACACAGAAGAAGAAGAGGAAGAGGACAACACCCCCACACCACACTGAAAACCAACATCTAATCGCCACTGCCACCACGCCCACGCTAGCCCGAGCTGCTGCCGGTCGCCTTCACTGCGGCCCCGAACCTGGCCCCGCTCAAACGGTATCACCAGGCTAGGCTCGGGGATGGATAACGGCCGGTAGCGGTAGGGCTAGCACTCACCAGAAGGCCCAGTCGTCCCCAAAACGTCGAAGTAAGACCGCCCCACAAGGATGGGGCGCGACCAGATACAGCCCTTTTTTTTTTTTTGACGGAGTGGGAATGCTGTTACGCACGATGTGTGGGACTCGCCGTTTCTTTCCCCTCCCCTGTCGAGAGGGGGGAAACTTGGCCCTACCCACTAAACCCACTCCGGCGTTCTATCCTCTTTGCCGTTCGTGAGGGCGCGCTGGGATCGATGTTGTCATCATGTCATTCACCACGGCGCCCTCCGGCATTGCCCGGCCAAGGCACCCGCATAAAGAGGGGGATCAGAGACGCTTGATCCCCCTCGCTGGCATTCAATCAGGGGGGTAATACCCCTTACGGCTCGAGGCGAGCGTACGCTCTTCGCCTTCGACCCTGCCGCCTGCGTCGTAGCGGAAGAGCGTCTGCGGCTGCTTCTCGCTCCCTCTCTGCTTCTTCCTTCTGCGATATGATCACTTCGCAGAAGGAAACCACCGCATTCCAGTTTTTCTCGCTACCCAGCATAGCTTCTACTACGCTGCGTAGCGAGAGGTCCGCCATCCCCGTCGCCGCCCTGAGGGTGGCTCTTTCAACAGCCCAGCGACCGCACTCTTCCAAAGTGTGCTGAGCCGTGTCGTCCGCTGCGCCGCATTCGTGGCAGTGAGGCCCCGGCTCTCTCCGTATTCTGTGCAGGTAATGTCCGAAACAGCCGTGTCCGGACACCACCTGCGTCATCCTGTATGTTAGGGACCCCTCCTGCGGCTGAGCCACTCGTCCATCACTGGGAGGATAGCACCTATGGTTCGGGTTCCATAGGCGCTATTCTCCAAGGCATCCCTCCATCTTTCTTTCAGGCGCTCCGCGGCAGCCCGCTCCCTTCTCTCGGCTTCCTCAGCGTCCGGGACCTCTCCTCGCTCCCTGGCTTCCACTTTAAGCCCGTACCTCTCCGCCAGCACCCCCGCATCCAGCTCCCAAGGTGGGGTGCCGGCAAGAAGGCATGCCGCTGCGTGAGAGGTGGTGCGGTAGGCCCTCACCATTCTTTGGGCCACTAACCTCTGTGGCCGACGGAGCAGTGCCTTTGCGCGTGTCGTCAGTCGTTCAGCCCAAATGGGCGCGCCGTAGAGCGCCATGCTCCTGACGACCCCCGCATATAGGCGCCGACATGGGGTATTCGGTCCTCCCAAATTAGGTAATAGGCGGCCCAGAGCCGAGGCCGCCCCCACGAGGCGAGGAGCCAGTTTCGCAAAGTGCTCCTCGAACGTCCACTTTCTGTCCAGGACAAGACCCAAGTACTTAATGTGGGGATTGACCTGGACAGATTCACCCCCCACCCTCACTGCAGTGCCCGAAGGTAACCAGATACAGCCCTCACAGCGCCCAGCGCGGAAGGGGCCACTCACACCCCAGCGGGGGCACAGTATAATAAATAGTACTACTATCGTACCGTATGGCCACTCCCGCTCCCCGCTGAAAGTGTCGCCCACCCCCTCTCGGCTGCCTCACAGTTACCGCCTGTCAAAAACGCGAACAGTCGTCCTGTCATATCTCACACAACAAGCATAGTACGCGTTCACCTATACGAGCTTAGACTGTGTGCTAGGAACGCGCCTCTTTCATATATTTGATCACCAGTGTCCGAGGTGTGGCGGGGGTGTCGAACACATCACAGCAGTGGAAATAATGGCGATTTTTATGCGACTTTCGAAATTAGACGACTTTCGGAATTACCATAATGCACCTTACCTACCTTTAGGATAACTTGATATACTTAGTCAATATATTTCAAAGGGTGGAAAAATAAAAAAAAAGAATGTACCTACATGAAACAGTATAAAGTACATGTTGCGTCTAGCCTTTGTTGAAAGATAACCTTTTACTGTCATCAAAGACTTTGTATTCACAAACAAAACAAGAAAATACTCTTCAAGTGGATACACTGAAACTGCTAGAAACTGAAAATAAACGGGATGGAAATAAACAGACAACTTAGGAATGTGTATTTATTTAAAAACGTTTGAAAGAAAATCTTAACGACTTAGTCTTTTTGTTTTGAACTGAATTACATTAAATTCTTTGTGTTATTAAGAACTCCATTAATCTTTAAAATACAAAGTATTATTATCGTCATTCCCTTTGGATAGAGTGCATTTTATTACTTAGCTAAAATAAGTGCGTAATCAAGGTGATATATTTAAAATGATAAAAAAAATATAATCTAGAACACTAGTCAAATAAATATTTTAGTACATAATTACCTAATAGGAGGTCATATTTGAAATGTGATATATCAACACCCCTTTTCAGGGTTCGCGTCACAAAATTGCTTCGCTAAAACTATCTGTTAAGCTGCAGACAGAGCGAACTAGCAATAAAGGGAATGAGTTGCAAACGCCTCGTTCCGAATTAAAATTTGTAGCAATCAGGAGTCGCGGGGGATAGCTGCGGCAATCGCTATGGTTATTTGATTGTTTGCAAGCGTATAATAGTGAGGGGATGGAAACAGGATTCCTTGTCGAAGCACAAAGTCCGTGGTCTGTCTTCACAAATGCGACCATAGTAAGTGAAAGCAAATTGAATACGTTTTTGAGGCTCAAACTTGTGATCTACTGTCAGAATCAGGTATCGCGGGAAATTAATATGGTTACAAGTTACAACTTACAATATGACAGTTTGCAAGCCGTGGAAATACTCGTAGTGAGGGCGCACTCCTCACTGGACTGAATACGATTAAAATCTTAAAGTAGGTACTGACTTTACAAAAGTAGAACACTGACTACGGGCACAATCAGCAGTCGAGGGGATGGCAGCGGCAATTCCCATGGTAATTTGATTGTTTGCTAGCCACGGCGATAGTGCCCGGTTCGGACTGGTTATGTCGGTATGATATCCCTAATGTCTCTCTCAATAGTAACTCAAGTGAGATGTTTTAAGTCTTTTGTAAATAATAAATTTGTTAGATAAGGTAACAAAAAACATCAGTTCAGTTTAATAGTTATTTGTTATACAAGGGGGCAAAGTTGTATTTTAACGCCGAGTGTGGAATTGAAAAACGAGCAAGTGGAAGGATTCTATAGTTGAACCACGAGCGAAGCGAGTGGTTCGAGAATAGAATCCTGAACTTGCGAGTTTTTTAACACACGAGAAGTAAAATACATTTGCACCCGAGTGTAACACAAAACTTTTCCCCTCACTATAGCGAGGAAACTACAACGCAAAAAATGCGTTTATCACTGCTTCCAGTAGTTCCACAGGTGGTAAATCATCTTTATTACTAGATTCACCTACTTTTATCAATTTTAAAGCAGTTAATTTGACTTTATTCAAGGTCAAATTACTTTACCCACTAGTGGATAAAATGCGTTTTTACCCACTGGTATTAAAGGACAAAACACGTGTTTCCGAGCTAGTAAGGGGAAAAAGCTATTTCAATTCAGTATAACATACCTATTGTTAGTGAGACGAAGACCATATCCAGCATCACTAGGTCTTAAAATTGCTGGTTTTGCTACGGACATCACATTGTTTTGAGTCCTGTAAGCACGGTGAACTGTAGCTAACTAACCTGACCGCCGAATAGCTGTCGCAAGTAGGTACTACGAAACATTTGCACCTAAATATGTACTTGTGTTGTGTTAGTTGTTAGACTTATTAGTGGAACGTTATAACGTGTCTATCAGATTTTTCTAGCTGAAACTAATTGATCAAATTATCAATAGAAAGCAGCGAAGTACTGATTGTTACATATTGATCATCAACCTGTCGTTAAGGGCGATGACTCATCATGATTCACGTAAAGTTAGTCAGCGTACTCGTACTTATTCCGCTGGTTGTATTTTCACTTGTTCTGTAACAGTAACGGCTACGATGACTCACAGGATCAATGAATCAAGGGACTGAAATAACCTGATACACTGATAATAGACATACAACTTTTTATTGTTCGTGATACTATTGTAATGAACCAGACAGTTTCAAATGAGTGTCGGCCTGTTTGTGTGTCACAAATAATTGCTCCAATCCAACAAAACGACAAACAAGTAACTTAAATAAATATAAGTTTCCGCCGTGTAGCTATATTAAATGAAAGGGCTTATAAGGATTTGGATAAGTACTAAGTAGTCAATAACATAACAAGAGCTTAAAGTACCTACTAATTCTATCCGACGAAAATCAATCGATGGGAAATATTATGACGGATATAGCTATATGTAGGTAAAATGTATTTTATTGTTTATTTTACGTACCTATTGTAGGCTTTATTAAGGTAATAAAACTTAAATAACAAATAAATAACAAGCTAACTTTAAAAAAATAATAAAACTTAAAATTAAATTATAAACTAATCTAAACTAAAATATGTATATCTAAATAGGGCCCCCGCGGCATTGTGCCAAAGATGCTGGCAGCATTCCCGCGCTGAATAGCAATGCTTATTCGTTGCGAGAGAAAGCTACCAGCTCTCTGGTCACCGGTAGTTTCTATGAGCTATGCGCTCAGCTCTTTCAATAGTGCATGGGCGCTTGGACCCCATGGCCCTAGGGTCTCGACACCAACTGCCATAAAGTGGTATTGGTGTCCGAGACCCCGATATTTTGCCACCTATTTGGTCAAGACTAAAGAAAAACTTACTCAGGACCTCGCAGTGTCACCTCATGGGAGAGGGCATCGGGCGGGCGTCGCCAATCAGCGGCAGTCGCTAACTAGTAGCAACTTTATATGTATTTATGTGGCTATTGTTTACACGCATCAAGGAAATGAACAATACTTGAGCAACGTGGATACTTATCTATCTATTTTAAAGGCATACTTACCTGCATAAAAACATTTCAATGCCGGGTTTGAACCCTGCAAATAGTTTTCCAAAGCAACGGATGCCAGGAATATCTTAAACAATGCGTCGGAAATCTTGTCCAACTGCCTGACATACCGCCCGTTCAATCCCCGACTCCGCTTCGTATTGCGAAAGTTTTCTCTATCGTCTCTGTGTGCATACTTGTGTTTTATTACTGTTTTGTTTTATAAAGCCTTAATTTTGAAGTACCGCAGATTTAATCCTTTTATTTTAAAAACGGTGGGAATTATCAATTTTTTAACAAACCGCAATGCTTCCTACATACGCCAACATGCGGAGTTTTACGGTACGTACAGCATCTCCACTGAAAGAATATGATTCGAGACCTACACTACACTGCAGCAGAGGGTAACTTGATTAAAATACTTATAAATACTTATAATGAATAAGATAGGACGTTCAATTGCATACAATTGTTTACAATCAATTTGTAATGTCAAAAACTTTTATCACGTTCGATTTTTCCTGGATAATTAATATTTTCAGTTCCATTTAATTTATATTAAGTGATGTGTCTTGCACAATTGTTCTCCTAAGTGAACGTGAAAAATAAACGACTATAACTGCACAACGCTTTCAATTAACACCATGTTTATGATGTTTATTTTCCACTGAACTGCTAAATGTGAAGAAAATTACAAAAGAGAGAAGATATAACCGATCTAATAGTCGTGATTACTGCCCAGAAAGAAAAATCTTTGGTTTATTAATCCTTAGCGCCCATAGCTGGGCATTAACTCGTTAATCCGTTAATCGTTAATTAACGAAGTTAACATTTCGATTAACGGATTAACTTTGAAGTTAACTTTAAAAAATGTTAACGGATTCGTTAACTTCCGTTAAATTTCATCGAGTCCGTTAATCGTTAATCCAGTACCCCAAGCGGCTCGCTGCGCCGCGAAAACCACGTTCTTACTGCTACTGTAAAAGCTCGTAGTACGGCAAAACCTAGGATTTATCGGTAAAAGCAGATCCGTCGGTTATAAACAGTCTAAAGACCAATTGGCGACTTTGGATCACTTATTCGAGAATCTTATTAGGCGTGCTAGATCGATCAATAACCTGGGAATGAGTGCAATCATCAGGCATGACAGACATCGCGCAACCGACGCCTCGAGTTAGAGTCCGGCGCGGGCCTTAGATTACTCTACCAAGTTATCGTGGCCCACAGCATCGAGTTGTCATCTCAAATCTCAATTTGAAGAACCGACGCACCACGATCGCGACCGCATGAATGACCCAATAATTACCAATCCGAAGTAAAACCTAGGATTTAGCCAACCAACGGCGGTAAAAGCCCGAAGAGACCGTAATTACATTTCGGTTTTTTACCGATTGGTGTCACAGGTTTTAATGGTTTTTGGTGGATACTTAGTAAATAGAAATACATAATACCTACAGTGAAGTCCTATTTTTATGACATGTTAACGGATTATCGATTAACTTTAACTTCCGTTAAATCTACCGAAATGTATTGCTTTAACGATTAACGAAGTTAACTTCTTAAGTAACGGATTAACGATTATCGAAGTTAACTATTTGATTAACGGTGCCCAGCTATGTTAGCGCCTCTTTTTTGTCCATTTTGTTTTATTTTGATATTTTTAATGAATTTTCGGTCAATTCTACTCAGAATCACGAGCTCCTTCTACCTCAATAGGAGAAAAAATTGCCACAGAATTTCCATACATTTTTGTTACTTTCCTCTTTTGTTACACCATAAAAACTAAGTACCTACAATATATGGAAAATGATAAAACAATAGGAAAAAATGTATGGGTCACTTTGTTACCCATTAGGATTGAACAAGCTAGTGAGTATAAGTAGGTACTTACAAGTAAGTAGAACTACTTAACATAAAGATCAAAAATATCACATTTGAAAATGTGGACAAAAAAGGACATGCTCAGCTATATATTTATCATTGTGTTAGTTTGAGGAGTCATAAATTCGGATGACTACTTTAGTTGATAGTATTGAGAGCTAATTTTTAAACATTGTTTCAGATCAATTTATTTCATATTGATATCACATCAGACTAGACGTAAATTGCTTGAAGTTTGCTGGCTGTAAAAATTGCCCGGAGGAATTTGCATATTGGAATTAATTTTGTTTAGAATATTCATGTCTCCAATGAAGTTGCTTTCAATGTAAAGCAATCCAAAAGAGCTTGGCTGAAGAGAAATAATTTACGCTATTCTAAGAGAAGGGAGCCTTCAGAACTAAGCATTGTATGTAAGTCATTGTATATATCTGTTATTATGTTCATGTAAATAAGTGATTTCAAATGTTATTGTACCTACTTATTATTTATTTGCAGAGTACAAAAATGCCATTGTAAGTTTGTAGGACAGTAGGTAGCCGGTTAATTAAAAAAAAAACTAAGAACTAGCTGATATTAGAATGATACTGGTATCATATCAGGGGGCCGATTTTTGAATCTCAGCCATTCGATTTCGTGAAATTCATTCAATATTATCTCCACTACTATCGATTTAAATTCTACTAGTAGACTCGAAAACGAGTGGTCATTACCACTAGCTTTAAAGTTACTAGCCGTCCTTTTTAACCGACTTCAAAAAAAGGAGGAGGTTCTCAATTCGACTGAATTTTTTTCTCAAAAATAGCATTAAGTCGTTTTCCACAGACTTTCGAACGGCGAATACGTGCGTTCGAAATTCAAAAATCGATCCCCTGTTCGCTCTCATTCGCTATTGATTTCGCTCATACTTGCATGCTACATAATAAGCGGATGTGTTGTACGAGCGCGGTTCTCCCGCGAAAGATGTCATACGCGGGCTAGATGATTAGGTAACCGATACGATTCCGATATCTTTGTGATATTGGCCTGTATGTTTATATCAAAACAAAAGAAACACTACTACAGGTTATAGTAGTTTTATAACTTTTTTATTTGTAATTCGAAATCTCGAAACATTTTGGGCAATCAACCTTCTAATAAACGTATAAACCTTGCAAACTATCTTTCCATCATAATTTTCATTTCAAATTTCAAGTCACGTCACTTCATCGTTTTACATCAAGCAGAACGGTCGTCCATTAGGCAAAAGTTAATCTTTAAATTTCCGTTGCAAACGTGACGGGTGACTTTTATGAAAAAACTTGTAAAATATGAAGAACACTTTGTCAGGGGCTTTATAAATACAATCTACGTTGTGTTGATGTAAGTTGGAGATATACCTCTAAATGCTTAGGTATAGACGCTTGCAGCTGGAGGTTTTAACGAATACTTATGTATACGTACAACACTTGTAGTTGAACAAATGAAGACGCTAGAATCTAGGTAGGTACATAATAAAGAGCAGTGAAATATTCTAATGTTTGTGATGTCAATGTCAGGAAGAGATCATAACACCATACATAATTATATTTCTAAAATATCATATTCCAATAAATACCATATCAGTAATTCTCAAAAATGTTGTACAAAAATTAAGGAAAAAGTTAAATTTGTTTTTTTTTATTCCTATTTTGTTACCAAGATTTATTCTCTAATTGAGATTTTAGTAGTTTTATTTCGTCATTAAGGTTCTCTAGTATCTATATTTTCTTAATTATAACGATTATCTTGTATATATCTTACTAAAGTCGACATATTACTAAATGTTGGTAACAAAATAGGATCAATTAAAATTTGCTGACGTGGCTATGTGCAAACGTTTTGAGAACTGCTGATATTCTCCTTGAGCGTTGATACAGAAAAGTAAAGGTTCTAATTATCAGGCAAAAATATACAGGTACAACATATACAGGTATGCTTTAGCTAAAGCTAAAACGTAAAAAGTAACACGTGCCGTATTTACATGAAATTCAGACCGATGAATATTATAAATGGTATTGTCCCTCAGACATCAAAATCAAGTTCAAATCGATTTTTTTGCTATGGTATATCGTCTTTGTTCGTGACTGCGCGAGCAAAAAGCTATCAAATTATAACGAGTACCACGAAATATTCTTTTTTTTCCGGTGGTATTATTTTGTGGCTCGTCCAGACTTTCCGAGAATCAAATTACGGCCGAGTATTTCCATCACTCTTCAGCACTTTAATGTTACTCTACTCGTACTATGCGGCTTTTAAATATTTATACGAAATAAATGTTCATCACAAGAAACACTTTCAGCTAATGCACGTGTATCCATAAAGAAGGAAAGCATAATACAGGTTGAAATCAAATTCGTAATACAAAATAATATTTTCTGGATCAGAGGGGCGATTTTTGAATCTCGGCCATTCGATTTCGTGAAATTCGTTCAATAATATCTCCACTGCTAGCGATTTAAGTTCTACTAACAGAAACGAAAACGAGTGGTCATTACCACTAGTTTTAAAATTAGTAGCCGTCCTTTTTCAAAAATAGCATTACGTCGTTTTCCACAGACTTTCGAACGATATCGATCTCCTGATTCATGATTACGATCAACTTTTACTACGGGACATATCGAATTCGGCAGAAAAAATGTGTAAATTATGGTATCGAGTTCAATATAATATGTATGCAAATTTGCCCAGTATGGAGAAATGGGTACATATTATTGAATCTTAGCAAAAGTTGGTTTCATAATTTGTATGGAGATGTAGATTTTGAAGTGATGTTTTCGAAGATGATCCCATAGTAAAAGTTGGCTGTAGTCATGAGTATATCCAGAAAATATTATTTTGTATTACCCAATTGATTTGGGCCAGTATTGTAGAAATTATAAAATAGTACATTTCGTTATAGTGCAACATTTTGCCACGAGCGGCACGCGAGTGGCAAAACTCGGGACGAGTGAAGAATGACATTCTCGCACGTGTGACGAACGACGTTTTTAATACAGTTGCGAAAAAACACTGCTACAACGAAATACAACGATAAACAATCCGAACTCTCAATTTTCGCATTGACATTGACGCATTATTTGACAATTCAAAGGCGTATCTTTGAAGCTTTTAAACCTGCGTGCATATTTTCGATTTTGCTATTCACTGGGTGCCATAAAAACATAAACATTTACGATTTGGGACGATTGTTTAATACATACTTATATTTTAATTCAATCGACCCATTTTTGCCTCGATGTATTGCAAATAACATTAAATAATTATGACAAATCGCGTAACATATTAAGGTTTTAGAACGTGACTCTACTTTGACAGCAGACGCGCTTCGTTCCATTCATGTTCTGTTTACACGACTCATTATGGCCTATTTTTTAAAATATAAACCATTTTATAAATTATGTTTAATATGACTAAAAGTAAACAATTACGTAGGAAATATCAATGTTTTAAATATGAATCCCTTAATAGTATGTTTATAGTTTTATTCCGTCTTAGTAAACTAGACTAAATATTAAAACAGCTCTGTAAGTAGTCGTAAAATGGAACGCATACTTTTTACGCACTAGTGCGTAAAATCCAACTTCTCGCACGCTAAACAGCCAAAAAAACAGGCACTTTTTGAGCAACTGTATTAAAAAAATATATTTATATCGCTGGATTTACTTTCAATAATATATAAAACGTTATTTGTAAACAGTTGATAAAACGAAGTTTATGAAAGAACTTAACAATCTGTAACAGACATTGTTCTTCGTTCA
This sequence comes from Leguminivora glycinivorella, assembly GCF_023078275.1. NCBI lineage: Eukaryota > Metazoa > Arthropoda > Insecta > Lepidoptera > Tortricidae > Leguminivora > Leguminivora glycinivorella. The sequence continues at coordinate 22,257,239 of NC_062971.1, forward strand.
ACACAGTAAGCACTGGTACCTACATCTGCTCGCTCACAAAGCTTGTCTTATTGCCGGCTACTTTGTTCACTTTGCGGATACCTTGAAACGTGGACATTGTAAAGAAAAGCTGGGGGAAATATTGTTTGAGTTTCTTGAACGCTCTTAAAGTAGTTTGACATGCAATTTACGAAATAACGTAGGTACTCTTATTTTCTTTAAGATTAAAATTAATGAGTTACGTTTTTATTTTTAGTATAAATAGAACTGCAGTTGCAGTGCTTCAATTCTAATTGCTATGGCTTATAAAAAAAACACTGGACTAGGTACAGGTAATTTCAAAATTTGGAACAAATACTAACTTTTTAAAAGTAGCTGCTGTCTGAGATTTCAACTTTATGCTTCTTGAAACATGATGTTAATTCTCTTATTGGAGTCTTTTACAGGCAATGGTTTTTATTTTTTGAATATGATTCGGTGCCAAATTTAATTTGGTATATCTGTACATTAGCAAGCAAGCATTGCTAATGTGCAGTAGCAAGGGCATTGTATTGTAGGTTATTATGTAAATTAAATAGCTGTTTCTGCTTTACTTAGCGTGTACTTATTTATGTACACTTTCAGGTCAGGCCAATTCGATCCTACTCTGATATCAGATTATATTTATTTTGAACCAAGTTATTTCGTATTCCTCTAAAATTTATTCTGATATCTGTAGACGTTTAAATTCGCCTAGTTCCTAGTCCTAAATGTGTTTGATGAAACTAAGAAGTAATAATATTTTCAGGATTTCAGAATTTTTTGTAGTTGAATATTCAATTAAATTTATAGTAAAAAAAAAACAGTACAATGCCAGAGTTTTAAATTTATTGAAACGTTTTTCTAAAGTAAAGTTTAATTCGTTGTGAGAAATATAGAATTAATAATTCTGTTTTCTGCACTTCAAATTACTAGTTAGCCACAGGCGTCGCAAAGTTATTCCAAACTTTTGTATAGCTGGTACGTGTTAGAATTTTAAATTTAATCTTTTAAATTTCACGTTCAAAAATAAAACAAAAGCGAGGTACGAAACGAAACACTTCGCGGTATTCTTATGACAGTTTAACTCGAAAAAATTCGGTGTACAAAAATTACGACAAGTTTGGGGAATTAACCGCACGGAATGGCTTTCGGTGTGTGTTTGGAAAAAGGAGCGAAAGTGGCAAGTGTCACGAACAGCATTTGGCATTCAGCCACCAGTGGTATTGATGCGGCAGACGGGAGCTACTTATTTATTCATAAACGTTCAAAAACTTGTCAGTGCTTCCCGGCGGGGCCGCGCCGCTCGCTCGCCGCTCGCAGCCGCACACACGCTCTCCACGACCACTAGGTATCCCGTATTAGTGCACTCCCTGTTTATTTTATTCTCCAAACATATTCGGCTGCATCGCCGCCAGACATTCTGAACTCCAGCTCTTTTTGCGAATAATCAGAAAAGACGTCAGGTGGCTCGTTTTGCGTTGCATTTTATTTTCGGCTATACCATGTACGGACGTAAATTGTTAACCGTATAAACTGAAGTTTGGCGGTCTCGTGTTACGTAGCCTTTATGAAAACCTAATCTGCTTTATGTTTGGGTGTACGTTTCAATAACAATGGCTGAGTTGTGATTTATGACGTTTTACACGAAAGTGGGATTGTTGGTGGAAATATTGTTCATGAAATCTGGTCGCGTACGGTCGGTTACGGGATTACAAGCTCGTGGCCGGTCAAGCGGCGCTCTTAGTGGTATTAAGTTGGTTTATATAAAATTAATAACTGTTTCGTGACTAGGACCAGTTTGGGAGAGGGAGAGTTTTATGTTCTTGTTATCCGCGTCCGTTAATCGCTCGAGTGGCCGACGTCGTTAATGGGATGAAGGAGCCTAACGCCATCAAACGAGTGAAAGCAATCTGTTTGATAATGCTACCTTAATGATCGAGGAACCCCAAGGAACCATTTTTTTATAATTAAATCAATACGTTCGTGATAGTCGTTTCGACGTCATGTATTTGAAATTTAGGTCAGAAGTGGGTGTGTCGTGTAGGTAGATATTAAGCTCATAAGTACTTCATAAGTTAATCTACAACATAAGTAACAAGAGGACGGTAAGCAAGGGTCTTAAAAGAAAATATAGTAATACAAGGTTATTAAAATAAATGGTGCCCTACGTAACGTACTAAGTACTTGTTCTGAGAGAAGTTTTATGAAGTAAAAAATAAATTGTCATCAGCCTGGGCGAGGCCGAGGACGCACCCGGCAACAAATAAATTGTCATCTCGAGTCTAGACAAAAGGAGCGAATCGTGACTTTTCTCCATCTATGTCCTATCCTATTGGGACAATTATGTGTATTCGATAATTACCTTGTACGGGTATAATATAGGTAAACTAGCCTTAAATAATTTGTTCCTCCATTTTTCCATAGTCACTTTCGTAAAACTAGTGCCTACACCAAATGTTGGAATTAGTTGTCACAGCGTACCTCAGGCTCCCATGAGTCGTGACAAAGAGGATAAGGATGATCTTTACTTAGCCTGATGTGTCCAGCGAGCAATAATTTTATTTATCTGCAATTTTTGCGCTACACCTATTACCTAATCCTAGGATCCCGCGTCTAACTTTTTATAAATATTCTACCATTAATCTATTTTTTAATATAAGTATAATAAATTAATAACCGAGTTCCAAAAAAACAGCTGCTTCTGGGACTCGGGACTAATGCGCAATCTAGCACTCATTGCACTGCACTACTCGTTGCTTCAATACTTATCTAAGCACTTTTTAAATGTAAATCTCCATAGGTAGTGTAGTTCCTAGTATTGCTAACTATTAGTATGTAGTACCTACCTAATGTATAAAAATGTACCTACCTATTGTCATTATATTAAATATTGCTGTAACTCTGCATACTTCTTACGTACATGTATCATATGAAATCAAATTGTTTCCGATTTACATTTAATATCTAGCAATCCTTTAGCTTTTCACCTCGGGGACTGATATTATTGCATCTCTCGTATGTCCCAGACGCCGCGATCCATCACAAACGGCATCGAAATTAGATCTTATGAATGTTTCTTACAAAGGAAGCCAAACAATTCAAAATAACGTAAAACATTTTTCTTTCAGTTTTGAAATTATTTAAATCACGCATTTGCGAGCGCGGAAATTCCTCTCTGAAAACGTTTATTATATATCGTAAAATGTTTCCTGCATAAAGATATGAATGACTACTGCACATACAGCAGTTTAGGTACCTAAATATATGTACTACAATGCGTCGTGGACCCCGAGAGCGTTCCATTCAATTTCCGCCTCCAGTAGGTACGCTGAAATTCCGTGTTACAATGTAGTCACCACTGTTGGAATATAATGCCGTCTAGCGTCGTGGGGCTGTTTGGACTTTTAAGGTGGCTCGCTTAGGTTACCCGAAGCTCAGGCTGCGTTAGATGGCGTTAATCTGCAAATTACCAGTCTTATTTTTTTTGTGGAGTCGTACAGGCATTTATATACTTTCAATTATGCTTTGCGAACATTTAATATTAAAATTGACGTATTACAACAAACATTCAACTTCTCATTGTAACGTTAATCCCCTTAATGTAGATAAAGTTACTATTTTACACTATTTTTAAGCACCACTCACACATACAAACAGTGTTTTTGTATTCCTTCTAGTCGATAATTTCACGCGGCGACAGCTTGTTTAAATAGCCTTGCGGTAAATACGTGCCATCGCATGATTTGCATGGAAGTACTGGGTTCGAATCCAGGACTGTTTTTTTTTTTTTTTTAATACTACGTCGGTGGCAAACAAGCATACGGTCCGCCTGATGGAAAGCGGTCACCGTAACCTATGGACGCCTGCAACTCAAAGAGTGCTGCGTGTGCACAGCAAAAAGGAGTGTACAAGTTCAAAGGACAATAGACGGAACAAATTAGTTCCGTAAGTCCTCCCGTCGTCAGCACCCCACACCCTCGTTGAGCTCTGGCAGCCTTACTCACCGGCAGGAACACAACACTATGAGACACTATTTTTTGTTTTATTATTATACATAAATGTATATGTACTCGTACAGTAGTTACTGAGCGTTTTCCACAAAAAAGATTTAAAACCTATTCTCTTACATAGTAATAATTTTTGGGTTCGTCGAACTCAGAATTTCTAACATAATTATCCTAATCTGATATTTTTAAAAATTCCAAAAAAGTATAGATAAATTTTAGTTTCTAAACTACGATTCGAATGATTTTTTTTTCTAATTGTTTATTTTCGATGGAGCAAGGGTATTCAAATCGCTTTTGAAATCTTAAATTAGTAAATGAAAATGCAATAGTTAACTGAGTAACGTAATGCTTTAAAAACTCAAGTCGACTTTTTTTATCTAAGGAGTAATTTCGATAAAATATTATATTTAGCGAGGGTATTAAAAGTTGTGTTTTATATCTCAACTTAATAAATAGAAAATCAAAATGACAATAAAAAAATCAATATGTTCTCTAAGATAAAATTGATACCTTCGGCTCTCGGTGAATGCTTGCTCGGTCAATAAAAAATACGAAATTTATATCCAAAAAAATACAAAAAGTTTATAGAATCCTGGGAATCGAACGCACCTTCACGGCGTGACAGACGACTATTCACCAACGACGCCATTACATAACACGCTGTTACCGACGAAATTGGGCTATACATATATAATTATTTAAATATAAATAATAATGTCAAATCCATACTAATATTACAAATGGGAAAGGGTGTGTGTCTGTTTGTTTGTCCGTCTTTCACGGCAAAACCAGAGCGACGAATTGACGTGATTATTTAAGGGGATTTAGTTGAAGGGATGGAGAGTGACATAGGCTACTTTTTGTCTCTTTCTTACGCGAGCGAAGCCGCGGTCAAAAGCTAGTTTATTATAAATGGGAAAAGCTGGTTACTCTATAATCTGAAGTGGAAGAATTCGTTGTTTCACCAAAGATAATGTGTGTTTGTTTGTTTGTCCGTCTTTCACGGCAAAAGCTAGTACAGCACGGGTAGCATGGTCGCGCGTCGCGCGATAGACGATAAAATATCAGGCCGTCCCTGTCGCACTATTAGTAAGTGCGATTGTAGGGACGGCCAGATGTTTTATCATTTATCGCGGGACCATAATTGCCTGCCTGGACCAGATTATATTGATGATAATTTGATGATAATTATTATTTGTAACCATTTAGTTAATATTGTCTTCAGTTACCGCGATAGTTACTCATGAAATAAAAACTATGAAAACGGATTAAATCGCGTATAATGAGTTTAAAATTCATCCCGATGTTTCAAACACTTTACAGCGTTCGTGGTCAACGGGTGACTGAAGAAAAATTACAATGTGCAAAAGCTACCCATATTCTTGTATATAACCATTTAGTTGTTGAAGAAAAACATTCACACAACAATAACATAGGTCGACCAGCTCAGTAAATGCAATACTTTACTAATACTATGCCAACACTATGACCTATGTATAATGTATTATACCAGACGTGTAATATTTTATTTTATCAACAAAGGCATAATAAAGGATTGTATTGTATTTTTGTATGAAAATAAAAAATAGGAAAGCAATATAGTAATAGTCAAATATTCCATTAAAAAAAATAATACTTAATAAATCCATAAAAGTTCAAATGATTAAAAAAAACTGCGGACTCGAACCCACGATCTTCTGCATCATAGTCGGTCGTTTGACCGAGACGCCATTTCGATTTACATTAGCAGTGTCGAAATACACGATATGTATCTTTGTTGACAAAATGCGTCATTATTTCTGAGTCTGCTTGAGTTAACTAAACCAATATCTTTAAATAATTACTTGTCAAGAGCCAAATGTCACTGATGACAATGTCAACTAAAAATGCGCGAAATATGACGGCTCTGTGTCTGTACACAAAATTTGGCACGCACATTTACGTAAAATTAATAAAAAATTCACATGGATTTGTCCATGATTTCTGTATGAAACAATGTATTTCATTCACTACCGCGACGACGGATAATGTATAGTAGATGTATGCGCATATTTTTATTTAGTTGTAGTGTGCAGTGACTAAATAAATGGTAGATGTTTTTTGTATGGAAAGCGAGCCACCTTAAGTTTTCAAAACGAATGCTTTTATACAATTCTTACACGTGCCACATCACCACAAACCTAAAATTGTAGAATCCTTTAGAAGTCGAGTAGCATTTAATTGGCTATTTTCTGTACAATGTATTTTAAGCGTGTGGTAAAATTACAATGAACGTATTGAGTTTGAATGAATTCATTAATTTTGTGGCTGAGTTTACCTGAAGTTACTACTCTTACTAGCCTGGCTGGGCGATAGCCCAAAATGAGTTTCAAAGCAAGAGCACGACACTTTGCTCTGTCTTGAGTCAAAAATCGGCCCGCTGGAGCGATCTCCAGCGGGCCGATTTTTGAGTCTCACGCGTTCGAATTCAGAAAATTGTCGCTGAAAATAATAGGCAAGTCACCGTTTTCAACCGGTATTTTAGTGACAGTGAGACTCAAAAATCGGCCCCCTGGTTTTGTCGATACCGAGCTCAGTGCCTAGCACATGATTGCCTCGAGAGTATGTCGCCGCGAGATAGATCACACGTCTTCTTCTAACTGTATCAATAGCATAAGGACGGGTAGTCTATCTCGCGGCGACATACTCTCGTAGCAATCATGTGCTAACCCTGCAGTCTACCCGTCCAGCGATATTTTGGGCGTCCATTTGGTCCGCCATTTTGACTGCCCGATCTTCACTCATCGTTTCGAGGTGGCCAAGCCTGTAGTATATACATAATATATTTGTTTCTTTCGTATTTATCATGCCACTTCAGCCAACATCCGCATTTTTGTACATCTCTTTTATGCGTTGCACTCGCTGATAAGAGACAGAAGCGACGCCAAGGTGTTTCAGCGCCGATTTCCGCAAACTTCTGTCAGTCCTGCGGTAGACTATGTCGGTCTCGCATGGGTCTATTAAGTCACCACAAAAGCTGCCTCTCGAATGTCACAGCATGAACCGTCTGCAATTGACGTTAAGGCCAATGAATGTTGTGGACATGCTCAGTTCTCCACGATTTCCAACTCTCCAGCACTTGCCGAGTTATTTAAGTATTGTTAGTAGTATATAACTATATATTCTTCTACCACGCTACAAAATGTATGTATATAATACATTGCATGTTCTCCTGCCCGTTGATATGTGACAGCCGATACGGCCGCCGGAACTGCCGGAGCGGGCCGAGTTGATAGTTGGAAATGATACTCGAAATTACAAGCGAATTTAGCTGTCGTACGAAGATGTCATAAGTTTTAAATTAATTAATGTATAGCATTAATGAAATTCAGTAATAAATATTGTAGTATGAACTTAATGAGCCGAAAGATCTATTTATACATTTAGGAGGAGGATTTTAACAGAGGGAAAAATACTATAATACATATATTAAAACTGCAAAAGGTTAGGGTGAAAGAAATATAAATATATGTTTTCTAAAAGTATTTAATATGGGAAATCCCTGTTTGGACTATATTGGTAAGAGTCTTCTAAGTTTTCTATTTTACATTAGCCTAAGCCTAATCATGTTTTGAAAACGTATTGTTCTTGTACGTTTTAAATAATTTGTTGTTCAATTACCTTTCCTGTACCTATTTAAAGTTTTGATGCTACATATTTATCTTTTCTCGTTAGCAATCTAATACTAAAAACACCTCGCATAGGCACCCCAAACTCTGCGTGACTAAGCCGAGAACATATCGTCTACCTGGACAACTTGACATACCTATAGATCTTATAATAGGATTATACACAACTACAACACAACTACAATACAACTTAGCTTCTACTGTGAGTTTTCGACATTTTAGAATACATTACTTGACAACGTAAACGTCACAGATATGTAATTTTAGCTTTTTCTCTTGTTCTTCGTTCCCAGCGTTCCCAATGCTGAGGATGGCGACCACAAGTAGCGATATTAGCGTGTCTCCATTGAACGCGGTCATAAGCCATGTGGACTGCACGGTATAGGCTGCCACCAGTCATTTTGGCTCAAGTAACCAAGTGCTCAAGTGACCGATTGGAGAGCCGTGCGTTTTCTCCTTACAACAAATGTCCTGTCGTTTACGCTATCGAGTAAGGCACTGAAAACTCTTGGTAGATACTTGTACGGTAAGGCGGCCGGGCAGCCACGGGCGTAATCTCACGTCATGCGTCGGATATTGTGTTTGCTCCGGGCGGCCGCCATTGTGTGGCCGCGCGGACGCTAATATTCCGTAGGGTGCAGCTGCTTTGCTGGCGGTGTTTGTTATAGTGATCACTGATTATACAAATCAGATTACGAGTACAAACCTATAGACCTAGTAGTAAAAATAGGCAGTACATATTTGTACGGTAAGGCCGGACAGTCACGGGCGTAATCTCGCGTCACGCGTCGGATATTGTGTTTGCTCCGGGCGGCCACCATTGTGTGGCGGGGCGAACGCTAATATCCCTCAGGGTGCAGCTGCAGTGCTAGCGGAGTCTGATATAGTGATCATTGATTATTCAGATCAGACTAGATTTAAACGTAGGTTCACTACACTATATTATTCTCTATTTCACAAGCTTATTAATTTACAAAAAACAAACCGCATAAAACGCCAGTATATCGAAGAGTGCAGCTGCATTTCTGTTTCTGGTGATCTTGTCTGATATAGCTCGTGATCATTGATTATTTAGATCGGATTATTTGTACAATAATTTAGATTTAAGCGATATTTATTGCGATTTTGTTCACTACAGTATATTATACTTTGGTGTAATTTCACAAGCGTTTTTATTTCTTTTATTAATCTAGCCCTTTTACGCGCTTTTGCTCGAACCTACATATATATTTTTATGTCAGTTCTTTAACTGTAACAATTTTTTATTTGAGCAAACCGTAGCTTAAATATGCTTTATTCTTAATTTACCCACTTTCAGTTGTGCTCAAGCAAACCATCGTCTATAATATAATTCAGAAAACATTGCGTTATCTGATCATTTTACATACAAATAAAAAATAATATTTCCACTATCTCTAGAAAAATAAACATCGTTAGTAAGAGGTAATTTAGGAAAAAAAGTCATATCACGACGGGAGCGAAGTGCTCCGAAAGTGTATAAATAATTTTTATCGTAGACGGCGCCCGCCGTCCCCTGCCTCCCCTATATAGATATTGTTTTACTAAATTGTAAATGCAGACGTGTTTAAAAAAAGTCCCTACGGTATTTGCTTTTTTAAAACTATTTGATTTTCTAAATAGTAGTCTTTTGCACTGGCAGAGATAGTAAAATAACATTCAATTTTTCAGTATACCATGTGGGGATAGTTCGAAATGAACAATAATTTATGGACAACAGATTGCTTTCAAACGTATGATGCTCGTATCCATTGTCCGGAATATTGTGCACTGTAAACATTATCTAAGTCCGAAACAAATAACGAAAGCTGCTTTTAATAACACAACTCTTTTTAATTTATGAAAAATTGCTAATAAAAGTTGCGGACGCGAAATCGAAAGTTATTTGAAACTGATCTTTATTAGTTTATATTTAGGAGGTTGGAAGGTGAATGTAAAGGGTTAGTGTGGGTGTTTTAAAATAATTAGCGCAGGAGGATGGCGGTGGCGGCGAGACAGCTGACAGCTCCACCTGCGGCCGGTGGCGGGGCCGTGAAAAATGTTTCCGAAAAGGATGGAATTGATTTAATTTTTTTAGTTTATAATAAACATGTACTTAGAGTATACATACAGGATGACATTTTAGACACTAACCATTTTCATTAATATTGGACCAGTAATAAATATTCAGTCTCAAAGAAAATATCAGCGGTATAACAGATGAGACAGAAGTTTCGAAAATGTATTTTTTTTGCAATTTCGACAATGGTAAAGAAAATCAGTACGGTATTATAGAATTACTAAGCAAAATATGGACGTAGATCTATTCTCATTGTTGACTAATTAATAAAGTTCGAGGATACTTAATGAGCCCAGTTTAGATATTTAATACCAATACAGTATATAGTACCCTACACGGAACGATACGATAATAAATATCAAATTTTCAATAAGTAGATACCTCCATTTTCTTCATCCTCTTTTACAAAACAAAAGCCGATCCCTAGCAACATTTTCTGGCTTAAAAAATCTAAAAGAAATACGATAAGAGGCATCAAATTATAATTTAACAAAGCTACGTACGGCCTTCTTTTGTGGCACATTACAATGAAAACTGTTCAGGGAGGCTAATCATTTATTAATGTCAATGGGCGATCTCGGAGCTGTGTTTTCTTCCGCAAATTGGTTATTGTTCGAGTAAACTTCTTTTATTACAACATTGTTAGTAAAATGAGCAGGTAGATCTTTTTTCAATTACGCCCCACTCTGTATAATAAAGGCGGAGTTTACAGGCTAATCTGAGATTTTTATGAAAGCTTTTCAACGTTAGATTGTATTGTGTAATAAAATTCAATGAATAAATTCAAGACGTTTATGTGCGCGGTAGTGCAGGATGTCACCCCCATGCATTTCGAGAAATGTAACAGTGTAGGAAATTGTGACAAAAGCAGATGCACAAAAGTAAAAATTGTACCTAATCTAAATAGGCAAATTTACTCAAAGATACTTCGGGGAACCTAACCTAACTATACGGCCTGCTGCAAATAACCTGTGCACGATACAATACATAGTCCAATTTTCTACTAAACCTTAGTCTTATGCTTTAAACTTTGAAACAACGCCTTGAAAATCTTTTCGCTACACATGTGCGAAGACGTTAATACAGACATATCGTCGTCTAGACTCGCGTGGAATAACCTGGCGAATTGTACACCCACTAATAAACCTTAAACGTAGCACATAAAACTAATAGCCAGCGTCACTCTGTCGTAAACCGTGTTATTAACGAAGAAGAGACGGCTCGGCACCGTTGTTGGACGGGATACGATATTAGTTACCTATTTGTTTTACAAGGGGGCAAAGTTATATTGATACCCGAGCCAGCGAAAGATTCCAATATTGAACCACGAGCGTAGCGAGTGGTTCGAGAAGTGGAATCTTGAGCGTTGCGAGGGTTTCAAGGCACGAAGGTTAAACAAACTTTTCCGCTGAGTGAAACACACAATTTTTCACCACACCAACACGACCAAAATACTGACTATAAAATATCAATCTAAATCAAATCTATCAATTTATTCAATATTTTTGATTCAAAATCATCATTTATAGGTAAATTGTACCACCCAGCTGAAGATATCAAGTAAAAATTTGTATGAAATTACTTTTCACTCTTGTGGATAAAATGCAATTTTGCTATCTGTTTTCGAATAACAAAGTAAGCCTTTACCAGTTGGTGTATAATAAAAAAATATATTATTTCACAAATGATCGCGTTGAGGGACTTGGCAACGTCTAGTCAAGTCGTAGTAGTAGTAGTAATAGAATTTGGAGATTTTTCCGGTACGTTATTACGTAAACAATGAAAAAGTTAGCTAGTATTGTCTAAGTTTATTATAAATATATTAAATGTCGCGTGTAACAAAAATGACTTCAGAACTTGTAACTGCAGGGCTAGAGTACGATTTGCGTGAGATTATATCCCCGCGGGTCGCGAGATAGATTACCAGTCCTTAAAACTAAAGAAGCTCGTGATAGGTATGTCGCGCCCAGATACTAACGCGCCAATGATGTGCTAGTCCTATTGGAACTGGTTTACAAGGATAGGTGCTGACAAAGGGTCTAGTCATAGATTAAATATAAGAAGAGCAAACCATCCCATACATTAAAATGCGACTGCCTAAGAACGTGCATACACTACACCACACATAGATGGCGCCACAAAAAAATGTAGCTTTCGATTATACTTGTAGATGGCGTTAAGTGTCACTTTTGACATAGATTTATGGCTCGAAAGTGACACGATCTATGTGTGGTCGATGTCTCAGTCCATCTATGTGTGGTGTAGTGCAGCCATACTCAAAGTGTGCTCCGCGGATCCCTAGGGCTCCGCAAAGCCTCTCTGGGGGCTCCGTGTGAATTTTGGTTACCTGATATGCAACTTCAACTCTCTTTCATAAAACCAAATATTCACCAATTATTAAAAAATAAAAATAAAAACAGTTTCAGGTAATACCTCACATTAGAATCTAATGATTAGATTTTACTAATAGGATTACTTATTCAAATAAAGATGGCAACTATTTTTTTTATTTAATTTAAGGGTTCCGTCAGATATTTTGCTTTCTAAAAGGGTTCCATGGGAAAATAAGTTTGAGAACCGCTGGTGTAGTGTATGCGCGTTCTTAGGCGGTCGCATTTTAATGTATGGGATTGTATGATCTTCTTATATTTAATCTATGGTCTAGTTAAAGTAAAGTTAGTACTTGCTACGTGGTATGGAACCTATTTAGGCTTGTTGTCTTTATTATATCTATATAAAATAAAATAATATAGTTTCTTAGCAAAATATCCCTTCCTGTTTTTCTTGTAGGTTGAAGGGTAATTCCATGTAACAGAGTAATGTAAGTGACCAATTATTTGCATATTTTTTTATTCATGGTGCTAATTTAAATATCAATATATCTAAGGATTAAAAGTAGGCTTATCTAGAGATAAATTAAGACTTCAATTTGCATCATAAATAAAAAAAACATGCAATGAAGTGGTCACTTACATTACAGTTACGTGGAATTACCCTGAAGGTTAAATATAATGGAAACATACACTGAGTGGAGCTTTCACGAGACCACTGATGTATCGTCGAGTCCTTAATGCATCACTCCAACTTTAATTTCGGACGTTTTATTTACCACATTCGTCGTTTATGAGTTTATAACACTTTTAGTTCAAGTTTCATTGCAATTTTGAAAATCAAACTTACTCTTAAGCCTATATTACCTGGATATTATTTTGGTTGGTAAATTCTTTACTAGTGGTTATTATAAAGAATATGTACTATAGCTGTATCCTTACTAATATTATAAATGGAAAAGTGTGTGTGTCTGTTTGTTTGTCCTCTTTCACGGAAAAACCGAGAGAGGAATTAACGTGATTTTTAAAGTGGAGACAGCTGAAGGGATGGAGAGTGACATAAGCTAGGTACTTTTGTCTCTTTCTAACCCCCCCCCCCCCACATGCCTAAAATTGAGGTGGAAGTTTGTATGGAAGCATTCCGCAATTTTCGAATTTAACGCGAGCGAAGCCGCGGGAAAAGCTAGTAGGTTTATATTTTTGATAAGTTACAGGTGAAATGATGTTAGATCCACATTATCCTTTACGCTCAGGCTATACTCAAATCTCAGGACTCTCGATTGAAAATAAGATTGAATTATTTGATAATTTAAAACGATTGAAAGAAATAAATTTCAAACTCAAACTGCTCGTTTCACCTGAAATTTTCTGATGCAGTGTTCAGTGCTACGGACTACGGCGTAGCGTAGCAACGCTTATCTACGGTCCGATTCTAACTTTCGAATCATTTAAATATTAACTGTCACTGCATGGCTGGCTATGTCAAATGTGACCGTTTTTAATTTATGAATTTTATGATGTTTAATTGTGTATGAATTTTATGACTTACTCAAAATGGATCCCTTAAATTTCTCAATACTTTGAGGTAGAATTATTAGTACAAAACTCACCAAGTTACTCGTCTAACTATGTTGCACCAAGGGAGTTGGGCGATAAAACCGCTCGTTTCGACAATCGGCGGCGATTCTCGCTGATCCTCGGCTCTTTGGATTACCTGGTAATGGACACCTTAGGACGTATTAAATGATTGGCTCCCGACTAGTCCTACTTGTTTCGGATATGTTTCCTTTGTATTGTGCAAAATGGTGATGTTTAGATTATAATATTTATAATGTTTTGACAAAATAAGCGTAAATATAATTTCTTTTTGACGACCGGTCTGGCCTAGCGGGTAGTGACCCTGCCTGCTAAGCCGCGATCCCGGTAAGGGCATTTATTTGTGTGATGAGCACTTGTATGTATACAGAGTGGGGCCTGAAACAAAGGCGAAGAATTGAACTGTAGGCTATTCTCCTTACACTGATCAACATTTGTTAAGTGACTTTTAAAAATTATGAAGTCTTTAAATTTTTAATTTTTCATACAAAATAAATATTAGCTTCAATGTACGCCATTATTGTTGTCATTGACGTTGTCTGTCACACTTTAGACTTAACAGAATTCGCAATACATTACCTCTTAGAAAAAACTTTCAAGGGTGATAAAAATCAAAATACAAGTTATTTTTAAAAGTCGCCGAATAAATGTTGATCAGTATAAGGAGAATAGCCTAGAGTTCAATTCTTCGCCTTTGTTACAGGCCCCACTCTGTATAAGTATATGTATGTTATACCTCTATATGTCGTTGCTGCGTACTCATAACACAAGCCTTCTTGAGCTTACCGTGGGACTCAGTCAGTCTGTGTAAGAATGTCCTATAATATTTAATATTTATTTATTTTTACAAAATAAGCGTCCTCGATTTGTACATTGATGATAACAGTGGAAACGGATTTTTCCTGTCATACTATTAACCACAAAGTTGAGTCGCCACCGCAAATGACTAAACCGCGATTGTTTTACAACAATGTGTACCTAATTAGAATTACTTTAATGTATTCAAATTATGAAAAAAAAAACTTTAATAATAGTAGATTACATACCTAATCCTATACCTAAGGCCTCAGGTTACATGTAATTGTCGGACGAGGCGGCGCCGAGGTCAACAAATATGACTGTGATCTGGGGATCGATTTTTGAATTTCGAACGTACGAATTCGCCGTTCGAAAGTCTGAGGAAAACGACGTACTTAATGCTATTTTTGAAAAAGGACGGCTAGTAATTTTAAAACTGGTAATGACCACTCGTTTTCGATTCTGTTAGTAGAATTTAAATCGCTAGTAGTGGATATATTATTGAACGAATTTCACGAAATCGAATGGCCGATATTCAAAAATCGGCCCCCAGAGGCTTTCTTATTTACGGGCCAAGATGTGTAGAGACGATGTAACTTTTGGCAACGTTCCGTTAGAAAACACACCTTACAATAGGAGTGAGTAACCACCATAGAGGAATAAGTAGGGGAAGAGTTGTATTGTAACTCAATACATCAGTAAATACGGGTTATTAGTATAGGTACAGTTAAGTGACATCTAGCGACAATCACGCGTCAACTAGCGTGAATTGTCAGTACTGCTACTTCTCAATAGATGACTATTTGACTGTTGACGATACTTGTAGTAGACTCACCAATTTTTACCTAATATTACAAGACCTAGTACTAATCAAGTAATCAGTATTCTGTTTTCAATTCCTTCTGCTTGCAATATGTATAAGTTGTAAACTGTTTTAATATTAAATATTTGGCAGACGAGACACAGTTGCCACCTAGTATCGAGTAGTGGTACTGATAATTCACGCTATTTGGGGCGTGATTGTCGCTAGATGTCACTTAACTATACCTATACTAATAACCCGCATTTACTGATGTATGGAGTTACAACTCTTCCCTTACTTATTCCTCTATGGTAACTACACAAAAAAAGTACCAAGGCCACCTGTTGATTCATTTTATAACATTTTTCATTGTTATTTTTCTAGTTGTTACATATCATTATTACAAAAGAACAAATCCTTCTTAACTCAAGAGTAACATATTTATACTCCTATTTTTAATTAGCCGGAATTATTGTAAACAAAAGTGTGGCCGGTGCTATAAAAAATTTGCACCATTATTCGAGGTATTAAAATTGCCGATATTTTACAGGTTTAATAAAAATCTTTACATATTCCACTACACAAATAATGACTCTTTTTAAACGAAAATAAATTGAAACACTAAACGTTTTGGTATATTTATTGAAATTAAAAAGCCGTTTTTGTCGGGTAGTTTGTATATTGCACTGGTATTACTGTGGAAATGTACCTGGGCGACCAAGTAGCGGGCCGCTAAACATTATTTTTTAGCAACTTTTGAGACTAGGTGGCAGTGATTTTTAATTACTAATTAAAACCGTCTTCTTCAAATGCGATGGTGGTAATAAGGTGGTTATAAATTAAATTATTGGTTTTGTGAGTATCTGATATGACAGGGCATCGTCTATTTTGGACCGATTTCTATATTGACTTGCATGGGATCATAACATAATATAACAGTCATTGTGTTCGATCGCTTCACGATTTTTAAGTATGTAATAGAGTGATCGTTAATAACTGGTTAAAAGTAATTTGATTTTCTCTCGGCCCTTACTTTGAGAACCCCTGACTTGAGCTGCACGTGTTACTTTGACAATGACAGCAGTTTGTTTACGTTTATTCCGTTCAATTCGTAATGGGACTATACATAAACAGTACATGGATGACAAACAGCGCATCCTCCGTTTAGTGCAAGTGCATTAAAACGTCGGCAGATGGCGCGACGCGCTAATGACGCAGACGGCGCGATACTAAATAATTTTTATGACGCGGCCCTAGACACCGCAGCCTGAATGTTTCGCACATACTTGTAGTATTTATGATTTAGTGTTCAACTTTATTGTATAGTTCTAACACTAATCGGGTAACGTAACATATTCAGGTTTATTGACGTTGTGATTTTAGACGTTAGATATAACCTAGGACGTTATAATACGGGACAGTTGGCTTTGTAGCAAATACAAAAAAAACCGGCCAAGAGCGTGTCGGGCCACGCTCAGTGTAGGGTTCCGTAGTTTTCCGTATTTTTCTCAAAAACTACTGAACCTATCAAGTTCAAAATAATTTTCCTAGAAAGTATTTATAAAGTTCTACTTTTGTGATTTTTTTCATATTTTTTAAACATATGGTTCAAAAGTTAAAGGGGGGGGACGCACTTTTTTTCCTTTAGAAGCGATTATTTCCGAAAATATTAATATTATCAAAAAACTATCTTAGTAAACCCTTATTCATTTTTAAATATCTATCCAACAATATATCACACATTGGGGTTGGAATGAAAAAAAAAATCAGCCCCCACTTTACATGTAGGGGGAGTACCCTAATAAAACATTTTTTTCCATTTTTTATTTTTGCACTTTGTTGGCGTGATTGATATACATATTGGTACCAAATTTCAGCTTTCTAGTGCTAACGGTTACTGAGATTATCCGCGGACGGACGGACGGACGGACGGACGGACGGACAGACAGACATGGCGAAACTATAAGGGTTCCTAGTTGACTACGGAACCCTAAAAAGCGTAAGGTGAAATGTATGGGCCTTTTGGGCTTGAAACTAGATGACGCTGTTTCGCAGCCTCGGAAGTGGAGAAAATCATATTTTCCCCAAATATTTTTGTGTATTTTTATTTTTTATAAGAACAAATGACATTTTTCTTT
The DNA here is from genome assembly GCF_023078275.1 of Leguminivora glycinivorella. Lineage (NCBI taxonomy): Eukaryota > Metazoa > Arthropoda > Insecta > Lepidoptera > Tortricidae > Leguminivora > Leguminivora glycinivorella. The sequence continues at coordinate 22,274,655 of NC_062971.1, forward strand.
ATTTTATTTTGATATCATGTCAAATACACATTTAAAAAAAAATTGTAGGCATCATAAATGTAGTTATGATAGTAGTTAATAGGTGGCGCTAAAAAAATGAGGTACGATTCTTAGTACTTATGAAGATTGTAAATCCTATATAAATCATCCTTAATATATCCTATATAATTCATACATAATACCTACCAACCTTCATTTCCTCATCATTAGCATTACAAACTAACAAGCAAAATTTTTGCTTTTATTTGCGAACGATGCTTTTCTTTTCACGTGGCACTATGTCTGATTCTAGGCTGCCACTGACTCTCGACTTTTTGACTTTTCAGAATGCTTTTTTTTATGGGATAGGAGGCAAACGAGCAGACAGGTCGCCTGATGGTAAGCGATCACTGGAAATATGTCTTGCTATACATTGTACTTACAATTATGTTGTTATATCCTGATAAGCTTCTTTACTTCAATAATGAATAATACTTATAATGTTTAAACTCATATAAGTGTTTGCATAAACATTTTAAAAATCAAGACAGCTCATTCAGTAAAATATCAAAATTAAAAAAAAATATTGGACGTTAAATGCTTTATACTCTTCCTAGGTGCTTACCATAATGTCTGATCTTTAAACTGTTATGATACGGCCATCATCCTCGTGACTTGGAGCTAATAGCCAGATGGTAGTACATACTAGAAGTTTGGCTTAGACTTCAGGACGACATGCTTAACCGTCGTAAAATGGGTATAAAGCGGAGAACAGCTGCGCAGTGTGTTGGGGTCCTACGTGATCTACTTTAATGATAATTACAACTTAGGTGAGATTGGAGCAATTTTTTATCTGCTCAAAATAAGAGACAACATTTCTTCAGAATGTAGGTACGTGTTTGTATCCCAGTCGAGTACATGCAGTTGGCCATTTTTTTCAAAGTTGTCCACCCCACTTTTTTTTGGATTTGGAAATTTTTACGTGGTTTCCACTCAGAATCGCGAGCTCTTTCAATTCTAATAGGAGAAAAAAAGTGTCTCAAGTTTTTTTTCCCATTCCGTTACCATTTTTTCATACATTTTGTATGGCGGTAACGGAATGGAAAGTTCGAAAAAATGTATGGAAATCTTGGGACATATTTTTTCTCCTATCAGGGGGCCGATTTTTGAGTCTCACGGCGTTCGAATTCAGAAAATTGTCACTGAAAATAATAGGCAATTCACCGTTTTCAACCGGTATTTTAGTGACAGTGAGACTCAAAAATCGGCCCCCATGATCGAAAGACCTCGCGATTCTGAGTATTAATCGCGTAAAAAATACCATGTTACAAAAAAAGTGGGGTGGACAACTTTGAAAAAATCTAATCTAAATAGTTGGGTATGAGGATGTCAAAAAATTTGTCCATTTTGAAACCTGTCAAAGGTAGATAAAGGTCAAAATAGAATGAGATATTATTATTGAGGGTTTACTAAGTACATAGGTAATTATTTGTTCGCCCCCACACGATGACTGTTTTAATTGATTGCATTGGTAAAACCAGCGGTCGACGAGGTCCCTAGGTATATTATTATTGCACTATACGTGTTACGGATTTAAGATCCCATTCAAGAAATTATAAAATGAATGGGATATATACTCAAACAAAAACAAAAAAAAAAAACAAAAAAAAAACATACCCAGTTTCTCAATAGAAAAAGTACGAAAATCATATTCTATGGGAGGACACTCGGCGCCTGCATTCTTTTTATTTTTCGCCGTTTTCTAACGATAAACTGGTTGTACCCAAGTACAGTCTAACTAAGTTGATCTAAGAGATTAAGTGCGTTTTCACATTATCCGATCCGATATCGGATGTCGGACCGATATCCCATACATTACAGACGCCATCTTGGATTTTTTCTATTGAAATCCTTCCGACATCCGATATCGGATCGGATAATGTGAAAACGGCCTAACGCGAACCCTTAAAATTTGGTGGTCCCCGGTTGATTAGCCCCGTCACATTAGCTACGTGCAACGTTTCATGAGCGATCGAGCGTTTCACGAGTCGTTGTAAAAGCCGAGGTGGCGCAATAAAAGCGATCATCTTGTCATTGCTGACAAATTGGACGGCAGAATAGCAGCTTTTCTAGACGTTTTTAATGGATACGTTTTCGTGACTCAGTAGTTCGGAATGGATTACTTATTTTAAAGATGATTGTGAACACGATTTCACGAACCACCTGGTGCTACTGCTATTTTTAAATTATTTGACTTTTACAAAAATGTTAACATGAAAACTGAAAGGGTGAGAAAGAAAATGCCTATACGGTCGCTAATAATAGTTACCCAACACACAAATTTGACTGTTACGTGCGTGAGAAAAACTAAAATACCTACTTACGCATTTGTATAGTAGCGATATTACTAAAGTAAGTAGGTACAAATTAAATTAAATACATTATGCGATTTCACATTCATAAGTTTCATAACATTTTCAGAGTATTAGGAGCTTTCTTCAACTTTTATTTAACCCCGCTTCATGTCATTTAAACAAAAAAGTCTGCGCCAAGTTATCGCGTATTCATTCAAGGTACTTATAGACCATCTTATTGGCAAAGTTTAATGATGATATGAAACTTGGTGTATCGCTACTAAACTTCAATGAAAGCGAAATTTTATGAATCACAACTTTCTGAGTACCTACACTAACCAGTTCGAATTTTACTTTACTAGATTTCATTTATACGATATTCGTTTATGTGAAAGATTTACTATAAATGAAAATAGTCCATAAAATAAAATACATTCTAAATTATATCAGAGTAGTGACCGTGTGTACTGAATTTTGTATGCTGATATATTTAGTGACGTACGATTCTTAACGTTTCTTTTTATTTTTTATACCGATTATAGCAAGATGTTTAACTTATTTTTAATTTTTATATTCCCTTGGTCAAACTTATAAATGTTGAAGCTAATTTAATCTATAAAACCATTAAATTTATAAGCACCTAGTAAACCTGAATGGTTTTGCGAAAAGTTATCATTTGCGTGCGTGTCTACTCAAATAAAAGTAAAACTAAGAAAATAAATATTATACTTACTGTCGTAAAAAAAATCCCATGCCAGCGAACCAAGAAAACCAACAAGTAGTTATCTACTGTATATTGCTCGTTTATTTCCCCCAATAAAAGCACAATTAACGAAATAATATCTTGTAGTAAGTTCTATTGCGGCCATTACCCGGTGGTGGCAGGAGCGACAATAAGACGCTATAATGGTCGCAATAAGAACGTTTCCGCAACTGCTATTACTGCAAATCCAAACACCAGGCACAGATGTCAAATGCACATCCAGAGCACTCCGCCGTTAGGATAGGACTTTGCATACTAATATAAAGTGCATAATACATGGATATTGTGACAATCGTGGTTTTGACATTAATTTGCTGAGTTTATTATAGGATTAAGAACATCGATCTAAGATCGGTTATTAGGAAAGAGGAGTGAATTGCGTTTGCTGCTTCTTATGTCAAAAGTTTTAAGAACTATACAACTATTTTTTTTTGTGTGATGTTATGATGAGACCAGTAAATTCAGCAATTTATAACACTTATAATGTTAAAGGGATTGCTACGGCAAACAAAACGCCAATGACCATGGCACCGAGCGCTTCCAGCCGCGCTGCCCACCTGTGGCCCGTTTCTCGAAAGGTACAAAAGCCTTGTATTACAAGTGTGATTCCATGACAACCCTTACGATTTGACAGTTCGCGAACTTGTAATACAAGGCTTGTACCTTTCGAGAAACGGGCCCCTGGTGCACAGAACGTGACGTCACATGGAAGGAATGGAGTGGGGTGTATTTGTAGTTTGACCGTTTTGTTACCTACAGGAAATCAAGTTCGCTACTCTCAAATTATCTTAGCTTCAAATAACGGTTCAAAGATTAATAAAGCAATAACTTTTTTCCACTATTATTGTGTACACATAATAATGTAATTTTCCTCTAACCGATTAATAGCAAAAAATACACTTAAGTATGTTGTGTAAAACATGAATCACCAGTATCGTCACGCTTAGCCTTGAACCTGACAGTTGTAAATGGTAATAATGTAGCAGATAACCTGTTATTATGCAATACCTGTGATTGTTCTGATGGATATAGGTTTAAGGAGATCCGTCATAATCGGAAATTACAATTATTTTTTTAAACATGCGCGTAGCGTACCTAGTTTCATAATTTCGTTGGTAATGGTTGGCGATTAACGGATTGCTCGCAATTACAATCATCATCCTCCTTGCGTTATCCCGGCATTTGCCACGGCTCATGGGAGCCTGGGGTCCGCTTTGACAACTAATCCCAAGATTTGGCGTAGGCACTAGTTTTTACGAAAGCGACTGCCATCCGACCTTCCAACCCGAAGGGTAGACCTTATTGGAGCTAGTCCGGGTTCCTCACGATGTTTTCCTTCACCGAAAAGCGACTGGCAAATATCTAATGACATTTCGCATATAAATTTCGAAAAACTCATTGTTGCGAGCCGGGGTTCGAATCCGCGACCTCCGGAACGAAAGTCGCACTTACTTAGTAGGCTACCAGCGCTCATTGCTTGTAATTACAGTATGTAATTTAATTTTGTTATCAAAAATATAAACATGTTATCTTCCATAATATTGTGTTAGGTATCCTACTGGTGATAAATTTGTTCCTTATGCACCTATAGTACAAAGCACTCTCCGTTACATACTTACATATAATAATTTTACAGCATTTACCACAGAACCCTCGTGATTTTCGTTAACAATTCCTCAACGCCTGTTATGATTATCAACTATTAGGTACCATGTAATTTAATAATTTACACGTCATAGCTACATACTATTATCGAATATGTACTACATCGTCTCGTAACCAACGTGTATCCGCAAACTCAACATTATTCTGTCCACTCTTGGTTTGAATTTCGAATCAACAGTTTTTGTAGACTAGGTACTCAAAGTCAGAATACAATAATGATTACAGACTGTTGTTAAATGCTAGTATACATATATGTATTGATTGATTTGCTACAACCCGTTCGAGCTGTCGTGCTAATCGTAAATTATTCGGTATAATGACTACCCTGGAGCGTCTACGAAGTTTTTATCGGTTTTCATACGTGAGAATAGAACATTATGATTGAAGTTATCAAGTTATGGTTCAGTTTAATAACGATGTTCGGTCCATTAAGGAAGTCACTCCTGCGGCTAAAGCGCGGTTTGATGACGTGTTATTAGTAAATATTTTGTCGATAATTAAATGGAAGTACGTAACTCTCCTAATACTAAACATAATAAAATAATACTCGTACTTATTACTTCACATTCCTCCTTGCGTTATCCCGGCATTTGCCACGGCTCATGGGAGCCTGGGGTCCGCTTTGACAACTAACCCCAAGATTTGGCGTAGGCACTAGTTTTTACGAAAGCAACTGCCATCTGACCTTCCAACCCGAAGGGTAAACTAGACCTTATTGGAATTAGTCCGGTTTTCTCACGATGTTTTCCTTCACAGAAAAGCGACTGGCAAATATCAAATGACATGACATTTCGCACATAAATTCCGAAAAACTCACTGGTGCGAGCCGGGGTTCGAACCCGCCACCTCTGGAACGAAAATAGCACGTACTTACCGCTAGGCTACCAGCGCTTCTTACTCGTACTTATTACCAAAGAGGATCGAGCATTATAGAGAGTTACTGTCGAAGTAAAACGTGTAATCACAGTGCATAGATTGCCATCTCTTGACACAGGCTTAGAACTTTTGAACCTCAGTTTTGACAATTTGAACCATATTCTTAGCTTGATATTTGTTAAAATGTCAAATATTAATATTAGCGCCATCTAGCTGAGCGTACCCCAAAGGTGTAATGCTATCTAGGCCACCGTACCTTTTTCTGTATGGTACTGAGGTACGTTTTTTTCTTAGACTTTATCTGTATATACGGATTACTCAACTGCCTTAATTGTGGTTTCATACCTCATTTATAGGTTACTCACGGTGAAAGTTTTTTGAAGTACGGATTATCGAGAGCTTGTTACCTACTTATAATTAAACTTTTATATACTAATAAAGAAAACGCATACTTACTCCGTTGCTTTGCCGCCTCTTTTGGGATATAGCATCTTATTACATCGGTAGGTACCTATGTAGGTAAGTACTTGACTTGATAAATAATGATAAAGCAGTACCTACCGTTTCAGAATTACTATATAACTACTACAAATACTAGTTTTATTTAGCCGACGCCATAAATAAAATTAAATAGAAAAGAACAAAGTCTATCGAGATGAGATTAACCAATAACCATCTAGAACTATTAGTTGCACATCAAACAGCGAGAGCAACTGCATTCAATTGGATAAAGCAGCTTGTTTGTAAAGAACTAATTCAGTCTGGACATAGTCTATGTGTAGAAGTAAGGTGACATGGCTCAAGAAACCCATCCTAATGTGATCCTAATGTTGAAATGTCAAGGTTCTTTAAAGTGGCATAACTCAATTAAGTAAATACATTTCAATGTGTCAGTATATTATAACAAGAATTAGTACTTGTGGTTGATATTTGACAAAATTTTTCTTCGTTAGGGGTAGGGGGATAAAAAAGTCTGAAGATTCAAGAGCAAAGTTTTCAATTTGGGAAAAATCCCTTTCTTATTTAACCCGAGGTTCTGCTCTACAAGTCTAACTCTACTCCTCTCAAAACGATAGCGCACATAGGGGTATTTCACTAAAAAAGCTGGCCATTAGTCGACGTAAATAAGTAAAAATTAAAATTAATTAAAATGGCATATTTGGATTGACCCAAGGAACTATCATAGGTACTTATAAAAATGTATATAAATAATTTTGGCCAGCTTTTTTAGAAAAATACCCCTATGTGTGGCATACACTTAAATGTAACTATTCTAATTCTACCTAGCTTTATCCCGGCATATTGCCACGGCTCATGAGAACTCTAAAGTCGTTTTAGAAAATTCCTAAATCACAGAATTGTCATACACACTCATTTTTACGAAAGCGACTGCCATCTGACCTTCCAACCCAGATGGTAAACTACGCCTCAATGGGATTAGTACGGTTTCCTTACGTCGTACTTAAATGTAAGTACGTTATACAGGGTGTGTATTCCATACGGGCGAATATCTTAATGACGATTAGTATCGAGGTGTGGTGACGGGTTAAGAATTTCACCATCCCCTTTCTTCCCGTGGGTTTATAAGTCGACTGTAGGATATGTGTTAAATTGTGGCGTAGGCGAGAGGCTGGCAACCTGTCATTGCAATGTAAACAATTTTCGTTTTCTTTTAACCCATTGTTTGCCAAATGCCAAGAGTAGCACTGAAACTTGAGTAGTTTCATCTGCTCTGCCTACCCCTTTATAGGATGCAGAAGTAATTGTATGTATTGTATGTATTCCAAATTTCGCACAAATCTGAAAGCGGCTACTTTGTTTTAATACATTAGACTATGGTCCGGCGGCCATTAGAATGATTGCCGTCACTGGTTGATGCCGGCCCGAGTTAGCAGACCTCTTAACGGATTGAATTTTTGTTCAGCTCACCGGCGACTATGAGGCTCTACATGGCTCTCTACGTCTGACTTTTTATTCGCTTAGAAAACTTTACACATGTTCGAAATTCATCTTTCGCTTCAAATTTTCTATTCGTAATTGCGAGACGCAAGCAGTCAAACTAACTAAATTGGTATTTTACCTTGAATTTATCTTATGTACACGATTTATTTAAATTACCCAGGTATTTTATATGTAGAATCTGTTGCAGGTGCTTAATCTAGCACTGAAGTTACTTAGTAGGCAAATAAGTAAAACTACGTTTAAGTAATTTGTCATGCTAGAATAAAGTCCATCCGAACGAAATGTTGAAATAATCGGCACTTGCCTTCAAATAGGTTCAATTGTTGTCGAAAAATGTATTCAGCTTGCTGCTCAATACGTGATTTAAATAATATTGACTTTCTAACTAACTTTGAAGTTTTATTTAAGTATATACAACACACTAAATACTTAATACAAAAAACACTTAAATTAAAACTTACAATAAAACATAAATAGAAAATTTGGCCCAGGGGCCCGTTTCTCGAAAGGTACAGGCCTTGTATTACAAGTGCGCGAACTGTCAAATCGTATGGGTTGTCATGGAAACACACTTGTAATACAAGGCTTGTACCTTTCGAGAAACGGGCCCCTGGTCTTGCTCGTTGGGTAAGACGCCCAAAAGGCTGGCCGCGTTGCCCCGCTAACTTTTCACAAATGCAAATATACATTTTTTGATAGAACATAAGTTTTGTAGATAAACAGTAGGTATCTCTCATTTCAACCTGATATTTGCGAATTACATTTCAGCGATGATGCCATGTAGCAACGTCTAAATTCGCGAGGGGAGCAGTCGACAACATTTGGTCCCCGAGCGCAAAAGAGGTGTTTACATGCATTTTACACCGGCGCACCCTTATCAAGTCGCTACATTTGCCCGCGGGCGTCGTCAACCTTTCCAAAATATTTACTTCGCGGACTCTTTATACCCGAGTTTAACTGCAGGTGAAAATTGAAAAAGTTTACGTTACGACCTTTTTTAACGTCGCGAAACGGAATTTGGACATTTAATTTGTTCGGCGAACGGCTGTTTGAATAAAGTAGTGCCTGAAGTGAGACGTTAACATCCACATAAAATATAAGTATTTACCGAAGGGTATCGTTATGTTATCCGAATGTATAGACACGATAACAATATGTAGGGATCCAAATAAGTAGCAACAAATGTATTTTGTGAACTAAGTAAGTATTAAGCACCTTTGCAGCAGCCTTGAAACGAATGAAAATATGATACGTAAAGTTATCATTTTATTAAAAAACTCTACGACGAATATTTCACACAATCACCATTGAATCCAAGTAAGTATAAAGAAAGGTATTTCTATAATTTTCCCAAGTAATTTGTCTCAGAAATCCAATTGTTATCATATAGAAATATCATTAAAACAGCACTTAGGAGTCGAGTGCATGTGCGCGATTACGAGCGAGATGGCGAAAGATAATGTGCCATTATGGTCGGGTGGCCAGGTCTCAACTGAAACTGAGATTTAATATTTCTTGTTTTATAACTTCAAACCTTTGTATGTAGAGTGTAGATAGTTACCTATAATATAAGTGTAAAACCAGTATTAGACTGCGTAGGTGGTGCCAAAATAGTCAAGCTAGACAGCGTGTAAACAAACGGTAGACAGCTTTTTGATATCACTAGTGATTTTTATACTGGTTAATATTGTGTATTCTAGAACGAGTTAGGCAACACTATACGTAGGTGCAATACTGAATATCAGCTTTGAACTCGTGGAACTCATGATACTCATACATTAATTTGATACATTTGTAGTTTTCACTGCTCTAACAGGCGGAAAGACAAACACACGTAACGAAAGTATAAGAGTGTACCTATACCAAATTCTTGGACTAGTAGCCAAAGCGGACCGAGCTGGCTCTAAAAATGCCGGGATAATACAGGTAATTATGAAGAGCTTCTAGTTAACTACATCCCTAAAATCGTGTTATACTCCCACGACCTACCTTTATTATGCGATAATCAGTAAAACCAGATAGGTCGCCTGATGGTTAGCAATCACTGTCGCCTATGGACAACTGAAAAACCATAAGGGTTGGAGGTGCGTTGCTTGCCTTAAAGATGGGTTGTACGCTCTTTTCTTAAAGGTTTGAAGTTTGCCCGCCACTGCTATACTGCTAAACTTTTTTCGTTGGGGCAAAAATACGAAGGATTTTTTATGGAGCGGGCCAGATTTACACCAAAAATGCATTTTTACTACAATGCTGGCCATATCAAACACTATTTTGAAGGATACAATTCTTTCGCGGGCTGTTCTTGGCCCAGAGGTCTGACTTTGCTAGGGCTGCCATCCGTCCGGGTTTCCCCGGATTTGTCCTAGTTTGGAGGCCGTCCGGGGGACGTCCGGGCGGGGAGTCAAGAAGTGTCCGGGGAAAACCCGGACACTTTTCACGTAAGGAAGCACCTCATTGAATTTAAGTATTATCAGCGAATTTAAGTTGACCGATTAACTAATATCTGTTTACATAATAAAACCGACCAAGTGAGACTCGGACTCGCCCACCGAGGGTTCCGTATTCGTACAAACTTCCAATGGTTAAAAAAATCTCAGTTCATATAATGTAGACATAATGACTTGACTAGAAGTATAGGTACTAATGAGCATTATTGTGTAGGTACGATCTCTCGGTGAATTCTCTAACTTGCGCAACCAGGGGATCGATTTTTGAATTTCGAACGCCCGAATTCAACACGTCAATACAATACAATATATTCGTCGTTTAAAAGTCTGTGGAAAACGCCGTAATTGCTATTTTTGAAAAAGGAAAGCTAGTAATTTTAAAACTAGTGGTAGGTACGAGTAATGACCATTCGTTTTCGATTCTGTTAGTAAAATTGAAATCGCTAGTAGTGGAGATATTATTGAATGAATTTCACGAAATCGAATGGTAGAGATTCACAAATCGGCCCTGCTACAATAGTATGATGGTTTTTGACGTATAATTCTTTATAATGTTAACCAATTTCGACAGTTTTTATTTTACTTTATTTGAAAGACAACGTTTTAGGTAAAATCGCGTATAATTTTGAAATACGATATGGATGTATAATATGTATATGCAAGGGTGGTAAAATTGGAAGTGGAAATGGAATTTTTTTTATAGTCAATTTAAAAAAAAAGTTTCCAAGATACACAGTCTATTTAATTTTTCCTGCAATATTTATCATAAAGCCAATGTTTCGTAAAATTTTCACAATTTTTCGTTGGTAAACTTTGGAAATAAGGGGGGAAGAACGGTATTTTTTTACATTTACCTTCAAAATATTTTTTTTTAAGCTAAAAATTTCAACTAAAAAATTATAAGAAATAGTTGATATGTGTAATTTGAGCTCTTTCTAACGATACCCCATTTGATCTAGTAACTTAGTAAACTAAAAAGAGACAAATATTTTTTTATAAGAAAAATTACACATTAAACATTGTGTGAAATTAAAAAAATAAATGGATGAAAATTAAAGGTCATGTTTTTTAAAAATAAATTCTGACTCGTCCGGGGAAAAAACGCGATTTACGTCAAATGTCCGGGTTTTTTGTGTCTTTGTCCGGGTTTGGCGAAATTCGAGATGGCAGCCCTAGACTTTGCCCACCACTGGACCATAGTTTGTCGGGAGTCGGGACAGTTCTGAGTATGCGAGCGAAGTGGTAACCCTAAGCCGGCGATTCCCGGGGCGGAGTCGCAGACGCACGGGCAGACGCGCCTCGTAAAAGTGAAATATTATTACCGCGTCCGCTGAATCCCAACAATCGGCTTTGCCTCAAACCTAACGTATGGACTTTATCAGGACATGCTGGAGATATGGTAATTTGAAAACGGTCTGCAGTTTTATAGAACGTGAACCATAAGTTTGTCCTTATCTTATTCAGACAAACTTGTAAGTTAAATGACTAATATACTTACCAAACAATATCAGTCAATTTTAAAAGTACCTACTAAAATCAGACTGCAACAATGGTAATTTAAAAATGACATGCCGTTTTTTAGAACGCGTGGAAAATTGTGGAAGTTCGTAGGTAGGTACAAACTCGTCAGTTAAATTAGTAATAATATAGTACCACCAACCCACTTTAAAAATAGCTATTAAATAAACAGACTCAGGGTTACTAACGCCGTGGCTTGCGTGGGCGACGGTCGCGCGATAGTCGCGCGACGGCGATGCGACGCATACGAAATCAAACCTTATCGATATGGAAGTATGAGACGCGACGGCGACGGTCGCGCGACACGCAAGACACGGCGTAAGAAAGAGTACACACTGAGAGTAGCTGCGCATGCAATATTAAAATGAGAGAATAAGATATTAAATTCCTCTTGTGTAATCGACTATAATTTTATTTAATCATCTAGTTTATTTTAATAAAGGATATAAGCAATTCCTTTACTTGAAAAAATCAGCCGTATGCCAACCTCTGGCCGATATTTTGGTTGACGCGACAAAGAGCCCTTCATTGCGGCGGAGAAGAGCTCACACCTGTAAGAGCCGAGTTCTTTCATGAAAACACAGAGCCAAGCGGCTCGGCTTTAGAGCCTTTTAGGAAACTGAAATGACTCTCAAGATAGGTGTAACGTACTAACGACTACGAGACATTTTTTGTTATGTTATAACAACCCAGTTACTTAAGTAACTTTTGGTTTTGTATTTAGGTACATGAGAAAATTTACAAATTGAAACTAGTTAGTTAGGTTAGTACTTAGTAAGCAAACAAATTGAATATCTTAAATCTAAAATAGGCTCTTGAGTAACTTGGTTGGGTCCTTCGTAATAAATTCGATGAGTAACTACGATTATTTGAAAATGAGAAAAAGGTATCAGGATAACCACTCTAGATACACTACTTTTTGACTAAAAACACGTGTCTATTAATACCTTTTCCAAAACATTGTCCCGTGAAATTAAAAAAAATATATATATAATTGCTTTCTTTCACATCCAAGACGCCTATTGTGATGCGCATTTCTTTCAAGCAAATTAATTAGGAATTGCCTAACGACAAAATAAACGTAATTAAAACTTCGGGAATTAACTTTCGCCTGATTTCTTTTTTAATTTAAGCTGACTGGGCTAATTCTGTGCGCCATGGGGGTCAGACACACCCCTCGCCCTTTGTCATAGCAAAGGAAAAGGATTTTAAAAGATTTACGAAAAAGGTTAGAGGCTAATGTAGCTTTTATTGGTATAAATATTTTATTTTGAGTTAGTGAAATTTTCAGATTTTTTATCCGCCTTTTATGCTTTAACACTGATTACAATGTTATAAAACTTAAAACGGCTACTTAAGTACTACCTGAAATTGATTTACCTAAAAGATAGCTATAGCTACATGTATAATACACCGAATTGGTGAAAAGGTGAAATACACTTGAAACAGTCACGCCAAGTGCCATTAATTAAAATTTATCGTGACACAAATACTTGTATCTGTAGCAAAATTGTTATTGTATTATTTAATAGGCTACTTGCCTCCTAGTCAAATCAGCTTCTTTTTAAGAACTGTCAAAACGAATTTGAACGACCTGCTTATATGGAATTTATATGAAATCGAATCGAGTGACGTCACGATCAACTCAGTTACTTTATATATTTCTACCAGACATATTAAATAGAAACTGGATTTAAAAATAACTTCGGTCCATGTTTTTCTTATAATTATCTGATGCTTTATTTCGTGCATAGTATAAAATATTTTATTTTAACTACAGTCAAGTTCCCTATCAGCGATGAAATTATTACGATTACCAGACTAACTAATTATATTTACTTTACCGTTGATGAGATCATTAAACCTCGAGCTTTGTATCTTACACAATATTCATGTTCAACAGCTTTACATTTAGTTGGAAATGCGTACCTAGATGATGATAAACGACTACCGTCCTGTAACAATAAAGATCCAGGTACAATCTATTAACCCCTCAAACGCCTTGTTCCAGGATCTGTCCCAGACAAGTTAAACTGTAACTAACAAACTGAAGGTTATTAATTCAGTAGCAAATTTTTGATAATGGCGTTCCAGAGGTTAAGAGTAACTATTAAGTAATTACCCCATCGAAAATAAGATACATTGTAAAAGTTTACAGGCAAAGGTCTTTCACCTGAGTCTATTTTACACTGTCCAGTGACTTTACGACTCATTACTTTCGCTGACCAGGCGACGTGACGATCAAAGTTACCGTCCGCTACAAAATACAGACGTGTCGGACATAAAAAGTATACGACGCATTTAAAGTATGGGTTCCGTGCATAAGCCTGTCGAGGCGCTAATGGGGATGGATGAGGGTTCCGCGGGACATTTCTTATACCTAATAAGACCGTAAGTTCAGAGGTACGGGCCGTCGTAAGTTTTGGGCTTCGCTGTTGGGATACGCTGATTTATATTTTGTGTAAATAACGAGTGAACCAATGTTGGATAAGAAAACCGTTGATGTAATACTTCAATTGTTTCGTATAATGTCAGTCAAGTACTTATAATACCTAAAGTTATTCGAACTTACTCGATACGCCTTGCCTATGGTTAAATAATTTTGGAGTCACTCGCTTTCTTAAGTCAACATTTGGTACGATCGAGGGTTTTAAACAAAAACTTGGGCTCGTAACCTTTTGCTTGCTCTTATCCAAGTCTGGGGTCTGAGCGGCGATAGAAGAACGCATGGCGTAGGTATGCTACGCCATGCGTTCTTCTATCGCCCGTCATGTCATCATTCACTTCAGACAACAGCTTTCCCCTATAGTACCTAATTACGACCCGTATCTACGAATGTAGTTATTGCGTTTACTTTTACGGAACCTTGAAATATTATAGACAAATGTATAGGAGGGTTGATCAGTAGCATGCGTCAGGAGATTGCCAAACGATGGGTCCCAGTTTTATTGGTGGTTACGCGTCATAAACACAGAGGTGGTGCGGATAGCCGATAATGTTTCTTGGGAGTTTTGATCACTTCTCAATATACTTTAGACACGTAATACGTCCTTAATTATGTAAACAGATAGGTATATAGGTAGGTACTATAAAACGCAAAAGTTCTTAGAATTCGTGAAGCGAGTTTGCACTTTTACATTCTACGTGTACTGCAAGTATAGTAAGTAAGCCCCTATCGCTACTATTTGTAAGTGCGATAGGGCCGACCAGATGTTTTATCATTTATCGCGCGACCATGCTCGCCTGCCTGAAATGCATAACACTATCGGTATTACGCACACACATCGAACGCAATAAAATGTTTTATGTACCCTGTAAGTCCAGATAAAAACACCCCACTGATGCCCGGTGGCTAGTATATCACCCTCATTTTACGATTGTCAAATTTTCTATAAACTATGGCAATGGCTGTAATATTTTTAAGCCTGTTATAAAAGAGTATGTCACGTGGAAATGTCTCCATAAAATAAGATGGGTGTTTGAGGTGTATCAATTTTTACGCAACGTCGAGCATGAGTAGGTATTTTGGACACATGGTCCTTGTTATAAAATTACAACACCCTGTTTAGAGTAGTTACTTACTTTACTTAGGTTTATAGATAATTTTAAGTATATTTTTATCATTTATTCAATGTAGGCAGCTAATAATTTAAAGACTTGTACCTAATTGCTTTCTTATATTTATTTTTATATGCAATCGCAGCAATAGGTAAATATATATACCTTATTGAAACTTTGCATTGAAAAACTACTGAAAACAGATTTTCATGCGTTTAATTAGTGCGGGTAATAGAAGGATTCTTATGCGGTACCTATAATAATTGTTATGGATTTATATAATCTGTGAACAACAGGCGGTTCACGTGTGAACTATACCTATACCTACTCCAACGGAAGCCACTCTTTAGTACTTACTTACTGGTGCCAACACTTTACGCTTCTACTCGTCACTGCCTTCACCCCAGTTTTATTCAAATCCTCCATCGTTACACGCGTGTCAACCCGTCCTGTTATCTAAATTAGCAACGGAGGGATTAGCAACGGTAGGATCCTGTAGTACCTTGCAGCTTGTTGAAATTCGGCCACTAATCCCGAGGAGATACGAGAGGTACTATTGTGTACGAGTTGCCATTTTGCTGCTTTGTTCCTCCTGGTACCGGCTGATGCTGCTGGTCGATTGTTGGAAAAATAGTACATTACGATACAAGTGCGTAAAAAAGGAAGTTCGAAACGAGTGGCGATAAATTAAAACACGACCGAAGAAGTGTTTTAAAACGACACGAGTTACGAATTTCCTTTTCGCACGTGTATCGTACGACGTTTTTCAAAACATTTAATTTATCGCCACTCGTTTCAAACTTCCTTTTTTACGCACTTGTATCGTAATGTACTATTTCTACAATACCTACTAACTTACATAATTATAATATTGTCTTCGTTTACCGCGATAGTTACTCATGAAATAAAACGAAACTGTAACGAATGCTGTAAAGTGTTCGAAACGTCGGGATGAGTTGTAAATCCATACTAATATTATAAATGGAATAGTGTGTGTGTCTGTGTGTTTGTCCGTCTTTCACGGCAAAACGGTGCGACGAATTGACGTGATTTTTTAGGTGGATATAGTTGAAGGGATGGAGAGTGACATAGGCTACTTTTTGTCTCTTTCTAACGCGAGCGAAGCCGCGGGCAAAAGCTAGTTCATTATACGCGATTTAATCCGTTTCCATAGTTTTATTTTACATAATTATATCGTACATACTAGGTCAATTATTATACTTCTCTATTTTACAGATTTCAGAGATTTGCCATTACAGATTATGCGCAATAAAACAAAAACTATGCCAAAACAAGCGTAACTATCATTAATGTGATGGTGATACTGATACCTGAAGCATCATTTTGTTACATACCTACCTTGATACCTACTTACTTAAATAAATTCCTAAGTGTTAAGTTAATGTGTAACAGGTGTTTGTGTTAGTTTGATAGTCGCTATCTCTGCTTTGCTTCCGTTTCGGTGTCAATCATAAAATACCTAAAACAACATAGCGTTTGAACAGACCGAGCGCTTAAATCGCGTAAGCTTCGCCCATCTATGAGCGCAGTGAGGAACAAGCCACACTATGGTATTGCCACTCCAAAGGTTCAATATTTATTGACCCTTAATGCCGCTCGGCTTAGTTAATGCGTATCTACTTGCATTAAGAAGATGAACAGCTTCCGATAACCCCGCCCAGTTGAGCCATAACTATGCATCACGGCGTATGAGTATCTACGATTCTGTACGTTGTATTACTACGCTATGTAACTAACTATTTATGATATAGTATAATTATTGGTATCAGTACCTAAGCCAATTAATTAGTTTTTAAACGGCCTTAGAAGATCGTCCCGAATTCAAATTAATGAAAATTTTGGAAACAACATACAGCCCATACAGGTTGAAAAACCGGCCAAGAGCGTGTCGGGCCACGCTCAGTGTAGGGTTCCGTAGATTTTCGTATTTTTCTCAAAAACTACTGAACCTATCAAGTTCAAAACTATTTTCCTAGAAAGTCTTTACAAAGTTTTACTTTGGTGATTTTTTTCATATTTATTAAACATATGGTTCAAAAGTTAGAGGGGGGGGGACGCACTTTTTTTTCCTTTAGGAGCGATTATTTCCGAAAATATTAACATTATCAAAAAACGATCTTAGTAAACCCTTATTCATTTTTAAATACCTATCCAACAATATATCACACATTGGAGTTGGAATGAAAAAAATATCAGCCCCCACTTTACATGTAGGGGAGGTACCCTAATAAAATATTTTTTTCCATTTTTTATTTTTGCACTTTGTTGGCGTGATTGATATACATATTGGTACCAAATTTCAGCTTTCTAGTGCTTACGGTTACTGAGATTATCCGCGGACGGACGGACGGACGGACGGACAGACAGACATGGCGAAACTATAAGGGTTCCTAGTTTACTACGGAACCCTAAAAAGGTAATATTTGATCGCTTTCCTATCCATGATCAAAAACTATTATGGGATCAGCATAGCAAAAAAAACAAAAAAAAGCACTGCAACCTCAACTCTTAGGTACGACTCGTCTCTTTTCGAACAGCCAGCATAACCGAATGGCACAATCGTCGACGCTAGACGCCGACAGAAATGCAGTCTGTCTCTGTCGCGCCTCGCGCCAATACGCAAGAGCGATAGAGATAGCTACGAAACAGATATTATCGTGAGCGTTTGTGCATTTGGCTACGTACCCAGACTAGATATTCCTTTTTGCGCCTTAGAAGAGTCCTTAACGGCCCAGCAGAAATCACGTTGCTCGTACTTCATTAGCAGGAGCTTGACTTTAGTTATAGGTAAGTATTTCGTGGACGGGGAAAATGCACGATTTGATATTTCCAGAGGTTTTGGACTTTTTATCCTGTGTCAGAAGAACGCAGCCTAGATTACGGTTCTATGTATGTAGTATTGACTATTAGAGCATTTCACGAGAAAGCCGCTCAAAGTGTTATTTTTCTAATAGGAAGTTTCGAAAATACTGAGAAAGCGATTAAATATCAGGAATTTCTTGTCTAGCATATTCGCAAAACGTATAAGTATTCTCATGCTCTAAGCAATCTCATTGATTAAGCTAGTTGTGATTAAGTCATAAAGCATTTCGAAAGCGATATCGTTGGCGAGCTGCAAATAAATATACCAAGAGAATTCTAAATGAAACAGCGATTACAGCGTATTCTAATGTGTACATAAGGTAAGGTACTTACTCAAACTAGTAGCTAGTACTTAGGTGTCACAATCAACCTAAATAAGTACCTAAGTAGATAATCGTGATACATGTACCTCTAAATAGGTAGGCTATTACATGGGCTAACGGCTATGGAGAGGATTTTCATGACCTTTTGCCTTCCTATCTCTATTAAAATAATTAAGTTTGTCGATTAGTACATACATACATACATTTATAATCACGCCTGTATCCAATAAAGGGGTAGGCAGAGCACATGAACTACCAAGTTTCAGTGCCACTCTTGGCAAAAAGATGTTGAAAGAAATCCAAATTGTGACAGGTTGCCCGCCTCTCAGCTACGCTACAATTTAACCCATATCCCACAGTCGACTTCTACGACACCAACGGGAAGAAAGGTGGTGGTGAAATTCTTAACCCGTCACCACACGGCACGGGGTCGATTAGTATATTTAGAATTTAGTTTGAACGCGAACTCGACCTGACGTAAAATTTGCGCAGCGATGTGCATCGTCTTGTAAACTATCGATAATGATCCGATTAGTTTAATTTGGGATAA
Source organism: Leguminivora glycinivorella (assembly GCF_023078275.1). Taxonomy (NCBI): domain Eukaryota; kingdom Metazoa; phylum Arthropoda; class Insecta; order Lepidoptera; family Tortricidae; genus Leguminivora; species Leguminivora glycinivorella. The sequence continues at coordinate 22,293,530 of NC_062971.1, forward strand.
TTTGATTAACATTCTTGACTAATTTTCTTAAAGCTCCAATGCTCCCTTAGGAAAAAAAATAACACCTACTTATAGGCAAGCAATTAATGATAATTATGTTAATGTCTCTCACACAAGACCACTTGGCATATTTTTGAGATTAGAGCTCTCAATAGTGCGATTAGCATAAGACTGATCTTAAAACATACCAATAATCAATAGTGAACAAACCAAACAAACAAACAATGACCACTGTAGTTTATTTCGGCTAGGCCGGCAGGTGTGTTCTATCCATGATCCTATGACCACTTCAACGGTAACTCATTTAACTGGCAGATTCCTTTGCGATGTCCAATGCTACCTAGTACCTACCGTCAACAGGTCAATTCTCCATACAATCGCTCTCGACTATTTCCTCCCTGGTTTTTGAAGATAGAGCAGTGATTTTTTCAACACAAATTATTATTATTTTTATCAGTGTCGGACCGTTTTGATATTTTTTTTTAAAGACGCTAGAGCCCATCAAAAATTTCTAAAAAAGGCGTTATTGATTCTGGCGTAAAAAAAGGTGTGGTATTCGGTGTGTAAAGGTAATTGGTGACAATTAGCCAAAAAAAACTAAATGTCCGACACAGATTATTTCATTGTTATTCAGATTCTCAAATTTAGTTACGATCTTACGATTGATTAAGTTTTGAAGGAAACAGTCGAGAGCGGAACCTCGATTTTAAAGATTTTTTCGCAATATCTTCTAACAGAGTTGTACTTAATGGACAATTACTTTCGATAAATCTAGTTAATAACATTAGTATATTAAACTAGAATTCCCAAATTGAAAGGAGTCCCTTTCCATTTTAGCATTTTCGCTCCTGTAGCATCTTAAGTAAGTGTAATATGATAGGTATACTACACACCTGCCGGTAGGAAAAATAAATTTCTGTTTCTATTGCATTACCCGGTATGGGGAATGGGATTTCCCTGCACACCCAAGTTTCGTTTCATTTTCCATCTCTTTCTACTGGCAAGTTAGTTGTGCCAGAGTAATATAAAAATAAAAACACGTCAATATTTTTTAAGTTTTTTTTATTGTATTTTTAGAAAGGTTTTATGGTTTATCGTACTGCTAATAGCATTCCAATTCGAATAATGTGTAGTAGGCGAATACGTGTAGCATAAATTAAACATGGTAAGAATGTAATATAATATGACTGCTTAGCATGGTGACGTGCTAGCGACAACACTGCTATTGATGCTAACGGTATCGTCTACTGCGCACAGAACAATCATATGGTTTATAAAACAAAAATATGGACTACCGCCTTATAAATTGTGCATTAACTAAAATAGGTAAATTATTACAAATTAATCTAAATTAAAACTTAATTTAAAAGCTGCTAAACATTACTTGTATTATTTCACCTATTGCGGCACTCAAGTACCTAGGTTGTATGGAAACATTAAAGATTTATTTGAACTATTAAGATTTACGTAAACTACAACATTTTGCGCCCTTAGCCAGCTATGAAGGTCTGGCGACGTAGCGCACGGCGCCGCGCCCGCAGTGCGGGTCCGGTTGCCACGAGCGCCGCGTACGCCGACCGAGCCCCGCAAGCGGGGTGTTCTCTAAAATAATTTCCATTGAATAACAGTCAAACAAAATTGGACTAAACAACAAGGAATTTGTACTTTGGGAAATGTGATATATAGAGAATCGACTAGGTCCTCATCAAATGAATATTAAATACTTAATAAACATTGTATCCATAATATATAATATAAGCAATATAAAACGTAACATAATCGGAAATACTAGACAATAATATAATTCTGCTAAATAACTGAAATAATTCAGGGTGATTACCAGAGTTGTAATGGATCAAATCGACTTTGGCGTCCTGTTCAGTAGACGAATTGAAAACCAATGAAATCGACTAGATACGACATTCACTGTAGTATTTATTTGGAGATCTTTAATAGGCAAACCGTCCACTACAAAACTGACAACACATAATTCTCTAACAATATTATTAATAATTGTACAAATTGAATACAATAAAACTTCGCTAAGGTTAGTATCGAAAATGTATCTAGCGTCGTTTTAAAATGATATGCTTGCGAACAGCAACACTTTGGTTAGGATCACTGCAGGTGCAGGGCCTGCTCTCCGAACTTCATGCTCCGTATTGTTTACAGGTAATCAGTCAAAGCAATGCTGCTGCAATTTGGTTCACATTAATCCGGAGTCAATCCCTGTTGCCTTTCGCGAACTAAAACGAATCGTGCGCACCCTGCCGCAGCGCGCAGATAGTGCCCACTACACATTCTGCTATGAATCAGTGTTGGCCGCTTGTTCAGTAGTCGGTTATCGATATCATATAATAAATGTCACAACATCAAGCCAGTATAAAAACACTAAGCCTACTAAAATTACTACCTGCGAAAACTCTTTTAAAGAGTAAACTTACAAACTAGATTCGTAAAGTAACACAAAGCCCGTGGGCGCAATATCAGGATCCGTATAAAATATAACATGTTTTTTTTCGCCTCCGTCAGTTTTATTACAATTTTCTGAAACAAACTTACAATCTACTCATGCTTCACCAACATTACAAAATAGACAATACAACGCTCACTATCGTTACAAATTAATAGCTTTCAATATTTTTGAATTACAAAATGGAACTTTTCCTCTTATTTACTTTCTGAAATTTCTTAATTCTACCTTTTTTGTGCCAATTCCTTAAGCATCGACTCCAAATGTACAAAAATAATACGTTAAGACGTATCAAAGTTTATATAAATATTTATTTCAATGGTATATTTTAATGAATATTTTAAAGCGACTCTTACAAGTAATTCAAGCACTTAAAAGTTACTTAAAATTAATAAATTGGCGTTTTCCTTCTGAGCTTCTCTCTTTCCCTGATAATCACACCTTATCCATATTCCATCAAATTGTAAGTAAACAAGGAGATTGCGTAAAAACAGTTCTGATATTACCACACTGAATATTAGTACCTAATGATTAATTGATGTGTGTAGATAGTTAACTTTATCTACACAATAAATCAAGGAGGTTATTCATTCTCTCAAACATACAATAAACGACAAGAAACTTTTAGAATAATGAGATGCTTTGGCTCTATTAATACGACACCGTCTTAGGACATCTGCAACCTTCAAGTGGCAACCGGCCCGTCGAAACGAGTGCCAGAATACAGGACCTTTAAAAAGTCACAGGAACACTTAAAGTATTCTGCGATCGGTCTCCATTTTGGAGACTAATTAAATGCGATGACTCGCAGAACGGTGGACATTACTTTTACAAAGCATCTGATCAGTTATAAACGCACAGACAGTAAAAAACTTACTTCCTAACTATTATAACGACTTGGCGGTATTTCCAAAGATCAAGAAGAAGCCTTGGAGCCGCGAGCTTGGAGCCGGCAGCTGGCCGACGGCCGCCCGCCGTCCCGGGCTGCTTCTCGAAATGGGACCCGCGGTCGGTTTACACAATACCATACCTATTATCGCCGTGATACACGTACTGCGAGCCCATGTCTCGCATAGTCTTACAAAAATACTACATCTACAGTTCCAGTAAAAAAACGTATATTATTTGACGCTTATTTTATGCATTATACATATTAATAGAAAAATGTTACCACTAAATTATTCGTTACTGTTACCAAAGTACAAAAAATTTCAGTTTTTACAAATTATGACACTCATACCCTGATGCACCCCGCGCATTACGTAGTAAAAATGTTAATCTAATTGCCACGCAATAACTTAATTATTATCTTTAGCCAATTCGTAAGATTATCACCAATTTAATCGTCATTACAAAATTCACATTTTTGAAGATCAACCTGAAGCTTACGTGTATTATTTACCTCTAACATTTATGAGTGCTTCGACTGTCTCGATTTTGGAAAGACGGCTTTAAGAGCCAAACATTTAGAAATATCTGTAGGAATCTACCGACGGTAATATCACTTCCTCACTCATATCGCATTTGCAAGTTCGATTAAAACTGTTGATGCTCATTGCTTCAGTCTATATAAATCTAATTGTAAAGGTCGATAAGCAGTCTGTTCACTAGGCTAAACGGTAAAATCACATTTTTATCTGGTCCATCGACACTTTAAAATGCGATCGAGTGTAACGTCTGATGAAACCTACCTACACTACGTAAATACGAAAGTTAAATATGAACGACTACATTAGTGTAGAAAACATCGAGTATCAAAATATAATTAACACGTTTGATTTGAATCTTTCACTAACCAATAACAGCCGTATACAAAAGTCAGCCAATGGATAAGTAAGTGGAACTTGAGCGTCGACTGGTCGCCGGGGCTGAATGTCAAATTGACGGAAACCTCATGTGAAATGTGGGCCACCCTTTTCCATGGGCCAGGTATAAAATACAAAGCCAATACCACGCCAATACCATGATTTAAGTTAAGCGGATGGATATAGATTTCTATATTTTTCACTGGTGTCATTAAAAATGTTAAATGCTTCAGTTGAAAAGTGATTAAAAAATTTGGCAATTGATATCCCAGCTGATACATATTCGATCATCCTACGTTTTTTTACGTATCGAAATGTCTCAAGTTAGGCATGGATTCTCAGCCAACATTCATTTGTTAAAAAGGCTGGCCTACCTTTAGATAATTCGTTAAACTACATTATTTATATCACGGAAAGATATTAAGTTAGTTCACATCTTAACGTAAATGCTGCGCGAACGCAGCACCTATGACCAGAACGTACACGATTTACTAACAACTCGCTTGGCACGAGGATGCATTAGCAATAAAAAGTACTATGTAAGAATTATGACGATGACTAAAATTAATGTTAAATGTGACCACATACACTCATCCCACTCGCACGCTCTTCGTAAAGAAAACCCTACAAGCTAAACAAGGACTACGAGGAAACGAGGTTAGATTAAACCTAGGAAGCGAGAGATAGTAAGATCAATGAATATTATGCCGATGATGATTCCTACTTACAGTGCGCATCTACTACTTATATATAATTATGTACTTGTATGATAATATTAGTGATAAAGTAATAAAAATTAATACAAGATATAGCTTTTATAATAAGTAACAATTTTCGCTCCTAAATTTCAACCAACGAAAAACAAAATGTTTATATAAAAATGAATGTAACTGTTCGCGCTCTCGCGTTGGAACAATTGCGGGTTACATTAGGATTCACAGCAACTATTTCGTAAAGATTACCTAGTCCTGATTTATCTTTAATATGTATTTACTTTATAAAATTTGCAAAAGTAACAAATTGTTTCTTTGTACTTTTAAGCAATTCACTAAATTACACCACATTAAATTCAACATGAAGAAATTTAAATGTCGTGTCTAAATAAAATTGTCATTAGGTACAAAATTTAACAAATATGTGCAAATAAACTAGGAAAATTTGCAACGTCGTGTAATTAAATATATTTAAACTGAACAAGTAACTAAGTGACTAAAATGTGAATAATCAAACACTTTCGATTATGTACCTCTGATGTATTAGGAGGGGTTTCTACTGCGTCCGGGTACACTACACAACCTTCAATAGTTATTTAAATCGTACGGAAGTAGTTATTCATCAAGTACTTGTAAGAAAGGAATCGTCAAATTATATCTAAAAAAGTTTAACTCATTGATTCAATTTAACTGAAAACAAAAGTGTCTTGGCAAACCAGAATGTTACGTAATTATATCATGTGAAGCATGCCCGGATTGTTTTCGAATATAATATAACTATTAACCTTGGATCGCGATAGAGCCTCAATTTGGTGATTGGTTGAGACTGACTCTACCTATAATTACGATCCTACCTACTCTACGGAAAAAAAACAGACTAGTTTGGTAAATGTATTGTATACATAAATACTAGTATCTTACTTTTAAACGGTCGAGTACCGATAGGTATAAAGTTATTATTTGGCTTGCCAAGACGCATGTAATGTAACATTAGTAAAGATTCATTTAAGAAAAATGATCATATCTTATATGATATAATATGGATTTGAACATTCGATTACGGTTTTTTGGTGTTGTACTCTATAACTGAAAGTACAGACATATCTATATTTATTTTAAAATATGGGATTTTCAATACTTTATTAAAAAGGAATTTTAATTTGTGTTATGCTGATACAACTATAATTTTACTATTATAGTATCTAGAGAGGTAATGACATAGATTTTAAATATCTATTAAATAAACATCCTTGCTTACGGAGGACTATGATATATTAACAGATCTCATGACTCCAAAATAGCATATTCTGAATTTGTACCGGAAAGGGATCCAAGCCGGCGGGCGGGCCCGCGCGGCGAGGTTGATTATTCTTCTACGTAGATGGCTCTGTATTGACTATTAGAGAATATGATATTATACTTTGTGTCGCCTTCACTAGGGGGCGCTGTAATGACGGTTCACTTTTCTCATTTGTACATGGCCACCATCAGATGATCTGGTATCATTTTTAATATTTTCCTAAATATACCAACAACAGCTCGTTTTTTTACTTTAATTTTTCAAATATTTTATGGATACGATATCATATTAACACGCATTAAGTAAATGCACATTAAACTTTTAAATATAATTCTATATACGAACGAGCAAACTTCGATAAAATTAAAATTGTATAACATATGAAACGTCATTACAGTGCCGCCGCGATTGCTAAAATAATTAGGGATCTTTGATATTGTTGAAATTATGTACTATCGATTTACGGCTACTCTAGAATTATGCAATAGTACAATGTATTTTATTAAACTTTCGATAAGCTTCTGCGAATAGTACACGAAACGGTGTTATTTACATTATTAATACACCGCGCTATGATAAAGTACTGTTTCAGTTAGATATAATATATATTCTTAGAGTAGATAACGTTTAAGCGGAGGACACTAATCTTAAAATATTAGGAGGTACTACAACCACACAAGGCGACCTGGCAACTGTGACCCATGGATAGATGTGATTTGATATTAGGTAATTTAAGAAGTAATTTGTAGGTATTGCCAATAAAGATGGGTAACATGGTAGTTAAGTAGAAGTGCCGGGCTCCGGGAGCCGGGCCGGGGACCGACGGCCGGGCTGGCGCCGGCGCGGCGTGCGGGCACAGTTGCGCAGCTCGCCCCCACTCAAACCGTGCCGGATGAAGATGACGCTCATGAGGTGCAGTGATGCGGATGATGGCGTGATAACGTGCGTGATGATGACTGATGCTACTTACTACGCAACAACAATCAGAACTAATTACTTTAATGAACAGCGATTACTTTATTAAAATGTAAATGGCAGTTACAATTAAGGATGTTAATGCAAAATTTTTACCTATAAAAGTGTCAAGTCTTTTTTAGAATTATTGCCTAACATGTAGCGAACGAGTTCGCAGATATCACGTTGACCCAGTGAGGTTCGCTCCTCGTCCCGAGGCCCGCCGGAGCCGGACGGCGCCGGACGTGCGCCGGACGGGCGCCGGACGGGCGCCGGGGCCGGAGCGGCGTACACGGTGCGAGCCCCTACGCCTACTGATCCGCACCACTTGTTATCCTAAACACGCACTAGTACTACGTTTTATCACTTGTAATCAATCACTTTGCGAGTAATAAGTATCAAAGTATAAAAACCTTACCTAAAATATTAACTTTAAACAGTTACTGAGTAAATGTGCACATCACTTATACGCTTAGTAAATTTTAAAGCGCTATTAACTTATAAATTAAATAGACATTCATGATAATTATAAGAAAACCCTTAACCTAACCACGGAAATAAAAAGAATAAGTTCTCATATTCAACATAAAATAAATAAAAATCGTGTCTTCCTATCAATTCAAGCCTGTGAAAACAAAAAGATCAATGATTAGCGGATTGCTGACACGTCATTTGTATTGTATAAAATGCAATTTATCTTGTGATATGGCACGACACAGACGTCTCACTTGGTACAGCACAGAGGTATTCGTGTTCCTGTTGGTGCTGGCACTCCACTAATCACCGAAAAAAACAAATAAAAAAAAAACTGTTACGATACATAACCTTATAGGTACATATAATAATTATAATAGATATAGACAAGCTAATCATATTATTGGTGACACAGCAATGACTTATAGTTAAAATCCTCTATCATATTGATTAAAATAATGTGAAGTGTTAGAAATTAAAACTGATTCAAGACCATAACCTAACATGGCATCTTAATGAAGTTCTACAAAGAGCCATTTTGGTGGGAAGAAATAAAAAAGATCGCAATAAACCTACAAAAATAATTATTGTATAACACTTAAGTTAGGTTTAAAATTTTGCTAAAATAAAACATAACTAATAAACTAAATTGAACTAAATAACACACCACTCGATCGCCCTATCAGATAGGGTTGTATCACTGTCATAGAAAAGGTAATAATAATTTAAATACTCACTTTAAGCTCCTTTAAAAGGAAAGAAAACCGATTCGAGTTTTTAATTTCGATCGAAAGAAAAACAAAAAATGCAATTTCTGGTGCCGCTGCTAATCGTTTTTGTTAAAAATCAACATCTAATCAACAAAGTGCTCAATAAAATTAAAATAAAATCAATAATATTACGATCTAAACCGACATATAAAATTATTTTCAATAATACCAACTTAATTTAACAGAAATTATTCCTAGCGCCTGTCACTAGACGCGTTATGAATATAGTCTTTGAGGATCACACCGTAACACGAAAGAGTTGTACAGACACGGAGGAGTTACGCGATCTGGTTCAAGTAGTCGATGAAGTCACTCGAGAAGAGTTGGAGTTGCGAGGGGTCGGCGAGCGGCGTGCGGCGGGGCGCGCCGCAGCCGCCGAGCGACGGCCGCTCCACGGGCGCCGGCGCCGGCGCGGGCTTGGGGCGCAGCGCGGCCAGGTAGCGGTCGGCCAGCGTCTCGCCGAAGCTCATCGCGAGCGTCTCGGGGCTCAGCCCGAGCAGGGACAGCGACTCGGTGATGCTGGCCAGCGTGGGCGCGGCGTACTTGGTGACCGCGGGCTCCTCGGGCGTGCCGGTCTCCGGCGGGCGGGTGGCCATGCTCGTGTTGACGACGGGCCGCAGCGCGGGCGGCGAGGCGCGCCGCGGCGGCGACGGCGCCAGGCTCCAGCCTTCAGTGGGGGTGCCGGGCGAGTGGCCCGGCACCGCCGTCTGTTATGGCCACTGCTGGAATACCGGGTACGCCCGTTTTGTGAAGCAGTACGTCAGCGGCTTGACGAAATGCGTGTCGAGGACGCGGCAGTGCGGGCACGTCACCGGGTGAGAGTAGTCGGAGTAGTTCAGCCGTTGCTGGGGGTGCAGGAGCGGCTTGTAGCAACTGTTGCACTGTAGGACAAAAACATGTGTAGTTTAGTAATATACCTACTATTAGAGCTTAAATTTCTAAAACTAACATGATTTGGAATGCTGCATTAAGAATATTTTTTAAGATCGTGGTTAGTATCTAGTAATAGAGGTATATACCTTCAGCCTGTCAGCGCAGCACGGCGTAGCCATGAATATGTCGTACGAGTACATGGTGCCGAGCACGAGCGACGCGCCGTCCCACTTCTGGCCGCAGAAGCGGCAGCGGATGGTGCGCTCGGGGTCGCAGCGCTCCAGGCAGCCCATGCACACGCACGTCAGGTATTGCGTGCGCCCTTCCACTTTTACCTGGATACAAGAAAGTGTACCATTAAGTACCTACATCATTATTAAAGATCGAATATTAAAGTGTTAAGATATGGGCTTAATAATTAAAACTGAGGACCTCGAATGAAGTACGTATCATTTTTCAGCTTTTGTTTTTTATGTCAATAAAATGTTAAGTTTCCGTATTTCGGTTTGTGACAGGAGTTTTAGCACATCATGTAGTCAAGAAATATATGTCCGAAATTCATATTCATTTCAATAATACCTAATCTATTAATCATATTAATTTTTCTATATCAATGTAACCACTGCTGCGCATCAAAAAACCTGTTATTCAATGCAACGCCTTAACAGTTTATTTCAGAGTAATAAACGTAAAAAGCGCTCGTAGTCGTAAACGTAAGTGCACGTATGCTAATTCTGCTGTCAAACAAACACGAGTATCCCCGAGCCCGTGCTCGTCTCTAATTCCATAAGCAAACACGGTCGAGAAGTTACTCCGTACTCCGACATATGAGCTGCTACAGACGTATGTTATTCCTATACTTAAATAAACTCTGCGGGATCTTATTTAAGTTTCTGAACTCCACCCAACAAACACTCGAGTTAGGAAAAGTTGGTATCTTCCGTGCCGTGTGACAAATAAGAATATCAAGACAAGTGAATGCTTACAAATCCCCACGGTAAACAATGAAGCGAACCTGCTATTTGTTTTATGCTTGCTGAAATCCAAGTAAACGATTTAAATTAAAACCCTCGTTTAAAACGATGTGCTTAGCAAATATAATTCTTAATTCGTTGCACTTCTCTGAGATAACATGTTAAATTATACATTCATGCTATGTCTCTATGGCTGCAGCGACTTCACAACAGTTAAGTGTTGTTATGTCGTTTTGACATTGTATTAGTATTGGTTGAACGTCGGCAATAAATCTCCGTTTTGCGAGTTTCGATGAAATAAGTCACGTTCTGCATACTAATATTATTTACATTCCAAGTAAGTGGTGATTACAGATGCGTTTATATTAAGTGTTGAGATAAATTTAGTATTTACCAGGTCGATAAATTTTATCGCCGCGTCAAGTAATTCTAATACGCATATGGTATGCTAGGCAAAATGCGCAAATTTAAAGTTCCCTATGACCAGACCTTTTCCCCAGTTCTAGATGCATAGACAAAAGTCAATAGTTCCCGCGACGTAGCATATCGTAGTTAACTCTCTCTGTCGCTCTTCTGTGGATCCAGAAGTCACTTTAAAAACAGAAATCTTCAAAAAATAAAACCGCCTTCAAAAATAAGCGCGTTACAAAACACGGAGAAACTAAAAAGCCAAAAATAATAAACCTTTCAATTCAGATTTCTTATCGTATTGCAATAAGCTAAACATCCAAATTATAAACAAATCAATTATTTTTGTAGTCGGTACCAGACCTGTTCGTCGCCTTGCTATTGCCTGTTTGACCCACCCAACCATACACAGGCTGGTACCGACTCCAAAAATAATTGAATTGTTTATAATTTGGATGTTTAGCTTATTGCAATACGATAAGAAATCTGAATTGAAAGGTTTATTATTTTTGGCTTTTAGTTTCTCCGTGTTTTGTAACGCGCTTATTTTTGAAGGCGGTTTTATTTTTTGTTAAAAAGTTTATTTATTTGTTGATTTTTAGTGGTTCCTAGTGATATTATATGTATCAGTCCGAATACATGTACAGTAGTGAAAGAATTATCCTTTAACTCCTAACCATTGAGGAGTTGACCTTCCATCATCAGCTCAGTTGATTTTTAGTGGTTCCTAGTGATATTATATGTATCAGTCCGAATACATGTACAGTAGTGAAATAATTATCCTTAAACTCCTAACCATTGAGGAGTTGACCTTCCATCATCAGCTCAGCCACATAAAATTATTACCATCAGACGTAAATACTGGTGTACCTTTGAAAAATATACTAAAAACATTACATGTGCCTATAACATTTGAAGAGTTCCCTCGATTTCTCCAGGATCCCATCATCAGACCCTGACTTGGTGCCAATGGGACCATCTCGGGGTTATACCGGTTCGATCAAAAAAAAAATTTTGAAAATCGGTCCACGATTCTCGGAGATATCGAGTAACATACATACAAAAAAATAATAAAAAAAAAAAACATTCAGTCGAATTGAGAACCTCCTCCTTTTTTGAAGTCGGTTAAAAAGGACTTTTAGTATTTGTCCTGATAATGAAGACAGCATGACACTAGGGTCAGTAAATACCTCGACAGCGCCGCTGATGTGCTGCTTGGGGCTGAGGAAGAAGGTGCCGTCCACGAGCGGGTAGCGGTCGAACACGTGCAGCGTCTCCTCACAGAGCGCGCACGTCACGCGCGGCTTGTGCTGCCCGGCCAGCGTCGACAGGATGAAGAGCCGCGTGTCGTCGTTGCCGTGGTTACCCTCGTCTTCGATCTGCAACAATACAACATTCATATTATAATCAAGCCCGTACAATCAACAGAGTTACAGGACCGATAGTTATCCAGGCTTTTTAAATCGGAGCGTCTGATTGTAGGTAAAACCAGGGGCGGCTCACTCCGCGCTTCTATCGCCGCGCTACAAGTACATGCTGGCGGCCGCGAATTCGCGGCCTAATCAGGGGTGGCGCGCGTTCTCATAGAACGCACGTTCGCACTTTGTATTGTTACTTTACGTCGCAAGTTTTTTTAAAGTTTTATATGCGATGTCCACGTGTGAATGGCTAATAATACTTAGTTAAATAGACATCATGAATAAAATAGGACAATCTTACACAGATTTACTATTGATTAAGTCCCACGGAAAAGTTCAATAAGGCTTGTGATGTTGGGACTTACACAAAAATATATAAATACTGTATAATATACCCAGAAAGTACCCAAGACTGGAATATAATAGTATAACATTTTATCTGAGTAATAATTGGTTTTAATAGGCAACCCTATCGTCCGACGCTGCGCACGTGCGGCTCGTTTCTTTGTTAGGATTTTGTAGGCATTTAAAAGGCGGCATTTCGTGAACATCAAAGCAGTGAGCCTTCTGTACTTGTACTATTATATATTCTGTGGTAAAACGATAATTTTATTTCGTTTTACAGATAGGTACCTACGGGATAAAAAGCTTTGACAAGATATCAATGAGATTCATAAATTCGATGAATACGAATGTAAACGTATGCAGGTATTGCATAGCAAATCCGATTGAACGTCTGAGATGCTTCAAAACAAGATAAGATAGTGAAATAACATAAGAGAACGAGGGTCTACGTGTTTCAGGTGTACGAACAAGAAAACAAGGACAGACCCCATCGCGTCTAGCACAGACGTTATTGTAAAACCCTGTTCGCAATTTCAATATTTCATATCCCCACATTTACATATTACGATTAATGCATCCACCCACGACACTTACCGCAGCAACTATCCCTTCGTAATAACGCAAGTAAATGACTGCATAAAGTTGAATAATGAAAGGCTGAAAGGCAATTACGCTGAATTCGGAGTCGAAGTCAAACAAAGGCTCGCGAGCGAGATCGATTGTGCGCGGATTCGTTCACGTACGACCAATTTGTGAGAGCGGATAATAATGAAAGTTTAACGAGTTGCTGTTTCAGACTACGCCAACGTATGACTTGATTAAACATATTATGAACTGCCGGAGCGTGCGTGGAACGCAGCGCTCGATCAAACACGCGTTTTCATTTTCAGCGCAGCTTCTGTAAACCCTTTTGTTAACAATTAGGTTTGGAAGTCGGCGGAAACAAGGCAAACATTTCAAAGTTGCATCGCGGCTAAAGCGATTGGCAGCGATGAATGCAGAACGCATCATCCGCAGAACTTGCGCATTCTAGTCAGCATGTATTGATGTTAAACATTCCTATTATTCTATTATTAGAGAGCGACGTGACACCAGGAACACATAAACGTACCCGGCGGGAGCGTTGACCTACGCAAACAAACTCAGTATGATTTGCAGTGCAGTACAGTGCAGTTTGCCAAGAGACGAGGCGGGGCGGGCCATCCGGACACCGCCGCAATATCTTACTTCCCAACTCCGACACGAGCGTTCCGTTTACGACAAACATTTAAAGTCATACCGAAAATTTGTTGCCGGGTGTTAATGCGCCCTCCCATTTGCGTACTGTAATTCAGACACCTGCCGTCAATTCCGAGTGATAAATAACAGAGTACGAGGTCTGCTCGCCTGTGATTGATTCATTCCAGCGAGCAGCTGGTGACTTGACATATGCTTTAGATATTTTGTGATTGATAACACCAAACAGCAATAAAGCGATTTGCTAAATGCACCTAAAAAGAGAGGAGTTAGCGCGGGCGCAGAGCTAATGAAATGTCTATGAATTACAGAGTTAATTAAACCGGCGCAAAACGGCGCTAGAGACGTCGCCTAAGGACTAATGAGTGACAATTAAATTGTTAAGTGTCGCGCTCACGAAAGTTTAGTGAGGTTGCAGGGCGCGGCCGACGAACCCGGAGCGCTGCAAACTTACACAATTTACTTTTGTACTGTAAGATTGATGAGCACTCCAACGCAGACTATTTATTTACTCAATCCGATCACGCTTTGTCTCGCAATCGTCGCCTTTACAACTCGCCATGAGTCGGCGAGGCAGTAAACCGATACATAAAACTTGTGACGACTTAAATCATGTAGGTACAATATTATACATTGTATTAGCGTGGTTCCAGCAAAGTAACGAAGTAACAAATATAGCAAAGGTGGAAAAAGCTATTTGGTATGAAAAGGACTGGGTTATTTCAACAGAATACATTCGTAGCTGTCTCTAATTATGCCGACTTTACGTAGTGTGGAGAAACTTGCCCGTCAGTAGTCTCACAATGGTGCCTTCTCGATTAGAAGTCCTCGGCGTACTTCCGCGTACAGCACTTTGGTTTTCCACTCGAGTTAAAATTTTAATTAAAGCGTTTCAATTCTAGTAATACAACATACCGAGAAGTTGAGATTGACTCCCAAATTAAATCGCGGTTCTGATGTTTGTTTCGGTGTTCAGATAGATCGGTAACAAAGGCTAAGAGTCAGTTAAACGAAGAGCCGTAGGAATAAGTGCACTTCAAATACTCCACGTCCCGTACGCTGGAAAATAATGTACACACATTAAAAGTTTCCGAATTGAAGAATTTGAAGATGATGTGATGTAATTAAAGAGCTGCATGGGACGCCACTGTCCCGAGGGTATACTTGAAGTAGCCAAATAAATACGAAAACTGCCAAGTACCGTATGTAATTGGATATATAAATCAATTTTATTTTTAACACATTTTCTTATTTAGTTAGTAATAAATAATACAAAAAAGATATATCAAGAACTTATTACGTAAACATCTGAGTTCCCAGACACTCGTGGGTTAATACCAGCCAGTGTTCAGCGTGATGACTCAAACAGTACATAATTCCTGGGTCTTTTGTTCGTGTTTTCTCTTATGTTAAGTTATAACAAACAGTTGAAGTTATTTACATTATCGCTGTCGTCGTTTCTCATTGTTCCCGTTTTACTAAGTAAAATGTTTGCAAACGATCTTTTAATAAAACCAGCAGACACCGGCGACCTAAAGGCTGAGTAACGACAATAAATCTGGATTGTTCTCAGGGGTGGCTTATTTTTAATTAGCCAAATGAAACTTTTCCTATTATATTCTGCCGTCGCCGGCACTCGGTAGTAAGTAGCTCGTACAGATAAAAATTAAATACAAAAAGCGAAACGGCACAAGGGAGAGAGCTGGAAGGCCGAGCAAAAATGAGAAACCTCACCGCAATCCAATTAGTCGCTCTCAGATACTTAACACTAATACAATGTCTCTGGAAAACAACTTCAATTATTTATATCGATTTGTATTATACATTTCTACATATCGGTGTCCTATTTGGTATGTTTCTTTACAAGTTTGGCAACCAAACGTCGAGTTTGTATGCAAAATGCAAGAAGATAAGATGTTGGGTGTTTGAAAACTTTACCAGGGCTTGTTTCTTCTTTATCTTTAAAAAACATCGTATAAAATACGGATTTAATGTCACTGAATTTATCTACAAACTTTGTAGTTATCGTGCAGATCAAAGCATTAAAGAAAGCAAGCAACGGATGTTTTAGCGCTCAAGTCTTTTTTTATGGAGCTATATACTGCGAAGATATGGTATGCTTTTTAAGTACCTAAGTACTTTACATTATCAATTTGTGCGATTGAGCTTAATTTTGCTGTGTGATCTGTGTGATAAAATTATGTTAATAATTAGATAATCTCATCTATTTACTGATGTTCAAGCAGGTACCCAGTATGACGATACGGCATTGTCACCCGGCCAATATTACCAATAACATTAAGCTGACATATACACTAGCAATTTTTCAATGGCGCCCGCCGTCTCAAACAATAAGTCTGCGGGCGTATTTGCGGGGCTCGATACATTTGCTCTGGCGGTGGCAGCAACATTGCGTTCCGCTCCGCCTATTATTTGCCATTGTCTAAAGAGTCTTGTTAACATTTACGAGTATACTCGAAACTTACATAACATGTATAAAACATTTTTTATTATTATTTAATTATAACGCGATCGCATGTTAAAAATACAACTGCAAATACCATAATAGTCGCATTTACACCCTGGCATAAACAGTAACTATAACATGCAATTCAAACGAAGTCTCTCAAAAGCAATGGCAGCCCCGGCTCTACAGACCATAATGACTGCTTATAATTATCATTATCATCCTTATTCTGCTGTAAACCTGTCTGCGTTTCATCAGCGTCTGTCTGTCAAAGGGTCTTGTCGGTTTTATGTAAATCTCGTGCATTTATTGCTCTCGCAACTTTGTAGCCGATACTCGGGGGAGCTCGACGAATTCATAAAAGCCAACAATTTGTTAATCCGCACAAAAGCTTCATAAAATGAAAACACGAGCAATCAAATACTTCGCATAGCTTCTAACGCTATGTAAATACGTGAAGCAAATATGTCATTTAGAAAATTACAGGTGCGAGGTGTTGCAAAAATGTTGCGTGTGTAACTCGCCATAAATTTTTACACGTGAATTAGGTTCCTGAAATTCCATACACTGATGCAAGAATTCGTAAATTTTGTCATATTTAATGATGGCGCATCGTCTGTTCAGCCTTTATGGCTGTATTGCATAAAATGTACAAACGGTCGTTTGGGGTCAAGATTCGAGGCACTAACGCTCATTACTTTATCGCTTTCCGTCTCGTAGAATATGAAATGGAAAGGAGATCGTGTCTCGTCACGACGGGAATAAAGTAAAATTTAAATTCAAATGGGTGTTAAAAATGCTCGAGTGCAAACCAAGTGGGTGTGCGGACGCTTTGATGCGATTTTGATGAGGTCCCGCCCGATACTAACCGCCTGACGGCGACGATTTTTTATTAAAAATGTTCGCCGACAATACCACGATGTTTTCACGATAAATGAAATGTCATAAATCCGTCAAAACAAATTGATTGCCGGCGACTCGATATCTACGAAATTCAGTTGTGCAAAGTTTGACGGAAAAGAACGCCAGCAATTCCGTTGAAAGTATTTGTAGTGGAGTTGTGCAGACGAGACGAGACGGTACTGCTAGTACCTAATACGGTACATGGGAAACTACTTATCCTAACTTCGTTTTATCGTTAGCTGGATTGTTATGTCAGTTAGTGCCCATTCAACTGGCGTCATTAACGCCACCTAGATAATGCGCCGGCGTGTTCTACGACCGGCTCTTTTACAAAAGAGTCATCACTCATGTGCGTAATGGAATGGTTGTGAGTTAACTTAGCACTTTAATTTTGCTAATTATACAATGCATATAACCAGTACAAGCAACTACTTAGAGTATCTCTATATTGTTTATTGACGCATTTTTGGGTTGTTGAAACAGCTTTTTATAGCAGTCAGTGGGGCTATAGTTTACTGAGCACATAATACTATGAACGAAAATGCGTTTAAATGATAATTATCGAAGCGTTAACATAGTTAATACTGACAAGCCTGCAGTCAGTGCTAAAATTACATTTAACCAGATGAACTGATATAATAGTATAATATTACGAATTACGATACTTCGGTCGTGTTTTAAATCGACACGACTTACGAATTACCTTTTCGCACGTGTATCGTACGATATTTTTCAGTACAGATGGCCCTCCGAAGTTTCGACCTAACAAGAAAAAAAACCACTTCTCGCACTAGTGCGTAAAAAAGCCCCATCTGACTGAAAAATATTCAGAAAGCAATATTGTAATATTAGAAATATGTATTTCACATTTATTTACGACCAGTGACACATTGTCTAACGGAGCAGGTACGTTTTACAAATGTCAACTATTTCTCATTTTAATAATCTATAAGCCATTATTATCACGCCGTCTACGACAAAAACCTAGTATTTAAGTCAAATAGAAGCATCAATAACGTCTTAAGCACTGTAAAAATAATCAAACTATGATTTTTTTTTTCAACCGACCATGTCGAAATAACCTGGCAGTGGCTTGCACATGAACAAATAAGGTAGGCAATGTTTGCAAGTGGAACGTTGAACACCGCATGCGCCCGACCGCAATCTATTCAATTATTAATAAAATTTAGGATCTACCTTTGACTTCTTCATTGACGAGATGAATTGACTTTATTAATATTTTTAAAGCTCCTCGCAAAACTGTTTGCGGAACTTTTGATATCAGTTTAATCTTGGCAAATCTATCAAACGCAATTTTTATAGTAATGTTTGTGTTTACTAATGAAATTTTTATGGTGTTTATGTTTACACAATTTTGTTTGCTATGCTGTACGCAGTTGTTTTTGGAACATAAATCCTAAAAGTATTTTATGGTAGCCCCCGGACACTAAAAGCCTCAAATTGCTGTCGAAAAATATCCTACTCGGTTTACACATCTATATAGTAGTAGTGTCTACTGTGTCCCCAACATAATGTTTTAGTTAATCTGTTCGGTTGGTGTCATCAATAACAGATAAAGATTATATAGTAATTCAAATAAGCCACCGAGGCTCGCTCAATTTGAACAAGTAGTATGAGAACTTCCCATTTTTAAACAGATTAGATTCTGAATATTACGAGTATCGAGTAAAAGATTTCGTAATTTCGCCCTTACATAAGGGATATTGTACTGATTGTTGACAAACATCGACAGTGGAGTGTCGATTTTATTACTCGTCGTGGCGGGCCACGTGCGCAGGCGCAGCTGAGTCCACACTGATGGAAGATAAGATACTTAGGACGTCTAAAGACTGCTTATTTGTTAGGAATTTCTTCATAATATTTTACGGAGTTCAAATTTGTAGAAACATTTCTTTTCGTCTGGGGGGCAATTGTAACTAATCCATTTTTTCCATTATTTCCACTATGATGTAAGTTCTACATGTATCCACTGAACACGCCTAATACCATATTTAATAATGCAACTCTCTATTTAATAATGCAAACGTTGTAAAACATAGAAAAAATGGATTAGTTATATTTGCTCCCCAGTCGAGATTTGTCCCGCTGTACCTTACAGAGATTTACCTACTTATACAGTTTGTCATTGCAAGTCAAAAATTGTAGGTACATAATTACCACTGTTGAATCTAATGCGGCATATATACACAGCGCATTATAAGCATTTGTTATCTGAATGAGATTCATATTTTCCATTAATAAGATCGTCGAGAAAGCAACAGGTTAGCCGTCCCGGAAACTGACCATTGACGTAGACGACGCAGCCTGCCCACGGTCGTAGGTTAATGAAGACAGTTTGTAGCAAATTTCTCCTCGGCGATTGCATTATCAACGACAGAGAGTAAACCATTTGCCATACGACGATAACCTTGCCTACCGTGTCAGTTATCGGTGTTTTGCAAAGTTGCTATCAATGTAGCTAGCGACAGTAATGTGGCAGATAAAACGGCAACACGATAAATAACTGGTTAATTGCTATATGCAGCCGTTAAACAATAGAAGATAATTGTTCAGTAAATAAACAATGCCTCATTGCTAGTTTTACAGCGGATATCTAAATGGGTGTGTTGGGTTAGGTACGGACGGCATTCGTTATCTAAATTTCTTTTATTGTTGCAGCGCGAAAGATAGGAAGGTGAAAACGTGAAAAACAACCGTCGAACCTGGGAATGTCGAGAGTGCAAGAAGTGGATTTGGATCGCCGATGAGAGTAATGTCTTATGTGGCGTGAACTTGGTGGTATTGTGTGCCCCTGTTCGTCTGGAGATGTGATTTATTTCAAGTCGCGGTGAAGCGAATGCATTAAAGACGCGAGCATCACGTCTACGTATGCAATTTCGTTTCCCATTCTACACTTTAAATGTCTGTCTTGTAGTACCTACTTTTATATTATGTACCTACTTTTAGTAGTTACTTATATTTTAATTTTTTTGTTACAATTAAATCTTTTAAATAAATAAATACTTTAATTACGATTAAAGTAGTTATTACTAAATTAGTTAAATAATTAATTGTCTATCACTAGCCTTCGATATTTGTGCAATGGTATACAAACAGGGCCGTCACGACTAGCAGTGCTGCATTTATGGCTGTGGCTGACATTTCAGTAGGAATATATATAGCTAATAAACATGTCTTTTAAGCCTCGATCAAACCAATTAATTTACTTCATAACGATTCAAAGTTACTAATTGCGGCGGCCATATCGTATTGACCAACAACACTTAGGTATTTCAAATTGCTCGAGAACCTTTAGCGAACTATGTAGGGTTTGAGATCCGGATATCCGGATATCCGAATTATCCGGATATCCGTTGAATTTGAGATCCGGATCCGAGGTCTCATAGGATCCGGATAAAACGGATAATACGGATCCGTTAATTATGGATATCTATCCACGCCAGAAAGAATTTTCGAATGAAATTTATGAATTATTTCCTGTATTTTGTCGCCTAAAATGTTTATTCACATTTATTTAATTAAAATACTCCAGAATATCAAGCTAGGTTAGGTTTGGTACATTACGCCACGCGATGAACTCATAAAACTATATGTTAACAAGCTAAATAAAATGAACAGTAAACCATTGTTTTTAAAACTACTTTCGTTTCTAACTGGATGCATCCCGCAGGAATAACGATAAATTATTAATTTTCTATAAAGCAGAAACGTATGCCATGGATGTTTTTAAGCTTAATGATGAATTAGAGATCATGGAAGTAATTAATATAATATACGTAATTATTTTATAAGCTGAATCCAGATCCGATTTTTTTTGTATTTAATAAAATGGGAGGCAAACTAGCAGACAGGTCGCCTTACCAAGCGATCACTCCCGCCTATGGACACCCAAAACACCAGAAGGATTGGAGGTGCACTGCCAGCCTTAGAGCTTCACTGAAAAGCGACTGGCAAATATCAAATGACTTTTCCACATAATTTTAGAAAAACAATTTGAAAATGGTACACGATAACTAAATATGTGTAACATATTTTTCAGTACAGACGATGTTTTTTTTTACGCACTAGTGCGAGAAGTGGTTCATTATATGCCAGGTCGAAACTTCGGAGGCTCATCTGTACTGAAAAACGTCGTACGATACACGTGCGAAAAGGAAATTCGTAACTCGTGTCGATTTAAAACACTCCCTTCGGTCGTGTTTTAATTTATCGCCACTCGTTTCAAACTTCCTTTTTTACGCACTTGTATCATAATGTACTATTACACGTCTAATACGTGTAACGCAATAAAATTATATTATTTTAACTTTTTTCCTACATCTACAATTTTGCATGGATGTATTTATTGGCTGTGGT
Source organism: Leguminivora glycinivorella (assembly GCF_023078275.1). Taxonomy (NCBI): domain Eukaryota; kingdom Metazoa; phylum Arthropoda; class Insecta; order Lepidoptera; family Tortricidae; genus Leguminivora; species Leguminivora glycinivorella. The sequence goes on from NC_062971.1 coordinate 22,315,020, forward strand.
TACAGATAGACGCCCCAGTAAAACGGAGGTATTAGTGAACAACACTAAATTACCCTGAATTAGTTTATGTATGTTAACCAAAAATACACAGCTCGGTAACAGCAGCTTTGATTTGACGAAACTCCTATAAAAAGTGACCTTTTCAACATGGATCCGTTTTATCCGAAATATCCGGATATCCGGATCCGGCAAATCTTAAGATCCGAAATATCCGGATCCGAAAAATCGGCGGATCTTGCAAACCCTAGAACTATGTTATGGACTGGGAGCAAAATTGCATGGACATAACAAAATTTGGTCATGTACTTTTGCAGGTGACTGTGCAGCGGCATGTTCGACTTTCTGTTAGTTTTGAGTTTGATGCTCGCTTGCAATGGTTGCTCGGTTGTGAATAAAACTGTCGGCTTCTTTAGTAAAACTAAACGACCATTTATACATGTCAACAGCCTAACGATTTTGTGTAAAATGAGATGCCATAGAAACCTATCAATTGTACGGTGTAGATGCAGAATGAAATATTATTATATATATTATAATATTATATTATATAAATATAAGGTTTATAAATTGTCCAGTAGACGGCGAACTGGAATTTATTAAGGTAGCACAGCCTTAAGTCTATTTTTAGAAAAATAACCAAACAAAAGACGATGATTCTATGGTCGTCAGACAGGAGAGCGGGAGCTATACGCGGATCGTCCAGCAAATTGGCGAAGCTACAATACTTATCTAATGTACGGATTGTACGGTCGCTCTGAGCAATCAGCTTTATGATAAAGATCACAATACACCATTCGAATTGCTTTGCACTTTGGCCTCAAACTGAGTCGCTTGTAGGCCATTAAATAGGCTACCTAGTCTACGTAGATAATTTTAGGTACATTTTGCCAAAAATAGAAATAATAGTAAAGGCGGTTAAAATTACAAACCACGGGAAAGAACAAGGGGCGTCAAAGGGGGGGCAGCTTAGAAAATTGATCCATGATCGTTTTCTCTTTATAGGCCTAAAAAGCGATCCTATAATAGTGAAACAGAGGCCGTGAATACGAGTACCTATCATCCCAGTATTTTGCCACTTTAAAATTTATTCTAAGCTTAATCCGTCGTATTACGCAGACGTTTAAGCTTGTAAAAAATAGGTACACCATAGTGAGCACGTATTTTGCTTCATTGATATTTTAATTTATGTTTGTAAATAAAAAAGTTTAGATAAAGCCGACCGCATGCAGGTAAACAAAGTTAAGATACGGCAGGCCGCGATAAGCGAGGGTATGTATGTTAGTGTTAGGTATATATACGTATGTAACGCGTATGTGTATGTATGTACTTTATCGGGGTCGCAGAGGCTAACGGCCGAGCCAAGGCGAACTTATCGCCGCAACAAATAAAACATGTCATTCTACTCACGATAGTTACATAACGCGCCTAAGGGCTCCACTCCAAATGTTTGCCTGACGCATAATAATCTTTTGAGGAGGTATTTATTTAGGTTTCTACATGTTAAAAATAGATTTAGTTGTTTTTTCATTCAATAGATATAATTTGCTTTAAGGTACAGCGGGGCAAATCTCGACGGGGGGGCAACTGTAACTGATACATTTTTTCCATTATTACACTATGATGTTGAGTTCTACATGTATCCACTGAACACGCCTACCATATATAACCGGTGGACACTATTTAATAATGCAAACATTAAAAAATGGACCAGTTACATTGACCCCCCCAGTCAAGATTTGCCCGGCTGTACCTTATCGTCAAATCAAGAGACGAATGGAACAGGTATTATATGTTTAAATATATTGATTTAAAATTGGTCCTGTATCAGCAGTCTGATATGTCTAATAGTTAGTGTAAGTAAGTACTTTGTTATTGCAGTGGTGGTTGGATAATTTTGAAAAACATTGTTCTCTGTAGAAAACTCTTTATTCATCAATGTAAAATAACAAATAAACAACAATATTCCGACCAGGACGTACCTAGTTACCTACCCCATAACATAACACACACATTAAAATAGTTCCTCAAGATATTTTTATAACAAAAATTCCTCAGTCCCTTCCTGCACGATTATATCCTCATTTATTACTGACGACATTGGCCGGCCAGTTCTTGGCAGCGGTCGCTGTATTCATATCACAAACAGGAATGTTGGGGTAGGTAGTGGACGGCACAACATCTAACGCTGTTATAGGTCATGTTTGATCCCTATAACCGTTCATATCTATCCATTTAATTACTTATTATAGATAGTATTCCTTTCGAAACTAGTTTGGGCTTGATGGAAAAAATAATGGATCAAGTAACTTTTATCCTTTCTTCACCTTTATCGATTATAAGGCGATAAGCTTTCAAGAAATTAAAAGGTGCTCTTCGATGCTTGAAGACATGTTCTATAAAAATAAGCCTGCATATACTAATCTAACAGATTACCGAATACTACACATTTTATTGCAATGCATTAGCTTGAGTGCGTTTTTAACATGTTGGTGTCTATCTATTAGGGATGTACCGACTATTGATTTGGCCGACTAGGCCGACTACCGACTAGTCGGCGCTTGGGTGGCCGATTAGTTGGCCGACTAGTCGGCTAGTCGGCCAGAACATAATTTTCGATAAATTCACATTTTGAATGTCATTTTTGGTCCTTCGTTCGCGCTTTTCATGATTTTTTACAGATGTGCAAAGGTTCATGACAATATTTATATACATTTTCCATTTTTAACAACCGGCTTGGCTTAGTGGGTAGTGATCCTGCCTATGAAGTCGATAATCCTAGGTAGGAAATTTATTTCTGTGGTAATAACAGATACTCGTATTTGTTGGTTTGAGAAAAAAAGGAATTACTAATAGCTACATAATACAACCATAATTTTCAGCTGATAATTTAATTTTGTACTGTTTTTCTATCACTAATGAAGTGCCGACTAATCGGCCCTTTTTGCCGACTAGTCGCCGACTAATCGCCGACTACAAATGTGGCCGGATAGTCGGCTTTCCCGACTAGTCGGTACATCCCTACTATCTATATATCAGCAAGAGCCAGGCCGCATAAGCATGGTAGCGCGAGACATGATAAAACATCAGGCCGTCCCTATCGCACTTACAAATAGTGCGATAGGGACTGCCTGATGTTTTATCATTTATCGCGCGACCATGCTTGCCTGGCTGGTGAGTGTAGCGACCTTTATTATATAGTCGTATACATATAATAACAGAACTTTTAGTATTTAATAGGGTTTAATTGACACTATTAATGTAGTTGGGTTTCATACACCTTAACTTCGCGTTTTACGATTATATAATAAGTTGAATATGTGTAATTAACTGAAGTGGGTATAAAATAAACAACTTCTTGGGTTAAGTGCCTGGTAAAATCATATATGTAATTATGTAAGTACATATCACTCAACAAAATGATACTTCATTTCTATTTTTGTGTGTAAATACCTACAATGTATATTAATATTCAGTATGATCTTATTTTGTTCTATCTAAATAACACTTTAGGTAACAAAGTATGGAGTTTATCAATAGGCGTGGCTAGATAACCTAACCACAAAATTAAAATTTTGAAAATAACCCCGACCGCGACATAGTAGACCGATTTTCATGAAACATGGCTAAGAACACTCCCGACTAACTCAGCTTTCAGACAAAAAAAAACTAAATCTAAATCGGTTCATCCGTACGGGAGCTACGATGCCACAAACAGACACACACAGACAGACAGACAAACAGAGAGACAGACACGTCAAACTTATAACACTCCGTCGTTTATGCGTCGGGAGTTAAAAAAGAGGAACAGACATGAATACTTCGATTTTTTGTCCGACATGTTCTTATTAGGACAAACGACGCGAATCGGTAAGTAAATACCTTATAAATTTTATGTCAAAGCATTTAAAGATGCAGTGCAATAACTTCTTGCCGATAACAATTTAAAGCAACTATTTACCTTGGTATTAATAGCTTTCAACAATATTATCAGCCAATGCCCCTACAATACATTGTCGTTATCCTGTTCTCTATCTAAACTAATAACTAGCCTTATCTTAAGCGTAGAACACTTGCTTCTGGTTATCACATTGGCTAGTTTTCATTACAGTTTAATTTCTCAGAATTTTAGTCGCTCAGTCTTTTTAGTACCTACGAACGGTCAGCTAAGAAAGTGGTTTACCACTTATAAGGCCGAAAAGTGGTAAACCACTTTTTAGGCTGACTGTAAATTCAAGTACGTTCTTTTCCTGGGAACCAGTGGGTATCTGTACTATGAAAATACTTGGCTGACTAGCAATTCCAGCTGACTAATGTAAAAGTGATAATTAATTTTTTTTTTTACCATAACTTGCCAGTTATGTTAATAAACTTTCTTTGTTGTATAAAATCATAATTTTTGTTTTCCAATTATAGCTAAAGTTATCAATCTGAAATTCGTGTTAATTAGAAAATCAATGATAATCAGCCTATTCGTTATGAAGTGATACGATCTTAACACGAGCTAGTTACCTTGTGTTTTATTAACTTTTGTAATTTCTGATGTAAAATGAATTCATAAACCCAAATAAGGGGCAGGGTATTAGCAATACGAAATAAAACAGCAAATAGGCATGTTCAAATAAAGCTTTAGGCAGAGCAGGCGCAATAAACGCGTGTAACCGGCGAGCCTTACTCGGCCAAAATAGGTTTAGAGTAACCGGCCTTCGCATTACGGAGCAGTTGGTCCATTCCATTCCCAAAGTAATGAATCTATTATTACTTGAATATGTAAATTAATGCAACAAATTTAGCCGTAAAGGAGCTGGGATCTAGTTTTAAGGTGCGCTCAGCGGATTAGGCTAACAATTAATTTATAGTGGATGTCGTGGGATCGAGGCGTGCGCCAGGATGATGCATATCTGCGTTTCCTTCGCTCGCTCTTAATCCGGAGTATTAACCGGCGGTGCGACCTGAGATTTATCGCCTCAGCCCGCCATCGCTACATTGTCCTTACAACCAACATTTATTTCACTCCTCCACTAATCGAAAACTGTTCTCTTGTTACACGAACTACAAGTAATCGATTCTCATAATCGAAACATAGATGAAACGCAACGACTATGCGGCTTAAATACGTACGAGTAGACTCGAAATGCTAACAATGTTGCATTTACAATCGGTACCTAATAGGGAGCATTAAATTTTAAAGAGAGCTCTTCAATGTAATTCAGACCTAAACGAGATCCGACTGTAACAAGATTAAAGCAAGTTTAAAATTTCATCCGCGAGTGTTGGCACAGTCGTTGAGAACTCGCAGTATTTAAGGAGGCAGTTCTCGTTTTACCCGCGACCGACGGCTCCTGAGGGATGTTATAGGATTTGGCGCATTTGTTGGAAGAGAAAAAACGAAGTAAAACCTGACTACGTCTTGCGCTTAACCCCGGCCGAAAGAGCGGAGATATCCGGAGATCCCCCGAAGATAGCGTCGTTTCCCACTGTATTTATTTGTCTTACAACTTTTACAAGCTTTTCGGTATCCGAGTATGAGGTGTCGTTCGCTCTTACGAATTATCCAGATATTTTATTTCTACTGCCGCAAAAAATGTCTACGTTGACGCGTACCATATGTGTTGTAATTTGTTAGTAGTAGCGTAGGTACGTTCACATTAATCTCGATAATGGCTAAGGTCTATGACCTATAAGTAATTCATAGAATGGGCGAGTGCGGTATGGTGGGCAGCTCGATATGGCAGGTGCGTTATGTAACCTGCGCTAGCGCAGTCGACAATTGTGGCTTTCACAACCTCGTATCTAATTAATTTGTTCCATAGAAAATACGACTGACACTATCACAACATAAAGTTTAAAACCAACATAAGGCTTAAGTAGTAAAATACAAACGCTGCAGCAATTGTTATGCTGCCAACATTGACTCGTTACTATTCACGATTCAAACCACTTTGCTACCAAAACGGTCCATGCCAAAGGATAATTACAGAGAATCATAGAGGCAATGGCTACATATTTGTTTTAGTGATTTACATAGTAGGTAATTTATAGTTTTTTTTTTATCGAGACTCGATCCTTTAACTGACAAAGGCTAGAAAGTCTACAGGAGGCTGCCTAGTACAATAGAGTGATATTTTTTAAACCAGGCAGGCAATTATGGTCGCGCGATAAATGATAAAACATCTGGCCGTCCCTATCGCACTTACTAATAGTGCGATAGGGACGGCCTGATATTTTTATCGTCTATCGCGCAACCATGCTACCCGTGCAGGATTAATACACAAAAACAACAGACAGTAGTCCAGAGGTGCTAAACAATATTTCAGTGTTTACTCTAGTTTTTACTAAATATTTGTTTGGCGTTTATAAATTATGTAAGTTGTTAGGAATCGTACCAGTACGCGCATTATTGCAATATGGTCCAGCAGCCAGAGTACAGTTGTGATTGTGAAACTCAAAACCAACACCCAGTGATAGGCATTATTAACCGAATTACCAGCGAATCAAAAGGTCACTCGCAAAGGGCGAAAATTGCAGCACATCTGTAACAAGGGCCGCGCTGTCTAAACGCAAAACACCATTCTAAAGCCAGACAAATTTATAATGATATAGCCCATTACCTCGCCGGCTGTCATAACAGTAACCCTAGATATAGCCGTTACCGTTGCCCGAAGAGGAGTTCAAAAGCTTACAATTTAAAACATAAATTAGATCGTGCAGTGTCTAAATACGGGAGGACACCGGGAGGCAGCCGACTACCGGGTGGTTAGGGACGATGAATAACGAAGCGAGAAGGACGGTGTATCGGTCGCGGCGGGCCCGCGAGCGAGACGAATGGCGGGTGCAGCAAGCACTGCACACAGACATCGATCGATTAGCGGGTACCTACCGGCCCGCCGCCGCCGCTAGCTGACACAGCCAATCTATCGACCTTTGCTATTCTATTTTTAAATTTTAACTGCCTAATTATTAATCGTCGAAACATCAATGGTCATTGGTCATCAATAAAACAAAGTAGGTCTCGGTGTTGGTTCTGTTCTGTCCTTCAAAAGCCCGACAGTCCTTCAGAAGCTGGCCGCCGGGAGGGCGCAGGTGGCAGCGACTGTGCGAATGCTGATCACGTCGCCCGGCCGGTGATCACTTATTTAACTTGGAGGTGCCGTGATTCCATAGAAATGCATCGCAGCAGACGTCGCGCGCATTTTTTATTTATAAAATTTCCTATCGCAATAGCCGAGGTAATGGAATAATTTCGATGGAGCTGATCAGTATTCAGTAAAAATTCCCTAGTCCTCAGATTTGCACGTCTGATCGGCGGGACTATCCGTTGCACAGATTAGAGCTTGATTAAAACATTATTTGCATTGCCGTGATAGGAAAATGGAAGTGTGGCTTTACTTTTTATTCATATTTACCATTTATTTTTCTCGGGCGCATATACAATTTAAACGTATCCACGTCCACGTCTCATTGTTTTATTTTTTTATATTATTTCAAAGAAATTAGCCGCGAGTTTCAGAATTCGACACGGACCATTAAATTCGTTTGAGAACAATGACGTCTGAGGCAGTGAGTTTATAGCACAAAAGGCATTTTCCAAACGATTGGAGTCATTTGGGTAAATTTCTCAAAAGGTACTCATAGATACCATAGAAATCTTTGATCGTTTAAGTGTATTAGAAACGCTATGCTTACACAGTGCGTGTAAAAACATGTTATGTGTTATCGTACAATTTTATCGGCACTGTTGTCAGGTTCGAAAGTTGATACCAGATAGACAAGAAGCACAAGCGAGGTGCAGCGCAGGAAATGCAGGTAAGTGCTGTAACTTGTCGCCGCTGCAGGAAACACTTAAAAATAGAACCGAAGATAACTCTCAAGAAACACATATATTTCCAACAATACTCGGCTATTGGAGTTGGTTCACGTTAATGAGTTCTGTATTATTTTTGTAATGGAAGGCGGAAAACAGCACCTTTCGCGATAAACCGGTGGCCTTAAGATAAGGGATTTAATAGGACGTGTTCAATAATAATATTATATTATTTATAAGTTGAAAACACTTCTGGCGTAAAATTCATACATAAATAAGCTACAGAACTCTTTAATGGACTTTGCAGGATAGGTTAACATTACGGGATAAATAAAATGGGTTTTATTTTATTTAGTGAAGTTTTTTCAACAAATGAACAATTTTCTGGATAGGATCTCAATGAACAGAGTTTATTATGTCTAGAACGTGGATGAGTATTGTCCTAAGAGCGAACAAAGCCTCGGCCGAGGCGACAATGTGCTTAGTTTTCAGATTAGAGCAATCCCGACACCTAAACACGGATTTTAGATAACATTGAAACTCCGACCGCACTGCATATAAATGAGAGTTTAGACCGTCTTAGATCCCTCCTGCATAATTACTAGACTTACATACTCGCAGCGATATTGAGCGCCGATTAATTACTTTAATGGACAATCTAAAACAAGTGAACATGCCATTGCATTTAAATGTTTATTCGTAACTTGGAAAATTTAATTTAACGGCTAAGCTATTGTGATATTCGCTTAAATGCCAGACAGACTAGAGCGATTATAACTACATTTGAATGCAGGAGATCAACTTTGTATGCAAACAGCAACTGAATCACAGACCATATTGGCATCGCATTTTCTTATATCACGAGTCATTTGCGGGTGATACGAGCCGGGGGAGAACGAGGGATTGCGTGCGGCCCGGCACGCACCCCAGCTGTTTTCCTCTATTACGATTTCAATGTCAAGAACGATCAATACGGACCCGGGGATGTAAAATTTCGGCAGTTCTCGGGGAGTTCCGGGAGCTACGAGCAGGCACACTAACCTACCGTAATGTGCGTGTCTTACCGATCAATAGACGCCGCGGAAGGTGCTGGCTGAATTTATAAATAGTCTTGAACTTCACCTCGTTGCCCGGATTGGAGAAAGTCGGGAACGGTCGTTAGTTAGGGCTCAATCATTGTTTTGAAAGCGCCGAATTTATTGGGAGGCAGTACGATTTTCCACTCTGTAATTACATATATATGTCTCTTTATGGTTCGAGTCCCGACTCTGTCTATTAATATATGTATGTTTATTTTTAATTCAAGCCTAATAATATATCAGCCTTAGTTCATTTATAAGAGGCGTATCTAATGCAATATACAGATAATAAATCGCATGACACCTAATAAGAGATTGTGCATTGTGGCGTTCTAAATGAATAATCACCAGCTCCACGAGTTGTGATCTTGCTCGCAATGAGCGTCTCTTTATTTAAATGAGATGCACAAACCCCGACGGAGAAAGTTTGAATATCCCAATAAAACGTGACAATCGGCAGCTGATGTGCATATTTCACTAAGTTTTCATGTAAATCGCTCTCCTCTGGGTACGTTGGCGCGAAGAAACTGTTTCTAAAAGTAAGAGATTGGGAAAACAACTGCGGTGAATTCCTTTACCTAGACTGTAAAAGCACTTGAAAAGCCAATATCCCCGCGCTTTATACCTCATCAGCATGGATATCGCGCTTACACTTCAACTAGAAACATTCAATATTCAATCCCCAACTTTTTTCCAAGAAAATCAGCCAACCGCTCAGTCTGTACTTTTCTCAATGTTTGTGTTCGCTGCAGAAAGGTAAGCAGCTTAGGAATTGAAGCACACATCGTTAATGTTTTATTTTATGTAAAACAACGTTCGAGAAATAGGTACTTGTGGTTTCTTGTTTATTTACAGCTCAAAAGGGTTGTATTTTTAAAAGCAAAAAAAGTAAAACATTTTTCACAAAATCAGTGAATTAATTAATGTAGTTGATGCTGCAAATTGATGAGATAAGTGTAGGATGAAGCCCGTTCGCAATTAGAGTGAGTAAAGGGAGGCGAGCGGTAATATTAGAGGACGAAAACGAGCGCTTCATTACGGGGAATGATGGCAATAACAATACGGCTAATGGTCCGCTTGCGACCGTCTCTCCGGTTCACAATTCCCGCTTCTCCTCAAAAATATTCTCTCAAACTTAAAATAAACCTGGTGCGGTGATTGGTCTATTTTGTTGTTATTATGTTTGCTGGTTCATTTCAAAGTGTGCATTGTTTTTAATGCAGTATTATTTTGCTAGGTTGTAATGTTTTCATGGCGTTGTTGCATAAACAATATTGACGCCCGATCTTGATTAAAAATTGCAACATAGCATATTAATTTATTTATTAATTTATTAATTTATTTTAATTGAGACTGATTACAGTCTCAATTAAAATGTTCATGGCGATAATTCTTCACGAATCACAGAAAACGTCAGAATATCAGGTTCTAGGACAATTAGCATAACGTCGGCAATTTTACAGAATCTTGTAGGTACAATTAAGACTCTTGGTTGAGTAATGGTTTGATAACAATGCTTTTTAATCACGTCATTAATTCTTTATTGTCGTAAAGGTACTTCAACGAGTTTGCATCGCGAGTGTGACTAATACCTGTGGCACTTTTGCATTGAGTAGGTAAGTAATGTAGATTGTAGGTATACCTAATGTAAGTGTTCACAAGTCGCGCAACGTGGGGATAGGTCACGTAAGCAATGTTCGTTGTTGACATTAGACTAGCCATAACCAGCGCGGCTATGCGCCAAGAGGCCTTTATTTTTATACACGTCAAATGGTAATAAATGGCAAATGTGATAGTCATCACGCCCGCCCGTTTCAAGCAATGTCCGACCACTTTATGTGCAGTGTAGTCTTCTATTCACTTAATAATCAATAGGTGCATGATCGGTGAGATCATGTTAGACTTTTGCTTGGATTGTGAATAATAGTAGATTATGAACATACCGAAGAAGAAATATTGTAAGTACTTGATTTTATTACCTTAAGAATATCTAATTACTATAAAATTTTACTGACTACAATTGTGCCGTAAGCTATCGTTGCGAATATTTAGAGTAAGTATTTAATAGATAAGTCTGTCCGTAATTATCTTAGTTACGGATATGACACATACATGCCTACTTAAAAACATTGAAGATATTAGTAAGTGTTGCCGTGTGCGTGTACACCAACCAGTACGACCACCTGACTATCAGGCAGACTATTATAATATTTATAATCTACTAGCGCAATAAGGTCCAAGCCACACCTCGCAATTAGGCCTCGATTATGTGAATCGCCTCGTACTTACTATAATTAAAGCAGTCAATCGAACCGCATAAGGCAACCCACGAGATAAGCACATGCGATCTTATTAGTGGTTTATATTCTGGAGCGCCCGCTGGTACGAGTATGGCATTCTGATTCGCGCTTAGCAGCCAGCAAGTACAATGGACGTAACAAATTGCAATACGGCGGCATTAGTAGTTACGATGCTGTGCACCGGAGATTTGCAAGCGTTCGCTGCAGCGACGCGCATTGTAAGTGGGTTAGGCGCGGGCGCCGACCCCTCGCCCGACTTCAGGGTTAACGCCGGCCTAGGGTTACCGCCTTTCAGGAATTCTAATATCTGCACTAATAAAGCTAGAATTTTTATTGAGTGCATGGTAGTTCTGTTAAGAGACTGCGATATGCTTATAAGGTAAAATAATGGTCTCCCGCCGTAGAAAAAGTGCCATAATCAGAACAGAAGAAACTATTAAATTACATCTTTATAAGACTGACTACAAAATGAATTACATATAAACTAGGAGTGTATAATGCATATGAATAGAAATACATACCTACTTACAAGCCCATTTTACGTCCATGTCCGATTTTTTTTGTGCGGGTAGTGTGAGAAACGAAGTTTTTATTTAGCATACCGATAAAATAGATCTTACTTTATGTGTTAAAACCATTTTATCTATGGATAATTCTATCTTACACTGAGAGAAATTTGCATAGTGAATTTAACAAGTTCGACTTGTTGCGGGTTTATCCGTTTGAAACAAAAGTATTTTAGTAAACGAATCACAATATTGATAGTACAAGTCGAATTTGTTCGAACAACAAGGTCAAACTCGTTGAAAGATAATTGATTGAATCAGCCAAACATATGTTTAAAACAATATTGTCATGTTGCTTTTATAAAATCGACTTGTTGATTCAAATGACAAGTAACTTGTAGAATGTAGTAGTTACACTTAACAAAATCTAACTTGTTGTTTGAACCAAAGAGCACGTAGGCGCTATTTTAACCAAAAAAAATGTTGAACGAACATGAAAACTGGTTGTTTTTTCTCTTAGTGTACCCTGCATTTTTTTAAATGCATATACCGCGTTGATAATTGTGTGTATAGTAGGTATATTAGGTATATTAAAAGTCACACAGCGACTAAAACATATCAGGATATAAATTTAATGATTTTACGCCGGACGTTAACAACGATTACGATTTACGACATGCATACAATATCTATGATGGTGTGCTCGACTAGTGTATAAATATTATGTACATTTATTATAATAGCTCTATAAATTAATAATTTTATCTAGCCACCCTCCTATATTAGTTAGTTTATTAATCAACGTTCTCTCAAAATTGCATCTATCTCGATAATATTAAACTCGGGGAGTTCATTGACCGCTCTAGTTCTAGATATTCTAGGCATTAACAACGAAGTAGTACTAGTAACACAGACCAACCCCTATAGACATCTATTACAAGACGACTCGCAGTGGCCAGCCTTCCTAGTATTTGCACTGATATAAGCGCGGGCGCTCGCCGTGCCCGATCAGTATCGACCAAGTAACAGACCCGAAAGCAGCGCGTGTTTTTCGCACAAAAAAATTGGAAAAGGGTATTTTGATGCCTTAAAGATGTCCACCTGTAGTGTGAAATGGTGTGGAAAGGTAACAAGAAGCTCAAATTTAAAAACAGACGGCATTACATTCCACAAATAAGTCATATTTATAATTTATTCAGAGCCGGCATAGGTCAACTTACATTGGCCACTTACGCGTCAGTAGAGGGACAGTCATACTTCTGTCCCTTTTCATCTGGCGCGACTGCCCGCCGTCCTTGAAACGGCCAATCACAGCGCGCTTAACACATTCCCCGCCCGCTCCTCGCACCCCAAACACTGGCGACTCGTATCGCGCACAAAATATACAAGATTTCTACTCTATAGGAGGTTCTCTGTGACTAGTAAATATACCTGCCCGCTGCTATTTATCTGAAATCGTATTGTTATTCCAAGTATAATAATCTGAATTCAATTGACAACAATATCGGTATATATTTGATTTTCAAATACTGGAACGGAATGCTAATTAACTTTAAGATGCAAATCGAATGGCACTTCAACTAGTTCAACTCTGCGCTATTTTCAGTTTATACATAGGTACTAGAATTCATCACCTACAAGAAACGTAAAGAAACAGAAATTGTAAGGTACGAGCACACCTCGGACACTGCATGGCGTGACTGGCGATCAAATATATGAAAGAGGCGCGTTCCTAGCACACACTCTAAGCACGTGTAGGTGAACGCGTACATGACAGGTCGACTGTTCGCGTTTTTGAAAATGGTAACTGTGAGATAACCGAGAGGAAGTGGGCGGCACTTTCAGCGGGGAGCGGGAGTCGCCATACTGTACGATTACTCTTTATTATGTCCATTCATTTTAATCATTTCCAAGGTGATTTAAAAATAAAAGATCGTTCCTGTGACTGCTGTGGATAGTATTTAATTTTACATTTCTCTGTTAATAATTGCGTCACGCCACATAACGAGTCATCGCCTGAGAAAAAGAGTCTGCCAGTTACTACCTCAGGGTGCGTAGCCGAATGGCACAAACGCTTACGAAACGAAACGCTCGTAGATATCTATCTCTATCGCTCTTGCGTATTGGCGCGACAGAGCCAGGCTACCTTTCGCGGCGTTTCGTTTTCGTTTCGCGTCGGAGAAATGCCATTCGGCTACGGCACCTGATATTTTAATCATACCAGAAATATATGTTCATAACCGTTAGTTACAAATAACAACATTATTCACATGCTTTGACTCTGTCTATCTTTTGTGCAAATATAGTTTTATCATGGAGAAGTGCGTTAAATTTAATATTGAATCAAAAGCGTCGCGTCGCTGCGAGCAGAGCTAGTATTTCATACTTAATTCAATGTGGTTGCGCCGGCGCTGGCGGCTAGTGCACAGCGACGAGGCGTGGGCGCGAGCGGCGCGTGGGCCGAACACCTCGCATTATGCGGTGCATCCATACAATAATAAACCTACATCATAATTAACTTTCCGTAATAACATAAGCAAGTTTATACATTTGGTTCATAGCTACTAAAGTTACGGAAAACTCTCGACTTTCTCAAGTCGTAATAGTTGCAAATTTCGGTCGTAACTATCTAGCAAGGAGTTTTACGATAGTTTACCCGTAAAAGTTTCTCATAGTACTGAGAGAGCTCTGTAATCCGAAATAAACGACGAAACTGAGACCATGTGATACGCAAACAAGCGTTTATCAAGATCGAATTGAACGCGCTTACGATAGGGCCGCGCAAAAACCAGCTCCCGAGTCACTTCCTTATAAGGATATACTGTCCTGCAAGTGGATACTTGCGATAACATTATAAAAAGTTGATCGGAGGCACACGAAATGGTTTTGCAAGTTTGCTGGATAAAGTTCGCACGGCGGTTTGCCTTTATATGGACGATGTGGCTACCTGGACAGTGTCGAAAGCTAGACATAAGCCGAAGGAAATACGCAAGTCCGATATGTCGTGTCGTCATACTACCTCACTACCTTCGTAAATTCCGTGTGATTTAAGGGCTCCATTTCGAGAAGCAATTATTTATCATACATCTTCGTAATGGAGTAATTACCTTCATCGGCTGGTTACGAAACGCACGCGGCTGGTCTCGCGGTAAGAAGTTATGCGTAGCAATGCCATTCTGCAACTTTTTGCAGGGAAAGAAAGTTGCAATGTAAGACCTATCAGCTATCCAGCCCTATTGTATCTATTAAACGGCTACTTTCTCGTTCCATGCCGTTTATGGTCCGCTGAGAAAACTCAGATGTTGCTGTATAGATGCATTTTGATCTGACGGAACATTATCTTTTTAGATCCTTAACATGAGCAGTGGAACAGTATAATAACAGTAGTACGTAACTTTAACAGAACTATCACGTCAAATGCAAGGATTGAGATGGGAACAACAGAAACTAAATTAAAATTACTAAAATTACTAAAATTTTACTACACTAACTAAAATTTTTCATAATTACGATTTGATTAGGTATGAGTGTAGAGTAAGCATTTATATGCAGACAATCGAGTGGGTGCCCCGTACTCGAGACATTTTAAAAAGAAAAACAGAGTTAATCCACATGGGGAAACCTTGAGCACGGTGTCGGGTGGCACGCTGTAGGATTCAGTTACCCACTGAACGCCGCGTCGCCCGCGGGCCGCGCCTCATCTCGAGCTCGACCTGCGAGTTGCGTGCTGCGAGTGACGCAGATTCTCTCTAGTCTACCTTTTAATGCAGACGAATTTAATAGCAGACAATGGAGGCGAGGCGGGAGTTTGCCTGCCACTTGCCTGCCTGTCAAAAGTTTACTAATTTAGAATTATGAGAAAAACGGATGCTTAGGTAGTTTGCATTCTGGATTGTCTCCGGACATTGAATCTATGATTTTTTATTCATTCACATATTCGATGTAGGATGTATGTAACAATGTACCTAACTTTTGTATATCGGGAAAACGGGGAAGACGATAAATTAATTTAATTAGACTTCCATATTTATGATTGTTTACAGAATATATGTAATATTTTTTTTGTATTTAGATTCTATCTACATGTTTTCACAACTCCAACTTTCAACTTTTTAGGATATTATACGCAACAATCAGGCAGATACTCAGACATCCCTTCGTTGTAAAAACAGTAGTTTTGGATTGCGACGAACTGCGAAGTAACCTTCAAACATTTTACGAGGCGGTCGGGCCTGTTTCTGGGCCGAGATACCTGCATGCTGTTTGTGTGCGACGTGAAAATTGCAAACCTGATAAATTCATAAACCCGGCTTAAGGTTTTACGGGCTGCGGCGACCGGTCCTCGCAATCAATATGCTGGTAGACAGCGGGCCACCATAAATAGAAGAAGTGGTCCCAGTTTAATGATGCTGCGCCGCGCCGCGGACGCTGCGCTGTTATCAATCAAGCAAACGGCTGCTATCGTTTCACTAGTTATTAGAACCCAGTATCAGTACCAATGCACGAAGACTTCGAGAGATATTTACTTCGGAGCGTAACTGTAACTATCTAGATTTTATTGCTCCTTAGAGCGACCGGTACGGCCACATATTAGTTTCTAGAAATCGTAACATCTCGCAGACTCGTTCGGTCGTTCTTGTCTGTTTAAAAGGTTGAAACATATTACAGTAATGTATGTGGATCTAAGAATTATGAAGTTTCCCTTAGTGGAGTGGAAACGGGGTGTAGTCACGCGACGCGGAGCGAAACGAGACGGCTACAAGACAATACTGCTGGTGTTATTTACGCGGTAGATAAGTGAAGAAAATGTTTGAAATTATCTCGCGTGCACGATCGGATCCACCGGTACAATGGCGGCGTGCGCGACACGAATCACTGCCGCTGGGAGTCGTTAAAATGCAACCTAAATTAAAGCAAAATACCAGAACGTACAATAAATTAAGGTAGACAAGCCCCGAACGCCTAGTTTACTGCCGATCATAATCACGTTATGGAGGAGCCCAAGACATATAATTAATGAAAATTGCTTTAATATACCTAACCGGCCATAATGTCAGATATTCATGTATTTTAGAAAGAAAATAATTAATTGTTACTGATCATAATTGTTTATCGGCCATTAATTTTACACTAGGAAAAACTTTACAAATATCGTTTATAAATAACTAGAGATGGGCCGAATACGGACTTTGCCGAATACGAATATTCCGCCGAACATTCGGTTACGCCATATTTTTAAAGCGGATGTTAAGATTAAAACTATTTACTATGAAATTATTGATAAATGGCTACTACTATGAAACTATTTACTATGAAATTATTGATTGACATACTACAACTATGTTCTTATGATTTAGTGGATAACTAAAACTTAGTTAAAACAACTCTGAACTCTTCTCAACTCTTAAACTATTACGGTTTTTTTAACTTTTTTACAAAACAATTGTATTTATATTTGGATGCATAGGTAAGTATATTTTTAGTAGTTCCTTAGAAAGCTACTAAAATAGAAGCTTATTATCCAATGGAATACGTAAGATCTTCATTAGTTATTTACTTTGTTTATTCGGCAAATATTCGGCAATGCAACCGAATTATTCGGCCGAACACGAACATTGAAAAACTTGCCGAATATGCCGAATATCGAATATTTACCGAATATTCGGCCGATTTCTATAAATAACTGACCATGACCAATAATTCATCTTCAACTTATAACGCCTCGGAGGTAACGTACGAGAATCTTCAAGTTCCTAGATAATCGAATGTATACCAAGTTACTAGTTATCACTGATCTCGTGTAAGATATCGCTCCACTTGGGGCTCCGAGCGAGCTCATCTATTACAATTTGCACCTCCTAGAGGGCAAGTGGAGCGTTGTACATCTACAGAACAAATTGTAAGCTGGGAACAATTATTCAATCGTTGCCACGGTAAAAATAAGTACTACTTCAACAAGCGTTGGGCTGCAATAAATAACAAATAAACGCTTGGTATTTATAGAAGCGGCTCGCCGTCGGGGGAATGACCGTCGCTTGACACACAACTGGCTCAAGGCCTGTGGAGATTAGATGCTAGCACTGCATAACAAATACAACCACATGACGATAGACGGCAAAATACAATTTACGGTTAAAAAGTCATGTCTAAACTACTAGCCGGCGACAATATTAGAGAGAAACTGCATTTATTCGGCGGGACCGCCTCCCGTGCGGCTCCCTGACAACGCTTTATCGCGAAAAGTGTCAGCCTGTGTTTTTATGGCGGCGACAACAAAAGCAAACTTTCACCTCTGCAAACCTTTTCAGCGATGAAAATATTTTATTCTTTTACACCTCTGACCAGAACGAATGGAAAAGGGACATTTTAGCAATCTACATTCACTAAATCTCCATTTAATACCTCATTTTTCAAACTAAGCTATATTTTTGTAGCGCTTTATCTGTATCTTAAATTACATTGCAAAACATCGAAACGAAAACATACATTGTTTGATAAGATCATTCTTGCTGAATGCAATTCACGCCACTGGTATTGGTTGAGCTTACCTTTATCTGATATGAGTTGACTTTGTGCTTCGGCAGAAGGTTGAAGGTGGAGAAGTCGAGCCTCCTGGAGAAAATCCCGTTCGCACCAGCGCCGGCTCTGAAATGACAATCGATCCATTATAGCTTAAATATTTCAGTCGTTACCAGACTAGACTATTTCGGGGTGGGTTGGCCCGACAGCAGCTAGGCGGGTCAAAGCTTCTGTCCGGGGATATATAACGTTTTGAGGGTGTCAGCGTTGGCGTGAACAATTAATTACAGCCGTCAAAAGTGCCCTTTTAACTTAGGTAGCGTTAAGTGTCATGAAAATGCATTGCTTTTGTTCAAAAACTATGTGTAGGATATAGAGGTACAAGAAACAAAACTTTTTTTTTTAATGTTCTAAAATACTAAAATAAAATCTAAGGTTATATCACCGATCCAGACATTGTAAATGTAACTCATAACACAAGTTTTAATCACTTAATCAAATTACTGGGATTTGCAGCCGACACGCAAGTATGCAGTTTACGATTTGCGTGACAGTTAGCTTGGTAATCGTTGTAGTAAAACGATTACCTATTAATTATTATATTATGGTTAAGTAGCCGCTAAACAATATTAAAGTAATTAGTAGAAGTGTGAAGATGATTTGATTGCTATTTTACCTAATTCTATTAAACATAAACGTCACGCCTGTTTTAAATGACTATATTAAGCTGTTGCTACCTATGTTTAATGTAATTCTGTTATTTGTAAATCTGTTATCTTTGTGGTGCAATAATAGTTATATGTTTTAAAGGGGGGCAAAATAGTTGTTCAACCGCACGAGACGCGACGCTAGCGAAAGAATGGAATATTTTAAAAAAACGAAACTTAAGCGTTACGAGGGTTTCAAGGCCTTTGCCACCGAGTGAAACACAATTTTTTTCACCACACCAACACGAACCTGACTATACAACATGAAACTAAATGAAATCCATCAATTTATTCAATATTTATGATTCAAAATCATAATTTATAAGTAAAATCTACCAATCTGTTTAAGACATCAAGTTAAAATTTGTATGAAATTACTTTTCACTCTTGTGGATAAAATGCCATTTTGCTATGTTTTCGAATAGCAAAGAGAGCCTTTACCAGCTGGGGTGGTGAAAAGAATATTAAACTGGTAAATATTATTTACTTACTTACATACTTAAATGTGAAAAAAAAACCAACAAAAGGAATATTTCTATTCCTAAAGAATTGCAAACTTTGCAGAAAGATATAAAAAAAAACCTAACACTTGTATATTACGGTAACATTGCAGTGCAGAATTACTACAAACTGCATCTCCTTCACTATTACAGCATTTCTGCCAATTGCTGTATATGTATGTGTGTTGCTGTTATGTATCACAGTATCACAAATCAGGGAGATCACGAAATGAGATCTTTAACTTCCCTTCGGTAGCGATTTAATTTATTGCCATTCGTTCCGAATACTGCTTCTAGCATTTGTGCAATAGTACATAAGCATACCTACAAATGCTATGCTTTGGTACCTAAATAGAGGTAGAAGAAATTCTAGTTAGGTACCAAATACGATAAGATAAGGAAAAAACCGAACAACAAAGTCGTTTGAAGTTCAATTGACAATATAATTAAAATAGGTATAAATAGGTACAAATGCACATTTGAAGATTAGGTATATCATAAATACGATTCATACGTAATACAACAAACAACAACATTTGCAAAAAATCTAATCAGAGTAAACAGAAACCTAAATCACCAGTTTTTTGCCGCGATGGCGCCGTGCAAAACAGAAATAAACCGCCAAGGTTTTAAAAGTGGAGTTGTTTTTCATTGCCAAGGCCACAGATAGCCGGTATCTGGCGGGACGTGTCAACATCGCATTGTGTTTACATGCAGGCGCAGATAAAAACGCGCCAAGTGCGAGTTGGGCGAGCGGTCGAGTGGTCCGTGCCGTACGGGTCCTGCTGGTTGCGTAGACAAGATCATCACGCTCAACGCACGCAAATCGATCACGCTCCATAACCCATCGTAGCTCTCTATCTCTCTTGTGTATTCGTAATGTGCGACAGAGCCACTTGCGAGTTGCGACGTTCGCCACGGAGGGCATTGACTAGGCCGACTGTCTGTCTACCTATTTGAAGCGGCAAACTGCGAACGATGACTAGTATGACAGTTCATCCAATTCGTTTTAGGTTTTAGCATAGATTAAATTAAAAAAAATATGGATCAGGTTTTTACTGTACTTATTTTGGATACTTAATTGTTACACTTCTAAATAAATTACGTGTTGTAGTACATACCAATACGATGTGCCTTTCCCCAGTAGTGGGACACGACACGACAGGCTGTAAATAACAGTTACTCCCTACAAAAATGTCATACGGATTATTGGCCGCGTCCAGAATAATTGGTTGGTACCTACATTGACTATGTATCTTAGAGGTCATTTCACAGTATGTTTAAAATCATCTCCAACTGGCGGCACGTAAATTTTGGAATGTCTATCTATAGAATTGCGTGTCGCGTAACCGTCGGAGCCTCCAATATGGCGGCGGAAGTGCGCCGTTCTGCCAGACAGGTGACCTTGGGGCTTTGTTTTCGTAAAAAACGATGACTAACTTAGCCGCCCTAGTTACCTCGTAACGCGATCTTAATCATTGTTATTTAATCGTTTGTTTGTTAGTCACGTGTGGTGGGGTCGTGTTTGGCTAGGTTTCGTTCGGCAGGTAAGCTAGCGTTAAGGGAAAACAAACTAATTAACCGTACAATTTGCGCAGAAGTTTAATCTTATCTTGACTGTAATGTGACCTTTTGATAAATAACTATGTTAACGCTGACAACGGCCTATCAGGCCAGACTCCTACATTTATTTTAATGTTGATGAGGGATCCCAATGTCTATTTTTTAGGGTTCCGTAGTCAACTAGGAACCCTTATAGTTTCGCCATGTCTGTCCGTCCGTCCGTCCGTCCGCGGATAATCTCAGTAACCGTTAGCACTAGAAAGCTGAAATTTGGTACCAATATGTATATCAATCACGCCAACAAAGTGCAAAAATAAAAAATGGAAAAAAATGTTTTATTAGGGTACCCCCCCTACATGTAAAATGGGGGCAGATATTTTTTTTTCATTCCAACCCCAACGTGTGATATATTGTTGGATAGGTATTTAAAAATTATTAAGGGTTTACTAAGATTGTTTTTAGATAATATTCATATTTTCGGAAATAATCTCTCCTAAAGGAAAAAAAGTGCGTCCCCCCCCCTCTAACTTTTGAACCATATGTTTAAAAAATATGAAAAAAATCACAAAAGTAGAACTTTATAAAGACTTTCTAGGAAAATTGTTTTGAACTTGATAGGTTCAGTAGTTTTTGAGAAAAATACGGAAAACTACGGAACCCTACACTGAGCGTGGCGCGACACGCTCTTGGCCGGTTTTTTTAAATTACCCGTATATATGTATTCGTGAGAGGATGTGTTTATATCATTAATTTCTGTAGACACTAATAAGCCAACATAATGCCTTGTTTACGAAATTCAACAAACTGATAGTTATAGCTGTATTTTAGATACGGGAAGCGTTCCATTTATTTGCAAAGCGAATGCAATATAGCGATCGTGGCCTTGAATAAAAATAAAGTTGTTTTTGTCGACACGGTTTTATATTATGAAGTGTGGTGCGGCCGCCTTGCGCTTGCGCACCACGTTCATACCACAGTGCAAGAAGATCAGTACGACTAAGTGTTACTTTACGAATTAAATGAGCATTGTGCATATAAAAATATTAATTAATTCAAAACAGCCTACTAGATAATTATTTAAACTAGATTGTAGATAATACCTAGGATTTATTAAGTGTTACGATATGGTTCGGGTCGTTCGATCGCCGAGTGCGCGGCCAAAGTGGCGATAAACGACATGCGCGGGCGCGCCTCGCTAGCTTCATGTTTACTTAGGACTGTAACCATAACTACGTTGCTACATAGACACACACACGTACAAGGTGCGGGCGACCATATTACTCAATTTTATTACGGCCGTTTTTCCAGCGCTAAAAGCTGCATGCATCCGTTTACACTTTACACGATTAGTCCAAGATTGTTTGGAGATCCATAACATTTACATTCGGCAAACATGTTTAACTATACACGAGGACGACCGGCTCGGTCCGTACCTAGGTATCACGAAAACCTTCAAATAACAAAAAAAAAACCTAAGGTCAAGTCGAGGAAGTCAAACAACATTAACTTTATGAATGTGTAAAATAATGCGTTTGGCCTCAAAATCGTCCGTGATTCAATTAAATAATTTGACATATGAAAATACATAAAATTGCTGTCATAAACACTAATAAACTTCTACGAATCATTCTATCTGTTTACGATGAGTTTCACAGAAAGCAAGCTGCAGCGTCGCTATAAAATCGCCAAGTACTAAAAATAATGCACACGTCTATTGTGATTTGAAAGTAGACACCTCAGTGGGAGTTAGCAACCGGTTCCAGACTTTCTCATTCATGAGCCGACCCACGCCACGCAACCGGGCCGCATGGCGAACCCGATCTATTGAAACTAATTTCACCCTTTAACATAAGTACAGGCTGCACTTTGATTTGCCCCTACCGCGCGCGATACCAAAGATGGCTTGTAATAGTTTTGATGGATGGAAGTGTCGAGTGTACCTTCACAACGTTCGAGTGAGCGATTTGTCTGAATAGGATAGGATCCCTTGTTTTCATAGTTCGGTAGGCATTATTTCAAATATCTGGGCGACCGAGCTTCGCTCGGTTCTATTTTAATATATCACGTCTTTAGATAAAAAAAAAACTCTTATAAATACAAAAACAAAAAAAAAGACAAAAAACAAAAACTTAATTTCTGGCCGGGATTCGAAACCCTGACACCTACGATCTATCTGCGTACATTAGACCGACCTCGTGCGACTGAGCTAAGCGGAATCGATGCGCGCGCGGCGAAATTAAGGACCATATTTTACGTTTACAAATGCGAAAGAAAAACTCATGAAAACTCGAAAATTCGCGTTTTCCGGGATCTAAGGCTACGCTAGATCGATTTTTCACCCCCGAAAACCCCCACAAAACAAATTTCAGCGAAATCGTTAGAGCGGTTTCCGAGATCGTCGGTATATATAAATAAATATATAAATAAATAAATAAATAAATAAATAAATATACAAGAATTGCTCGTTTAATAGTATAAGATTTTACGACTTCTAGTAAGTGGGCGAGATCGCAAGAACACTAAGTCAATTTAACATTGCATACATAGGTATGATATGGTATAATTATATGACAAATATTTTTCTCAAACTCTGACTCTCGGTGCAGTGTTGTGCATCTTGTGTAGGTATTTGAACAATACAACCTGTTTTAAATAAAACCCATTACTTCTTATGCCGCGAGCCATATTTTAGAGCGTATTAGGCGTTACTCGAATTTGCCCATATTGTCAAATCATTTACAAACATCGCATGTTAATTAACATAATAGTAGTTTAACACCCATACATAGTGCCTCTAATTATTGCCAGATCGCAATAACATTGAACTAAAATGTAAATTGTAAAAAGAGATCGTAATCGTGTTTCACATCTGTTGAACGTTCAGTGTAATGAGTTTTATGGATGTTTAAAACAATTGATACGATAGCTTTACCAGGGTCAGTGCAAACTAATATAAACAAAACATTTTTGGCGCGCGAATGACATCAATTTGACCTTCGCAATGATCCTTCATTACTGTTCAAATACTTTACTGTGGCATTTGAAACAAACAAGTGATTATTTGGGTACATTTTTATCGCGATTTATGCAACCAACAAAACAGTTCGTAAATATGTAGTGCAAGTAGAAGCTTATCGACTGGAATTCATTTATAGTGATAATAATAATAAGCAAAGCGAGCTTCTAAACAAAGCTGGCCTTGGCCCCGCACTCGCACAATGGGCCTCACTAAATTCTATTACACAATCGCTCGGTTATTTCGCTCACGATTTTGCCCAAAAAAAGCGCACCGCACGCGCTTTGCCTTTGGAATAACGTATCGTTTTTAGGAAAATAAAATACAGATCAGCATGTTACATGTATTATATTGGTTTCTCTGTGTAGGTACAGTAATTTAACTCCTTCATAATTCATAACCTAACATAATAACCACCTTCGTTATGAAACTTATGTTATGAATTTCGTCTCTTGTTTCTGAAGCGCTCTTGTTATTGGCATATATGTCAATAATTATTAATTTGTTCAACTCGATAATATACTAATTAATAAACTGATATGATTCCACAAGGAAAAATATTAGAATTCCATTCGGACTTTAGGTATGTAACTAACTAACCCTTCAACAATAAACTATGTTTGGAATACATTCCGCAGCTGCCGCTAAATAAATTCCTTTGGCTTAATTAATCGAGTCGGTCAGGATTGATCTCCGCTTTGTATTCATCACAAATTCGGCCCCCATATAAATATCTATGTATAGAATTCAATCAGAATGTAACTCCTTAAATAATGTGTGTTTGTACCAACTAATGGTGAAGAAAAATAATTTAATTTTTTTTTGGTGCGGCGTAGCCGAGTGGCATGCTAAGTGACTAATGGGGATGGGACTGATTTACGTTTATAGTAATTATAGTAATGAATAAATAATACGAACTCGCAGTTTAGATCACAAAGATTCACATGGAACTGTACCACACGTAGAAAAGTACAAAAAGGATGGCAATTGAAGCAACGGGTAATAAAAATAATTAGGCAATTAGTTGAATTGAGCGGGGGCGCGGCGATCGGGACTCATTGTATGTAAAGCCAGGCTCGATCAACCGTGACTACTTACTATTTATTCCTGAGCTGTTATTCCCATAGCTCTGACCATTCTCCATAAGCCAACCATAGACGGACGGAACAACTCGAGATATTTAACCGTTACATATATGTACACAGGCAACTCGCAGACAAACCGAGATTACACTGGGTTTGAAGCGAACCACAGCTTGTTTCTCTAACTAACCTGCATTGCTGTTGCCAATAAATAAACAAATATGTATCATAGACAAGTAAACTCAAATACAACACATGTGCAATAAAAACTACATGAACAGCAAAATAAAATAGTAACTAATGGTTGTAAGTTGATACTTCGGTATTTACATGTGCCTCCATCTTAAAGGTACTCGTCCTCTCAAACTTATATCAATAATTAGTAACGAAGTTCCAGCCTACTCACTAGGGTTTGCTCCCGGGAAATACCGGTACCGAAAGTACCGGGAATTCCCGGGATTTTTGGCCAAGCAAAGAACCGGGAAATCAACTTGAAAAATCCCGGTACTTTCGGGAAATATTTTTTAGTGACATTTTTTGCTACAAAATTTATTTATTTCTGTTTATATTATTTAAACAGTTAAAAAATAGGCATAGGTACAGTAACACGCGCTTAATCACTATTTAATAGCGTATGGCAGTTGCGGCCTGGCATCTGTGGCCACCGCGATACCCTAGCCAGCTCCACTAGCCAGTTCAGTAGTCGAGTTTTGTATTTTTGGTGAAGGTTTGTTATATTAAGTTGTTTATTTATGTTTTCTCTCTCAATATCATTTGACTCATTTCTCTGCATGTTATAAAACCGTATTCGCGAATTATGCGATAGACTCAAAAACTACCAACCTAGTGATTCTTGAGGAATGTTTAAGGTTTTCTTATTATAAATTAATTATTAAAACATGACATATGTGCTAAAAGTCGGTGAAAATCACGCTGCTAAGAGCTTCAATCGAAAACCCTGCCCGTACGTACCGATCGACTTATAACAAAATAATGTGTGGTGGAATTGTCGCTCTGATACATAAAGGTAGGTCTAGAAAAAAATTCGGCAATGGCTTATGTCTAACTTTTAATGATAACTGCTATAAACATGCTTAACTTTTAAAAAGATGTTTAGATATAAATTGTGATATTACGGTATTCCATAGAAATTTTCTCGAGAACGATCCCTCTGACTAGCAAAAAATTTGTGCACCATCCCAAAAGTTTTGTTTCCTGGAGTTTACATTCTTTGATTCAAATTACATGTTTGGGGAATTTTGTCAGGTTTTACTGCCGGTCGTTAATAAATTATTATATTTCTTCAATAGTATTTGTCTTATTTCTTTTACTAAGCGATTAAACATCTCCCAGCAATGGCAGATCGCTTAATCGGAGCAATGTATTGCAACGGTAACCATTGGTGCCTATGGTAGCCAGATAGTAGTAGTAGTAGGTTGCAGAATTCTTCACGATTTTTTGTTGTTGCACGGTATAATCTTACTATGAAATAAAAAAAGGCAGATAAAATAATACGCCGAGCGAAGCCGGTGCGGTTCGGTTATGGTAATATATTAATAAAAGATGAAAAATGCCAAAAAATATGTTGATATATTTGAAAAAGCGAAAAAATTAGACCAGTCCCGAAAGTACCGAAAATCCCGGGAAATCCCGGTTCCATATTGCTTCGGTACCGGAAATCCCGGTTCTTTAAAACAGTACCGGTACTGCAATCCCTACTACTCACAAAACGAGTTAGATTAGAATTATCTCGGTAGGCGGTCTGTTTATTGGCTACTCGCGTGTGTCCATTTATATAATGCAGCATACAATTTAAAATTCTATCGCGGTATCCTCGCGACGATGGGAAAACCTGTTTGATATGTATATAACGGATGAACAATATCTAGGCAATATTGTTACGGACAACAGGGAAGATCGAGAAAGATTAGTAAGTAAAGATTAAAAATTATTAAAATATCTACTATTTAAATTTATAATAATTAATATCGTTTCAGTATAAAACCGAATAAAATAGGTAACACACCACTGATACTTTATAACTTACTAGTTTTTTCCCGCGGCTTCGCCCGCGTACTAAAAGTAATCTTATTAAAACGTTGAACTTTGGACCGCCATTTCACCCCCTTAGGATGTGAATTTTGAATGATCCTTTCTTAGTGCTCCTCTACACCTTATAAGGAACCTACGCGCCAAATTTGGAGTGACTAGGACCAGTGGTTTCAGCTGTGCGTTGATAAGTCAGTCAGTCAGTCAGTCAGTTTCTTCTTTTATATATTTATATTACAATCTACATAACTTTTTCCGTAGTTATACATAATACGAAAGTTTTAGGCGTCCAATCCTGGAAGCACATTTTTTCCAATGCCCCGTCACGGGGCCCGTGAGTAATTTGACCCATCACATTTTGTGATATACATAATAGTAATAAATAAAATAAATGTATTATCAAAAGACCTTTCAATGTATCAAAACAAACAAATAAGTAGTGGTATGCAGACATGCATCACTGATCACTATCATTCGCCACCCACTTATTGCCCACGTTTATAGCCAATCGCATCTTATATCGCCACTATATCTCACATGTACGAGTAGACAATCGCAATCGATCTCATTATGGGCATTATAATGTTAGAGTCGGATCGCATGGAAACATGACGTATTTAGTCATAAAAATGTGACCCTTGATACTAAGATACGATTTGATCAAACATAAATTAGTACAATACGATACACGTACGTACGGAATTGAGGAAATTTCAGTATATATGGCCCTTAGAAGTTTTGACCGGGGTAAGTAACTACGTAGCGAAATGCACAACGTTTAGCTAAATGCACAAACGCTAATATCGTAATCGCGACAGAACCAGACTGCGTTTCAATCGGCGTCTAGCTCCAACGATTGTCATTCGGCTAGGCCGCCTTTGGTTTATACTTCGAGACTTTTTATCCATACACAAATATATAAGTGAAGCAGCTAGTCTGCAGCTCCTTAATTTAGCTGAGGTATCATTTTACTTACTATATTCATGTACATACTTACCTACTTAAAAATCTTTCCTTTTTCTGGTTCTAAGATATAATGATAACATGGTAGCACTTATCATTAATATAACATACGTTCCCTATAAATCGTAATACAGTTTCTAGTACGTCGTACCGATTAAATGTCACTGAGAGAAATGCGGTGTGCGCCGGGTCAGCTCGTGATCGCAACATTATTGGAATCAATTACAACCCCGGCTTCTGTCGGTATGCCGGAGTCAACCTCGTAAGGAAATGCTGAATTTAATGTCATTAATAGTTCATTCGTGGCTTTCTATCGCAAAAGGATTCTAATGCTTTATGTGCAACATTTTTTATGAGAATTTTAAACAGGAATGGCAAAAAGTTCCAATAAGGATCCTTTAGACATGACACGCCACATTTAAGCAACTATAACTTCGTTATCGATCAATTGTAATTATTATATTAGGTACACGGCTGTGTCACTTTTATTATTAACAGTTTTCAAGTAGATTTTTTTTGTCGTACTTGTATATACTAGTTTAAAATTAATACTGGTACAACCAAGCCTTCTTTAAAAAATCTGAAATACTTTTTAGTTACGTTTTACACTTTTCGTCCATGTCCATAACTATTCAATTATATTGCTATAAACAAGACATATATATACCAATGAAAACACGTTTGGAAGCCTATGCTTTACCGGTTAGGTACTTTATTCTACCAATAGGTACCTATTTTAAGATCGTAAGTCATATACATATACCTAGTAGTAAGTGAAATATAAATAATAAGTGGAATTGCATGTTATCAACTAAATAGAGCTTTTTATAATGAATATATCAACGCGATTAATGTCAGTACGTAGTACGACTACTCAGAAATTGATAACGACTTTAGTCGAACATAATTCATTGATAGTGAACTATTTATTAATTTTTAATAGCATTACAAAGGCATATGTATGATACCATAGACTAACTGATCGTTTAAACAAACAATACACCCATTGTTGTTTTTTAAGGTAGGGCGCATCATAAAACACTTATATTTTATCGTTATATTTTGTGTATCTTTCCATAATTAATCATCAATATTATGCCATACTTTATGAATACTTAGGCATTCATAGCAGTAATCTAAATAGTCGCATAAATTTCCGACAGTAAAGTGGCCGAAAATAAGCCAAACACCTAACAGTTTACTGTTTGCTTATCAGAATGAGTAATATTAGACATGTACCTACGTGTAACATATGAGTACTCATATCGCTTGTATGTCGGAAGGTGTTATGTAACCATAGACAAACATATAAGCTTTATTTTCAGACTCGTCTATATGCAATCGTTATCCTATAATTGAATGTTTCTTGGTAAACAACTCGTTGAGTAATGCAGCTATTAATAGAGGACAATCTTGAATAATATGCAAAAGCTGTTTAATACGCACGTTACTTGTTTGTTATGCATAAAAATGAAACTGAATGACAATGTCATCACGCCAGTAGTAATAGGTGTAGACCGATACTTTGTAATGCATAATAATCATCAACATCATCATATTATTAGCCCTTTATCGCTGAGCATTAGGCCTTTCTTTTTATACGGCACTTGTCCCTGTCACGTCACGAGCTGTTCTCATCCAATAGGCCTAGCACATGACTGCCGCGGGAGTATGTCGCCGCGAGATAGATGACACATCTTCTTCTAACTGTATTAATGACATAAGGACGGGTAGTCTATCTCGCGGCGACATACTCCCGCGGCAATCATGTGCTAACCCTGCAGGCGAGCAAGCACGGTCGCGTGATAAAGCCGTCACATCAGGCGGTCCTTTTCGCACTACAATAGAACGCGTTTAATACGATCATGTTTAAATATGGTTTCCCATATACATATTACCGGGCGTATTACAGGGAAGGCGTCCCTGCAACTTTAGTTTGTCACACTACACACTAGTGTCTAGAAGTGAACCGATATTTTCCAAATGTCGTCCATCTAGTGATGTGCCGTTCCCGGGAATATTCCCTAGGTGGGAAAATACCCAGAAATATTCCCGGGAATATTCCCTCAGTAAGGAAATATTGGGGAATTTTGAAATTGAATATGTTTATACGTTATGTTGTCGAAGATTCTATTGAAACATTATAATATATATATATATACCGAGACATTAACTAGTGTAACTCGCATACAAAAGTAATTTCCCAATGTTCCCCGGTAAATTCCCATTCTTCCCGGGGTTTATTCCCAATGTTCCCGGGTAAATTCCCATAGTTGCTGGGAAAGTTGAAATAAAACCCAATTTAAAAAAAAATATTTTTTTTAATTCACTAAATTAATACAAATCATCACAGTTGAATTTATAAATCACAGTAAATTATGTGCCTTGTTTGTTTTTGTAACGGTGTAGCACTAGCACTTAAATTAAATAATGAATGCCGGATCTGGCATTATTTTGTGCTGTCGTATTGCACCGTTACTAAAACGTTTCACATGTTAGACATTATTATAAATCAATAACAATTATTAAAATCTCACTAAGTATCATAAACATTGTATAATCATTAATTATAGATGCATTTCAAATTATAACTCAATAGCAATTATTAAAATGTCAATAAGATCCTTAAACATTAAAATTGTATAATCGTAGTTTGCATTTTTAATTATAAAACAATAATAATAGTTACAACTAGGGAACAAATCAAATTATTTTATTGAATTATTTTTGATTTGTTCTTTTTTCAAGTAGTCACACTACTAGGTATATATAAATTATAAATTGAAATAGATATCATACACGAAAGAAAAAACGATTCGATTCCCGGCTCGGCCACCAGTGGGCCTTGCCGTTTTTTCTTTCGTGTATGATATCTATTTCAATTTATAATAATAATAGTTGTTAAAATCTCACTAAGTATCTTAAAACATTGTACAATCATAGTTGCATTTCAAATTATAAATCAATAACAATCATTAAAATCTCACTAAGTAATCTAAGTATCTTAAACATTGTACCAGAGGCTTGGCTTGTCTCTCGATTTTGACTGCCGGGTGGTGAAGAACTCGATTCACCGTACGATTCACTAAAATCACTGGTGGACTTAGGTCTTTCACGGTTTTTAAATAAACACTGAACGTCACAAGGTGTTTTGGGACATTTGCCTAAATGGCACGCGAATTTTGTAGCGTTTTTAAATAAATACACATTATTGCAGTATTTACAACAATACGTGACTTTATTGTTCATTGTGTGAGTAGTAAAATGTTCGAACACTTTACTTTTCGGTCTCATGGTTTGAGCACATCTACGCACGTGTTACAAGCACCAGATATATTGGATAACTAAATAAGTGCAACACGGTAAATGCTTTTGGAGGAAGCGAGATAACCTATATATCGAAAGAAAGAGATAGAGACATGAAAGCTCTAGTAACAAAACAAAGAAATATTGCACATAAGTGCATCACGAAAGGGAAAAATTATTTTATGATTGAACAAAAACTTATATTTAATTATGTATAATATTAAAGACGTTGTTTTTAATGAGAGTCAGTTAATAATTGAACATACTATTAATTTCAACAATTTTTTATTTATTTTTAAATGTATTTAACTTGAATTGTATATTCCCCTGTTTTGGGAATATTCCCGGAAATAAGGGAATATACCCGGGAATATTCCCAAAGGGAATATACCCATTCCCGGGAATATTCCCATGGCACATCACTACGTCCATCCAACAACTTAAATGCATATGCATGCACCGAAATGAATACAGTCAAATACAAGTCTATTTCTTATCAACCAAGCATACAAATACAGTTATTTAATATGGAACCAATCTAATCTTTTATAGTTTTCAGGGCGCAGTCATGAAACGTTTTATGTGGTTTTGCGTCGTAGCTGCGCGTGAGTGCATCCGCTGGTCACGTAACGCATTGTTCGCAACTTTGTATTTATTGAGTATGGTTAGTGCCACCGTTTATTGCGTTTTAGCAACATTGTTCAATTATTTACGGCAAATCGAAGGTCAAAGTTTTACTCATATTCAGTAGCGTTAGTGGTTTGTTTGAACATTATGCAGTGTTTATTAGTTGACTGCGTAAGAAGTTAAGAACATCGCCGTGCATCAAAATTAAATAATCAGTGAAGAATTGGCGATACAAGCAATGTAATACATTGCTTACATACTATGTAGTTTTTCTAATTAGCTATTTAGACTGTGACATGACATACGTAGACTTTTTAACTAACTTTAATTTGATTTTGTTTTGAGTATGTAATAATAATATGTATAAGCCTGCATCAAATGTACGGATAAAACTTCACGCCCATCTGTCACCATTTACCCTCCAAAATTTTTAAATTGTATGTATGTGGACGAACGATCATATCATATGATACGGCAGATTGTGCAATCGTTTACGCTAGACGCCAATCGAAACGCAGTCTGGCTTTGTCATATATTAAATTAAGAAATAAGACAGTCTGATACGTTACTTTTGATATTTACTATACAATTACACTACATGTACCTAATCCAGAGAGTGCTAATATCAGTTGCAGTCAACACGACAATAAATTTGTTTGGACGTCACGGACAGTACTGCGATAAGTCACCGGCAGATAGCATGGCACGACTAACTACAAATATCCTTAGATGCAATTCAAAGCTAGGCCCTGGCTCAAGCCAAATATAACAAATAGGTAGGTTGCGTTACATTACGTAATACAATTCTTGTTGTTTATTTTAATGTCTCATTTTTCTAACCCAGAGTAAATAAACATTTCTCAAGTACGTATTCTGTGATTTTCATCATGAATTTGTAGCTGACGTATGACGCGGAGTTTAATTTAAAGGTTTTATTTCGATGAAACATTTCCCTCAAGTCAAAAGTCAGACGAAGCTCGTAAAGCAAGCTCCTGTTGATGAAATATTGCCCGCCATACTAGCCCCTCGAGCGTTGTGCGAGCCTCGAACACTGCGCGATTTAAACTGCGTTTTATTAACGAAAACTGAGATAATTGAAATTTATTTCACAGACACTTTAGTCCTGTTTCTTTGCAGTTAGTGTAACAATCGGTTTGACCTTTATTATAGGGACAATGAACGCGATAGGTGCTGGAGCTCGTTGAACTACTGAACTTTGCTTACCGTTGCCTCACTGTTGGCATTACAACCGTAATGACATTCATCGTAAGCTATCAATTATCATATGCATTTGGTGCAAATTTTACATATGACTCAAGCATGCATATAAGGAATACTTAATAACAGGAAATGCATTACCGACCACGATAATGTATGATAGCGGTCCTTAATTTTTAGTTTTTTTGTGCAACGTAAGCAATCAGATTTATCAGATCAGATAGTATTTCCAGCCTGCAGTATGGCAGCATGGCAACGTCGCGCAATTTATATTTAGCTCGGACGAACATAAAGCTTCGTTTACAAATTTAATTGCATCGGCGATCGCCCGCCGCGGACGCAAATAGACTCGCAACGCGCCCCTGAACCTACCCGAACTTTCTCCCGCCATCGCCATCTCAGCGCGCCGACGACGAGAAAATATTTGTAAGTTTGTTTTTAAACGGGTTGTTAAGCTAAGAGTCGGCTGTATCGGACGGAGTGCATTTCAGCGTGAGTAATGCTCTCGCCGGTCGGTCTCGGCGAGATCGAGAGAGCAGTTTTAAAGGCCAGGCTACTTTCTCACTCTTGCGATTCGCATAGGCGGAATTTAATAGAAACGATCGCAATAAAGAATTATTAAATTGCTAGTAAAATTGATAAATATTTGTTTATTAGTCTAGTACACTTCAAACTGCATTCAAAGCTGACACATACATTATTATAACGATGGCCTGCCCCGTCTGGCGAACGCTGAACGCAGAACTTCCAAGAGTCATTTTGAGAATTAATGGCTAAATTATGCATAGTCCGGTCGGAATTGTCGCCGGTCCGCCGCTCGACTGCTTAATGAACTTAACTGAATCGCCAGCCAAGTACGTACGTGGTCAGACGACAAAATACAATCCAATAATAAACTTTATTGGGGACCAATGGAAACCGACCAAACCGATGCCTATAAGGTACGTACTAATACAAAATGAAATGAATAAAAACTCTATAATAATCGTGTACTTTAAGTTCGGATTGCATTTAAAATCACATACGAATACATTTAAGCGTCGAACGTGTTCAGTCTTTAAACGACATGTTTTGGTAGACGCATTGTTTGCGATTGATCATTTGACGAACGCGCAAAAGCAGACATCGCGTGAAAATGCACCGAGGGGAGCGTCGAGCCGCTGTATGCGGCGAGGGGCCTGCGTGCCCACACGCGTAACCGTGCACAATGCACACGTAAATACATCTTCGGCCAACTCCACTATGCATAATCACACAGATTTGCAAGTAAAATGACGCGACACGGCACTTTTTAAGTTTTGCAAATGTAAAAACTCTGCATTGTCTCGGCGAGCGAAGGTGGTCGACGCCGCATAGCCGGGTCCCTTATTGTGGTCCAAAAATTAATACAAGGTCGCTTTACAATGACTACGTGACAAGACAGTTTATTAGTAGGATTTATGTGAACGAGTAGAATGAAGGGTAACGAGAACGAGCAATATTCGGGTGCAATTTATGCAGACATGCGCCGTTGCACCGATCACGCCCTAAAAACGTAGCTAACGAGCCATGGCAAGTTGCCGACGACCACCGCCATGGGAAAGGAAGCCGTCGTCTCAGTCTCGACCACACTTCAGACAGTCAGGAATAGGGATTGCAGTACCGGTACTGTTTTAAAGAACCGGGATTTTCGGTACCGAAGCAATATGGAACCGGGATTTCCCGGGATTTTCGGTACTTTCGGGACTGGTCTAATTTTTTCGCTTTTTCAAATGAAACAACATATTTTTTGGCATTTTATATCTTTTATTATTATATTACCATAACCGAACCGCACCGCCTTCGCTCGGCGTATTATTTTATCTGCCTTTTTTATTTATTAATATCATAATGAATCGGGAGAACAAGCTAAAAATCGTGAAGTATTCCGCCTATCTGGCAACCATAGGCATCAATGGTTACCGTTGCAATACATTGCTCCGATTAAGCGACCTGCCATTACTAGGAGATGTTTAATCGCTTAGTAAAATAAATAAGACAAATACTATTAAAGAAATATAATAATTGATTATAGACTGGCAGTAAAACCTCACAAAATTCCCCAAACATGTAATTTGAAGCTAAGAATGTAACCTAAAGGAAACAAAACATTTCAGATGGTGCACTATTTTTTTGCTAGTCAGAGGGAACGTTCTCGAGAAAATTAGTCATTTTCTGGAAATTTCTGTGGAATATACCACATTATATGTAAACATTTTTTAAAAGTTAAGCATGTTTATAGCAATTATCCTTCAAAGTTAGACTTAAGCCATTGCCGACTTTTTAATAAGATATAAATAAAATAAAATAAATAAATATTGGGGACACCTTACACAGATCAACTTAGCCCCAAACTAAGCATAGCTTGTACTATGGGTGCTAAGCGACGATATACATACTTAAATAGATAAATTATACATACTTATATGTATACATAGAAAACATCCATGACTCAGGAACAAATATCTGTGCTCATCACACAAATAAATGCCCTTACCGGGATTCGAACCCAGGACCGTGGCTTAGCAGGCAGGGTCACTACCGACTGAGCCAGACTGGTCGTCGATATATAAGATAATAAGATATATAAGATAATAAGATTTATAAGAGCGACAATTCCATACATTATTTTGTTATAAGTTGATCGGTACGTACGGGCAGGGTTTTTGATTGAAGCTCTTAAGCAGCGTGATTTTTACCGACTTTTAGCACATATAGTCATGTTTTAATAATCAATTTATAATAACAAATCATACATAGGTGAAAAACGCATAAATATCCGTTTAGTAGTTTTTGAATCTATTGCAAAATTCGCGAACACATACACAAATTAATATAACAAACCTTCACCAAAAATACAAAACTCGACTACTGAACTGGCTACTGGGGCTAGCTAGGGTCCTAGGGTATCGCGGTGGCCACGGCTGCAAGGCAGCCACTGCCACCCGCTATTAAATAGTGACTAAGCGCGTGTTATTGTACCTATGCCTATTTTTTAACTGTTTAAATAATATAAAGAGAAATAAATAAATTTTGTAGCAAAAATTTATTTATTTCTCTTTATATTAAATTTCCCGAAAATACCGAAAGTACCGGGATTTTTCAAGTTGATTTCCCGGTTCTTTGCTTGGCCAATAATCCCGGGAATTCCCGGTACTTTCGGTACCGGTATTTCCCGGGAGCAAACCCTAGTCAGGAACACCGACCATTTGAAATACAACTTCTACCAGAGTACTAAAGCCGTTACAATTCAAATATTAAGTCTGCAGAAAAGATACCAAAACATTACTTATTTTATTATTGCTCATATAGTTTTAAATCGTACTTGCATTGCGAAATCGGTACTGAAATATTGGCGCTCCGAGCGATTTTGCACGTCGTCTTCGAGCTTTGTTGAGAAGATAAACGTCGAATGAGATGGGATCTAGAACAAATAAAACGAAGGCGGGGCTAGGTCGTCGTAAATAGGTATAATGATTTGTCAAGCTTTAATAGCCAAAAAACGTCACGGTTCTATCCCAGACGTTACCGAAGAAGTTAATTGGTCGGAGTTCCAGGTATGATACCCTTTCGAGGCCTCCCCTAGTTACTTGGCGGCCTAGTCGCGCTTCACCGCCGGCTGACTCAGTCGGAATCGCGCCTCGGTCTTAAGGAGAGGCTACATTCTACATATTATATCTTACTATCGACTTTATTTTCGTTAATCTTCGAACTGAGAATATTCCCTTTTAAGTAGATACTCGTACATCACAAATAGAAATTATTTTGTACACTATTTCTGTAATTATTGATTTATCTACTTGTAAAAGGTAAGTTGAAACGCTGATTTCTAATATTGTTTCAATTCCGAGATATCAAAAGCGGTCAGCAGGAAGTTGATAAGCAAGAAACTCGATATAAATAGCAGTTTTAATAGAACTTAACATACGTCGTTAATGCTTGATAAGCTTTAAGATCAGACGTCTGTAGCAGTTTCTTAAACCTTAATGAAAGGAATGAAATTAAGTAAAACTTTATGTGAAAAGATTCTTTCATTTAGCAAAAGGAAAGCTCTGAATGAGTTTAATTAAGACTTAAGGGTGGAATACAAGTGTAAGATAGCGTTGTATTATAATTGGGAGAAACTTAAATTAACTGAAGTGCAGTAAAGACAGGCCGTAGAACCAGTATCTGAGGCATCATTCTGAATCAATAGTACTCTGTATCTAAATGTAAAATAGTTAGATATCGTTTTAACGTCAAATGTATCGACAGGATTATTCCTACGGATGTGGGCGGTGATATGTGGATTGAGGTGTAAGATAATACCACCTTGTAAACACTTACAAAAGCGCGATGACATAAGTGTTTTCACATCTCCCAGTTAATCATGTGTATCTCAGTGAATACGGATTGTTATCACTTAACACATTCGCCTTAAGAGAACATAATATCGCCTTGTACTGTGGGCTCGTCTCAAGGCCGAATTGAACGTGATCTGACAGCTTTTAGTCTTTGAAAAACTCGCGAACTGCCTAATAGCTTCCTGCAATAACCATTATTATACGTATGTATCATAAAGTTCATTTTTCTTTTTAATTCATTGTGAAGAAACTCATAAAGATGCCTCGACTGATATTCGTATCTACGAGACACGCCCTCCCATTACGCGTAGACGTTTTTATACTTAATTGATGGTTTACAAATGGATTGCACGTTTTTCTAATTTCGTTATTAGATTGAAAAACGTAATAGGTTTATGCGAATGTGTTTATTTTATTAGGACATAAATGTCATAAATACATAGGTACTAGGTAGGTAGTTGGTGGCATCAGTAGACAAATATCGAATGACTCAAACAATTAGTTGGGATTCTGTTGTTAAACAATCAAGATCGTTAAGCGTAGGTAGTAACAGAATACTTTGATGACTGTATTAACGAAACGGCAAGTGATTAAATACGTAGGTCACTAGGAAAGTTTTGAGATTTAATAACTAAACTTTATTTTTTTTTCAAAATAATTTCCATCGGCTACAATACACTTCTCCATACGACAAAACCAGTCATCAAAATCTTCTTCCAGGTTTCCTTGGGGACTTCCTCACACGCCAAATCCCATGCTCGAATTAACTGCTCATCATCGGAATACCGGCGGCCTTTCAATTTATCCTTGATCATTGGGAAGAGTCCAAAGTCGCAGGGTGCGAGGTCAGGACTGTAGGGAGGGTGCTCTAGTAGAATTAATCCAGATTGACTTAGAAAACCTTGAGTTAATTGAGCTCGATGTGCAGGTGCGTTATCGTGATGAAGCCGCCAAGTGTCAATGCGTGAGTTTGGCCGAAGGTTTTTTAGAGATTCAATCAGCTGAGGCAAACAAATCTCTGTGTACCATTTTGCGGTAACAGTCTTCTGTTCTTCAAGAGTTATTCGCTTTATTATACCTTTGATGCCAAAGAAGACCACGACCATTTTCTTTTTTACGGAGCGAGACTGTTTGACAGTCGTCGGCTGTTCTTCGTCTTCAAAGATCCATACTTTATTTTTAGATTTAGATTTTACATCATAATAATACAGCCAAGATTCGTCACCTGTTACTATTGAATTCACCTTAGATGATTTTCCACCATCAAACATAGTAAGCATTTTTTGACACCATTTCTTGCGACATTCCATTTGGGCCGCGGTCAACAAGTGGGGTACCCATAACGTGCAAACTTTTCTTACTTGAAGATGGTCATGTAAAATAGTATGAATTGATGGTGCACTAATCTTCAAGAGTTCCTCTATTTGTTTGTAAGTAATATGTCTATCTATCTCAAGTAGTTTCTTAACTGCAGCCACGTTTTCTGAGGACACTGCTTCGACAGGCCGGCCGGATCGAGAATCGTCAGACAAGTTAAAATCTCCTCTTTCGAACTGTTTGTACCACCGATACACTGAGCTACGAGATGGTGCTTTCTCATGAAACACAAATTTTAATTCACTGACACAATCATCAGCACTCAGACCTCGCTTGAAATTATAGAACATAATTGCTCGAAAATCGCGTCGCGTTAACTCTGACATCTTGTCACAATTAAAAATTCATAAAAATTGTTGGAGGTAGGTAAATTCTAATTTTTTACTTGCTACCCACTACTATATGAGACGTGCTATCATTGACAATAGTTTAACGTTTATGCATTAGGTAGTTTATCGATATCTCAAAACTTTCCTAGTGACCTATTCGCAGACGGGCCTGCATCGGGTTACCGTGTGATTTGTGTCCGCGTGCAGTTTTAAAGTCTCCTATTGACATTGGAGACATCCTGTGGCGGGCATTATAGCAGGCGAATAAAGCTGTTTTCGAGGTTCTTTTGTAAATTCATACAGGATCGCCTAATGTGTCTGAGTACACACGGCGTAAGGCGCGGCAGCGAGCGTGGAATGCAAATAGCCTTATTTTCAAATTGTAATTTCCTTCGCAAAGTTTTTAGACTATAATGTAGCGCAGAACTTTTATTAAAAACGAAATTTTACATTTCTTTTCATATTGAGCCCTAAGTTACAGTGACTCTTTTATTTTATACCACGTCGGTGGCAAACAGGTATGCGGTCCGCCTGATGAAAAGCGGTCACCATAACCTATGGACGCCTGCAACTCAAGGGGTGTCACATGCGCGTTGCCGACCCATTAGAAACTTACACTCCTTTTTTGAAGAACCCCATACAGTTGATGACTTTTAAGGTTGCAAGTTCCAAGTTAAAAACATGAAACTTACAAAAAGATTATACATAATGCGACTATCCAATTAGAATTTATTTATTTATTTATTTAATCTTTATTGCACAACAAAATAAAGTACAAATGGCGGACTTAATGCCTCAAGGCATTCTCTACCAGTCAACCAGTTCTAGCAGTTTAATAATATAATTAATGCAGCATCAGAGATTACTGAATGTCAGCTCATTTAAACTAGCTTATTACCTATTATCGTTAATAATATTACGTGGAACAGGTTTACATTCGATTTAAAAACTTGTTTTTAATATTGCTGTTCTTAACAATACACGTTTTACCGCTTTCGTATTCGGACACAATTTATTGTTTTTTTTTGGTCGTTTTACAACGAGGCGGTTAAAAATGTCGAGTATTTTTTTAATTACTCATACATAACTTGTTGGATAAATATTGCGATACGTTTTGTACCAGATAATTATTTTATTTCAATGTAGGAGTAAGGATTTTTAGCTTGCTATGTAGAATGAATTGATTACTGGCCATATCAAGTAAAATCCTTGAGGTTATTTTTCGAGGCATCTTTATAGGTCAAGTTAACTAGTGAATAAATTCGGACGTCACATCGCCCACGGTTCAATCAAGTCTTGTACTGTAAAACACCTAACCTAAGACACCTACGCTCCTGCGCTGTTAGTGACGCTCGCGCATATTGTTTAGTTTAGAATAAGGTAATGAATGACAGCAAATTGTTTTTTAACGTAGTGGTACTTGTAGTAATCCGCACCTGTTTTACATGTTTTTATATAAGTACATACTTGAATAAATGTATTGAGCCTTGAATTAGGTAGATGAAAGTGAAAATATTTTTTTTTTATTAAAATTCGAAGTATCGCGTCATATTATATATAATGAATACTGCAGGTTTGTAATTCCAAAAATAAAAATTGAAGTTATGTTAAATTATAAATTACCTATGTTGAAAAACTTTTCAACATAAATAAAATGAAGAGTAATTTTGTAGAATCATTATCAAAATGCACTGACATAATACTTGTTTATCGAAATCTCCAGAATCCTGTCTTATCAATCTTATCATTGTTTTTTCAGCAACGTAACGAAGCAAAATTAATAGTTTATTGATTAATGATTAAACTATGTTGTGCATGCATGTGTAAATAAATATAAGATAACGAGTTATGTAACGAGTAGGTACTCTTATTTTGTAAGCATATACAGATAATGGTTATCTGATGCTATTTTTGGACTCGATAGGAAGTAATCATATAATGATGTAAAAGGTGAGCAAGCAGTTTTATGAAAGATTTTTAAAGCTTAAAAAATAATTATATTTGAGTAATGTACATAGATAAATGTAAAAACAAAATGCGACGTAACATAAATAACTCTATAGCTAGTCGTGGAAATATACATACTAAAAAGAATAATTTTGTTTTTCGTTTCCTAGCAAAAAAAAATCTAGTCGCTTTCCACAAGGGTGCTTGACAAGTTGACAGGTTATTCGTAAATAGATACATTAATTTCGATTTTTAAGGGAGTGAGAACTTTTACTAGACTTCAAAACGATTAACAAGGAATTGGCCAATTTTTTTTTAATTGTCTACCCCACTTTCTTTTGGATTTGGAATTTTATATGTGGTTACCACTCAGAATCGCGAGCTCTTTCAATCCTAATTGGAGAAAAAGTGTCCCAAGGTTTTTTTTCCCATTCCGTTACCTATTTTTCATACATTTTGTATGGCGGTAACGGAATAGAAGGTTTGAAAAATGTATGAAGATCTTGGGACATTTGTTTTCTCCTATCAGGAAAAAAAGACCTCGCGATTCTGAGTATGAAACTATGAATCGCGTAAAAAATACCCATGTTACAAAAAAGTGGGGTGGACAACTTTGAAAAAATGGCCCAATTAAGAATAGACAAGGGCAGCTATATTACGCTACGGATAGCGGTTCATTCTACATTTTTGTGAAGGTTTACGCTGTATTTTAGCTTTTCCCATGGACCTGCCGACGTAGGTACATAGTAGGTACATGTATATAAAGAAACCGCAACAATTTGGGCAGCGAGGGCCAGGTGCAATTTCGGGAAGCGACGGGAAACGGAAACCAGCTGTGCACTGGGGCGTGGTTAATGCACCAAATTGCATTTTTACGGCTCCGCCAATTTCGGTGTCTGTTCCCATGTTACCACTGTTGTGTGGTCACCATGGCCTTTGGCATTCATTTAGGACAAAGGGTTTTCTTGTACTATTAACTACATTATCAATTTATCAGCCAAAGGCTGACAGAGGATTATTATTTTCCCCTCACTAGCTCGGAAACACGTGTTTTGTTCTTTAATACCAGCTGGTAAAAACGCATTTTATCCACTAGTGAGTAAAGTAATTTGACCTTGAATAAAGTCAAATTAACTGCTTTAAAATTGATAAAAGTAGGTGTATCTAGTAATTAAGATGATTTACCACCTGTGGAACTACTGGAAGCACTATAAACGCATTTTTTTGCGTTGTAGTTTCCTCGCTATAGTGAGGGGAAAAGTTTTGTGTTACACTCGGGTGCAAATGTATTTTACTTCTCGTGTGTTAAAAAACTCGCAAGTTCAGGATTCTATTCCCGAACCACTCGCTTCGCTCGTGGTTCAACTATAGAATCCTTTCTCTTGCTCGTTTTTCAATTCCACACTCGGCGTTAAAATACAACTTTGCCCCCTTGTATAACAAATAACTATTATAACTCTGCTTTAGTTTGAGCAAGAACGATTTAATACTGGACTGACAAAGCCCACACAAGAAAGCGTACCCCTGAAATGTATGGACCTTTTAGGCTTAAAACTAGATGGCGCTGTTTCGCAGCCTGAAAGTGGCCAAAATCATATTTTCCCCAAATATTTTTGCGTGTTTTTATTTTTTAATATCTGGGCAACCGAGCTTCGCTCGGTTCTGTTTCGTATCCTTGACATGTGTCGCCATCTAGTTCAAAAATGAATAGTACCTACATCGAGCGAAAGAATTCTCAGCCTTAACAACACAACTACTCCACACGAGATGGCGCGCATTTCGCCACAAAAACTCAAATAGTGTATTTTTCTATTCGTTTTAGCCTTGACCTGTGTCGCCATCTAGTGTTTGCAATAAATAGTACTTACATCAACCGAAAGAATTCTGTCTTAACAGTACAACTACTGCACACGAGATGGCGCGCGAAGAAAAACGCATGAAAACTCGAAAATTCGCGTTTTCCGGGGCCTAAGGATAAGTTAGACCGATTTTTCACCCCCAAAAACCCCCACATAACAAATTTCTGCGAAATCGTTAGAGCGGTTTCCGAGATCGTCAGTGTAAATAAATATATATATAAATAAATAAATAAATAAATAAATAAATATACAAGAATTGCTCGTTTAAAAGTATAAGATAAGATAAGATAAGAATAAATGACATATTTCTTTACTTAAAATAAATAAAAAAAATTGTAGGCATCATCAGTGTAGTTATGATAGTTTTAATAGGTGGCGCTAAAAATCGAGGTACGATTCTTAGTAAATCCTCTATAAATAATCCTTGGTTTGAGGTACGTATTTTGTATGTAATAAAAAATAATAAGTATATATGCCTACATGGGTAAACATATTAATTATAATATTGAACACTTACCTGCATCGTTGACAAGACAGGCGAAATGTGAACTCCTTACAGCAACAACTCGTTCCTACCGAAGACAACGGGACATTCTAGCTACCCTACCACTCCTACCAGGTCACAAGTAGGTACATTAGGTAGGTAGGTATGTATGTATGTAGTGTACCTATCTACCTGCCCAACAGGGTGTGTGTCCCTCTCAGTTGTAAATAAAGTACATGCAGATTTTTGTTGACCAGTGCTTAGAGCATTTGTATTGAAAAATCAGCAATAGGTACGTAGGTATAGTGATCTTATCTTATGAGTCATGTCATAAAAGTCATAAGACTAAAAAAGTTGCACAATAAAAAAAATCATTGCTTTATCTTGATTACAACTTGCAGGCAAGTCTTGATATAATAAATTTATCCGTATCAACAGGCTTTAGCGTCTATGTCATCCTCGTCGTCTCGTCTGATAAGTTATGGTAAGCTCGACTTCGACTCACAGCATTTGCTAAGCGCAAGCCTTTAGCCCAAGCAAAACCTAAACATTATGTACCTACTACAATTGACATTACCTACCTGACAGCTACCTTTAGGTAATGGTCAATAATTTAACTAACAAGTGTTTTACACTATTAATTAAGTACCAGTATCCTATCCTAAGTTAAAAGCTGGTCAAAACATCATCATTACAAACTCTCTACTATAATTAAGTACATGCATTTATTTTACCTACCTGTCTTAAATGTTTTTCTAAGGGCCGGTAACGGTATGTATATAAGTATAATATTGCAATAGATTTCAGCATTCGGTCTGCACTAGCCCTATGAATATGAAGTATGAATTTTAAGCCACCTATGAATTAGTTTACCTTATAATACTCGTAAAATTGGCAGTCCATCATTGTTTGTACTTACCTAAAGTAACTATTTTTTAAATCCACAAATTACAAAGTTATT
Source organism: Leguminivora glycinivorella (assembly GCF_023078275.1). NCBI lineage: Eukaryota > Metazoa > Arthropoda > Insecta > Lepidoptera > Tortricidae > Leguminivora > Leguminivora glycinivorella. Next base: position 22,359,574 of record NC_062971.1, read on the forward strand.
TCAACTACGTAGCGAACACACAGAAAGAAAAGTTATGTCATTATTTACCTACTACATGTTATCACATTTTTTGCATATTTGATATAGATTAAATGTTGTAAGTGCCTCATTTGAATCGACATAATTGGAATGTGTCAATAGGTAGGTACCTGCATGCAACATAAACAAGACTAACCTTGCCGGCCGGGCAGAGGGCAGATGACAAGTTTGTTTTGTTTGCAATGCCGGCAACATGCCGGTAGGGCGAAAATACCGGTAAATCTAAATCTCAGTAGAATCTATTTTCGAATAACAAACAAGTACAAACAATAAAAAAGAAATAGTACCTACTTATTTTTATTCATATTGTAATTATTTTTTAACTAGCTTTGTTCCCCGGCTTCGCTCGCGTTAAATTAGAAAATTGCGGAATGCTCCATACAAACTTCCACCCCCGATTTTAGTGGGGGGTTAGGAGATACAAAGTAGCCTACGTTACTCTCCATCCCTTCAAGTATCTCCACTTAAAAAATCACGTCAATTTGTCGCTCGGTTTTGCCGTGAAACAAACAAACAGACACACACACTTTCCCATTTATAATATTAGTATGGATAAGATGTTTATGTACCATTCCTCTGTGTACCTTTAAAATTGTAATAAGTACATTTGAATTGATTGCTCACCTGATCCTATCGGAAACGATTTCCACCTTGGAGTTCCTCTTGGCCGGAGTCAGGGCGTGCTGCGGCTGATGCGTGGGGCTGGTGGAGGGCTCGGAGGGCGCCGAGGGCGGCGAGCAGGAGCCCGAGCTGGACAGGCTGAAGGCCCGCGGGCGCCCGTCGCCTGCAGCCGGCGTGCGCCCCGGCCGCGTGCGTCGTCGACGCTTCTTCTCCTCGTCAGCTCGCACCGCCGATGCTGGGGGCGCCCAGTCTAAATCCTTCTTCAAGTGCCCTCGGCCGCAACGGCACCCGCAAGCTTTAAATGCCAAATCGTAGCCCTTCTTTGTCCATAAGTTCTGGTGCCGCTGTCTCTCGGACCACGACCGGGCTCGTCCGCAAGACTTCAAGTAAGCCAGCACCCCGACTTCCCACTGCTCGAAGCAGGCTCTGTGCATATACCGGCCGGCGGCGCACGTGTCATTGTTGCATAGCACGCGTACCGCGTCCTCAAAACGTACAGGTTCTCTGGGTCGTAAGCATTCGCCGGGGACGCAGCACCCTCGAGTGTCGCTATCTTCGAGCGCGCCGGCAGCGCCTTGCCGCCGCGGAGCCATACCGAACGAAATCGAACGTGCGGAGCGCGTCAAAGACACATGCTTGTCGGAGCGCGCGCGGCCGACTAATAGTCGCGAGCGAACGAAAGCGAAATTTCAAGAGCGCAGCGCGTCGCCGCGCCGCCGCGTTCTCTGCACAGGGCTGACCTTGCGGCGCGCGGGGCGCGGGCTGCGGGCGGGTGCAGCGGGGCGGGGCGTCGCTGCCGGGGTGGGGAAAGTGCTGCACATTTCACTTTCGCGCGAGCACGGCGGGGTAGGCGAGGCGGCCGCACCAACCACCAACGGAGATGCTGGGGTGGACGCTAACTTTACTTAACATCTACTCTTAAAATGTAGGTAAGTATACGTGAGTGAACCAAATGCATCCACTCGTCTTAGGTAGGTACACAAAAGAAAAAGTAAAAATTAAGTACTTAACTTACATTGTCAATCAACAACAATAGGCACATTCGCTTTTTTATTTAGGTAATATGTACTCAATTTCAACATCTAACAAATAAAAGGTAATTAATTAAGTACTAAATAGACAATGAATGAAAGAACACGCGGCCCACGCGGGTTATCTACTTATACTATACCTAGTTATGTATGCGCTTAATTACCTAGTGAGTCTAGTGACATTACCTTTCCACAACACCTGCGCTGGCCGGCCTGGCCACGACTCGCCGTCTAGTCTGGTAACGCTGGTACGACGACCGATGACCATTCCGCTCATAATTACTTAATATCTGGGCAACCGAGCTTCGCTCGGTTCTGTTTCGTATCCTTGACATGTGTCGCCATCTAGTTCAAAAATGAATAGTACCTACATCGAGCGAAAGAATTCTCAGCCTTAACAACACAACTACTCCACACGAGATGGCGCGCATAGTGTATTTTCTATTCGTTTTAGCCTTGACCTGTGTCGCCATCTAGTGTTTGCAATAAATAGTACTTACATCGACCGAAAGAATTCTGTCTTAACAGTACAACTACTGCACACGAGATGGCGCGCGAAGAAAAACGCATGAAAACTCGAAAATTCGCGTTTTCCGGGACCTAAGGATAAGTTAGACCGATTTTTCACCCCCAAAAACCCCCACATAACAAATTTCTGCGAAATCGTTAGAGCGGTTTCCGAGATCGTCAGTGTAAATAAATAAATATATAAATAAATAAATAAATAAATAAATAAATATACAAGAATTGCTCGTTTAAAAGTATAAGATGTATTATTATGCAGGTACAGTCAGCGTCAAATACATCGTGACAGCCAAAGCGCCAAATATACCGGAACAGATTTTATTATTAAGTATGCTAACAAAGGTGTGTTGTGTGTACGATGTATTTGATTTGGCGCTGTGAATGCTGTGACTGTACATTAGGTGAGCATTCACCACTAAGTGTACAATTGCAAAAACAGGGGGGAGTTATAAAAAAAGAACTGTTTCCTCTCTAGTTTTTGAAGGTAGAGCAATGATTTCTCTAACACATTATTATTATTGTCGTATCGATTTAAAAAATCTACGTTGTGCTTTTATAAATTTTTGTTTACAAACGCGCTTGAGCCCTATAAAAAATATGTACCTAGTCGAATAATAATAAGAAATAGGTATTCAAAACTGATCTAAAGCCAAAAGCTAAATTACAGATTATTTCATTAGGAGGACAGTCGAAAACGAAACCTCATTTAGAAACATTTTTCTGCACTGTATCTATTGTCACTGAAGCTCGAGGCATAATATCGACTCCACAATTTTAGCTCCAATGCGTCATAAGGCCGGTTGCATCAAACCGTCTGTCACCGTTAAAGCGTTAGTTAACTTTTATTGTATGGGAAGTTCCATAGACATCTGCTGCGTGACGATGATGTGTCCGTCAAAATGTGGATTATTCGTAATCAACGTGTAAGTGTATCTTAATACCCGTAATGAAAAAAAAAAACCGTTTATGAAGTTCGAGTGACCTCAATGACAAATTAGATTACCTAGTTACCTATTAACTTCTCAAACAATGATAGCTGTCACCAAAGCTCCTTTCATACATGAAAAATACAACAAAACCGTATCTCTGTCGAATTATTACGAGAAGCTCCTAAAGTCGCTGCCTTCTAAGTTTTTGGCCTTCATATCTTACTACCTACCAGCAGCGGCTGGTCCATACAAGCCGATTCCCACCGGTTTGTATGGACCAGCAGTAAAGCAGTAAAGTACCTAATACGGTAGGTTTCTTTTTGCTCAGTGTTGCCTAGAAGAAATTTTCACCAGCCGCCACTGCTACCTACGTATTTAAATTCACGTAATTCTTAATTTCCACTACGGCGCACTTCTGCCATTCATTCAAAGTATTCAAACACCATTCAATGCACTTACGCACTCGCCTTGAACACGAAAACTTTAAATAGGTATTAGGACGTTGTTCTTTTGTGATCATTATGCGTAAGCGCACCCCTCATAGTAATCAGATGCTTTGAGAATCGGGTTTGGGCGATTCTTCGCGCACGTGTGTTCATGGGAATTCAGAGCTCGTGAGGGGTGCAGTCCGAAATCATATTTAAGTATGTGTGCCTACTGCCTACTCTTAATTACTTGTTTAGATATCCTGTTGAGTAATTCTGTCGATAACCTTGCCATGACTACAAGAGAAGGGTTGCTTAAGATATTCACATTATTAATTAAACTTAGGTAATCACGTAAATAGTTTGGAACTTTACCTCCGACGTTTCTAGGATAGCATTCTGATCTCGGAGAAAATTGGCTTTTGACGTCGACATCTAGTCGTGCGAATTTTTCGAACTACCCGCACTTATTTTAAGAAAAAAACATTATAATGTGCAAAACTACCCACATACATTTAATGACCCATAAAGACTATAGATTATATACCAATATATGCTCTAGTCCTGCATTCAATCAAAATATAAACCTATAAATTATAAAATATATAATTTAATACTTACTCGAGCACACAAGTTTTCAACATTTTTCTTTGTCCGACAGCGCTCTTTAATCGCCACACATCGCAGAACAAAGCCAGAAACCGGTCCAAGGGCCACAGGGAAGAGGGAACGTGTGACCCAGTTCCTTCAGAGGACCTCAGCCAGGTGACTGCAGTAGGGGAGCTATAGGTAACACGTGCAAACCAGCCGAATTACGAACACACCGACCTGCTTCAAAACGACACAAGTGTTACCGACATCCCCATACAACCAGTCTTTTTCAATCCGCTTAACAAGCTACACCAACTTATAATACGCGTTTGAGAAACCGCCAAAACAAATTGACACAACTTAATCCGTAAAGCCGTAAAGATCAAAATGAAATTGCTTCCATTGATTAGGTGTATCGATAACTTTGCTAAGAAACTGCGTTTCAGTCAAACGAATATCAAAGCAATAATATCTTTTATAAGTTTTAGAAGTCCGCACATCTGTGTGACCTATATGAATAGCCATTGAAGTATGGAGTATAATGTAATGCGTAAAATTAATTCGATAAGGCTATTTTGTGTAAAAATATAATGTGGTAAACAAAGGAATGTGTCATCTTTGCCGTATAAATTACTATTGTGTTGACTTAAAATTAAATAAAAAAAATGTTGCTGTCATGCACACAAAATACACACTTATTTAATAGTAAGTAGGTGAGTAGGTATCAGTGGCGGGGCGTGAAAATTTTCGTTGGTAAAGCCGGAGGGGTTTTTGGAATCTGTTTTGTATGGACTTCTAGAGCGCCACGCCGCCGCCACGCCACCTGGGGCGCGTCTTACGTCCTTCCTATACAAAATGTACTGAGGAGACGTTTTTTGAATTACACTCAGGTGGCGTGGCGCGGACGTCCGTTGCGCGCCCCGAGACACGCGACGCTTAAGTGGGAACGCTGGCTAAGAGTCTAAAAAATGTGACAGCCAGCTAGCCCTGAATGGCATTTGCAGTAATTACTCTAGAATATGTAACTACTTAGGTACTTACCTGCGTTATTTATGACATCGATGATCCTTTACTACTAGTTAGGCTTCTTTTTTCGTTCGGAAAAGTGTCTTAGATGTAGGTGTAACTACAATTTAGTACACAGTCTTAGTTACAGGTAGTAAATGTAGTAATTTTACATATAATTAGCAATGCAGATTGTTGAATGTTAGTATTGAGTGCAAACATTGTAAATACCTACACTGTTTACAAAATTTACCTTTAAAATTGTTATTTATTTGATATATAAGAGTAAATCTTTAGGCTTAGCTAAAGTTTAGCTAAAGCCTCTTACGTGTATTGGTAGCTTGGACCCCTCCACTGAAGCGTAGCGAAGCGAACAGGATTGTAGCCGAGACCCTGGTGTTGTCTGTCTTACCTAGTGATAGCTATTGGGTTCAGTTACGCATTATCACCTACCTACGTATTATATTAAAATAATTTATATTATTTCTTTGTCAACTTTTAGGCCACACGCCCAGCGCGAAAAACGAAAAATCAAATCTCATCATACTTAGTCATCATCTGCATCTCTATGTAGGGTTTAAGACAGAGCGATAGATGTCACTGACAAATTGCAAAATGTCAAGTTCCATTTTTAATGTCTATACCACTATACACTATACGCTGTGCATAAAGAGAAGAGCCGTGAAATGTAGGTTTGGTGTTTTATACCTTTCAGGTACGGTATACATCGATATACCGATATATTTCAGGTATATAAAACACCACATACGTACCTACCTATTACATCTTAGAACAAAGGTGCCACAATAATTACTTACAAACGACCAGTCCACATTGTACTGTAGGTACGAGGAATTGTGAAACTTCACATACATACATTATGTTCAGCCCCCATTTCCTTTACACCGAGCGGATGCAATGTGTCGTACAAAAAACATTTTGGTCAAGTACAACATGACTCGTGGTTTATGTAATGGGGTTCTGCAGAAGCACTAAAATAAACACATACATATTTATTCAAGATGGTAAAGTTGACGTAATATTTATACCTACTTTAGCCGATTTTTTTCGAATTTGTTTGGGAGATCGGCTCGAATAAGATCGGATCGTTCAAAGTGCAAACGGATCACCTTGTCGAAAATAATCGAATTATTACCGCAGCCTATGAAATTTAGATGTGCTACGAACGAATTGAACGCCCGGACGCCCCGGACTTTGTTAGTAAGTATGTATACTGCATTTCTGCATTCATAGAGGTAATAATTTGACTTATTGCCAAAGTTGTGTGTTCAAGCACCACTTCAAATCCTCTTTAAAAAAGAATTAGCGTTAGGCGAGATGCAAGAATAGAGGTTAAGAATTTAGGAATAAATAAATAAATATTATAGGACATTTTTTACACAGATTTACTTAGGCCCCACGGTAAGCTCAAGAAGGCTTGTATTGTGGGTACTCAGACAACGATATATAAATATAAAAATACATATATACATAGAAAACATCCATGACTCAGTCCGGAACGGGATCCCTTTCTTTCCCATAAACTTATTGTTCATAATTTCGTTAGTCAGAAGTTGTTATTCATATATTTTGTGGTCATAAACATCACTGGTCATAATTTTTGTTACGAATAACGTTTAATGGTTCTAACAATAATAAACCATAATATTGGATATAATAATCTCAAAAGTCATAAAGTTGATGAGTATAAAATTGAAAACTATAACAATAATTATTCAGAAATATTATTAAGCATATATTTTGAAGCCCTACTGATTGTTCTGCTATAGATTTAATGTCTAAAATTCTTTATTTATTATTATGGCTAATAAATTTTATGACTAACAATAATTATGACTTTCAAAAATCGGAACTACAATTTCTGGCGTTTAATTTTATGACTAGTGATAATATGACTAAGAAAAATTATGACGGAAAACGTTATGCATAGTAAAAATTGGACTTCAAAAAATATGGGAACCAATAGAGACCCCTCAGGAACAAATAGCTCATCACACAAATAAATGCCCTCACCGGGATGCGAACCCGGGACCGCGGCTTAGCAGGCAGGGTCACTAACCTAGTTTTTAAGCTATTACGCATTACAATCACCTGGCAAAATCAAACACCTTTGACCCGCAGAAATTATGCGTCAACCGTTTCCTGGATATAAACCAGAATCATCATCATCCTCCTTGCGTTATCCCGGTATTTGCCACGGCTCATGGGAGCCTGGGGTCCGCTTTGACAAATAATCCCAAGATTTGGCGTAGGCACTAGTTTTTACGAAAGCGACTGCCATCTGACCTTCCAACCCGAAGGGTAACTAGGCCTTATTGGAATTAGTCCGGTTTCCTCACGATGTTTTCCTTCACCGAAAAGCGACTGGTAAATATCAAATGACAAGATATAAACCAGAATACAACCAGAATATAACACTTTTTGGTTATGAACAAAAGCCTTTTGTACCCTAAAAGTTTTTATTTGACCCACATCTAAGGCATAATTGTCGAGTTATAAATTACTTAATTATCACTTTTATAGGTCAGTGCATACAAGCAGGTGCATCCATGCGCACCTGCTAACGGAGGGTTGTTCAAGGTCTGCGCAAATACCACGTTTTTGCTGCGCAGGAGAGCTTTTATTGCGTCGAACTTTTGTTGTTTGAAATGAGGAAGAGGGATAAGTATAGGCACCTATAGCTATTTGTTTATATTAACGTTAACTTTTATACAACAAGTAAAACATATAGTAAAGTCCTACGGACTGTGTGCACATAACAGTTTTACCGACAACCGGCTTGTACCTACATATAAAGGATAGGTAGTAGGGCTTCCAAATACCGGACCTTATACAATACCGGTATTCAGTCCGGTATTGGCGGTTTCAATACCGGGATCCCGGGATTGCTTAAAATAACAAATTTTATTCAAAATCTCGTTTGTTATTTTTCATGCGTGTTATACTACAGCGAAATCTTGCCAATGCGATTTAGTGATGGGTCAAATCGAATACATTTCGAATTTCATAAGTTTCGATTTCAACCCAAAACGGATCGCAAACTTATGTGGCCAAGTCGGTTCAACTTCTATTGTTTTCAAGTGTGTCTTTTAACTTCAAACCAGGGTAAATCCATTCTGCTGTACGAGTAAGGTTGATTACAAGTATACATAGTTCAAAAGGCTACGCCCCGTGCTCTTTATTTTTGTTATGAGTGAGGATGCAGTATAAAAGCAAACGGGAAAGAGCGCCAGATCTCTACTCAGTTGTTTCTGTAAGTTAGATATCGCCGCCAGATCGGACATTTCGCAAGAAGACGCTGTCATAGCAAACCATGTTTTCTGCCAAATCGTTCTCTTTAGGCTCGTGCGGAATAGAACCGTGTAGTTCAGTAGGTAATATTTTACATTTTATAGTTAGTGTTAATGGTGTAATTGTACTGTAGATTTAACTATAATATCACTTTATTAAATAACAAGCATTAAGAGCATTTCTCGATTATACACTCTACAGTTTCATCGTTGCCTTTTGAAACTAGAACATGAGATGTTTTTTTTTTTCTTGTGAACACATTATAATCATTTTAACTGGCAATCCAGGTAAAGTCGATCATCAATCGATTCAGGCATAGCCTTGTGCAGGTGTTACAGGCAACATCTATATTTTAAATATTTAGCAGTGTTTAACTATAAGTAATATTGTAACATTAGGTAGGTATGTAAGTCATTATAATATAGTTGGCGATGAGAAGACTATTCGTAATATGATAATGTGTTTCATAATCTTACGTACATGGAAATCATATTATTAAGTAGGTAGGTAAGGCAATTAAATACTTAAGTAGGTAAGGTAATCATCTGGTTTATTCATAAATAATAGGTACCTACTAAATAATACAGTTAATTTCTGTTTTAGCTGTAAATTACAGATCAGTACGAAATTTTAATAGTTGGTAGTAGTATTTAAGAAACCTATATTTTGGTATTCCGCAGTTAATGACGCAGCAGAGGAGGTTATTTATGAAAATATTTTTTCTTTTATGGCGGTGAACCGCCAAAAGTCACAAACGAAGGTTATTGCTTAAAATTGATGTAGCACGCTATCCCATGCAAAAATCATTTGATCGATGCCCGCGCGGGCGCAGCGCAGCGCATTGTTCGAGACGAAAACACGCCGTGGTGCCTACAGGCATCCTGTCCTGTGGAACCGGTGGACCTTGATCTCACAAAGGGACCCTCTCCGATATGCCGGCGGGCTAACCTTGAGTTATTTTTAAACCACGCTTGCATTCGAACCAGCCAAACAGCTCTTCCGAGTATTACATAATGCGAAATTATAGTGCGCCTTTTTGCTCCCGTCCCGTGAAAAGCGTGTGGCCCTGTCATTTTGGTTTTATGGCCTTTGTTTTGGCTCTCACATATTTTATTCCTTCTCTGAATCGTAAAAGGAAGAGGCAATGAAGGGTTAGCCGTTTTTGTATAGTTTGAGTACGTTATTTATGATGCGGAATAATGACGGTTCGCGCATTACGCGGCACAGCTGCGAAAATGTTCAAACTTCCAGGTTGTATTGTTCTCATGCTTGGTTACTCTCAGTCCGTCACATGACGCTTTACTATTGAATCTTCGTGGAAGCTGTTGACAGGTTTGTTAAAGGTAGCACACCTCAAACTGTGCAGGATAAGCTCTGTTCTAGCCGAGCGACGTTATATACCTTTGTTACGAGAACTCGACGCTATTATCACGCTAGCACGCCTGCACCCCCTCTTTTATTATGTTGTTTGTTCAGTGAAAGAAATTGGAAACCTTAATAAAAAGATACTTTAGAAATACCTCGAGACCTGTTTAACTCGTTTGGTTCCATTTGACGCCTCATCTTGTTCTTATTATAAGTTTATTTGCAGAAAACTGTTATCAGTTTAGTTTCTCATTTCATTTTATAAATTTAAATTAAGTTGGCAACGGCCACGCTTTTGTTTCGCGAAACAGGTAGTTTAATAGATAAAATAAATTAGTCTCGAAATAGTGTTTGATGTTGTATATGTATAATCAAGCATTTGAAAAGGTACGTGGAGGTATACGTACAAAAGTACCTATTCTGTATTTTTATGTAATCGCCATACTACCGATACTGTTAAGATTTATAAAGTAGGTATATTTTTTCGTTATGTCCATTTTAATCGTCAGGTACATACAATAATATCTGGGTGACCGAGCTTCGCTCGGTTCTATTTTATTATATCACGTCTTTATATAAAAAAAACTGTTGTAAAAAAAATAAAAACAAAAACTTAATTTCTGGCCGAAATTCGAAACCCTGACACATGCGATCTGTCTGTGAACATTATTAGATCGACCTCATCGCTGAGCTAAGCGCAGCTATAAGTATGGTCGTTAATTTCGCCGCCCGAGAATTCTCTCTTAACAATACAACTACTCCACACGAGATGGCGATAAGGCTTCGCTAGATCGATTTTTCACCCCCAAAAACCCCCACATAACAAATTTCAGCGAAATCGTTAGAGCGGTTTCCGCGAACGTCTATATAAATAAATAAAGGAATATACAAGAATTGCTCGTTTTTACTTGTTCATAGTTCTAAAATAACAGTACTTGCTAGTACGGATTACAATTAACAGATGGCGGTATGTGCCTATTATTTCCGGATAATTCTAGAATGCACTTCTGTTTGAAGTATTTAATTTTAAAAATACTACTGAGATAACGGAAGAAGCTTAAAATTCGTAATAATAATTAAAGCACTTAATGAATACGCAAGTTTTGTCATCCGCGAATCATAAGTTAGTCAATGTTTGTTGTTTCGTATCCTTGACCTGTGTCGCCATCTAGTTTGATAATAAGTAGTACCTACATCGATCGAAAGAATTCTCAGTCTTAACAATACAACTACTCCACACGAGATGGCGCGCTTCCGCCACAAAAAATGTCATTAAAAAAATTTGTGTAATTTTCTATTCGTGGTAAGTATTTTTTTCAGTAATATGAAATGACTTGAAAAAATTATTACACCTCGCCCGCGATTCATAAGTTACTCAATGTTTGTTGCTTCGTATACGGGGCCTTGACCTGTGTCGCCATCTAGTTTTTGCAATAAATAGTACCTACATCGAGCGAAAGAATTCTGTCTTAATAATGCAACTACTCCACACGAGATGGCGCGCGAAGAAAAACTCATGAAAACTCGAAAATTCGCGTTTTCCGGGACCTAAGGACAAGTTAGATCGACTTTTCACCCCCGAAAACCCCCACATAACAAATTTCAGCGAAATCGTTAGAGCGGTTTCCGAGATCGTCGGTGTATAATATATAAATAAATAAATAAATAAATAAATAAATATACAAGAATTGCTCGTTTAAAAGTATAAGATTATGTTCTAGTTAGCATACGTACTATATTACACGCTTAATAGTTGGTTACAATTTAAGAACCATGGCTAACATGGCTTGCTCTATAATTATCTTTCCTTCGCCATAAATTAAATGTAAGTGTGTTTAGTAAAACGTCCCACTTTGTCGGTTACCATTAAGGCGACATATACTGACAAAGTGGCTTTATAGCAATCGACAAAGTGGGACGTTTTCCCATACACACTCACAAATAATTGGTTGATCTCATTGTTTACTGAGCCAATATGCGAGTGAAGTTAGAAGAAGCCTTGTCTACGTATTACGTAAGTACGTATAATTAGATCTAAGTAATAACTTTTTGACAGTTTAAACTGTCAAAAAGTCTAGGCCATCAGCATTAAGGCTGAAACCTTGTTGCATCATTTTAAATGAAATTTGTTGGTCGGATTAATTACCTATACAAAATCAGATTCTCAGTTTTGTAAACTTCCAGCAAAAACCGCAGGGCCAACTAACCTTTTCAGTCGAAGAATTTTAGATCCATTCCGAATTGCCAATTAAGCTAGCCTTATTCAACCGAAGCGAGTTATGCTTTGAATCCCGGCTATGTTTCCATATCGTGTTTGAATCGATAAATACACGAATGTTTTTCTACTGGGCACGTTTCTCGGAACGGTGGGCTTCTAAAGTTTCAACGCCCTCAGCTTACGCAACGACCAACACAATGTAGCAGACTGTTGACCTAACCTTAATCAGTTTCGTGGAAACTGTCAAGACAGTTCTTTTGGTTATCTCTTATTAATAAGCTTTGTTTTGTATTTGTACACAAACTACCTAATTCACAAAAGGGCACACGTACGATCATGACGTACTTACATACATACACTCACGCTTGTATTCGCAAACCGGTTACACAGAGCACATTAAACTGATCAAATTTCAGTGCCACTCTTGGTGAAAGAAACCAAATTTTGATGTTGCAGTGACAGGTTGCCATCGCCCAAGCCACAATGATACCCATATCCCATAGTCTATGCCATAGTCAACTTTTACGGGAGTCCTACGGGAGGAACCCATGTCCACTAGTACCTGGGCATTTTGAGAATTTGAGACACCCCAATTAGCGTAAGTTGTTAACAAAAATTAACTCGCTGTCAGTTTTGTGACGACAATTAAGCATAAAATCTGTCTAAAAATTTACTTTTTTCACATTCTGAATGTCGATTATCGCTTAAAGTTTATGTAACAACTTACGCTAATTGGGGGGTCCCAAATTCTGAAAATGCCCACCTACACGGGGACAAGTTATAACAGGACATAGTAGAAAACGAAGTTGTGATATGCAGAAATCAACTCGATTAGATGATATCACGAGTAAAATGAGCGTGGGACTAAGTGAGGTGGCTACGAGTACGAAAATGGATTTCAGCATCACATTGTAGCATTTTCAGTTGAAATTATTCAGCATCAATTGGACAAGCTTTTCGTTAAGATGTGCTGAAAAGTATAGGATATGACTGGGTCTCTTTAGTCAAGACTAGTTTTGCAAAGTACTTTGCATTTTGCTACTATACTATCCAACTTGCAAAAATCGAATGCGCATATTTAATCAAATATATAACGTAAGGTAAGTATTTAGAATACCTATTGATTTATGTTGATATGTATATACTATATTTATAAACACATTAAATCACATTCCGAGATCGGCGTCTCTTTTATGTTTAAATATCAATATTTTTTTGATAATTAACACGTGAATCATACGACGCAAAATATTTTAGGTAGGCGTCTCTCGTGTTTATACAAATGGTCTACCAGCTGTATGATTATAAGATGAGAATGAAAAGAATCTTTGTCTCTTTATTATGGATATGTTTTTATGTTCTCACGCTGTATGCCACATGTTTTTCATTGCGTATTTTTATTCTTAATGAGATCTTACGACATCACAATCATGTCTATAAATTAGAGCAATTTTTGAGTCAACTCGTGTTGGCAATAAAACAGGATTTGTTTACTTTTTGTAATACATTATCATTAGAGTTTTATGTTACACTGGTGCTCTTATGATGTAAATTATCGATACGAGAGGATGTTAGACATTACGTATAAGTAATATAAATATTAAATTGTTTATCATTTTCAAATTAAATGGTTCATGCTGGTTTCTTTTAGAGAAAACACAAATGTGAATACACGTGTACAACGAACATTTATTTAGTTATACATGTTTGTATTATTTGGTACAATTGGAACAGTAAGAGAGCAGTAAGAGATTTCTTACAATCTGATGTATACCGTCATCTATATATGACATCGTTCTACAGTGGCCTAGGGTTCCAATTGGTTGACTGTACAGTATACATTTTTCGTGTAGAAATAACGCAAAGCGAAATAGTTACTTATGTATAATAAAAGTACCCACAAAGCAGTATAAAAGTTAAATTAATAGAAGCAGGAACAATAAAGTGCAGTAATTTGAAATTAGCCATATAAAAATACAAATAAACATTTCTACTCTCCGACCCCGCGAAATTGAAAAGCCCGGCACTAAATTCACGTTGACGCAATAAAAAGGGAAGTGATTAAAAAGGAATACCGTTTTTTTATTGAAATACTTTTGATGCACCGCTCATAATCACGGCTCGGAGAAAAAATATGACGTCGGTAAAGTTATAATGTGTAACGTCGTAAAGTTCGCATTTGAATAGAAACGTAACATATCAAAAATTGTCGGTGATCCGTGTTTTACGAGGACGTCGTAAACGTGTACTTATCGCGGGGATGAAGGGCCCCTCCATCCTGTGCTTAAAACCTACGCGAAGGGCGCTCAGCACGCACTAGACCGCTGGTCAAAGGACAAATGCGTGTAAAATGTTACATTACTACAGTAGTGATCGGTATTTATGTTGTAAGTTGTAAGAAAGAGCGCTAAGAAAGGAAACATGTTCGGGCTTCAGGGTGATTTTGTTCTCGCTCTCCATAGTGTCCATGCACAGAGGGGTGGATAATTATGTAGGTCATACTTACTAAGCAACTTTTACTATAGGACCAGAAGTTGCTTTAAAATCTACTATTACAGTACATAGAAAAGATTGACATGTGAATCCTGTCTTGCCAATATTGATCACTGGATTTCTGGGTTGCTCCCATTGTAAAAGTAGTTTAGAAGTTCACATATTCAAACCTGAAGAGTATGGTCAGACAATTCCAATTAGAGGATACCTACAATAAGGAATTTCCAAGTTGAAAACTCTACCCGTATATTTCTGAAGTTTCACGGAATGATCATGAAGGAATGATATGTCACGGAAAGATTTCAAAAAAGTTTTGCAGTTCTTTCCATTCCTGTATCTAAAAAAAATGTAGAATCAGCTGCAGACAAAACATGTCAAAATGTTTAATACCAAATGTAACTAATAGTATTTTAGTTGACTGTGCCTTTACTGAAACTATGTTATAGCTGGCATAAAGTATTGTAACTTCACGAGTAACCAACTAAGTAGTTGTATAAGTAAGTAGGTACCACCAGATCTTAGTGTACAATCTTTTCTCAATTCAAAAATATTTTTTCTAAAGAGTCATAAATATTAAAATGAAACATTCCCTCAAGTCACCCGATGCCCATTGACGTACATAATAAGGTTTACTTATGTTGAACTTAAAGAAAATACAGGTGGAGTAACAATACGATCCCCTGAGTGTTCCCTCTTTTCGCTGTTATAATAAGAAAAAAACCGGCCAAGTGCGAGTCGGGCTCGCGCACAAAGGGTTCCGTAGCAGCAAATATTTAACCAAAATTACAGTTAAATCAACCTATCTCAAAAACTATAAGAGATACTTTGATCAAACCAAAAATCGTTGAAAGAGTTAATTAGCATGCATCACCTCTATTTTTTTTAGAATTTTATACCCCGTAGTTATAAAAATAGAGGGGGGGGGACATACTTTTTACGACTTTGAGAGCTGATATCTCAAAAACCGTTCACTTTAAGAAAAATGTTTTTTAGAAAACTTTATATCATTTTAAAAGACCTTTCCATTGATACCCCACACGGGTATGTACATCGAAAAAAATTTTCATCCCTCAGTTACATGTATGGGGGGCCCCACCCCCAATTCTTTTTTTTACTATTTAGTGTCATAATTTTGTAGCGGTTCATACAACACATATTCCCATCAAATTTCATCACTGTAGTACTTATAGTTTCCGAGTAAATCGGCTGTGACAGACGGACAGACGGACAGACGGACAGACGGACAGACGGACATGACGAAACTATAAGGGTTCCGTTTTTGCCATTTTGGCTACGGAACCCTAAAAATCCCATCGCCTATTTCTTTGGTGAATTACTTTGAAACGAATAAATAAATGAAGGATCAGAGGATTGAATTAGACGAGTCGTAGTCTAATAAAGAAATCTGTTCATTCATAAAAGTTGTAAGGGTGAACTAGGAGGAAGTCGCTTGGAAGTGCGACACAGAGAAGTGATACGCAGAGGGACTAGTTACAAAAGTAAATTTGCAGAGCAACGACAATTACGTAGAAATTGCTAGCTATTGTAACTAGGAAAGAAGTCAAATTATTAAATAAAATCAATTCAGTTATGTTAGACATAGAGTCAAATTACTGTAACTATATTCAAATCAAATCAAAAATCAAATCAAAATAATTTATTCAGCAAATAGGCCACAGGGGCACTTTTACACGTCACATGTACATATTTAGAAAATATTTAAAATTGAGTTGAAATTACAATTGATACTATTATATACTAATTCTAATTTCTAACTAAAGTTAACTCTATACAATTAATTAGAGATGTAGACGGTCAATTCGTAGGTATTTGTAGATATTGACGACCGGTCTGGCTCAGTCGGTAGTGAAGTGACCATGCCTGCTATTTAAGCCGCGGTCCTGGTTTCGAATCCCGGTAAGGGCATTTATTTGTGTGATGAGCACAGATATTTGTTTCTAAGTCATGGATGTTTTCTATGTATATAAGTATGTATTTATCTATTTAAGTATGTATATCGTTGCTTAGCACCCATAGTACAAGCTTTGCTTAGTTTGGGGCTAAGTTGATCTGTGTAAGGTGTCCCCAATATTTTATTATTTTTTTATTTAGGTACGTCCTTCAAACCTTTAAGAAAAAAAACCGGCTAAGAGCGTGTCGGGCTACGCTCAGTGTAGGGTTCCCGTATTTTCTTAAAAAACTGTTCAACCTATCATTTTCAAAATAATTTCCTAGAATATCTTTATAAAGTTCTACTTTTGTGATCTTAAAGTTTGAGGGACCTGCTTCATTTTTTTTTTTTACTTTTGGAGCGATTATTTCTGAAAATATTAACAATATCAGAAAAATGATTTTCGTAAACCCTTATTCATTTTTTAAATACTTATCCAACAATATGTCACACGTTAGGGTTGAAATAAGAATAAATAAATAAATTGACGCCGTATTGCCGCATCTGGAACGCTGGGTAGGAAGGAAGCAAGGCATGCTAACTTACCACATGGTGCAGATACTTACAGGCCATGGGTCTTTTGGTAAATACCTGCACCGAATAGAGAGGGAAGAATCCCCCATGTGTCATGAGTGTGGCGCATTAGTAGATACGCCCCGTCATGTTCTCGAAGAGTGCCCTGCATGGGGGCCCCAGCGGGCCAGCCTGCAGGCAATAATAGGTACAGACCTCTCGCTGCAAAGCATTGTGAAGTCTATGCATGATAGCGAGGAGGCATGGACGGCGATGGTCTCCTTCAGCCATTATGTTATGTCGCAGAAGGAGACAGCGGAACGTGCGCGCGAGAACGACCCTGACGCGCACACACTCCGCCGTCGACGGACTGGCGGCAGAGCCAGGCGCTACGCGCACCTGATGCCTCCTCCGTAATGGGCTGCGCGGTGCTCCGGGGGAGTACCCGTGCCTAAACGCCCACACGAATGGTGGTGCCTAACTGGCGCCCAAACTGCATGCGGCCAGTAGGCCGCCCGCCGGGGTGTACGTGGTGGAATGCTTATATAGTGACCCTGCGACACTCCACCCAAGGCGGAGACGGAATTCGTTGGTGGTTTTAGACGGTAGTCCTATTCTGGTTAGTCCGTCATCGCCCCTGGTCCCCCGGACTGGACGGCATGCGTAAATGCATTTCCCCAACGTTAAAAAAAAGGGTTTAAATAAAAAAAAAATCACTGCCCACTTTACGTGTAGGGGAGGGTACCCTAATAAAACGTTTTTTTTCCACTTTTTATTTTACCACTTTGTCGGCTTGATTGATATAGGTACATATTGGTACCAAATTTCAGCTTACTAGTAGTGCTAACGGTCACTGAGATTATCCGTGGACGGACGGACGGACGGCCAGACATGGCGAAACTATAAGGGTTCCTATTAGCTGACTACGGAACCCTAAAAAGGCAGGCAACGCACTTCCGATTGTATGACTGTATCAGATTTAATACCAGTGCCCTATACCACAAAACTTACAATTACAATTTGACAAGTGTCAAGTTACAAATTTGTCATAATACAAGCGTGTGTACCACAAAATTTACAAGTTACATATTTGTACTGGAAAAGCCCTACAAATATGTAAATTGTAGCAATAATCTACAATTTATTGTACCACAAAACTTTACATACGTTACATATGTTTTCCGGAAAATGTACAAATTTGTAGCTGACAATTGTTCTGTGCTACATTAAATTGTAGTAACAATTATACATATATGTAGAATTGTAACTACAAATTAACAATTCTCTCAATGCTTGTCACACCCTCTCACAATTTTATATTATACGAGTCATTATCATTAATTGCAATATAATTAAAGTATAATAATTTATAAATTATTTAGCGACCTACTCTGCTACTACTACTATATTGCATAATCTCGAAAAACGTTTAGGCATAAATGCTTACCAGTATACTCCATCGATAACGGACGCAGAACAAGACATTCAATTAAATATTGAAGATGATGTTCATAATGATGGTGACATAGAGGCAATTCAAGTATTAATTTCCTTAATAGAACACTTCAATTGAAATTTATTAATTATATCCACTTACGTATGAATTTAACAATAACGATTATAAATTTATGAGGCCTAAAACAGTTAGTTTGTCTTGTAGGTTCATTGTAATCTCAGACGTAAGTACGTAATAGGTTATGTCCGTGGATACTCGTATATCGATACCTATTCCACTAAACATATATATATACCTACAAGTATAATTTAATGCAATTCTACAATTCTAACTACCTTCAAACTCAAAGAGGCGAAATAAGTTATGACATAATTGTAGTTGTAACATTACAATTTTTCACCTGTATATTTATAAGTTAACAATCCTACAAATATGTAGGTGTCGTGACAATTTTTCACCTGTATATTTACAAGTTTACAATCCTACAAATATGTAGCTGTCGTGACATACCTTTATTCTTTGTGGTACGCTTTAAAAAAGTGACATATTTGTTTACCGCAAATTGTAACCATAACATATTTGTAATGATTGTGGTACATTTTTTTGTATACAATTTAACAATTTTGTAGAATTGTACACTTGTAAAGTTTTGTGGTATAGGGCACTGGGGTACTTACGAAAGAGATGGGGGTCTAATTACGAAATACATAATTATTATTATTATTATTTGATTTAATCTTTTACTTAAGCAGTATGGCTTTATGATTGTAATAATATGACCCATGTGGATTCAGATTGTCAGTCAAGACACGAATAATTACGTAATATTTGCAATGTGAAAGTGTCTGAATTGTTGGTTTCTCTGATTAAGAATGAAGTGAATCATCTGTGGTTTTACTTATCTGTGTCATCAACGACAATGGAGCAGGTATTGGCGGGAAAAAGATCGGATTTCTTTTTCATGTGATGTCGAATTATTTGATATAAAATTATTTTCCCTGTTAGCGTAAAACATGTCATTTTCCTATTCTATAAATGTTCAAAATTTTGTCATAAAACTTGTTACTGCAGAAAACGATGAGAACATTAAACGAATGGTAATATAATTTAAAACGTTCGCATGGAGTGATTTGAATAAGAATGAGATTCAAATAATCGATAAATATTTATTCGCACGCGTATCGCACAACTGTTTACAGTAGATGTACATAAGGATGGCTCATACGAAATTCGACATACTTATGGATGCAAAGTGATCTTTACGCACTTAGTGCCGGAAGTTTTGTTATTAGTGTAAAACTATTTCTTTCGGATTCTGTTCTTCATAATTACAAACTCATTTGTGAGTGTTTTTAGAAAACGTTCCACTTTGTCGGTACCATTAAGGCGAGATTTACTTTATATGAATAAACTGACAAAGCGGCTTTATAGCAATCGACAAAGTGGGACGTTTGCCCGTGCACACTCACATTTATTTTCGTATACATATACCTACAACAGCCGGTAAATAGCCGGGTTTTATTTTCCTTTGATATTCGAAAATAGTACTTTCTTCATTTTCAGTTTAATATTTTTACGACTTCGTTTAATTAAAAACAGTACTAGCTAAGTAAGACCAAAACTATAACCCTAAAATTCCCTCTCAGCCACGTAGTCTTCAAATTGTGTATTTTATGTAACTTTACGCTTTGAAGAGCGCCGCAAGAATTATGTTTTCTCACCACTCACCCTTGTTTTACGTTTACAGTTTTTTCATTGCATCCACTTTATGGGTATTGGCGATGGGCCTCAGAAACGTGCAGATTTTGGGGAAAAAGGGCTTATGTCACTCCAACGTTGAGGCACATACGATATAATTACGAATTGAGACCACAGCAGTTGGAACTTAGTACCTACCTAATCAGTACTTTTACATTTTCAAGTAGAAAGTAATTTCATTCTGAGTACCTACTTGCAGTGCTCTTACAGGATTCATCTGTGAACCTACCATATTTTAGTACCTACATGTTTGGTACCACATGATTATTATGCAATTAATAATGAATTACTTACCTTCAAGAATTGTCAGACTACAGAAAGCTGAAATGTGGATACTGGATAGGGTGTGTCAGTGACTTTTTTGAACCACGGGACTTAAGTAGTCGCGTCGCGTACTATTTAGATTTAGGTCTGAAACTGACTTCCGACATTTCTAGGATGGCGTTGTCCTCACGGTTTTGTAGAAAACTGTTTTTTATGCGATAGGAGGCATACAGTTCCTCTTAGTTAACCTGTCTAGAAATCTGTTCATAGCGTATCGAAAGCTACTTTTTGACGAATATTAAAGTTCTAATCAGGCAGTGCTATTGTGAATCAACTCGCGTCCCAATGTTGGTGCGAGAATTTAATGACGTTGACGAGATGAGTGTGAAGTCTGAGTACTGATTGCATTACGTCTATTGCGGTGCCTGTGGGTAAGTGTCGCGTGTTAGGCAGCAATTAAAATGGCGTGATTGGCCCGCCGACGGTGTGTCATGTGTCACGTGGTAGTCCGTGTACCTAAGCCTCTTAGGACTCAGTCATTTGTTTTGTTTCTGAATTTGAAACTCTCAGGGCGTAATTGCACTGCTTCCTTCATCCAAAGGAAGTATGATGATGTAGGTTGCCAGACAACTGACATTGTTTTCATGCGGCGAATGCCACAGTGTAATTGTCACTTTATTTATTCAGTAAAAGTTCTAAATAAATTCTGGAATAGTATGTGCAAAAAATTGTACCTAGGGATTCACGAGGAAAGACCGTGTCATTCACGAACACGCGCACGTTGACTCTTAATGTCATATTAGTAAAGTAAATTTTACAAATATACGCGTTTACGCGTCATCGTTTAAGACACGTTTTTACAGTTTTCCCGGATATTCAAGATTTACGTCGGTGAAATGGCAAGTTTATAAAGTATGAATTAATGCTGTGGGAGCACATAATTAGGTATAACTTTTTATTAGTTTGCCAGCACTACGTCTTGATGAGAATGTAAAGAGTGTTTATGGCTGAGACTATACCATGTAACCTTAACCCTCCAACCCAACTATAGTTGTATTGTTGTATTCACGAAAAATAAGGGTCTGAATTTATTTAATTACATTTTATCCCTTTCTCACAAAAGCATAAGTCAAAATGACGAAGAAAGACAATAGACAAACGATTTTTGATATTTATGACCTGTAAATGCTTTTTTATGAATAGGTAACGCTATTAATCTCTATCATGAAAATGAACTCAAATATTTGAAGAAAGCCCTTGTGAAATAAAATTGCCGAAAATAGTACATTACGATACAAGTGCGTAAAAAAGGAAGTTCGAAACGAGTGGCGATAAATTAAAACACGACCGAAGGGAGTGTTTTAAATCGACACGAGTTACGAATTTCCTTTACGCACGAGTATTGTACGACGTTTTTCAGTACAGATGGCCATCCGAAGTTTCGACCTGGCATATAATGAACCACTTCTCGCACTAGAAAGTAAAAAAAACACCATCTGTACTGAAAAATCTTTAAAATGAGGATAGATATTCAGTTCAGTTTTATTAAGGTATATTTATTATAGGTTCGTTACTTTTCTTAAACCCTCAAATCTTAAGCTTGGATAATACCAGATAACTTGTAGGATAATAGTTATTTGTTACACAAGGGGGCAAAGTTGTATTTTAACGCCGAGTGTGGAATTGAAAAACGAGCAAGTGAAAGGATCTATAGTTGAACCACGAGCGAAGCGAGTGGTTCTAGAATAGAATCCTGAACTTGCGAGTTTTTTAACATACGAGAAGTAAAATACATTTGCACCCGAGTGTAACACAAAACTTTTCCCCTCACTATAGCGAGGAAACTGCAACGCAAAAAATGCGTTTATCACTGCTTCCAGCAGTTCCACAAGTGGTAAATCTTATTTATTAATAGATTCACCTACTTTTATCAATTTTAAAGCAGTTAATTTGACTTTATTCAAGTTCAAATTACTTTACCCACTAGTGGATAAAATGCGTTTTTACCCGCTGGTATTAAAGGACAAAACACGTGTTTCCGAGCTAGTGAGGGGAAAACAAAATTCTCGTAGTACATTTATTCATAACTTAAAGGCTTAAATTGTCACCACTCCATAACGTTATGCATTATTCCGCACAAATTGTACGTGCACATGTGCGCCGAATCTGCACTCACGAGTCATTTTAAGTCGTCTTATTTCTTTACACATCTGACTGCCATTGGAATTAAGGACCTCATTCGCAATTCGTCATATATGCCAGTTATATGTACGTGAGATACGACTTTTCAGCTTCGAGTAAAGCATTATGTGCCCAAGTTTATTCCTGAAAGCACTTCATTTAACCTTGCCGTTGTGCATGATTGTATGCAATGTTAATTTAAAAGGATAAAACTTATTGGGTTTTCTTGGGAGACCTGTGTCATCGTTGTGTGGTTAAATTGTGGTTTACGCACTTAGAAGAATAGAGTAATCGAGTCCAAATACGGTTTGTTTAGGCTATTGTGCGAAAATGGGACACAAATTCCATTTATAGCATTGGTTGGGTACGTGCTATGATAATATTATTTTTACTTGATGTAAAGTTGTGGTTGAAACATATTCTAATCAGGTAAATTGAGTGCTAGTAAGTAATGTTACTTCACCAAGACTCCTTAGGAAATAGGAGTTTACAAGACTTTTCAATTATGTTAGCACCAATTCATCGTTATCATCATCCTCATCATTTTTTTAATGTCACCTTGTTATATTGGTGAGCAATAAGGAATATTTGTATTGTATTGTATCCACCTATAATTTGTCCCGTACAGTGACGGGGTCCGCTTTGCTGCTTTCTTCCTTTTTTGGACAGTACCTTATGTCTTATAATTTAATTTGTACTGTAGAAAAATTTGAAAGAGATTTATGAAGACCTACGTCTGGAGTATAGCGTTGTATGGAAGTGAGACGTGGACACTAACTCAGCGCGAGAGAGACAGACTGAACTGAACGCTCTTGAAATGTGGACGTGGAGAAGAATGGAAGGTATAAGCTGGAAAGAGAAAAAAATAAATGAACAAGTATTGGAGCAAGTCGGGGAGAAGAGGTCTCTGCTAAAACAATTGAAAATAAAAGGGGAAACATGTTGGGGACCTGGGTGGCTAGCCGAATGGCACAATCGCTCACGAAACGCTCACAAAACGAAGCGCTAATAGATATCTATCTCTATCGCGCTTGCGTATTGGCGCGACAGAGCCAGCGGCGTATCGCTTTCGTTTGGCGTCGGAGAAATGCCATTCGGCTACGGGGCCTGGGTGGCTAGCCGAATGGCACAATCGCTCACGAAACGCTCACGAAACGAAGCGCTAGTAGATATCTATCTCTATCGCGCTTGTGTATTGGCGCGACAGAGCCAGCGGCGTATCGCTTTCGTTTGGCGTCGGAGAAATGCCATTCGGCTACGGGGCCTGATACGGCACGATACTTACATAAAATCAATAATCGAAGGGCGAATAGAAAAGAGGAGAGGCAGGGGAAAACCGAGGCGTGCGTTTTTAGACCAACTTAAAGAGAAGACCAACGTAGTGACGTATCAGGAGTCAGGACCTCAAAAAAGCGGCAAAGAAAAGAACGGAATGGCGATTACTCCACAGACAAGAGCCTGGCTCTTAAATAATATAATGATAATATTGTCTTCGGTTACCGCGCTAGTTACTCATGAAATAAAACTATGGAAACGGATTAAATCGCGTATAATGAATTTAAAATACATCCCGACGTTTCGAAACTCTTTACAGCGTTCGTGGTCAACGGGTGACTGAGGAAAAATTAAAAAGTGCAAAAGCTACCCACTTACAAGAAATATTAACGAACCATGACCACAAATAATATAGATTTCTAAGGCAGGTTCACACACTATTAATAAAGCTAGTTATACAATATTCAAAAAATTTTACCATTACTCTGTTAAAAAATAATTAACCAATTAATCTAATCGATGGAATCAGGCGTTACTTTGCGGAAATCCATGTTAATCGTAAACTAGAACTTTCCTTTGCTAATCCGCGAATAGATAACGTGCAAGTCAATCAGTGCTAACCTGTTATAATTACTTGCGTATTTTTTACATGCAATTAATTTTCCCACCCTCCCACCGCAACAATAAAAATAAATACGCAAATAAATATAACAACCCACCACCAAATATACAAAACTCGACACGTGTTTCGCCTCTCTACGAGGCATCCTCAGGAGCTGATGTTGACGGTCCGAAGTCCCGCAACTGACTGATCGTCCCCAGAATGGTCGGCCATATTTATACTTTGTCCACCCCCCTACCAAGCAAGTTAGATGGAAAAATTCGTAATAACGGCGATGACGCAACATTCAACTGCTCATTAAGGATTAACCCCTATTGTTGTACCTAATTATCTCCAACTGTTCTAGAACCCCCAAACGCAGCCCTTTCTCACATACATGTAAAACATCAAAAGAATGATTCTCTGATACAGTATGGTCACTTTCTATCAAATGCTTTGCAAAATTGGATCTCTCTGGATGGTTGTGCCTGTATGATGCCATATGCTCCTTATACCTAGTAGTGAAATTGCGGCCCGTTTGGCCCACGTACACTTTGTTACAAACATCACAGCTCAACTTATAAACCCCAGATTTTTTCCCTTTCTCGATCCTATCTTTGCCGTTACAAAGCTTGGAGTGCAAAGTGTTATTTGTCCTAAAGGCCACAGGAATGCCGTTTGACTTCAAAATCTTATAAATGTCCTCTGACACTTTGCCAACATAAGTAATGCTCGCTTGACACCTCTTAACCGGTTCAGAAGGACGTGCCGCATACAACATATTGTTAACCATAACCATTCGCTTCTTTCTGATGATGCCATCAACGATTGATTTGTCATAACCGTTCGAAACTGCCAAGTGGTAAATATTGTCCAATTCGGCTCGATAGTGTTCTTCAGAAAGAGGCACAGACAACATCCTATGCACATAACAGTGAAAAGCGGCCAACCTATGCTGCCAAGGGTGTGTAGAAGAAGCTGGTATAACTGTATCAGTATGTGTAGGCTTGCGGTAAATTTGAAATTGATGGCTATTATTAACTCTAGTAATGGTCAAATCTAGAAAATTCAATGACTTTTCTTGCTCTAGTTCCTTCTTAAACTTGATCTTTGGATGTTTACTATTAAGCTCCTGAGGTTGCCTCGTAGAGAGGCGAAACACGTGTCGAGTTTTGTATATTTGGTGGTGGGTTGTTATATTTATTTGCGTATTTATTTTTATTGTTGCGGTGGGAGGGTGGGAAAATTAATTGCATGTAAAAAATACGCAAGTAATTATAACAGGTTAGCACTGATTGACTTGCACGTTATCTATTCGCGGATTAGCAAAGGAAAGTTCTAGTTTACGACCAATTAATCTACACAAAATTGACAAAGAAACAAACTGCAAATGTCCAACACCATACAACACAAATGCCTCACAGCCTTCGTCGTGCTTGTTCCATTATCAGATGTACTACTGGATCCCAAGCCGGTGGTAAAGTAAAGCCATCCTCTCTATTAAAGTTTGGATATTTCTTGATCTCAATGGCCTCTCGCAACATTCTGGGTATATATCGCTTCTCCTTAGCGAGAACCAGAGGCTTGTCAAACTTTATAGCATGATTGACTTTATCCATGACATGTTCAGAGACTGCAGACCTTTGTCGACGGTGCTTGACATCCGCTATGTGTTCCTTCACCCGTGTGGAAATGCTTCGTTTCGTCTGTCCCACATATGACAGGCCGCACTCACAGTCTAGCCTGTACACTCCCGCGCTTTGTAGAGGAGTTTGACATTTCACAGGCCTCAGGAATTGGGACATCTTCTTCATAGGCTTGAAATAAGTTTTAATAGAAGCCCGTTTCAAGATATAATGTTATTTCATAATATAATGATGTAAATATTCTGACTAAGCGAAATGCTTTAATCCTCCGGGGCTCCAGTACCTGCTTTAGATACCTGGTGTACCTGGTTAACTACTACATACGAGTATTAATCTGAACACCTAACGCCTTCATCACATACATTCATGGGAAATATGATTGTGGCACTTATACCAATACTAAAACTGAAAAGAGGCGCGTAACTCGCATGAGCGACACTTGAATGCCAAGCACACTATTCAAACAAGCTTATAAATTACAAGCGCGTGCGTACCCGACACCTCCATTCCTCCATACTATGTGCAATATGTGCATACTGTGCACTCTGTGCAGCTTGTTAATTGTGTCAACACAGCACACTCGCAGGCCCTAAGTGCCTTGACATTTGTGCAATAAAAAGAAATTAAGATTCGTTTACTCCCGCAGTAAGCAGTCTTGCAAAATCAATTGGCCTGGAAAATATGAAATATTGTTCACTGTGTTTACTCGAAACTGGTTTTGCCAATACATACTGTATCGAGTCTTTATGAAAAATGATTACTGTGATTAGTCCATTGGATACATTATTTATTAACGAATAACTATATGTTATGTGTGCCCAAGAGAACCGATATGTGACGTTATGTATTTTCTTGGAACAAAGTGTATAGGTATTTGAAATGGCGGAAAAGTGATAGCTTAATGTGGAATAGGTTAAAACGAGAAGGCATTCGTTGTTCTGTATAGTACAGTCAGCTGCAGAGAAAAGTAGATGCAGGGGGGTCTACTTTTCTCTACAGCTGACTGTACACTCCTAGTGATATTTCTTATTCGAGAAATTGAATGAAAAAACGGTATAAGTAGGTATAAAATAGCAAAGCAAGAGACATTAATTAATAATTCGCAAATGAAAAACAAAACATATTAACTTATTACATATTTTAACTAATTACCTACTGTAACAATTTCCAATCTGTCACAAAAAAGTTGATGTCTGATTTGTCGCCGGCTACATAAATGAGTTTTTATAAATATAGCGCCTTATGTCACCGGGTCGTTCTAAATTAATACAAATGTTAAATCTTGTCACGCTACAGACGACGCGCAATTGGTACCATCTTATTCACAGTACACAGAATATTGAGGTACCTATGCATACATAACATCGTCAGGAAATATCCACAAATAAAAAAAAAACTAATAAAGTAGAATCTAAGTAAAACCGTTAAAACTTGCCAATTATAGCAGTAAACAGGATTTTTTACTAACTAAGGCATTCGTTTTAATTGTACAAGTGAAAAATATTCAGTGCAACTAAAAAAAAATAGATTTTCTTTATCGAAAATTATATCAATTATTAGGTATAATGTCCACAGTTCCACAATGCTCTTTCGCCGAAAAGGAATGTAGGATATCGATCGCGTGTACCACTGGAATACATGAAATGATTATGCTGATGTGGGTTTTAACTTTTAATTAAGGACTACAAATTCTTAATTATAGATTTGCCGTGCAAAACAGAAATAAAATACTGTATACTGCGCCCCCGGCGGGGCATATTCCTGCGCCTGACACGGCTCCAGGGCACATCTTTGTCGAGGACACCACATCTTGCAATTACGCTCAAAATATAAATCCGCACCCCGCCGCCATCAATTAACAGTAGACTTGTTAAGTCGATTGTCAACGGACTAAAATAGACTGTGTGATGATTGTGTGTTTTCATTCAGAATATCAAAGTTGTAACAGGGGCGGCTCACTCTGCGAATCTATCGCCGCGCTACAAGTACATGCTGGCGGCCGCGAGTTCGCGGCCTAGTCAGGGGTAGCGCGCGTTCTCACGGAACGCACGTTCGCACTTTTTATTGTTACTATACGTCGCGAGTTTTTGTTAAGGTTTATATGCGATGTCGGCGTGTGGAATGGCTAATAATGCTTAGTTAAATGTCATCATGAATAAATAAGACAATTTTACACATCTACTAATGATTAAGTCCCACGGAAAAGTTCAATAAGTTTTGTGATGTTAGGGATTAAACAAAAATATATAAATACTGTATATATACCTAGAAAGTACCAAAGACTTAAATATGATATAGTATAACATTTTATCTGCGTATTAATTCATTTCAATCTATAGGCAACCCTATCCCCCGACGCTGCGCACGTGCAGCTCGTTTCTTTGTTAGAATTTTGTAGGCATTTATAAAGGCGGCATTTCGAGAACATCAAAGTAGTGGGCCTTCTGTACTTGTACTATTATATATTCTGTGGTTGTAACGCATAGATAATGATAAAAACATTAATGACCGATATCTACCTATTTATTGACGACCGGTCTGGCTCAGTCGGTAGTGAACCTGCCTGCTAAGCTAAGCCGCGGTCCTGGGTTCGAATCCCGGTAAGGGCATTTATTTGTGCGATGAGCACTCATATTTGTTCCTGAGTCATGGATGTTTTCTATGTACATATATAAGTACCTATGTATTTATCTATTTAAGTATGTATATCGTCGCTTAGCACAAATAGTACAAGCTTTGCTTAGTTTGGCGCTAAGTTGATCTGTGTAAGGTGTCCCTAATATTTATTTATTTATTTATTTATCTTTAGTTATATTCTTAATTACCCATTAAATCCATAATGAGCAAAAAAAACGTAAAAAAGCTCGATTTAAATAAATATTTTTGTACCCACCTGTGCCTACGAATTTTTTAAGGAACGAAACTTTCAACGAGGTGTTTCGCGTTTAGCGATTTCGATTTATCTTATTCGTTGTTTGTACAGGACCACTTTTGCCCATTCTGAAGATCGGTTCCATGATAACTATTCCCCATTTAACCGTTGTTGGTTGCAGCACTTGCAGCGCTATTATGAAAATCAATGTTATGTTATGTTGCAAATGAAGCGGAGTCCGCTGTCCACAGAATAGACTGTGCGAAGAATTTTGTGACTTGAATCGTATACTTAGGTTGCTCTGCTTACTTTTGTTTAGAGGAAGCACTTGTTTGAATTTCACCATTGCGAGTTAAGTGGATTGCTATAGAAACTCAGTCTGCACGCAGCGGAAGACTGGCATGAAACGTCACAACAAAGAACACTCCAGTGGATCTTTCGATAAAAGCATGTCTACTAGACGACGCTGCCGAAGCTCTGTCTTTTAGATGAAATCGGAATTATTTCTCACCCAGTTTTAAATTTTAAGTTTGCGTCAACTTAAAATTTAAAACTTTCTGGTGGCTCAACACTGATTTAAACTTTCACGATTATTACACATAATTATTTTTAAAAACCGGGACTTAATCGGGACTTAATATCGACAGTCGTTAAATCGAATATCGTCAGTGTTGTATGTCGACAGAGTAACATCCCTAGTGCGATAACAGTTCAAGTTGATAATCAAAACCAAGTGCGGGTAGTTCGAAAAACTCGCGCGGCTGTCAGAAGTTGTTGATGTCATTTCAAGCCAGTCTTCTCCGAGACCACGGGGACAACGCCGTCCTTGAAACGTTGGAGGTCAGTTTAATATGTAGTTATACGCGATTAAGTCCCGGTTTTTAAAAATAATTTTCTGGTGGCTTTTTATTACTTATGCTTAGTTAATAATTTTTAAAGCTTATTGTGATTTCTTACGATACCGCCTCTTATTTGTCTCTCACGAAAGGATATTTATCAAGCATTATAAACAAACAAACGCAGTCGTGAATCCATTTCGTCATTCAACACATCGTATCGCCGACATTCGACCGAATCGAGCTCTGACGCAACAGCTCCTGGCGGACAAAGAAACGACCGAAAAATAATATTTTCTCAGTTTGGGATTACACGACACGCTTGTCATGGCCTGAGATTTACACCGTATCTGTCAGCTCGGAGACAAAGGGGCCTTGTGCCAGGGCGCTGATGTCATGCCCCAGGAGTGAACTGCTTCTCTAATTAATAGACCGACTTTTTATGACCCTCCGCGGTAATTTCTGAGATCAGTTTTCAAAGAAAAATAAGAAATACGACAGCAAAGTTTATGGCCCGTTCTTTATGTGAAACCGAAGTATAAATTACGGCAAGCTTTAACCTTTGTTAGCGTCAAAATAAACTCTAGGCGAAAATTTAGTTCAAAGGCACTCAAAGAGAATTAGACCAGCTTTCTATTGTAGCTTCGTTGTTTTTTCTGTTCTCGTCATGTCCGAGTTCAAATTAGCGATCCTGTTTGTGTAAGTGTAATAAATTGAGTTTCGTTTGTTTATTTTACTTTGCGCAAAATTCTACTTATTCCTAGAGAAAATATAGCGACCAAGTTAGGCATCTGTAAAGGTTAGATTATAAACAGTAATATATCATCGGACTAGACAAACCGGTCGCGAGTTCAGTATCTCTGAGATCTACAAGTCGAGATCGTGCTCGAAAATCCTATGTCACAGTTTTGCCTCATATCTGATGGCGCTGACAAAATCGTGGCTAACGGATTACGTGTTACTGCGACTAGCAATTTTATACACTAAATCGAAAATAAGATTATAATCAAGGCATTGCTATGCTAATCATAATAATATTAACCAGCTTTCCGAAATGTCAGTGATCGTAAAACTTAATATGGGACGCTGTAATTACAACACAACTCAACACAACTTTTGAAATAATATCTGAGATCTTCTAAGATAATATCGACACTAAAATAGTAAATTGTATCACAAGGGAGCAAAATATCATATTTACGGCGAGGGCGTAATTGAATCGTGAACGAAGCAAAGGATTCTTTAATTAAATACAAATTATATAAAGCATAGTGAGGGATTCGAACGATAACGCCCAAGGAGGAAATTATTTCGGTACCATGTGACACACACTTCTTTTCACATCATCGAAGAGCTGGCGAGTTCCTCGCAGCTCGCACAACGTATCAGCATTGCGATACAATGAGGAAATGTCGCTGGCATCCTTGGTACAATGCTTCAAAGGCCTATTTTAGATTTAAGCTAGCTCTTAAGTTTTATGTTTAGCCTTCATTTCTTTAATAGTTTGTTTGGTAATGTAAGTTGATATTTAATACAACTTACTGCTGAAAATGTATTAACATTTTTTTTTCTAAGTTTTACTACACGTTTCCAGCACTGAGCCATTTAGAAATTTTACTAGTTTTCATTAAGAACTTAGCTCTTACAATCTGATTAAGAATTTACGGGGGTACTAGTGATGTCAAGTCTGACATTTTTCAATGCCTTCATTACGAAAGAAGAACTAAAGATTTTCTTATAAAGTCAGTACACGATACCTAAGTGAAATATACCATTATATTTAATACCAGAATGAAGTAAGTACCTCCTTTTGGCAAATACGTAGCTCTGCCTCGGCGTCGGCGCATGACACGGTGTTAAGTATTCCTAAGCCTACGTACGAGTATGTAACAGCTAACAAAATATTAAGTGACCCACAGATTACTAGTTCACCGAAAAATAAAGGCACGTAAATTATTTTATTTGAAATGGAACTGTTACTTAACTTCTAAATATAATAATCTGTAAGCGCCTTTATCAATGATAAAATCTCAGATGTTAAGTCATATTTTATCTCCAGTCTTACGCCTCGACCTGAACTCTAGAAAGTTAACGCTCCAATATTAAGGAACTAAAATCCATTTAAGGGTTGTTGAGGGAAAATAAATCAGAGACGCCGCCGTCCGTTCGTCGAACTCTGGAGTTGGGAACAATCGGAGCGAAGATGTAAATTAAATCGAGTGGCTGGAGGCCCGGCGCGGCGGGAATCGCCCGGGACTAGACTATCCAGGACAGAGGTACTAATGTCTATAAAATATATATGAAGCCCTCTATTGGTGGAGGCCAGATTCGAACCGGCGTCTTTAGGAATCTACCAAGTCGGCAAGGATAGAAGAATATACACCCACGTTATTTATAAAATAACTGATTTAAAAAACAGCTACAATGCTGGGCCCTCTCGTGCGCGAGAGTGTTTGGGCGAGAGGATTGGATGTGTGCAGATTTCCTCACCATTTCTTCCTTGAAAAGCAGTGGTAGGTAAATATCAAATGACAAGACCTACGCATATAGCTCGGGGTTGAATTTATCACCTGTAACTATCACTTCTCTGTTGTTTAAGGGACCTACGTAATTAATGTACGAAAACTTTTAATAAGTTAATCATTTTCACGACGTTGTTAAGCATAGGTATAAAACAAAATAAAGCACAAAGTGAAACGTCTGTCCCTCGTAGTAAGTTTTGTCTGTAGAGGGGCTCTCTTAACATCTTCCAACGAGTTCTTTTTACTTTTCTAACAAGTTTTGTAGTCTCGAACGTTTGTCACCCCGAGTGGACTGGAAATCTCCAGTTACCAACTCTTAGCTACGTGTTGGTCGTGTGCGTGAAAATCTGCACTTTACTGTTGAGTATTTTAAAGAACAGTTAGTAATGGAGCTAGTTAGTACTG
Organism: Leguminivora glycinivorella; assembly: GCF_023078275.1. Lineage (NCBI taxonomy): Eukaryota > Metazoa > Arthropoda > Insecta > Lepidoptera > Tortricidae > Leguminivora > Leguminivora glycinivorella. The sequence continues at coordinate 22,392,408 of NC_062971.1, forward strand.
GTAAAAGTGGTAAATTTCAAATGAACTCCTTGATTTAAAAAAAAAGACCAACCATTTTGTTGTTACCGTATTTTATGTAGGTAGCGTGGAATAAATATCGTACCTACGGTAAATAAGGCTCTGTCAATAAATGGCAGAAGATTGTTAGATTCAGTCTAATTACGTATTTACATCACAGCAAAAAATATAAACTAACTAAAGAGAGGTAGGGCACAGCGAATGATATCCCGCTCTGTGTGGTAGGGCACAGCACAGCGTATATCATCTCGCTCGAACCTAGAGCAGAGCCCAACTGGGGAAGTACCTCCGCCTTACAGAAGACCGCAGCCAAATAGCACTAGACCCTACTCATAGTGTTGTGTTCCTGCTGGTGAGTAAGGCTGCCAGAGCTCAACGAGGGTATGGTGTGCTGACGACTGGAGGACCCACGGAACTAATAATACTGGCTTCGGTCTGTGTAGGCGCGGACTGCAGGCTCGGCTATCAGGGAGACCCGGTGAAACGGCTGACCGCTGGCCGCCCGCAGGTCAGTAGGGTTCCCGAACCCAGGGATTACCTTAATCTCCGCCTTGGGAGGCTGAACCACCAACCTGCGAAAAATCCCTGGGGTAGAGGTCGTGCCGGAGAAGGAGACCGGAGTGGACTCGGCTGCTGCCACAGGGGGGGACCGGGGGCCCTTCCGTACGCCGTGCCTGCAGACCGCACTACCTGCATAGTCCCCCGCCAGATTTGTTCCGTCTATTGTCCTTTGAGTCGTCGGCACCTCTAACCCTCCTTAGAAATAAGTACACAAAAAAAAAAAAAATGGCTCGTAGAAAAAGAAAGTTTGGTCCATCAGCGGAATCTCCATCCACGCAAGTGGATTTCTGCAACATCAGGGGTATACACTCCAACCTGAACGCAGTCCACTGCTATTTGGAGACTGCGCAGCCGACCTTACTGTTCCTCACGGAGACGCAGATATCCTGCCCGACGGACACATCATACCTATCGTACCCCGGCTATACACTTGAACATAAGTTCATGAGACGCGCCGGTGTATGTGTGTACGCCCGGCGGGATATATGCTGTCGCCGTCTTCAAGCCTTTGAAGACCGGGACCTGTCAGTTCTGTGGGTGCGTGTGGACTACGGCGGCCACACCCGTGTCTACGCGTGCCTATACAGGTCTCATAGCGGCAACACGGAGACAAACCGACTCTTCGAGCACCTACAATTGACGTCCGACAGAGTTCTTGAGCAGTACCCATCCGCAGAGCTGGTGATTTTGGGGGACTTTAACGCCCATCACATTGAGTGGCTTGGTTCTCGGTCCACCGACTTTGCGGGAAGGTCTGCTCATGAATTTTCTCTGGCCTATGGGCTCTCACAACTGGTACATTCTCCCACGAGAATACCAGACATCGAGGACCATACGAGCTCTTTACTGGACCTCCTGCTGACCACGCGTCCGGACGGATATTCCGTCACAGTGAATGCACCTGCGGCTCGTCCGATCACTGTCTCGTCCGGACTAAAGCGCCTTGCGCGCGGCCTGATCCACCGCGGCCAACTAGCCTACGTCGCGTTTGGCAGTACGGGTCAGCAGATTGGGACGGATTGCGAGAGTTTTACGCTTCGTACCCATGGAGGCAGCTTTGTTTCGCATCAGATGATCCAGACTCCTGTGCGACAAATGTCGCTGAGACAATACAGCTGGGAATGGATTGTTTCATTCCCAACTCGTTAGTCGCTGCAGGAGCAAAGAAGCGACCTTGGTTTAACCGGCCCTGTAAGGAAGCTACAACACGTAAGCAAGCCGCTTACAGGGCTTGGACCAAGGCCGTAGCTGATAAGGATCCGAACGTTACTGATGTGAAACGTAAGCTGAAAGCTGCCTCGAGGTCTAGTAAAAAAGCTATTGCCAGAGCAAAGTTCGATTTTGTCGGCAGATTTGGTGAGAAACTCGCAGGCTACCCATCCGGGAGTCGCGCTTTCTGGTCTCTTGCCAAAGCTGCCGAGGGGAACTTTTGTCGGTCGTCTTTACCACCACTGCGAAATGCTGACGGTAATCTGGTCCATAGTGCAAAAGAGAAAGCCGATCTTCTAGGTACTCTTTTTGCCTCGAACTCGACTGTGAGCGATGACGGTAGCACCGTGCCACCTACCATACCGCGGTGCGCACACTCCATGCCGGAAATCCGCATCTCCCAGAAGGATGTTCGGCGGGAGCTACTGTCCTTAAACGTTCACAAGTCGAGCGGGCCAGACGGCATACCTGCAGTTGTGCTCAAACGCTGTGCTCCAGAGTTGTGTCCCGTGCTAACGCATCTCTTCACGCTTTCTATTAGCAAACGGGAAGTTCCATCTTCGTGGAAAACGGCCCTTGTGCACCCTGTCCCAAAAAAGGGCGACAGATCGGATCCATCAAACTATAGGCCTATCGCTATTACCTCCCTTCTCTCTAAGGTCATGGAGCGTGTAATTAACTCGAAGCTTCTTGGATACCTAGAAGAACACGATCTAATAAGCGACCGCCAGTATGGCTTTCGCCACGGTCGCTCTACTGGTGATCTTCTAGTGTATCTAACTCACCGCTGGGCTTCGGCCATTGAGAGTCAAGGTGAGGCATTGGCAGTTAGCCTAGATATAGCGAAGGCATTTGATCGGGTCTGGCATAGGGGCCTTTTGTCGAAGTTACCATCTTATGGACTGCCCGAGGGATTATGCAAATGGATTACCAGCTTTTTGTCCGGCAGACGCATACGAGCCGTAGTAGACGGTAGCTGCTCCGATAGCATGGACATAAACGCTGGCGTCCCGCAAGGTTCTGTGCTATCCCCAACGCTGTTCTTGCTGCATATCAATGACATGTTGTCTATCGGCGACATCCATTGCTATGCGGATGACAGTACTGGGGATACATTTTACACGGGCCGTGCTAATATCCCTCGTTCAGTGGTGCTAGAAAGTCGTGAAAAGCTTGTGTCGGACATCGAGAGGATTCTGTCCGGAGTCTCGGTGTGGGGTCGGGACAACCTAGTCTGTTTCAATCCCACTAAGACACAGGTGTGTGCGTTCACCGCTAAGAAAACCCCATTTACTGTGGTTCCACAGTTTCAAGGCACAGCCCTTACCTTGTCAGGAAGTATTGGGATCCTCGGAGTCGACATTTCGAGTAGCGTCCAATTCCGTTGTCACTTGGAAGGGAAAGCTGCGTTGGCATCCAAAAAGCTCGGTGTGCTCAACAGAGCGAGGGGATACTTTACTCCGGGGCAAAGACTGCTCTTGTACAAGTCGCAAGTTAGACCCCACATGGAGTACTGCTGTCACCTTTGGTCAGGAGCACCTGGATACCAGCTTGGACCCTTTGACTCGATCCAGAGACGCGCTGTACGAATTGTCGACGATCCCAAACTCACAGGCGGTATTGAACCCTTAAGTCTAAGGAGGGACTTCGCCTCCTTATGTGTGTTCTATCGCCTGTACAATGGGTTGTGTTCTGAAGAACTGTTTGACATGATGCCAACGGCCACTTTTCATCATCGCACCGCTCGCCATCGACAGGGCGCTCATCCACACACCTTGCAACCTAAATGGTCGCGCACCGTGCGGTTTCAGAGGAATTTCCTCCCACGAACGCTCCGGCTGTGGAATGAGCTCCCTGTCGAGGTATTCCCGATGAACTACAGTATGGGGTTCTTCAAAAAAGGAGTGTACAAGTTTCTAATGGGTCGGCAACGCGCACGTGACACCCCTTGAGTTGCGGGCGTCCATAGGTTACGGTGACCGCTTTCCATCAGGCGGGCCGTATACCTGTTTGCCACCGACGTGGTATAAAAAAAAAAAAAAAACTACCCATGTCCAGAAGATATATATATATATTTTTTATTCAACTGTAATTTCTCGATTCTCGTTATTATAGAAGTACTTATTTAGATTAGTCACGGTACCTCTAGGTAGTATGTTGTAGCATTACTTAATTTAACCCTTAAATGCATTGTTATGTATATGCATCATCTCTTTTTGACACTATTGACAGCATGTCAAAATTCAAATTTGAATCTTTGTCAGGGTCATGCATTTAAGGATTAAACTTTTCAAGTTTGCGAGTTTGGTCAATTTTGCGATGAAAATGAAACAGTGTAAAGTACACAAATACAATTTCAGTTTATATTGTTTAATGCAAGGTTTAATGCTCTGCTTGAACGTGTGTCAATGTCAGCATAATTAAATTAAACTTTGACGACCCGTCAAACTATCTAAAGTTAGGAATTGCTTGCCTCTAGAGAATATTTGGAGATGAAGCTACAACTAGCATTGTTCTTGCTTACTAACGGTTTGGTTGATTTTGAACTGTAATCAGAGGTACTTAGATTATCTCACAGACAGAGGTTTTCTTACTAAAATATGTATTTTGAACCAGGTAATTCACACCACGTATCCATAACATGCATACTTATATGTTCTTAACTAAAAGTTCAGGGTTCTTTGCCATAAAAATCTCCTTTATCCAGGCTCGTTCACCGCCCACTACTATAACTCGGGATTTGAGAATTTACTTCCCAAGCATAAAATGTGCCGTACCGAACACGCGATCGGCGGCGCAAGATGCGCGAACCTATTTGGGAAAATTGGCTGCCAACTACAACGTTACCTAGGGCATGCTGGGAAATGGTCTACGTAGATCTGTAAAGGTCTGCATCCACTGCTCTTTTTCTGACTGAAAAACGTCCAACTTTGTTAAGAATTCCGAGATTTATTACTTATTAGTGACTTCATTATTTGAATTTTTTCAAACTCCGATGTTAGATACATGTTATGATAAGTAGAATAAATTTATAAATAGCCTACTCCGTAAATTGGTTTGGCGGATTTTCTTAAGAAATTGAAGGGTGCTCTGTATACAAATAAACTATGTTGTATTTTAATTTCACAGTTGAATGGTAAACAGACACTTAACCTTTTGTTAAAATGCCGTGCATGCCCTGAATCTGACATTTTGAATAATTTGAACTAAATCCGATTGTTCGGTGGCCATTCTAATTCTTTGACTTTTACCAAAGAACAATATCATTTGCAATGGCAAAATAAACCTGCAACAAGACAATCTATCTACTCGTACCATACCTCGGTCCATAATTATGGCCACAATTTATTGAGTATCGTGTTACTGATTTATGTTCTCTGCCAGATGTAGTTACCTGGTTCATATCATTCGTATTTCCATCATTAATATCATTGATTGAATGCCTAGGTACCTATGTTCGTAAATGCAGAAATTCCAATCTGTGTGGAGCTGTCAACAATGCTCGAATCCTGCTGTTATAGCCATTCTTGCGGTTTCAATAATGTTACAGTTAGGACGGCTTTTTCCTATTACGGTAGGTTTAAATATTGCCATCTATTTTTTTACATCTTTCAATTGCTTGTCATGTCGCTACTTAAATAGAGGTGGCGTTTAGTATAATTAAAAGTATTACATACCTACATAACAAACAAACCAACAAAACAAAACAAAACACAAAAAAAAGTATTACGAACATACAATTTAAATAAACTTAAAAAAAAAAAATGCTAAATACAATAGACCTTCATACAGTGCACCGGAGTAGCTTGAAGTTGTGCCCTCAGCCTTAGCCCCGGTGTCTAGAGAAAGTTTATACATGGGAAGCATTACTGAAATTAGAGGCGTATTACATCGAAGCGCTGTTTGTTTAGGATATTATGCTCGTTTAGTGGAAACAGCGTTTGATGTAGGTACTTTATATAATAGTTTTATGCAATTATTGTATATTATCCATATATAAATTATTTATAGACACACACACTACTACAATTAAGTACTATGGTTACTTTCTTGTTTTAAAAATACCTACAGCCTAATTTCAATACAGGATCGTAACTATTAAGACACAATTTCATAAAATAATCAGACTCGCTCTTCCCTTGCATCTTCTAATCTACAAGTAGCTTTAATATTATCACAGTTTAACTTAATTTACTGCAACACTTATTTAGTTTTATATTTTGGATTTGGAATAGGTAGAGAAATATTTATTTTCTGACCTAGTGTTAATCCGAAACTGCATAGTAGAAAATCGTCAAGTAACTTTTCTACAAACCGCTTGAGATACGTCCGAGTAGGTACCATACATGCCATACAAATCATACATGCAATAGTATTAGATGGCAACTTCTTTTGTTGTCTGTCTAACGTCCGTGCGGCGTGTAAACTTAATTTAACGAGGCTTGAATAATGTATAGTTTATTACGATTACCATATAATAGATAATAACTATCAGCTAAATGATAAAACGAGGTCTGTATAAATAAACAAGTCGCAAAAGCATCCAGCTTAGGCACAAGTAAGGTGCGAATTGCAAAACTGCAGTCTAATATAGACGATGGTTGGCAATGCTGGCACTCGAATGAATTTAAAACTTATTTGGTCAGATACAGTATACAGTCAACTGCAGACGTAGATGGGCGAATCAACTTTATGACCGACACTTTTGAGTGTCTTTGGCATTACTCAAAATGTCTCAGGAAGTTACCAAGAAATCGAACTTCTAAATAAAATTCTAATCTCCTAATGTTTCAGTTTAAAATATAAATTGAAAAGTATAAACCCCATAATTTAAGCATAAATTAAGGTAAGGTATGGTAGATTTTGCAAATTTCAATAACGGCGGACAGATTTGAGTCGACCAAAAAGTAGATTCGCCCATCTGCTATCTATCAGGCGAAGTGTTTGTGATTGGGTTACATTCCTATTTTTATAACAAGTTGTGTTTAGATTATTTCGATATTCACTTACACGTGCCTGACAGATAACCAGACATCGGATTCCGTGGGGCGAAACTTCTTGACAGCTAGGGATTTCCTATATCGATAAACTCATTTATCGATACTAGTTCTATACACCGTGTTTCACTTAACACTAAAAACCAGAAAACCGTTTGTTCAGAATCGAGAGTAAAATCGATTGAGCTATATCTTGATGGGGGTAATATTTTTATTTAAATTAGTATTATTAGTTATTTTTTAAGTGCCTATTCTATTGTATTCGTAATACAACATTGTGTATATCGCATTGCTAGAGGTTGTTTACCTTTTTCACTATTTAGGGGTATTAATACTGGCTGGTTACTTGGACGATTTTTTTTCCGCTACGAGTTTGACGTTGTTTGTCAGTTTAATCTTAACGTTTATCATAAGTCATCACAAATTGAACTCGTACCTAATTACAACCTTGTCATTTTGAATATTGGGTTTAAATTTGCTTACTGCGATTACCTGTCCAATTTGAAGTTTACTGTGACATCTTAGCTGTCTATTGGTAAACCTTATGTCGTTGCAGTAGCGTACACAAATAAATAGTTTTATGGTTTATGATGGTAGTTAGCAATTATTTTATTGAGTGTAGAGCTAAAAGTCAAGTATAGAGCTGTACAGAAAATTAAAAATTCAATTTAAAAAAAGTAATCATCAGATTAAAAGATGAATACTCTAGGTGAGTTTAAAAAAATAAAAATCAGTTGGGGTGTCTGAGGTTTTGAGTGATACCGGAAACACGTTGTATAATAGTGATTGCCCCCAACATTGTGTGTGTTTTTTGTAACTATTGTTCTGAAGACCAGTATGAAATTCATACATAGCGTCTAAAATAAATAGCGTCGAAATAAATTGTGACGAGTAAACTTTTAAAAACGTTTTCAAAAAAGAAGAAGAAAATTGAGTTCTTATTTTATTATATACTGTTTTTTTATATACTAAGTCGGTGGCAACCAAGCATACGGTCCGGTGCGGTGGAAAGCGGTTACCGTAACCTATGGACGCCTGCAACTCAAACAGTGTCACATGCGCATACTCTTTTAATAAAAAAATATTTTCTAAGCAAACCTTTGTGTGATCACTAGTATTTAGAACTAGTATCGATAAATGAGTTTATCGATATAGGAAGTCCCTAGCTGTCAAGAAGTTTCGCCCCACGGAATCCGATGTCTGCAGATAACATTAGTTACCTACTTTATAATAAAATAAATAATAATACAGAACGTTTTCGTTGACAGCTAAAGCTAAATCAACTTTAGGTACGTCATCGACTACACAAGAGCTGTACGAGATATTTGAGCCTTTTAAAAAATTGGGACTGTTTTGTGACGACAATTAAGCATGAAATTTCAATAAAAATATTGCTTTTGTGTTAAGTAATTACATAAACTTTAAGCAATAATCTACGTTTAGAACATAAAAAAAGTTGGTTTTTCTTAATTGTCGTCACAAAACTGTCATCGAATTAATTTTTGTTAACAACTGTCACTAATTTTGGGTGCCAATTTCTGAAAATGCCCATTTACTGAAATAGGCAGGTATGTGATATAATATTTAAAAACGTTATAAGTACATCCATGGATTAATTTCCTATCAATTATCTTTGTAAGCAGCATCAGCGCGGTGGTGAGTTGCAGGAACTGGCTCTAAAGTCATAAAATCAATGAGAAAACATGTAAACTAGGAGTACCTACATGTAATAATTACCACTAACCAGCAGAAATTAATGCTATTAAAATGATATAACATTCTCTTCTCTAGCCGCATTGGTTTCGCTCGGATTCGATGAATGCTGGTTATCAGCCGCACTGAAAGAACCTTTTAATCTACGTAATTGCACTCAGCCGGCCCGTCCAATGTGCAGTTCTTACCACTCTATGAAATCTTTGTCACAAAGACTCACGAGCCATTTTCAATTGGTTTTTATTTCAGTGGCTTCTAACAAGTTTTTCTTTTCTAAGCTATAACGACGCCTGTGGTTTGCTTATAGCAGAGTGTAGCGAAACAGCGATATCGCTAAGTGATATTGACCGCTTTTAAACTGTTTGAAAAGCTTTCATTTCTGTTCTGTTACTAATTTATTGGACTTTCTAAGAGTTCTTTGTTAATAAACTCTTAGAATATTTATTAACATTCTTTATTTGGTTTATTAGTTTTGTACCTACTGATGATGTTTATATCAAAATGTAACTATAGGTATGTAAATTAATAATAGTATAAAATATAACTGCATTGTTTTTGAAATGTTATTAACTTAGGTTTATACCTAAGTTAATAACATTTCAAAAACAATGCAGTCAGATAAATAAAATGGATCACGCCATATCATTATTGATATGGCGTGGCCCATTTTATTCATCTAAAAATTTCCAAAGAATTCAGATTATAAAAATAAAAACAGACATGAAATAAAAGTTTGTTACTTAGTAATATTTTTGGGAAAAAAAGCGATACTTATCTCGTTTAAGGGAGACCGAGGAGACAGGCAGAGGAGAGTTATGTAAACTTCGATTTTAAGGAACTTACTATTCTTATTAACTATGAGCAAATTCACAACAGCTCAGGTTTTTAATTTAAATCTAGGACTAGCAAACGCGCGCTACTGCGTATTTGCTGATAGTTTTATTAAGTTCCCAAAAATGAACGTTGTCACAACTCGCCTCTGTCAAAACTTACCTCGGTCTTACAAATGTTGCACAACATTAAAACCAAAACATAACACAGCAAATGAAATCCTAATCCGTTTATATTTGGGGCGTGACCCGTTGACTCACATCTTAGGGGAGGCGATGACGTCACATGGGATGACATCACCGCTGCTTAGGGACGCATTTGCTACGACGCACAAGTCGCAACAACGTGGGGCTGCATGTTGTTAGGTACGTAACTGTACAGGATAATTCTAACTTACACTGATATCATTAGGACATCTGAATATTTCATTTGAATATCTTGCATTTCGCTTGTGCTTGCCCGTAAGTGTAATATTGGTGCAGACGAGATGCATGATGAAGTAAAATCTTTCAGATATCGTTCTGATGTCAGTGTACATTTGAATTAACCTGGTACTCATGTACCCTAGTGAAAGGGGGTATGAGTCTCGCTAAGTAAAAAGGATGTAAGTTCCTCATAACACATAACACTTATGCCCTTCTGAACCTTAGCTGCTGAGGGTCTTGAGTACCTGATCTAAGAGCGGAATACCTGGGCATTCACAAATAGTTATTTTATTAGTTACATATATGTAATATAGTTTCAAACATGACCGACTCTCCGAAAACATATTCTATGTATTCCGAAATAATCATCAAGTTCATGATATTTCAGACAAGTTTTGACTCCCTCCAGGCGCAAATAATAGTTTCACTCCAACAACCCCAGGATTTTAAAATCACATAACAATATCATAAATGTTTACAGCCAACAAGCTCGAAACTGTTCAAACTGAACATTAATATCTTGTCCTGATCCTGACTTCAGTTAAGCGGAATTAAATTAACTATTATTGCAACTGTTACGACTCAAGTCAGTCGAGTCCACAATCATATTTGCAAGCCAACACGCCATAGATAATTACACGTCTCTAAGGGAATGACAATAAGGTCGTGTATACATATATTTGGAGTATTGGTTTGTAGAGATGTTAGTGAACTTGACTGTACATTCGGCGTGTTTATTATTGCTTGTTGTAAAGCAATTTTGAGATATACAAGATTGCGGGCGATTAGTCTGTTTCATATCGCGGAGTAGCATTAAGAGGATAAAAGGACAGGGGATGACCGCAACTCTGGTACAAAATTTGTTCTCGATTTCCTCTTTGTATTTTAATAAGATTTTATGCCAAATAATGTATAAGTAGGAATTAGGTTATTTATTTATTTATTTAAACTTTATTGCACAAAAATACACAAAAATGTACAAATGGCGGACTTAATGCCAAAAGGCATTCTCTACCAGTCAACCATAGGGCCAAACAGAGATTCAATACAAATGGTTGGTGGTGGTTAGGTTCTATTAATATCGTTATTTTTTTTTGTTACCTATTACATATTAAGTATGTTTAAGTGCACCTCTTTCATAAATACTAATTCAAAATTTCGTTTAAAAAAGTATATCATACAATAATAATAGCCAATAGAGGAATATGAATTATATGAAGGACTAGCTTCTATGATGTCGTGTTGGAGTAATTTCATTGCAATACATAATTATTACGTACGTACCAATTTAAACTTTATGATAATTATTTGAACAACTTAATTTCGATAAAAAATAGTTCTTAGTGTAACACATATTTCGGTCGGATGAACAGAAATGGCCGGATCCCATTCGATTATAAAATCCACACATGCGTTTCCTCAAACGAGGCTCTTGGCGTAATGCTTTAATTTTATGGCGAGTAATACAATGGCAATGAAGCATAAAGTAAACCGACATCACAATAACACCTTGTATAAATGGAGTTCTAAATGCAAATGTGTATAATAATGTGTATTTTAACTCGTTATATAGTTACGCTATTACGGTTCATGTGTAACGAGTAATAAAATTTGTCTAATTTAGATATTTTAGATTATTGAGGGGCGATTTTCGAATTTCGACCGCTCGATTTTGTGTAGTTTGTAAGTATAATATTGCCACTATAAGTACAATTTTACTAAGGCCCACTTGCACCAACCACTTAACTCAGAGTTAGTGGGCTGTCATCTGTCAAATTCCATATAAAATGGTGGGTTAACCCTCCATTTTAGTTCGTGCAAGTGGCCCTAACAAAATTGAAAACGTGTGGTTAACATTACTATTAAATTCTCAATTTTTATTTATTTTAATTTATCAAAAATAACTTTCCACTGTTTTCCACATAATATATGTATGTATTTTCGAGTTGCGAAACTCAGTACCTACCTATAATTCATAAATCGGCCCCTTGGAATTCCAAACGTGTTAATTGACTAAATACGCGTCATTTAAAAACGCAATTACCTAATATATAGATATAAATACTTTGCTGCAGGTAAATAAATGTTGTAACCTTACCACCATTAAAAATAGCATTAGCTAAGCGCACCTTCAGTTGTTACTCAGCATTAATGCGTCAGATCTTCAGCAGCGATAAACGACATCAATTCAGAGCAAAGTAAAAATAAACCCACCCCTTCCCGAACCAATTCTCTTATGGATCCCGTCTCAGTATATAAAATGCGTATTTTTAAAATGGATTTTTGAGTGCCCGAAACTTTGATGGGCAAATCAAAGTGTTCGAATTTACTGGCGCGTCAAAGGAAGGGTGGGTTTTACATTCTTTTTACTTTTATAGTTAGTGCAGATAAAATGGCATCTGAATTCGTGTTTATACGGGCGGCTAAGTACGCCCGGGATGTGGAGTCGTAAAACGCCTTACGGTTGTAAGGTGGCAACGAGCCGCTTTGTTTGCTCCTGCATCTTTCCGATCACTCTTTACAAAATGCTCAGGAGCCGTCGTTGGCCGCAAATCAGTTACGAGAGTTACTTTTTGACATATATGTACTAATAAATACGTTGCTATGTAGAGACATACCTATATAATCAGGAAAAAATTATGTAACGTTGGTTCTAGTAAGTTATCGCTTGCACAAATGTAATTTTCCAGGATTTTTATGCTGACATTCTGACATATTAAAAAGTCAAGGCCTTATGATTCATTCTTAATTATTATATATTATGAAAAGTATAAAAAAACATTTAAAATAAAACATTTGATATTCTCTCTCGCTGATAAAGCTGAAAAATACAAACTATTTACAACTAACTTTCAATGTTCAGATTCGAGACTGAATCCTTACAATCGTTTCCAATAAAACTCGTACTAAATTGGATTTTATACCGATACAGGTTAGGATCAATAAGTTTCAATATCTAAGCATATATCTTAAGGCTTTACTGCAGGCTATCTGTCTGCCGAATCGCTGTGCAAAATGGCCTTATTAATTCCCTTTTATGTCTAGGGGCACACACGAGCGCTGTATAAGCTATTTACGTCTCTTGCAGGGTTCGTTTTCTTTATGCCACTATAAAGTACTGCCTTAAATGTAATATATAGCTTTAATTGTCGCCTAACACCTGATGTCAAGTAATTGGATGTGTTTTGTTTAAGGCCAGTGGGTGTTCTTACTTTGTTTCCCGAAAAGTATTTACGCATCAATTATGAATTCTTGTAAAGGTGACTTTTGTAAGCATAATTACTATACTAACTATGGTTTTAAGCTATGCGAATGAAACTCATGATTTTGTTTGATATTCCCGAATCGTTACTAAAATTAAGTTAGGATTAGTACCTTATTTACTGAACAATTGAAAACTTTTTAAAATATGAATTTTTAAGTAGGTACTATTTACGGGTAATAATTTTACAAAGTAACTATTATTGTTATTCCTTCAACAAAATATAATTGGTTTTGCCTTTACACGAAATAAAATGAGTTGCGACTCATAATTGGATTTGATATTCCTGAAACGTAAAGAGAAATAAAGTTAGGGCGCGGTCTCATTAGATACCGCCGGGAATGGCAATTATTTCGGAACGAGATTTCTGATGAATGGCAAACCGTCGGCGGGTGTATCGGAAAATGCCTGTCGAATTGAATGTTGATTTGAAAGAAGTTAAATTAGAGTTTCATTTTGCGGAATTTTATTTCAAATCCATTTTGCAAGTTTTTTAAGAGGGGGTAGAGCAGGGAGAATTTTCAGAATCTGTCAAATTACCCCATTACACACACAAACACCCTTCACTCACACTACCTCAATTTACTGTGAAAGGTCAGTGACCCTTAATTTTTTTACGGGCGTTATTTTGAGTTTGTAGTTAACTACTGACCTCCTTTGAAAAATTAAAACTGTAAAAAGGTTCGCTTATAAGAAGACAGAGATAAAATCCGTGTAATCTAGCTTTCCTCCTCTGTTCATGTCTCATGTGAATTTAATTTACTTACCTACCTAAATATGTAGATAACGTTCCTTACTCAGTTGATTGTTTACCTAGGTGTATTTCAAATTACTTTGCACTTCATTTTGCGTTACTTTTCTACATTTAGATAAAAAATCGTCAGCCTGCCTATCTCTGCAAAACATTAATCAAAGACGCGTGTGAAGGCCGATACCTCCAGGCAGACAATTATGGTCGCGTGATAAATGATAAAACATCAGGCTGTCCCTATCGCACTATTTGTAAGTGCGATAGGGACGGCACGATGTTTTATCATTTATCGCGCGACCATGATTGCCCTGCAGGTCTTCAGAGGCGTGCTGCGCATTACGTATATACGGGTTGTATTAAAGACTATCAGATATTTTCTTTATTCTTTTTGGTCGTTAGGTTTTTATCATTTATTTTAATACAAAAATAAAGCATGTGTATAAAATTAAACCTAATGAATAGAGTACAGAGCTAGTAGCAGTCAAGTCAGAGACACAAAGAAAGACAAGGAATATCGACGCATATCTTATCCAATACCGATACCGCCATCGCCATCTGCATCAGACTCTTGATCTCACCCAATTTCCGAGTCTCTTCTCTTAATTTCAGTTCCTTGAGTTGAAAATGTTGAAACTCATACTTAGTATTAAATAAAACACAAATACATATAAAAATCACAATATAATTTTAAATTATGGCTTAGGCCCTGTACCAGTTGCAGTCGCCACGTCTGTAAAGCCCCTTGTAGTTTCTTTTAAATGGCTAAATACCTAGATGTCATGTCATAAACATCTGTGATGTAACTGAAAATTAAAAAAACATCGCTCAAAGATAAGGTTCAAATTAGCATGGCAAAAAATACAGTGCAGTCAAAATACCATCAAAATACGAAAAAGCATATGTCAATGTCAATATCACTTAGTACGTTGCTTCTGGAAAGTTATGTATGAAAATATTGGCATAATTAATGGAAGATTTTTTTTGATTGGGATATGTACATTATAGGCCGAAGTTATTTTTCATCAACCCTCCCCATTTCTCCCCCCTCTGCGTCACCCCTCTTCCCCCCCTTAAATAGCCGAAAATGCGGTTTTTCGCGATTTCTGACAAAACCGTTGAAGATACAGAAAAAACGTGTAGGAACAAAGTAATCCTTAATAAATTTACTACAAATTATTCATTGACACTTTGGTTCTAGCACTTATAGTTTTCGCGTGATCCATCACGAAAGTTGGTCCTTTGCTGCAATTTTCTTTAGTGAATGTTAAGTTTTCTCCCAAATTGCTTACGAAATCTGTTTGATATTACTAAAATATTATAAACTGAAAATGAATTTCAGGGGGAAAAATCACTACCATGGGTGGAACTTGAACTCACGGCTACTGGATTGAAACTCCAGGGCTCTACCAACAGCTACCAAAAGCTCATCCCCAGTCATCGATATACTATATGGATCAATGGTACTCCTAGCGACTACTACCGTGAAAATATTACGTCTTAAATAGTTACTGGAATTCCAAGACATATTGGAAATTCTACCCATGGTAGTGATTTTTCCCCCTTAATTTTATTTTAGTCATGGGTTACAATATTTTAGTCATATCAAACAAATTTCGACGATTTCGTAAGAATTTTGGGCGAAAACTTAACATTCATTAAAGAAAATTGCAGCAAAGGACCAACTTTCGTGACGGATCACGCGAAAACTATAAGTGCTAGAACCAAAGTGTTTATGAATGATTTGTAGTAAATTTATTAAGGATTACTTCGTTCCTACGCGCTTTTTCTGTATCTTCAACAGTTTTGTCAGAAATCGAGAAAAACCGCATTTTCGGCACTTTAAGGGAGGGTAGAGGGGTGACGCAGAGGGGGGAGGAGTGGGGAGGGTTGATGAAAAATAACTTCAGTCTATAACGTACATATTTCAATTTAAAAAAACCTTCCATTAATTATGCCGTAATTTTAGCTAATTTCCCCCTACTAACTGCCGTATGCCGTATTTCAGGCCATAAGGGCTGTTTTCTCAAATATGAAAAAATCTCAAAAGCAGAATTTTAATAAGACTTTCTAGGAAAATTATTTTGAACTTGATATGTAGAACAATTTTTAAAAGTTGTACAAAAAAAATCTGAACTAAGTTTGTAACTATATGAAAAGCATTTTTATCTTAGATTGCATATTTTAGTATCGTAACGAATTTTCTTTCAAATAAAAAGATAATTATTAGAATAGGTTGACGGTGTCTACCGTAAACTGGGGTTACATTGACCGATTTGGGAATTTAAACTTCTCTAGTTTCTACATTTAATGGGTATTTTTACCCATTAAATGTAGGAGTAAGAGAACTATAAATTCCAAAATTGGTCAACGTAACGTAACTAAGAAAGAAAAAAAATGGGACTATCAACTTTTTAAGTCTTTTCCTGCTAAAAATATAAAAAGGTAACAAAATAAGTGATATCAGGATTATTGTTTTCTGTCACGATGCCTGCACGTATCAAATGTTTCTTTTTAACCCAGTGGTTGACTGGTAGAGAAGGCCTTAAGGCATTATGTCCACCATTTGTACTTAGTGTTTTATGTGCAATAAAGAATAAATAAATAAATAAAATAATGTACGCAGAAAAAAAAAAGATGTGATCAAACTTAAACTGACATTGGGGTTACTTTGATACACTATATTTTTTTTAATGATAATCGAATGTAATTCCTTACAAAAGTATTTTTCTCAAGAAAAGATAAAAAAAATGGTTCGCAGAGTCAAATATTACAACTCTTTAACGCTATTTTGAGGTTACTTTGATCAAGAATAAAAATTACCATCTTCAAAAAACCAACTTTATTTGCAATTATTTCAATATTTATCATAAGAAGAGATCCAATTATCAGCCTCAACTCAACAAGTACCGTGACATAATCAGACAATAATCAACTATGTGTCATTATGGTCAATGTTACCCCATGCAAGTGATCAAAGACACCCCACAGAGTAAATCATTAGTAGTAAATACCTAGTTTGACTTTATGATACAAAATTCAATACAATGGTATAGATAAACACATTTCTGGCAAGCTAATATTCACTGTGAACCTTTTACTTTAATACCCACTTCGTTAGTTTAGAAGTTTATTTAAACATGAAAAATAGCAACAAACTATGCTTTTATTTTGACACATTATCCGCACTGCCCACGACCATACTTACTTATTCACCGCGTCAGAGCACCATCTAACTATAGAGGTTGGTTAAGCGTTATGATATGTGTAGATTTCATTACCGACTACTCATAACATATTAAATCCTTATTTTTTGGTCAAATAAATATAATATGCTCGTGACAGGTCATATTTTGTTCGCAATCCGAAAGAGTCAACCCTAGCACTTTTCCCTATTCACCCCCTTCCCGACCCTATTCACCCCAACGTTAGGGTGAGCGAAAATTACTAAATAAAACGTCATATTTTCAAAGAAAAACCAAAGTTCACACTGTCGGAAGATTTTTTGTGTAAAAAATTAGCATGGCACATATAAAAAAACTGCTATCGACGTTCAAAAGTCGGTTTTAGCCATATTCACAATAAATTACGTTAGTTTATACCCATTCCGACCCCATGAACCCAAAATCTTCAGAAAACGATGTACTATGTAGCCCAATTTTAATTGGTATTTTGGAGGTAACTAGTAAAAATAATTTAGTTTTACAATTGTGCGAAAATAGATTCTCATTTGGCCGGTTTTTTTAACCTGGCCTGGTGGCCTAGTGGTAATAACGTTAGCTGCGTAAGCTGAAGGCCCGGGTTCGATTTCCGGCTCAGCCACCGTGGGCCTTGTCGTTTTTTTCTTTCGTGTATGATATCTATTTAAATATATGTATGTATGTATGTGGACACTTTATTGTACATAAGACAAGTTAGGACATAAAAATACAGTATAGTTATGACGTACAAAGGCGATCTTATCCCTATAAGGGATCTCATCCAACCTTTGAGCGAATTGAAAATTTATTATTTATATGAACTTGAAAAAGAACAAATCAAAAATTATTCAATAAAATAAACTTTTTAACAAAAAAAACCGCCTTCAAAAATAAGCGCGTTACAAAACACGGAGAAACTAAAAAGCAAAAAATAATAAACCTTTGAATTCAGATTTCTTATCGTATTGCAATAATCTAAACATCCAAATTATAAACAAATCAATTATTTTTGTAGTCGGTACCAGACCTGTTCGTCGCCTTGCTATTGCCTGTTTGCCCCACCCAACCATACACAGGCTGGTACCGACTCCAAAAATAATTGATTTGTTTATAATTTGGATGTTTAGATTATTGCAATACGATAAGAAATCTGAATTCAAAGGTTTATTATTTTTTGCTTTTTAGTTTCTACGTGTTTTGTAACGCGCTTATTTTTGAAGGCGGTTTTATTTTTTTTTTTGGTAAAAAGTTTATTTATTTGTTGATTTTTAGTGGTTCCTATTGATATTATATGTATCAGTCCGAATATATGCACACTAGTGAAAGAATTATCCTTTAACTCCTAACCATTGAGGAGTTGACCTTCCATTATCAGCTCAGCCACATAAAATTATTACCATCAGGCGTAAATACTGGTGTACCTTTGAAAAATACACTAAAAACATTACATGTGCCTATAACATTTGAAGATATCCCTCGATTTCTCCAGGATCCCATCATCAGACCCCGACTTGGTGCCAATGGGACCATCTAGGGGTTATACCCGTACGATCAAAAAAAAAATTTTGAAAATTGGTCCACAATTCTCGGAGATATCGAGTAACATACATACAAAAAAAAACATTCAGTCGAATTGAGAACCTCCTCCTTTTTTGAAGTCGGTTAACAATAATTTTATTTCTTCCCTAGTTGTATAGTTTCATACTTATGATTTTTATTTTAAAGTAATCCGTTTATATTATAGCAACCATGGGTGATTTTTGCGGACTTAAGTAGAAACGTAGAGGTTGACAGAAGTGTGATTAATATTTCTAAGTGTTAATTTCTTGTATTTAGTCTAACTACGAAGCAATACATTGACGTATAAATTGCGTCCATATACAGAGAGGTCATTCATAAAAATATCACTTTAGGTAACAAGTTATATATCTTTTATACAATGTGACAAGCATTAACCATACATCCCAATTCACCCCTCATCCGACCCTAATCCCCCCTTCGTAAACCTATTCACCCCCTTTGCGACCCGATTCCCCCATTCCTGATCCCATTCACCCCTCAGGCCGCGGATATTTATTCATCCCGTAAAAATTCTCCCAACACAGTTGCATCGCTTTCTTCATGAAAACCATTATAAAAATGAAAATATGTCTTATGATTTTCTGTTATACATAAACTTTAGAAGTGTATACACATTCAAAAGGATAATGAACGATTAAAATAAGTAAAAATCCAATAAATTTGAACGTCAACTTTGACAGACATGAAACTGTAAATATATTATTTTCCTACTTTGATTGCGGAAAATAGAAGGAATATGTAACATTATATACATTAGAAATATAATAACATTATATATTAGAAATATAATAACATTATATACCCCCGGAACCCTTTTCACCCCAAAATACGGTATTTATTAAATTGTCATTATGTAAAATGTCGGAAACTACGGAACCCTACACTGACGCGCTCTTGATCGGTTTTTCTTCTTAATGCTATTTAAGAGGGCTTTCGTGTTAAAAATAGTGAAATCGCAACCGAGCGCTCGATCATACCGTGTGTGGTATCAAATTAAAGGGCTTTGCGAGTAGTTTATAAATATATATCACATTATAGGACTTTTTCTACTTGGTCTAACAAAATATGAGAAAATGTCCAAAAGTGGTAATAATTGTACCGGTGAAGGCTCGTTTTCAAAAAATTCGCAAAAATCAATAATAGCAATTTATAATCACTAAGGCATAACAGCAATTTAAGTAAACGTTGCAGATTAATTTAGTGCAAAACTTACTTCGATGTGATGTAGATTTTCAAAGAAATTGTCACTTAATTTTAGGTAATTTCTGAAAAAAATTGAATTCGCCTTAGGCTACTTTACTCTTTTTCAAAAACTTAAAATAAAAATCTAGTCTGAAATGATTGTGGTACAGGATATACGAATTATAAATTTACCCGTTTTAATATTCAAAATTGTCCAAATTTTACAAATAAGATCGACTGATTCAGCTCTATACGTGCGTTTTTCTAAACGTGCATTAGAAAAAAATTCATAATTAATTTAGTGAGTTAGTTTTCAAAAATCCAGTCTTATAAAAATCAAGATAATAAGATGCTCTAACTGGAACTTGAATTAAATAAATCTATTGAATAACAGAAAGTGTAGTATTTCACCGACTAAAACTATCAATTTTACATTCTTTTGACGTTTTTTTTGAAAGCAGCCTTAAGAGATAATAAAAAATTACACCTCCCAATTTATAATAAGTTTTTTTTTGCAAAAATTTCATTTTTGGCACAAGCTATTATCGCCGACTTTACCTTTCATTCAACAATCATCTATTGCTCTCCGAGACATGTCTAAAAAACCCTGACTCAATGGGGATACGACGTTTCATAACAGTTCCTATGATCACCTTTCTGCTCCATCATCAGATTAGCTCCATGATACCATAATATTGCATTGTCACTTGATTTACATACGTGTGCAAAATTTCAGCTCAATCGGAAACCGGAAAGTGGGTCAAATTTAGCTTCTACGTTTTGACTCAAACTAACATACCTACTAACAAGGCACGTTGAATAAAAACTTGTATAAAGGCTTCTGATACTAGATTTGCAATATAGTCATACTAGTTATGAAAAAAAAAGCTGCACTTTTAGATGGAAGCAAGCCGCTTTGCATGGTGATAGTAGACGTCTTAGTAAACGATATTTTCCGAGGATATCGAAATTTCATTCCTAAGGAAGCCGAGCGTAGCGAGGTGTTTTATGAAAATGAAAAAAATTCTATCTTTTTATTGTATCGTCCGATTTTGACAAAACGTATCTCAAATAAAAGGTATAGCTTTATGTAATTAAAAAAAAAATTATAAAAAAGTAAGAAAAAAAATAAAAAAAGTAAATTTACGTCTCGCACTGAATAACTTCAATGAATGACAGACGAAATGTACAATGTCAATATATGAGTTTTTTTAAATCAAAGACAGATAAATTCGTAGTTGAAAACTAAAAACCGCATCGAAATCGGATTAGCATTTTTTAAGATACAAGTTGCCAAAGTTGGGAAAATTTGCTTTATATGGCCACTTTGAAATTCCTTTGCCAGAAAGTCAGAAATAATATATTTTTCTTACACAGAAAAGTACATAGTGACAGCAGAACTCAAAATAAAATAAAAAATTCCGAGGATATCATAATTTCATCCCTTAGGACGACGAGCGTAGCGAGGTCTGTTACGAAAACCGAAAAAAAAATCTAGTTTTTTTTGTACGTCGTCCGATTTTGACAAAACATATTTCAATTGAAAGGTATTGCTTTATGTAACTTAAAAAAAATATTGAAAAAAAAATTGGAAAAAAATGTAAGATTTTTTAAAAAAAAACTTCAATTTTCGTATCACACTGAATAACTGCAAAAAACGGTAGACACGATGTATAATCTCGATATATGAATTTTTTAAATTAAAGACAAATAGATTCATGATTATAAACTAAAAACCGAATTGAAATCGGATCAGTAGTTTTTAAGATACGAGTTGTCAAAGTTGGCTTAGTTTGTTTATATGGTCGCTTATAAATTCCTTAGCTAGAAAGTCAGAAACATTATATTTTTCTTACAGTTATAAGTATGCATTGGTAATAGACATTTCGATTCGGTTTTTAGTTTATAATCATGAATCTATTTGTCTTTAATTTAAAAAATTCATATATCGATATTATACATCGTGTCTACCGTTTTTTGCAGTTATTCAGTGTGATACGAAAATCTTTTAAGTTTTTTTTTTAAACTTTTACATTTTTTTCCCAATTTTTTTCAATATTTTTTTTTAAGTTACATGAGTCAATACCTTTCAACTGAAATATGTTTTCATTATTTTTAAAATCGGGACTTAATCGCGTATAACTACATATTAAACTGACCTCCAACGTTTCAAGGACGGCGTTGTCCCCGTGGTCTCGGAGAAGACTGGCTTGAAATGACATCAACACCTTCTGACAGCCGCGCGAGTTTTTCGAACTACCCGCACTTGGTTTTGATTATCAACTTGAACTGTTTGCGCACTAGGGATGTTACTCTGTCGACATACAACACTGACGATATTTGATTTAACGACTGTCGATATTATTTTCGGCTTACACTTATTAATGACAGGATTCCATGTGGATGAGATCCTAAAACCTTCGTCCCGATTGGTTTGGCCCTGACTCTAACAAATGTTCAGCCACGGCAGACTTGTTGACCTGACGATTTTTCACAGCCGCGATGTGGCCGCGTGGCTGAACATTTGTTAGAGTCAGGGCCAAACCACTGGATCGAACTACATGACCCTAAAGTCCTTTCCACGGAACGCCATTTCTACAGTAGAAAAGTGCGTGAAGCCATTGAAATCAAAAAACATCGCAATTTCAATCGGGACGAAGGTTTTAGGATCTCATCCACATGGAATCCTGTCATTAATAAGTGTAAGCCGAAAATAATATCGACAGTCGTTAAATCAAATATCGTCAGTGTTGTATGTCGACAGAGTAACATCCCTAGTGCGCAAACAGTTCAAGTTGATAATCAAAACCAAGTGCGGGTAGTTCGAAAAACTCGCGCGGCTGTCAGAAGGTGTTGATGTCATTTCAAGCCAGTCTTCCGAGACCACGGGGACAACGCCGTCCTTGAAACGTTGGAGGTCAGTTTAATATGTAGTTATACGCGATTAAGTCCCGATTTTAAAAATAATGATGTGTAATAATCGTGAAAGTTTAAATCAGTGTTTACGTAAATTTACTTTTTTTAATTTTTTTCTTACTTTTTTTAAAATAATTTTTGTTTCATTTTTTTTTAATTATATAAAGCAATATCTTTCATTTGAGATACGTTTTGTCAAAATCGGACGATACAATAAAAAGATAGATTTTTTTTTATTTTCATAAAACACCTCACTACGCTCGGTTTCCTAAGGGATGAAATTTCGATATCCTCGGAAAAAATCGTTTACTATGATGTCTACTATCACCATGCAAAGCGGCTTGCTTCCATCCAAAAGTGCAGCTTTTGGCCAAAAATTCTCCATAACAAGTATGACTAATAAGTTTACTTGTCATAATTTAAAAACAGATGAGACAGACATATCCAATGACAATAAGTCTACACCGTTTTCATGAACTGTGAAATCACCTCATACAACTTACGGCTGTAAGGCAACTAAGTAGGGTTATTGCAAATTAATTACATATTAATGATTTCTAGCCCGTAAGATATTTATTTGCTTTAACAATGGATAGACATTTATGCGGATGAGAGTGTAATTTAGGTTTTTATAAGGAATCAAATCAAAAATTTTTAAGCGACCCGATCAGATATTTATCCGGATAAGGACCCTCTCACATCTACCGTCTTGCGATCGTAGCGTCAGGCCAACTGTATGACTAAGCCGGGCTGACGCGGCGGCTTTTTCCATACAGTTGGCCCGACGCTACGCTCGCGAGACGCTAGAAAGAGAGACGATGTTTTTGACAGTCACGGAGCATCACCAATTTTTGCCGGGAACATGTCGTCATATACTTATGGCCCCCTATAGAAAATCAGATATTTTTGCACGGCCGTTCATAGTCATTTTATGCTGGTCACCAGCTGGTATTCCATGAATATCTAGTTGAGTGGAGAAGTGCCATTCAAAACAAGCGCTTTCTAAACAACGATGTATTTAGGTACTTTATAATTATTATTGTTTTCAACTTACGGTTACGTGTTCGCGGTATGCACAGAGTAAATCTTTAATGAAATTGAGACATTGTTTTATATATACAATTAAATTTGAACCAGAAGCACTATACCTATACCCGCTCGCATTCCCTTTTTTTCTATTCTAAGTAAGAATCGATTAATAAGTATCCAAATATGTATGGATAAATTAAATTGTAATTGTTTACATACAACCTGTGAAGTTTGGTTGACAAAATTTGACGTAGGTGCTGTCGTATATATTTTTAAAATGACGTACTGTTAATACCAGCGTAATGAAAATGTATTCCTATGAGTAAAAGAAAACATGAAACTTTTTTCAATTTAACCGAACTAGAATGAAATAATTTATACTCATTCGGTTGTGTTCGTTATTTTCTTTAATAATGTGATATATTTTTATTTATTTTTTATGCACAAGCCATGCACCTTTAAACTTTAAATGAGATTGGATCTCCACCTGACATATTTGATTTACCCTATTTATTTTGAGCACAGTTTTACACTGGTATGGTTTTTCGTGTACGTACACTATTTTCTGTCAAAATATTTGTCAAATTTAATTGTCAACACGGAGCGACCGACGACACGTCTGCCTCCGATGAGCCGCTCACGGCGTCTAATCGAAAGGAGAATTCTGACAGCAATGGCGAATGTATGGAAATTTTACGATAGTTTAAATTTAAGGTAAAATTTCTGTGTCGCCTTTGATGGCCCCTGTACACACATGGCCAACGGTTCCACCAGCCCTTTGTGAAACCCCTTGGCCAAGATAAGAGCCGCTGTTTACACATTGGCGAACCAATCACTTGGCATTGGCTCTTCATGAAAGATGGACGTGGAATGGAAAAGTCTAGGAAATTCTAGATCATAGACATTGACAGAAAAATTTGATTAAAAAATAATAACCCCGAAGTAAAATTTAATTATTTGATATATTAACAATTTTTTTAATATTATGATAAGAACATTTATCTTTTTTAGGAAATACATTAAACATTTGCAAGGTTATTTTATTTCCTAAAATCTACACTATTATTGACATAGATAAACTTATTATTTTCGTAAATATTTCACTACCGTCCTCTCTGACGGCTGACGACCAACTGAATGAAGCGCCAACGTGTAAACGCAGTTGGCAATTGGCGCCAAGATCCTTTGATGTGTGGACAAAAAACCGACACGAATCGGTTGGCCGGCAAGCGCAAGCGCCAACTGCCAACTTACGGCCAAGTAGCCCTCTACACACATGGCCAAGGGGGTTGGTGGAACTGTTGGCCATGTGTGTACAGCGGCCATGAGAGGAAAAATATAAAAAACCTCAAAACTTCTAGTCCATTTATCTGGCTTTTAGAATCACTTAATGTTATAACTAAAGTATTGAATTTTTTTAACAAAGTTTACTAAACGGCGACATACGTTTTTCTCATTTTGGGTCAACTTTGCGTGGGTTTATTTATTATACCCTTAATAATTAGAGATTCTGAATAGTCAAAAGTTGTAGACACACTCTTTAAGATAATAACTACATTTATTTTATTTCATTTTATTGAGAAATGTGAGCAGCATTTGTTAAACGCCGAATGCTCTTTTCGAGGATTTCGTACGACCCTGGACTGTAATTATTTGTACCAATAAGGTATGGCAAATATACAATCAATAAAAAATATCAGCATTGTCACGCCCAACTGCTGATTCATCTGGGCGATATTTTATATTTAGTCAAGGGTGTCCAAGTCTACTGATATTTGACGAGTGGGTAATTCGCGGATATTGGGTAAAAAAAATCTTGGTAAGTAGTTGCGTTGTACCAAAAAATGTTAAAATCATTGTTTAATGTATGCAACTGTCATTTCTACTTGTCCGTATATTTAACAATGCTGCATTGAATTCACAATTCACCTCAGATGTCGTCCTACGCAATGCCTCGCATGCAGATGAAATATTTATTATTTCAATGTAGGTAACTCCATCATTATACATTACTTCTATAGGTACCTAACGATGTAGAAACTAGTCAGTAGGGTTAGTAGCATGTCTGCATACAAGGTGTACAGACTACAGAGGTACCTATACCTGTGCTAATTGATTTGCTGACTGCACATAATATGTATTGGTTGGAAAATATACAAGAGATTGAAGAGCTCATTAAAAATATGCATTGCTTAAAAATATCCAAATATCAATATTTTTAAGAAAGTCTGTGAGAAATTGCAGTTAAAGCCAAACCAAAGCAATTTCTCCGGTAAATGTTGAAAGCTAATTTAGTTGTTAAGGTTTAGACAGCGTCGGCATCATTACCGGCCCATTGGCGCAAGCCATAGTCGGGTACGCGACGACCGACCTGCGGTTAATCGAGGAATCTGCGGAAATCCTCAGAGAAAATAAAATGTTAGAATAAAGATGACTGACGTGAAATGCAGTATATTATGTTACAAACAGTTTTTTATTTAGTAATGCACCAAAAATATTCCATTAAACACTACAGCTATTTTTTAGTTAGATTTAATGTATTGTAAAAAGGTGTTGAATAGATAAGTACTTACATATTGTCAATTGTACGAGAGTCATGCGAGAGAGAAAAATGTCAACATATTCGTCAAGATGGTTGGAAAGAATAGTTTAAAATTTCGACAGTACAGAATTTTAACGTGGAAAACCTTTGGCTTTCCTGTATAGGTGACGGGACGGGAGCGGTGACTAGAGGACATTTTTCAAATTGGCAGTCTAATTTTTCAATTTTTCTAGGCTATACGCAACTATGGGAACAAATCAAATAATTCTTATCAAATATTTGACGGGGTGGCCTAGGGGTTCATGGCGTTAGTCCGGATTGCTAAAGATGCCGGTTCGAATCCGGCCTTCACCACTGGTGGTGCTCGTCATTTTTTCTTTAATATATGACATCTTATTTCGATTTTTTGGAAGTGGAACTATAGTTTTACATAGTGAGGTAAGTTTTGATCGCGAGTTGACTTTTCGTGACCATATCAATAGCCTTGCTAAGGAGTCTTATCGTAGATTAGGATTTGTGACGAGAAACATGAAGGACTTTTGCAATCCGAGCGTCATAAAGCTAGTATATACAGCCCTGGTTAGGAGTAAATTAGAGACTAGTGCTTGCGTTTGGAGTCCAAGTGAGGCTAAGTACAAACTGATGCTGGAAAAAGTTCAGAAAACGTTTCTACGTTTTCTCTATAAAAAAATATATGGGTACTATCCATATATGTACCCAACACAGTTTCTGCTCGGCGTGCTGGGCTTCAATTCGCTCGAGGTGCGTAGGACAATGCGCGGCTGACTACGTCTTGCAAGGTGTTCAGAAATTTAATAAACAGCATGGAACTGCATTAACAGCCTCAGCCGCTTTGTTGTCCCTTCGAACAGATCGCGCCGGCGCCCCTACCTGCAGCTGTTGAGCGGCGCAGGACCACGTGCTACCGCGGCTCGGCGGCATTCGCCACTGTGCGACATGATCAACCTGTTAAACGGCCTTTTGAGTAACGACCTACAAGTAGATATTTTTTATGATACATGGACTACACTCGCGTCCAGGTGCCTCGCTTACTGTGAGAGTGTGAATGAATGAATGAATGAAGAGTTGAAGTTCTTAAATTCCTGCACCGTTACATAAGTATATTAGTGTGTACCTATTTAAGTATGTATATATAAATGTAATGCAAGTATAATTGGTGTAAACCGTTCTTGTACATAAATAAATAAATAGTGATATTTGACATTACAAAATCATAAGACTGTGCGGTCGGTATGAACCCAGTTGTTAAAGCTGACGGTAAATAATGATTCCTATTTCCTTTACTTCCGAAAGGCCGACGCAAACTTAAGTGAAAATTTGCTCGGAAATGTTCGCTAAAGTTTTATTTATAGAAGTTAAGCTCAAAAGCGCACCATGTTTTTTATTAATTACCTGAGTCTACAAACAACGTGCGCTTGACTAATTGAAGGATTTTTTTAGCTAACGACTTTTGCTTATCGTCACCTACGTATATTTTACAACTGATTGTAAGGGTATGTAAGGGTTTGTTGTCTGGAGTTTTGCCTTTGCGGCAGTATTGTCGTGCTGCAATGCTACAGTAGCGCATTCAGGTATGTCGTTTACTTATACTTAGTACTTACCTAAATTTTTACTCAACATACCCTTTACGAGTAGGTACACAAACTGCTGCGACAGTTCTTTTAGACTTTTTAATACCAATTTTTTTTTATAATGTTTAATTTTTTTATTTAGGTAAGTACATAAAGCAAGTTTTAGTATAGCATCAACAATGTTTGCGATTAGGTACTTGCTTTACGTCATGATTCACGACGAGGAGATGGTGCGTCATCAATAACGAACATCATCATAATTATTATAGTACCTAGAGACCGTAGAGAATGCAATAAAAACGTGGAAATTCACCATAAAAAATAAATCGTTCTAACTTTATCATGAGAACCTATCGTCATAGCCAAGGGATTCAGCTTTGATTGCCGTTTCCGCAGAAGCATTTGTAACCATTATTACAGCCATTATCTATTCTAATTTCAGTCTATTTCGTCTACACTCTCACCCATTTATTTACCTCCAAACATGGCCTCCTGATTGAGAAACCGGGCCCGCAATCATTAACATCGCTGCACAAACAAAGTTGCTACTCCTGACTTGATTTACTGCCCGCTCAATCCACCGACGACACCCATTTGTATCAATACACGCACTCGAAAGCTTTTAACGTAAGTATTCGGGCACTACCTAATACTGGTCGAATAGAGAAATGTTATGCTGATATCTTATACTTTTAAACGAGCAATTCTTGTATATTTATTTATTTATTTATATATACCGACGATCTCGGAAACCGCTCTAACGATTTCGCCGAAATTTGTTATGTGGTGGTTTTCGGGGGTGAAAAATCGATCTAGCGTAGCCTTAGATCCCGGAAAACGCGAATTTTCGAGTTTTCATGAGTTTTTCTTTCGCGGTAGTAAACGTAAAATATGGTCGTTAATTTCGCCGCGCGCGCATCGATTCCGCTTAGCTCAGTCGTACGAAGTCGGTCTAATGTACGCAGATAGATCGTAGGTGTCAGGGTTTCGAATCCCGGCCAGAAATAAAATTTTTGTTTTTTGTCTTTTTTTTGTTTTTGTATTTATAAGAGTTCTTTTTATCTAAAGACGTGATATATTAAAATAGAACCGAGCGAAGCTCGGTCGCCCAGATATTGACATTAATACAACACGAATATCACTGTCGTGTTGACGTGTATGACGTTACGCAGAGCAAGTGAGGGCAAGCAATGCAATCCAATGCGTTTTAGATTAAATAAGCGTTCCGTTTTTCCTTTTTGAGGTACGGAACCCTAAAAATTATACTTATGTTAGATGCGTAGAATTAGGGTCTATCTACACGGTGTGTGATCTCGTATACGAGTTTCAGTACGTTGATTGCTCAGAGTGGTGTCAAATGTCAACAGTCCGCAATGTCACTAAAATGGTAATAATCGGTCGTGCGCCGTATAGGTACGTTACGTGACTTACGTGTAAGGCTACCTGCTCGAAAACATTGCCAATGACAATGTTTAGTTGACTTTTAGCATTGTTGTGTTTTTGTTTGCGTGACAAAGAATATACCTGGTTTTTCAGATTCCAAAGCTCAAGTACCTAACTAATCTAACTATATTATTAGGCAACAATTGATTTATTTAATATCAACTCTTGCGGGCTTACAGCAAACTGTAAATGTGCCTAAATTATTAAGGGCCACTTGCACCAATCACTTAACTCAGGGTTAGTGGGCTGTCGTCTGTCAAATTCCATATAAAATGGTATTCCATAGCGGTTGTTAGTATTGTCAGTGTCAACGTCTTTGGTCGTGACACTAACTTACCTGATATACCTACCAGTGGCGGCTGGTGAAAATTTCTGTTAGGCAACACTGAGCACAAAGAAATTTACCTTAACATCTAGTAATCAATTTTAGGCAAGCCGGTGGGAATCAGCTTGCCGCTGTTGATACCTACCTAAAGACAAATTGAAAAAAAAAAAAAAACACTCAATTGACGAAATGGCTAAAATGATCGTGGATGCTGATTTTTAACCGACTTCAAAAAAGGAGGAGGTTCTCAATTCGACAGATTTTTTTTTGTATGTTATTCGATATCTCCGAGAATCATGGACCGATTTTCAAAATTTTTTTTTTTCATTCGATCAGGTATAACCCCGAGATGGTCCCATTGGCACCAAGTCGAGGGAACTCTTCAAATGTTATAGGCACATGTAATGTTTTTAGTGTATTTTTCAAAGGTACACCAGTATTTACGCCTGATAGTGATAACTTTATGTGGCTGAGCTGATGATGGAAGGTCAACTCCTCAATGGTTAGGAGTTAAAGGATAATTCTTTCACTACTGTACATATATTCGGACTGATACATAGAATATCAATAGGAACCACTAAAAATCAACAAATAAATAAACTTTTTAACAAAAAATAAAACCGCCTTCAAAAATAAGCGCGTTACAAAACACGGAGAAACTAAAAAGCAAAAAATAATAAACCTTTGAATTCAGATTTCTTATCGGATTGCAGTAATCTAAACATCCAAATTATAAACAAATCAATTATTTTTGGAGTCGGTGCCAGCCTGCGTATGGTTGGGTGGTGCAAACAGGAAATAGCAAGGCGATGAACAGGTCTGGTACCGACTACAAAAATAATTGATTTGTTTATAATTTGGATGTTTAGATTATTGCAATCCGATAAGAAATCTGAATTCAAAGGTTTATTATTTTTTGCTTTTTAGTTTCTCCGTGTTTTGTAACGCGCTTATTTTTGAAGGCGGTTTTATTTTTTGTTAAAAAGTTTATTTATACAGCACGTTTTCATTTGACTTCGTTATTCCCATTCTCTAACTCTACGGTCTTCGTTCACGGTTCAAAAGTTATACGTTCATTACTACTGATATTATTAATGCTATCGGTCTGCTACCGTTTTATGTTTAAATAATTTAAAATTTTCGATCGATTTAGTTTGTAGGGAAATAATTTGAGGCCTAAATACTTACCGTATCAATTATCATGAATCACTTAAATGGATAATATAAATATATCACTCGATTCATACCTCTATGTATATACATGTGTGCACAAAAATCATACGAGACGGCAACAAAACTTAAAATACTTATGCATACAATCGTTATTTGCCTCAAAAAATATCAAGAAATCCTTCGTTCAAGCACAGTAGTGTAATGCATCAAGCCGAGACGGGAGCAAACATCGCCTTCACTGAGCGCTGGCCGCTCGTAAATAATATTAAGACGCTATCGATAACAAGTCTGACACCTCGGGTTACGAAAATATTTCAATATTTTAAGACGCTTTCGACTTTCAGTTTAAATCTTAGCGTTATAGGGTATTTGATTGATTGTCAAGGATTACAATAAAGCAAAAAATACCAAAATGACAGTTTGATGATCGCTTCTATCAGTTTAGTTCTGTATTCTAAATGACATTTGAGCATGGGTTGGTGGGTATACTTACATAATAGTTAGGATCCGCAGTTTATTAAAGTTTCCACTGTCTCCAGTGCCTACGGTTTAATTGGAATCGGTGTCCTCTACTATCGCGGCAGGTGCATATATAAGCTTTTTGGCCTCATCCACACACCATGGCACAAGTGTCACGGCGGCATACGAGGAAATTGTCCTATAAGGCTTATGGCAGTTACGGCGCCCTCTGGTCAATCCTAAGGTAGAATGTAGAATAGTATGGTTCGATCAGTTCGATCTCCTGATCGCACCTTACTGTTGTACTGTACCAGATGATACCGAGCTAGCAAGAAAGATGGCGCTGCCAATCAATTAGGTACTAGTAGCTTTTAGAAGTATCGTATCGTATCAGAATCATTGCAATTATTTTTAACCCCCGACGCAAAAACGACGGGGTGTTATAAGTCCGTTTTCACATTATCCGATTCGATATCGGATGTCGGAAGGATTTCAATGGAGAAAATCCAAGATGGCGCCTATAATGTACGGGATAGCGGTCTGACATCTAATATCGGATCGGATAATGTGAAAACGCACTAAGTTTGACGTGTCTGTCTGTGTGTCTGTCTGTATGTCTGTCTGTCTGTCTGTGTGTGTGTCTGTCTATGGCATTGTAGCTCCCGAACGGATGAATCGATTTAGTTTTAGTTTTTTTTGTTTGAAAGCTGACTCAGTTGGGAGTGTTCTTAGCCATGTTTCATGAAGATCGGTCCACTATGTCAGAGGTTTTTCAAAATTTTAATTTTGTGGTTATAACCGGTTATTAGACAATATTTTTTAATGTTTTATTTCAAGTAATAATAATACTCTTAAGTGAATTATAAACTTTAAAATGGCCATATAATGACAATAAGTGACGAAATATTAGTACCTATTTGCACACCCTACACCTACTACCACTACTGTCAGCCATCAGCGATCTAAAAATAAAATTTTGAAATTTACTTATTGTGAACCACTTCAAATATTGAAAGCTTTTAAATAACTGAATGAAACAGTGTAAACTTAGAAAGGGTAAAAGAAATGAATTGAAAACTACATAAACAATTTACACAGACCGCTACAAAGTGCCACTCAAACAACGGCCCACAAGGTACAGCAGATAAGAATTCTATGGACTTTATCATACAACTTATACAGAATGAATAGAATAACTATTTGTTTTACAAGGGGACAAAGCTGTTGTTTAGTCGCACGTTCTAATATTGATACTAGAGCGTTGCAAGGGTTTCAAGTTAAAACAAATTTTGCTACCGAGTGAAACACAACATTTTGACCTCATTAAATTAACACAAATAAAATGCAAACTCTCTAAAACATCAAAGTAAAGACGATTCAAAATCATCATTTAAGATCAATTCTACCAGTCCGCTTCGGACATCAAATTAAAATTTGTATGAAGTTACTTTGTACTTTTGTGGATGTGGATAAGTACGAGTAAAATGCAAACTCATAAATGTTTTTGATGAATCAAGAGCGTCTTCACCAGTTGTGAAAATGATTTGCGAATAGAGTCACATTTATGATAATATTTCGGAAGTACCGATCACCATGCATCATACTCCATCAGGAGATACAAGACTGATTGTGCAACGAACGAAATAAATAAGGCGTAAATACACCCCGTACCCACAGTATATACTTACTCAACTTAGGTATGTCATAGGTAGTACTTGTAGTCGTGTCTGAATTATTTACGTAAGCTTTTGAGACAGCACAAGAGGCCACAACCTCTCCAGTGCCGCCGATCGCCAATTTATCATGGATTCTCTGGAGTCCGCCCGTTCGGAGGACTATTCTGTATGTTTAGGATAAGAAGGCTGTAAAAATATTACACTTCAAAAGTCCTATATCCTTTTGGCATATGTCAATGAAATATTGTAGCGAAGCGCATGACATTTATATTTGTTTTGTCTTCGGCAAGCTATGAGAAGTCTAAGCAAGGAGGAAAAAATAATTATGTAAAA
The DNA here is from genome assembly GCF_023078275.1 of Leguminivora glycinivorella. NCBI lineage: Eukaryota > Metazoa > Arthropoda > Insecta > Lepidoptera > Tortricidae > Leguminivora > Leguminivora glycinivorella. The sequence goes on from NC_062971.1 coordinate 22,425,623, forward strand.
TATTAAAATTATTAAAATCTGAATTTCTTAGTAATTAAGCATTAGGGATAACATAATATTATACCTTATTTAAAAAACAAGTGACTGGATTCTTTCTGCTTTGTAAGTTTACAAAGAAATAAGCTAAATAGGAAGGTACTAATATTTAGGTAACTAATTATATTCTACTTAAATGTCTTTTAATGAGCTTTAGCACATTGCTACATAATATGTAACTAGAGGAAGAAAAAACCTTGTATTTTTATTGACCTTATAATATCTACGAGAAGTAACCTACACATAGTTTACTGTTTACTACATAACGACGATATTGGGCGACTAACACCAACGTGCGATATTTATCGCACGTTCCGAAAGTAACACCCAGTCCTTTCGGTCTCTGTCCAGGCGTTCGATTGAATACGTGCTTCAGTTACTTCACAACGATTTGTTGCTGAATTTACTGACTTTCTTCGTGAGAAATGTTAAAATTAATAAAAGGCACGAAATAAAACCTTATATACATACTTTTATGATAGAAGTAGAACGGAATACAAGAAAAACGTGAAATAATTATGCGCTGAAGATACCACAACAAACTTAATGATAAGATAAGAATCAATAGAATACGAATTACTCGTAGTCGTAATAATACAAAAAACTATGTGATGCACAGATAAACTACTTACTTACTCCTACGTTAATTTCTGTCACGTTTTGCATGAACATTCTTGGTTAACTAAGTAACAATCGTAGCTTTTAAATATAATTGTAGTATTACTGACAATTGTAATTTTAAATATAAATGACTAATGTAGTTTTTCTTCAATGATCCGGTAAGAGAATTACATAATATTCGACGGCTATCAATACTACAGCTATGCTTCTTAAACAACAATGCTGCAAGTGTTTGAAAAAGTAACTAAGTCTAAGTAACTAGGTACTACTACTTAGCTTTATTTTTTTCTCTAGTGATCCCGTACTAAAATACATTCAAAGATATTTAAAGGTATATTTATCGCGAAGTAACGACTGTATAATCCAATGTACTGGAGATGGGGGCCGAATGCAATTAGACGCGACATGAAAGTTAATGTCGTTAATCGTTAAGCGGATTGTGAGGAAATTGCGCCCCACTTGCCGACAAATTGCTTGATTGGGCACTGGGTCGATTGGTGCACGTTTTTTTTACCCGATTTAGGATTAACATTTGTTTTTTTTTTCGTAGGTAGATATTGTTATAATACATAATTGTTTTTGTGTCACCTCCCGTAACCATGTGTTAAAATTTTAAAAAAATTAACCGTTACCTGCACCCAAATCTCAAGGATGCGGATGGACCGATTTTGAATTTTGTTTTTGATTGAACGTATATGCTCCTATAGATTAGTCCCATTTTTATCAGAACCCAGTTCTGATGATGGGATTCTGGAGAAATCGAGGGAACTCCTCAAATCTTAAAGGCATATATATAGTGATTTTTGTGTTTTTATAACAGCATGCATTTACGTACGGAACAGTGACATTTGGTGCAGTGGAACTGCTGATGATGGTCAGAACGGAACTCCTCAAATCTGAACGACACACTTATTGATATTTTTATAAGCACAGCATGCACTTACGTCCAGAACAGTGACATTTGGTGCAGTGGAACTGCTGATGGAGATCATAACGGAACTCCTTACATCTGAACGGCACGCTTATAATGACTTTGGTACTTTTATAAGAACAGCTTGCATTTACGTTCAGAACAGTGACATTTGGTGCAGTGAAACTTCTGATGATGATCAGAGCGGAATTCCTCAAATCTGAACGGCACACTTATAGTGACTTTGGTATTTTTAGAAGAACAGCATGCGTTTAAGTTCAGAACAGTGACATTTATTTGTTAGGAGATTTGTTCTCTTTGTTATGTTTGTTAAGCCTATTGATTTTTCAAGTCAAATTTTGTCAAGCTCGATTTATTATAATCGGATATTTGTATTTGTATACAGTTCTTCGCGTACATGCATTCTACCCAGCCTAACTTATGGCAGTCAAACCTGGACATATACCAAAAATATAAAACATAAGATACAAACATGTCAGCGATCGATGGAAAGGAGCCTATTACATTTGAGGAGGATACACAAGACAAAAAATGAAGAACTAAGGAAAAGAACAAAACTAACGGATGCCCTCCAACATGCACTTCGTCTCAAGTGGAAATGGGCCGGCCACATTGCAAGATTTACAGACAAAAGATGGACCCTTAAAGCAACTACATGGATAGGGCCAAAAGTGCAAGGCAAAAGAAAAAGAGGAAAACCTAAACAGCGCTGGACAGAAGACATTATTAAGGCTGCAGGGCCAAGCTGGATGGAGCTGGCCACCAATCGAAATAAATGGCACGGGTTAGAGGAGGCTTTTACCCATTCAGGGATCCATATAAAAGGACACCAAGATGAACCACAAATAGAACATATTTAAACATTTAAAGATCATGATGGAAAAGCAGAAATTATAAATATAATGTATCAAAAAATATATGGAAAATAAAGCTTAAATAATAATAATAATAATATACAGTTCTTCAAATGTATGACTGCAGTTTTTCTTTTTAATAAAATCGGTGATGACATATTTCCTAAGAACAGATATTCGTATGTCCTAAAGTTTCAGACTTTCCCATACCACAGTATAATAAAGAGTACTATCGTACAGTATGGCCACACTCCCGCTCCCCGCTGAAAGTGCCGCCCACCCCCTCTCGGTTACCTCACAGTTACCGCCTATCAAAAACGCGAACAGTCGACCTGTTATATTTCACTCATACAAATATAGTACGCGTTCACCTACACGAGCTTAGACTGTGTGCTAGGAACGCGCCTCTTTCATATATTTGATCGCCAGTGTCCGAGGTGTGCCCATACTGACCGATTTTAATGAACCATCCTGTGTACATAGAATAGAATATCTTAGTAGGTACCTTACCTATTTCGGAATGCTGGGGCCCATTTCTCGAAGCTGCAAGTTAAGTAATCAATGTCTAATATGACAAGTTGGAAAGAAACTGAAACTTCCGCTTGTAACTTTCAGTTTTGAGAAATGGGCCCCTTTGTCTAATAGCTAAAGACCTATACAGCCGGACTGCAACCCCACTGTATCTTGTATGGCAACTGCGCGCCGACTGCATGCCAACTGCGACATCAGTGTATGCACAGTTTCCATAGTTCCATACAAGTTCCAATAGGGTTGCAGTACGTCTGTGTCTGTATCGGCTGTAACAATAGTTCTCGTACATAGTAGGATAGGAGTCCAGTCACCGGCATAAACACGTGATGATCTCTGTACCTTGTCGCTTTTAATTGTTTGACAATTTCGTATGACATTTCGAACAACACGTTAATGTGACATGGTATAGAAATCATCACATATTTTTGCCGGTAACTGTACAACTACTTGTGGTATTATGTGGTCCAACTCAATTTCTGGAGCGTGCTGGATTATGTATGTAATTTCCAGCAGTTGAATAACCTTTACGTATGTATTAAAAATAACACCAAGAAGATAATCACTCAAATGATGATTGGTGATTAATGTTTGTTTATTACCAATCAAAAGATAATAAAGATAATATTTTACATCACTACTCGTAATATATATCAGTCAGTATGTAAGTATAAGTTATATATTAAAACAATAAAACCGCAGAAAATCTGATCAGTAATAATTACCTATAGTGCCTGATACAAAGTTAGTTCCTGCCTATTACATACTTAGTAAGGTACAGCGGGGCAAATCTCGACTGGGGGCAAATGTAACTGGTCCATTTTCTCCATGTTTCACAATGTTTGCATTATTAAATAGAGTGTCCACCGGTTTTATATGGTAGGCGTGTTCAGTGGATACATGTTATTCGAAGGTTAGCTGGAAGAGATCCCTTAAAGGGATAAGCTCGCCTTTGTACATAACTATTATAATTATTCACTGTTACTTGTAATTTGTTTTGTGCAATAAAGTGTTTACTATTACTACTACTACATGTAGAACTCAACATTATAGTGTAATAATGGAAAAAATGGATCAGTAATAATTGCCCCCCAGTCGACATTTGCCCCGCTGTACCTTAGTTTGTATTGTAATAATGTGTCGTGATTTTGGCGATTCGATTTTGTTTTATTTATTGTGTTGGGTGAGCAACAAAACTGGTTGGGTAGCATGATCGACATCGATATATTTTTTTGGAAATGCAAGAAGGCCACAGTTAAATTCGTTTAGATCGGTCCCAAAATTGCTCTGCTCTGATTAATATCAGCTTGCTGGCGGTTAATTTATTGGTTAGATATATGCTATGTAATATTTAGCATCGGTCGTTTGTAGTGTCCATTTGTAACTCCCCTCAACCTTCCTAAATAAAAGCATGATTGATTAGACAATATCTAGATTTTTTTGTAGATTTCACAGATTAGTTTCATCAACTGCATGTGTATACTTGAGTTACTTGAGAACCGGCCACCGCAGGAAAACGTTCGTTATCCTCAACTGGTAAATCCGAATACTAGGTACTCATTAGAGGTGACGATGACGCATATGTTACTGGCCGCGGGGCGCGGACTCCATCTTGGAATAAAAGGTCACAAGAAATGACGAGAATCTATCTACATACTGTTAATATATCGTAAATCGTGCGGACCTAGGTATTTAAATGTTTATTTAAATATTAACATGATTAGTAATAGGCATCTAAAATTAACGTACATTAATATTTTTTTCAGTACAGATGGTGTTTTTTTACGCACTAGTGCGAGAAGTGGTTCATTATATGCCAAGTCAAAACTTCGGAGGCTCATCTGTACTGAAAAACGTTTAATTTATCGCCACTCGTTTCGAACTTCCTTTTTTACGCACTTGTATCGTAATGTACTATTCTATAGTTAACATTTTCAATATTGACTATACTTTCTCTATTACACACGATTCTTATCAGTTAGGATAAAATTCGGAGCTATGTTTAAGTTAATTATTTTCACCAAAAAATAAGCACATACTAAAATATTACATTTGTTGGCTCTTGTGCCTTCCATTTGTCAATGTATGTATTTTGTACTTATTTATTTACAAACTTAGTGCAATAGATGCAGTACAATCAGCCAAGACGAACTTATAAAAATACTTACTGAGTACTGACTGACTAAACTTGTTTTAAGGTGTAAGTAAGTTAAATCTAGCCATAACGTTATTACATTTATTTGCCAGTAATATTGGTGGAGCTTCTACATACAATGTTTTTGCATCATCGCGTTTTTTGAACAAGAGCGCTAGTAGGAAAAACAAGATAATAATTATGATCCGATCCTATACTTAAATGTGTTGAAGACAACGTGAACGACCAGTGTGGCAAGCGCTGCCAACTAACTTGCCGCGCTCGGCTCGCTTACTCGACTCGTCTTAACCAAACAAACCAATACTCCTTCGTGAAATCCTTGTTTTAGTTTAAAATGAAGTTACAAGTGCTGTGTTTTGCTTTGCTATGGAATTACGCACGTAAGTTGAGTTGAATATTTTAATAAGTCGTTGAAACATAAGATTTAGGATTCACAACCGGTTTTAACTTTGTATGTTCGTTATTATGGGTTTTTTTATGATGTAGGTGGTGTTATGACTTTAAAAGCTACCTTCAAGTTGAAAAGTGCTTTTTTGCATATTGTTTTTTGATGTAAACTTTGATAAGTAATGTATGGTACAGGTAAATATAGCTAAATTGTAATAGCTGTGCCTACTTTTTGCTTTGAATAGTTTAACATGTTCCTATGTTTTATCAACCGAAGAAATATCTAACTAATTTGTACGGTCGAGTTCACACACCTAAAATCTATTGACACATCTCTTAAAACACTGACAATTAGGTCGTGTACACATAATTATATTTGTAATTTTGGTTTGTAAACATGTTTGTAAACTCGACTGTACCCAATAATTAACGAATCTACTATAAACTGTATACCTACCCTACTTACTTATTATAACAGTCAATAACATACCTAAAGATAATAAAATACCTACTAGTGACAAGGCAAAGTGCATTTAGAACGATAAGAAATAAGTGTTTAGAGGTTATCAATTTAATTATACAAATATTCGTAATGTTGATTTCCTGGTGGTGACGAGTGCCATTAAACGATCTCTGAGTTTGTTACTGTTATTTTTCCTTGTAACTATCAATAGCTATTGTAGGTCATCAATGAATATATTTTCATATACTTGCAATTATTAACACATATAATTTATCAATTTTAGTTACCTTATTACCCTTACCAAGAGTCACAGACATACGAAAATGTCTACAAAACTTATTTCCTTTTACATCTCGTTCGCACTAATCTCAATATTATGTCTGTACGAGCGAGATGCATAAGACATATTAACCATATACGTCGGTGCTGACAGTGATTTGCGGCAAGGTATCAAAACAAACAAATGCCGTGTTCAACATCATATCCATTTAAACATAAACCTAAGAAGATAATAACTGTATGAGTATTTTTAACTAGTGCCAAAGAGGATCGAGTCGAGTATTATAGAGAGTTGCTGTCGAAGTAAAATGTGTAATCACAGTGCATAGACTGCCATCTCTTGACACAGGCTTAAAACTTTGAACCTCCGTTTTGACAATTTGGCCCATATTCTTAGCTTGATATGTTTTAAAATGTCAAATATTAATATTAGCGCACAGAATTAGATTTACGTAGAAGAAACAAGTTCATCTATTTGTATGGCGGCCGAGCGTGTCAGATTTTGTACTGAAGTTGTTACTTGCCTGTGATTTTAAATCTGTCTCAGGCCCTTGAGTGTTAATAATTTTTGTGTTGTATCAATTAAATATCACGTAACGAGGCATTTTTAATGTTTATATTGACTTCAACTTACAAAAATTTACGCCCGAAAGCTGCAAGCTGCGATCAAAGACGGACAACTCAGTGGATTTCACTGAGTTCATTTGACACGCTAAGTAGATACATTTGCTTGATCTATGGTATATATGTATTAGCGCCATCTAGCTGAGCGTACCCCAAAGGTGTAATGCCATCTAGGCCACCGTACCTTTTTCTGTATGGTAGTGAGGTACGTTTTTTTCTTAGACTTTATCTGTCTATACGGAGTTATATATGTCTTTGCTAGTACGAACACACCACACACATTCTTGAATCATTAAACAACATACCCAATTCATATTTGTAAAGTTTTTATTTATTTTTGTAGTTAGTTAGTAACTTAACTCAAACAGCACCGACACCTCTGTTATAGTTGCGGTTGAAATAAGCAGGTAAGTACCTACATATAGGCATAAACTAAAAATAATGAGTAAACTTGAGAAGTGAAATCTCAAAAATTCTGGAATTTTGTTTCATTTAAAGAAGTCTACAGATTGAAAAACCTTATCCTTTTTGAGTTTGCGCAGAAGATTGCAAAGCGTAAACCCTGTACTGTTAGACTACTTAGCGCAAACCTGATTCTCATCAATGCTATCACGTTAGACGCAATCGTTTGCCGTGAAACTGGTCTTCGTAATCACACGTCTCGATTAGGACCGGTACAGTTTGAACTTAATATCAATAGTTTCGATAAGGCTTAATGACGTCTCTAAACAATGCATTTTATTGTAACTACTATATTATTGGGAATGTTCGGCACTATAGTGATTGCGCGTTTTGCTACCTTCACAGTATATGCGATTTTATAGGTAATACATACATTTATAAAATACTAAGCATTAAGAACACACATAGGCGGAAGCGGAACCAGATTGGTATTCAGGGTAGGGAGGGGGTCCTGGTCAAATTATAGGCTTAGCCCAGGGTACGTAGCCGAATGGCACAAACGGTCACGAAACGAAACGCTCGTCTCTATCGCTCTTGCGTATTGGCGCGACAGAGCCAGACTACCTTTCGCGGCGTTTCGTTTTCGTTTCGCGTCGCAGAAATGCCATTCGGCTACTGCACCTGGCATCCGAACGGGTCATGCAAGTCCCTGGGTCCATGCTTAGAGTATAATATTTAATGAGAATGGTAAATTTTGTAATAGCAGTAATATTTGTTCATTAGATTCGTCCTGTCGAACGCCACTAGGAGATGAAAGCGAATGCGTGTCGCTTTACAATTGCCAGCCACTGTTGTCAGCCTTTGAACAGCGCCCTCTGCCCGGGAATGTGGTCAGCTATCTGAGGCAGTCTTCCTGTGGGTTCGATGGATATGTACCCAAGGTGTGCTGCGGGCCTTTACCCTCCCAACATCAGCAGCCGGCTCAACCTACAGTAAGCATACCAAAAATTTTTTTACGCATTTAACACAATTACTAAGGTGATTTATTTTCATTTCAGTTATATTTAGCGAAAATGTCACAAGGATGTAAAAAACAACTTAAAAACAACATGTGTTCGTTCGAAAAAACATGATAATTGTTTGTTTGGCTCAATTGTCCAAACCGAATATTAGCCTCCGAAACGAGAGCGTTGTGCCACCTCTACCGATCTTGCGCAGCTTCCTGCCAATTACTAACGAGGAACTGAAGCAAATACCACCACTACACTGTCTTCTAAGAAGGTGGCCGAACCAGCGAATTCTGTTTGCTTTCGTTTTCGAAGGAATTGTCGGGGACCTTAATTACAGTGCAGTTAATAAGCATATTATTTTGTATTTATAGCAAAGACCAAGACCGACGCGCCCTCCCAGCACCAACGACCAGGTAGCACCAGTGGAGGACGAGGACGCCTCCCCCTCCCCCAGCGGCGAGTGCGGCATCGACACCAATGGCGACCGCATCTATGGCGGCCAGTTTACCGACCTGGATGAGTTTCCGTGGATGGCTCTGTTGGGGTATAGAACACGTAAGTGCTATCATCAAGACTTGGGGCAATAGCGCCTAGTAGGTACCACCAACCCAACAGTCAGGTAGCTCCCGTAGAGGAGTGCGGCGTCGATATCAACGGCGACCGCATCTATGGCGACCAGTTCACCGACCTCGACTGGACCTCGATGTCTTTATTGGGGTATAGGACACGTAAGTGTTTTCACAAAGACCTAGATCAAGCTGTCTATCTAATACCTATAACTCACGGTCAGCCGTCAGGTATCTCCCGTTCCCTTACAGATGTAGTGCGAAAAGATTTGCCTTCGAATTGTTACGGAAACGTACGAACGTGTCATGCTATTTCAGTCAGTGTCAGTACAAGATGTACTGACATTGACTGAACTAGCATGACAAATATGAACGTTTCCGAAGGAAACCCTTTTCGCACAGCATCTGTACCGACGGATGCGTTATAGAAATGGCTTTGGGAATAGGACAAATGAGTATTTTCGCAAAGACCTAAATAGACTTGTCCACTACAACCAACGATCAGGTATCTCTATTGGAGGTCGAGGATTTACTCTCTAAGAACATGTTATTGCTATTTTTTTACACACCTAATATACACTCTTACTGATGATACTGACTGTACCCATACTGAACTGAACATTAATATGGCTGCGTATTTTATAAAGGATTTCCTTTAGCGACCTTCTGACCATTATGCATGTTAGTAGTAATTTTATTTAAATCTACAGTTTAGCGTAATAATATACACCGATGACAGTGCTCAAATTATTAGAGTGCAAAAATATTTACTTGAATTTAAATTCCATATTTCATAGAAACGCTTTAAAAATATACCGACTAAATAAAAACGTTTATGTTTTCAACAGCTTAATTAAATATTCTTCGAATATTCAGTATTTGTACCTCTATTATATTACAATAAAATAACCTTACATTGACTTTTTAAAGTAACAGTGTCAAGCATTCGGACATAATTTAAATACCTCACCGTCCATCATTCCAATCTGTACCAAAAAGTTTTAAGTATACTCTGACGTGTGTAAATATCCTGTTTTCAAGTCCTGGCCAAACATTCTCGCCAAATTCATTGCGCGTGCATAAAAAGGGGTTTTATTCATGACTTGACGAGTGTTTACATGGAAACACGATGCGTCACTTGCGGTGTTTTTGCAATGTTACTAAGCATAATATATGAATTGTAAAAATAAATTGAAACAAAGCGCGTAGTGACCCTGCCTGCTAAGCCGCGGTCCTAGATTAGAATCCCGGTAAGGGCATTTATTTCTGTGATGAGCACAAATATTTGTTCCTGAGTCATGGATGTTTTCTATGTATATAAGTATGTAGTTATTTATATATATAAGTATGTATATCGTCCCCTAGCAACCATAGTACAAGCTTTGTTTGGGGCTAGGTTGATTTGTGTAAGGTGTCCCCCAATATTTATTTCTTTATTTATTTTATTTAATTATAGTCTAGTTTTGCTATATTTAATAGTTCTTTAAAAATATATAGGTATACAAAGATAAATAGGTTTTTCTTTGTTCTTCACAGCCAACTAATAAAACGATTCGAAATAACATTCGTTCAAGGCTAAGAGAATTCCAGACCACATTATGTTATCTTAAACGTTTTTTTATCACTTCTGACCTTTTCCTTGCTTATTTAATTATACATTTAGATACCTAATATAAAAACACACTAAAACTGATAGAAACAATTTGAAAAAGTCGTTTAAAAATAAGTTAAGTATGAACTTTAAGACCGCCTGTTCTCTGCCTCTATCAATAATCATTTGTGTTTCAATATTGTCTTCGGTTAGTGCTATACTTACTCATAATTATCCTAGGGAGTGCGCAATTGCATACAGTAAATTTATAACACATCTATGTCTAGTGTGGTCTTCATTGATTATATCTACGCGGCATAGTCCGTTTCGATAGTTTTATGTTATCACTATGTTCCAGCCAACAGGACGATAACATACCAATGCGGCGGAGTGTTGATCAACCACCGCTACGTGTTGACCGCGGCCCACTGCGTCACTGGCGCCATCAACCGCGAAGTAGGCACGCTGTAAGTCTATTTTTTTATAATACTAATTATTGAGCAACGACCTGTCCAATATTTGAACGGTCTTCAATATTTAATTTTTAAATCATTTCTTCATATCATATTAAACAAGAAGTTTTGGCCTATGCTGCTGGTGGGACATCAGGTTGTATTAGAAATACAAATAGCAACAGTATAATTATAGGCAGTACGAAATAGCAAGCGAGCCAAGAGACGTAAGATCAAAATATTAAATAGAAGTATAGTTTTAGTGATATTAAGATATGTATAAAGCTATAGCTTATAGCATAGCATATAAAGCTTAGTGATATTAAGATAATTATGTATAAGGCACTGGCACCACCTAAATCGAGTAAGCGATGAGATGTCTACTTTTTGTTCGTTTCATTTTTGGTGGGACCAGTGCCTGACGTCGAAATCAAATCCGCGCGATGACTAAGTATATTATTTCCGTTGCAAGCTTAAGCAGATTTACACACTTTACCGGTTTTTCTCAGGTGCCACCACCGTTCGGCTTGGCGAGTAGACACGCAAAGTGACGTCGATTGCGTGGATGACGTGTGCGCAGACTCGCCGCAGAACCTAGCAGCTTCTTTTGTACCTTTCTAATTATTCTGTACTTTACGAGCCCTCTTTATCATGTATACACACTTTAGCGGTTTTGCTCAAATAGACCTATCCTATTTTAAAGGACCACCGTCCGTCTCGGCGAGTACGACACGCAAAGCGACGTGGACTGCGTGGACGACGCGTGCGCAGACCCGCCGCAGGAGCTGCCGGTGCAGGCCGGCCTGCCGCACCCTGGCTATCATGACAAGAACAAGAACAGGGCGGATGACATCGCTCTAGTGCGGCTGGCTCAGCGGGCTAAATACACTTGTAAGTACCTTACATATGCCTAAATTGTTGGGAATTAAAACAATTAACCCTGCCAGACCCAAGAACAAACTAATATATAAGTAGTATAAGGTGAATTGTACATCAGAGATGGTACAACGATAGCTACAGCGCCCCAACTTCTGCAACTTGTGTGGAAATTGTACACTGTTGGCGATTGCATCTATCAGCCCTTGATGTTGCTTATAGCGCATGTGTGGGCTGGCGCATGTACTAAACTGGTTCATATTTTGCTTTCGCGTAGTCTTCTAACATTGATTTTTTTTTCCAAAATTTAACATGTTTGATAGGTACGTAAGTACATATACTTACGTACCTATTCATAAAATACTCGGTTTTTTTTAGGTGTGGAGAACCACATGTTAATTATTTGTCAATAAAACTGGAAATGTCCGCAATACAAATGTTGTGATAATAAGATGTGTAGGTACAATAGAATTGTACGTACTCCTATGTACATACTTGTAATTGTAGGGGCGATACCTACTAAGATATTGAAAACTAGCCACTTTAATATCTGGCTTTTTAAATTTACATTTACACTTGTTTATAAGATGTATTGTGTAATCTTCAGACTACGTGCAACCCATCTGCCTGCCGGACGGGCGGGCGCGGCTGGCCGTCGGCAACGACGTTTACGTCGCCGGCTGGGGAAAAACCTTGAGCGGTATGCACTATTGATTTTACTGCCTTCTATTCTGACCATTCCGGGAAATTATCGGTGAGTTGTGGGTGTAACGAGTTATTTTAACATAACAGCGCTTATCTATTTTATTTGACAGCTCATACTGGCTGTAGGTTCATACATTATTTAGAGAATTTAAAGTTGGAATTTATATCAAATTTGGTGTCGAGATGTGACGACGAGACGAGATGTGTTGCTGTTGACGCACCGGTAATGACTTAGGGTAGTTTATAATAATTATAATTATATACTTATATGAAATTCCATCAAAAATCTAGTTACTTACCAATAGCTAAGTAAATGAGCCAAATCGTAGACCTACTTTAACGCTTCTTTTATAACATTTCAGGACGCAACAGCCCAATCAAGTTGAAACTGAAGATCCCTATCTTCGAAAAGGACAATTGCGTTCAAAAGTACCGCACACTAGGCGCCGAGCTCGGAGACAAGCAGATTTGCGCTGGAGGAGTGTTTTCCGAAGACGCGTGCAGAGGTGACTCGGGTGGTCCCCTTATGCGAGCCAAGAGCAAGGGAGTGTACGAGTCAGTTGCTGTAGTGTCCTTTGGCTACGGCTGCGGCAGAGACGGGTGGCCTGGAGTCTACACGAATGTAGCTAGTTACATAGACTGGATTCGTTCAACGATGCGAGAGAATAATGTTTAGAATCTTACATCATTATTTTAATCATTATGTAGGTTGTTTTCTTAAACTCAGCATGGAACTAAGTATACGTATACCTACGTACCTAATTGAATGTACGAACTATGTTCGTTCAACTGTGAATGACAATATGTTTACGCATTAATTAATCTCAAATTTGTGATAATTTAAGCAAGTATGTAGTGAGTCCTAAACAATTTAACTATTTAGGAATGAATTGTAATTTGGTGGTTAAAAATTGAATTGAATTGTTTGGGTCATGTATCGTACAAATGTACCTACTTTTATAGTTATGAATTAAATTGCACGCAACAGCTAAGTGCGATTAACTACAACAATACTCGTGGAATCATTTATGAATGGAAAATAAATACGTCAGAATTATGTAGTAAGCTGTAATCAGATTAAATAATAACCATTAAAATTATCGTTAAAGATATCGTCAATTAGCAGGACCTTGAATTAGAGTCCAATGTCATGACAAGTGTAAAATAAATACACAAATAGTTATTGTGACATCAGCATTATCAGCAATCGCTAAAACGATTATAAGCTCTTGTTTTTAATCGTATAAGTAAAATAGTGTATGCTATAATAAATTTATACCGATACAGCATATTTGTTTTGTTTTTAATGGATTATAGAATATGCGATTATTTATTTCGGAGTTATGTTTTTGTTTTGTCCATCTAAATTGTAGGTATGATGACTTCGTTAACGCATTATTATACTTATTATTTCTAAAGATGTCTAATAATTAACTTGTCGTAGATTACCTGTGGCTCCTATAGGGACTATTTTTAACCGTCGCCAAAAATCTCTCAAGGAAGGACGGTTCTCAATTCGTCTGTATGTTTTTTTTTTATGTTTGTTCCACGATATCTCCGTCGTTACTAGACCGATTTTAATTTTTTTTTATTGAATGTACCTTTATGCATACAGATTGGTCCCATTTTTCTCAGGACCCAGTTCTGATGATGGGATCCTGGAGAAATCGAGGGAACTCCTCAAATCTGAAAGGCACACATATGGTGATTTTTGTGTTTTTTAAGGAACAGCATGTATTTACATACGGAACAGTGACATTTGGTGCAGTGGAACTGCTGATGATGGTCAGAACGGAACTCCTCAAATCTGAACGGCACGCTTATAGTGACTTTGGTATTTTTATAAGAACAGCATGCACTTACGTCTAGAACAGTGATATTTGGTGCAGTGGAACTCCTGATAATGATCAGAACCGAACTCCTCAAATCTGAACGGCACACTTATAGTGACTTTTTCCTTCACCGAAACGCGACTGTCAAATATCAAATGACAAATGTGTTTCCATCAAATAATTAATGTATTAAAAGCAGCTGTAAAAAATAGCTACACATTTCTACATAATCCAACATTCGCAAGTAGCTTTCATCAGAACCCCAAAGGCGGCGGTTTTTTTTTTCTTAAAAATTATTTGTTGTCAAATCTGTACATGTTCTTTTGACAGCTTCCATTCAGTTAGAATTTACAGCTCACTGCAATACTTAATCGCATTGCTGTTATTTACCTACGACAGGAAATTCTTGTTAACTTGATTGATATAAATTAATCCCCATTTATTCCATACACTCGAAGCATCCCAAAAGTCATCAAGGATTCCCACTTCGACAAAACAAAGAAATTCAATTAATCGTAACATATCATTTGCATATAGGTGTCACTGACAATCAAATTAAGTGGGGCGCTCGCAATGCTATGCGCATAATTTCATCATTTACCCTTTAAATAGATGTGTGGTGAACTGGTGACTACCATACCAACCCTACCTAGCCAACGTCACAATCGCTTAGGTACTGGTCCCACCGCGAGCTAGTAAAGCTATGCTATGAGTTATCGGCTATAAAACCGAACAAAAAATAATTACTCCCGTGTAAATAAAAAAGACACGGCTATGTTTATAGTTACTCGCCCAGCGGTGAGCATCAAAATCGCCGTGTCTCTTTTATTTGGACGGGGGTGCTTATCTTTTGTTCGTTTTTATAGCCGATAGCTCATAGCTTACTAGCTCGCGGTGGAACCAGTGCCTTACGCTTCGTAAGCGTATCGTAGCTAGCCCTCCCTCTGCGGAGTGGCGCGATAGAGTCAGACTGTGTTTCAATGTTTCGATCGCCACGAATCGTCACCGATTGTCACTTCGGCCGGCAAGACAGGCCCTTCCGGAAAAGAGTACAGTCATTGACGCTTCGAGGCGTACAATAGCGCGAGAATATGTCGCCGCGAAATAGACTACCCATCCTTATGTCATTCATAAAGTTAGAAGAAGAAGTCTGATCTGTCTCGCGGCGACATACTATCGTGTCAATCATGTGCTAGGCCTACTCGCTCAGACGCAACAGAGAAATACCAACACTTCGCTACGGATCATAAACGATTGTACTCTTGGCTACAGGCCCCGGGCAATCTTATATTGTAATATTTTTAATCGGTTTCAATGATGTTGAATTTTGGATAGGTATTACAAAAAAAATCGGGTTAATGTCTCCTACATATTACAAAGATCCCCCTAGTTTTAAAGCCAAGCTCGTGCTAGGCGCCGATTTACCTACACATACTTACGTAGATGTCTATTCATAGGAAACACAAATTATTCAATATGAACAAAATATCTCTCTAGTGCTCATCATACAAAAATAAATGCCCTTACCGGGACGGAAGCGTAACTTTGAATAAAAAATATGATACATAAATACTGTATCTAAAGTGCTATTTAAATTGCCACATGTAATTTCCAAATGCCACTTGATTTCTTCTAGATAAAGTTAATCAAAGTCAGATTCAAGTTTACCTTACAAAGCTTTTACTGTAAACACAGCATTCCCCTGTGTTTTCGTCTAGATCCCGCTGAGTTATTGCTAGCGAAGCAGAGATGAAGCATTATTTCCCGCGTGCATGAACGCTTAAGAAATCCAAGTGAAAATTATTTATATCTCCGCCATTGAGAATTAAGTCTAGCAAATAATTTATGAGGAAACATCGATTGTGAGGAAAAATTACTGTAAGAGATTGGATTCAATATCTGCAGCGTCTTTGTGATATTTTGAATTATAGAGGAAAGTGAGTGTATCTCACAATGATTCTTTCTATGTAAATTACAACTTAACTTGGCGGGTGTCTGTAATAAGTACTATCAGTAGTTTCAAATATATATTTTTTCTTTAGAGAAATGCGCATGAATTTTAATAATTTATATGTTTTCCGAGCATAACTCCCAGGTATATGTAGGTATGTTACAAAAACCTAAAGTAACAGTAACGTAAAAACAAGTTATAAATCAGAAGCTTGAGTATATTCACTTTCTCCGGGAGATAACAAATACGCGAAGGGGAAACTTCAATCGGAATCTAAAAATTACGACAGTTTAAAAGTAGGTGTCATTTACATAAAACTACTATATCGGAAATGATAAACAGTCCCGTTCGCCCCATTTGTTTGTTCATATGAAATTGATAGATAAAATTTTCGCGTGAAAGACTGTTTTTATTCAGATGAAGGCTTATTCGAATACATTAAATATTACTTGGATACAAAGTGTTTTAGTATCTATCTTTAGCATCTATCTTCCGTGTTATGTTTATCTGAATTAGTTACAAGAAAAACATTAATAACGACTTTTATTTTTAAATTAAAGTAATTGTTTAATGCAACTAATATTTTCTGTTTATAGCTTTACCTACTTACAATTAAACTAAAACTGTTAAAATTGTGGGGATCTCTAGTTACAATGTTACCTATAACAATGAAGATTGGACGTGCATGCAATTTATTGCCGACTGCAGTTGTACAACATGACATGCAAACTTATTACCTGCTGCGATCTGAAAAACAGTATCACAATCACCGATCGAACAGCGGACACGGCGAGTTTTATAGATGTTTATCGCATATTCTATAAAAGGTAAGGGAGGGTAAAGTCATGACATAATTTCTGAACCTGGCTCATTTAATGGTTGGTCAAAGGATGAAGAGCGAGTACACAGCGGTGAAAACGTTATATTTCTTCATTGTGGTATCTGGAAGTACCAAGGGAAATGTAAGTGATGTTACTCGCAAATGAGTGCCGAAGTTATCAATTATCATAATATACACCGTGTTTTTTTTTGTTGTCCGTTAAATTCGACACGTAGCTAGGTTTATTATCAGGAACCATCCTGTATATGCGTGAGAGTGAGAGACCCTTAAGAATAATATAAATTCAAGTTAGTGTCAAGTGATTGACGGCACATGTCAAAACAAATAACATTAGGAATTGGTAAAGGCTGTCACACACGTGTTCAGTAATTATCTTTATTTTTTTAATAGCTCGATAACCGTAAGAGTTAAGACGCTAGTTTCTTAGAGAAATTAATTGTATGTGATCTAAAGAACTTTCCCTTAAAGTTAACAGAATTCAATAAAAACAGGGTGTATAAGCCTCATGAGTGGTTCATTAACGTTGACAAGTTGGCACCGCGGCGATAATGTGGACGAGCCAGGCAACTGACGACTTCGGGCTTTGTATGCTGATGCGACGAGATTACTTTGTGGACGATTTATAAAGGTTGCCAAAATTGGAGAGAAGACCTTTCTGGGCCCGTCACAATTTATTTAATTCACTTATTGAGACTTCTTAAATCGAAAACAGAACTTAATAGTAGGTATAGTCATTTAAAAACAAATGATACAGAAAATATGACGAATCTATTATGGTTAATAACAATATTTGATTCATATCATTATTGATTAAGTATATTACTTACATTCTTCTTTTTACGACCACCTCGACTCATATTTATATGATCATATTGCTACAATAATGTGATTGGGGTCTAAGTGGACAAACTAGCTTATTGAGTTTTTCATGATTAGGTCTAATGCTCACTTATAAACCACAGATTCTAATTCACAGATTATTGATTCAGTGGAGGAGGATGTAGCGAGAAACGAAAATGTAGGTATTGGTATGTTAACTCTTGTCGTTAAAGTAATATTCATTTTCAGTACAGATGGTGATTTTTTTACGCAATAGTGCGAGAAGAGATGGTTTATTTCTTGTCAGGTCAAAACTTCCGAGGTCCATCTGTACTGAAAAACGTCGTACGATGCACGTGCGAAAAGGAAATTCGTAACTCGTGTCGATTCAAAATTATGTTTATTGCCACTCGTTACGAACATCCCATTTTCCGCACTTGTATCGGAATATACTATTATCTACATCCATATCATAAGTTCTCTATAATATGCTTAGGTGCGACGAACAGAATAATGTGTCTGCTAGTGAGTGAATATCCACTTTACGATAGGTGGCTACTGATACCCTAATTACAATTAAATATAACACATTATTTTACAAAGAAATAATCATATTTGTGATGATCTGATGATGGAATTCATCGATCAGTTATCTATTTTGTTTCATTTTAAACATCGAAAGTTCAAAAAGTGAACTGACTGTGAGTTCATCACAAGTTGCTTATTACCTCTTACTAAATTAGACTATATCTGTACACTGTACCGATTAAGACCTGATTTAGACGGCGTGCCAACTCGCATGAGATTTTAGTTACATTGCGGGCTGTTGAGGTTACATACACTTTTGCACAGCCATGAAATACCGCAATGTAATAAAATTCGTATGCGAGTTCTCGTACCGTCTAAATAGGCCCTAATAGAAAACTTATTATGTACATGGATGTAGATGAAGTTATGTATGCAACTATATATAATCAGGCATTAAAACACTATTTCATTATGCACCAGTCATACAAATAGTTATTTGTCATTCTTTGCTTTAACATTCCATGCCTATTTTGAACATAGGTCGCTTGCGTTCCGCTTTATTATATACCTTTAAGGTGCCTTTGATTGGTATATTTAATCAAATAACTTCTTACTCATTGCAAGTAGATTCGTTGTGGTTTTTTTATAGGAATGTTACCGTGCAGAATTTTCTGATGATGTGTGGTCCTGTCCTGATTTTAACAATGAAGACTTGAAATGCGAACCTCTCGAGCTTGGCATGATCGAGGGAAAGGACGGAGAGTTGGGCCTGCAAGGAAACATCATACTTAGTGCTGAAATCGAGCAAGGAACAATGGTAAATTACCTATACATTCATGAAGCAAATCAATGATTTTTACCACGATAACATTGATTGTTTTCAAAATATCAGATCAATCAACGGGTCAACAGTATTTTTTTGATTTAGCAATTCAAAATGTGTATAGATAAAACATTTTAAATTATCAAGTAGAATTCTCCGCGATATTGGATACTAACTTCTTTATTTGACGTGTGATATTTGATTGTGCACTCTGATTCCATGCACATGGTTAAGTGATTTTTGTCTTATTTGCAGATGAATGTAGAAATATGGAAAATGATGGACATTGGAAAGGAATACCTGTACCACACTCAGGGTGATATATGTGGTAGCTTAAAAGACAAAAACACGCCGTGGTATCCTATGTTTGAAGCCATGAAAATAAGTGAATGCCCCATACCAGTGGTAATCGTCTGCTTATTTTTGTTTTAATTATTTATGTAATGTGTCCTTTGTAACATTAAAGTACCTATACAAACTGAAGTAAATATAAAAAAAAAACATTTTTCACGTCAACAATGTACATAAAAACCAAATATGTATTATCTATTAAAGGCTACACTAACGAGAAGTACTATCAGCTGCAAAAGTGCATGGCGAATTTATCAATGATGAATTCATAATTTCTCCATGTACCTACTTTTGCAGCTGATAGTACCTACTCACGATACCAGTACGATACAGATCTATTATAATCAGAGGGCGGAATTGCTCATGGCCAAAATCAAACGTCAATAGAGTTGGAACGTTAAATTCTATCGACTATCGATTACACTGAAATTATCAGTATATTGTTGAGTTGTTTTCGACGTAAGTACGACAAGGATACTTCTTTATCCATTTGTTGACTGTTTTTCGTTTTGGATTAACCATTTTTTTCAAACGTGAATTAGTTTCAAAAGGACTAGTGACAGAAATGGTAATTGTAATTATATGTCATACAATTTACTTTTAATCTAATCAAAGAGGTCAAAATCAAATGGTCGAATAGCTAATCAAAGAGGTTTAAAGTCAGAAATGTAAAAGGAGACTGAATTTATCGATAGCTGAAAATGTCGATAAAATTTAACATTCCAACTCTATTGACGTTTGATTTTTGCCATGAGCAATTCCGCCCTCTGATTATAATATTGCTAGTCTTTTGGCACCTCGCCGATTACCTTGCTATGAATTATAAAAACTGATTATTTCAGAAAAAATACGAAATAAAAGACATGATCATCAATTTGGAGCACGCCAAAGAAATGCTTACACATGAGATGTGCGGCGACTACGTTGTTCGAATGTCGATGACGAAAGGCAATGACATAGCGAAGAAGATGTCTTGTCAAGAGTTGGAAGTTTCTCTAATGTGTTTACAAACTTGCGGGAATAATAAAAATAAAACTGAAGATTAAATGGTAGATTAAGCATTATTTGTCACTCTTGTATTCTTATATTATTACCAGATGGCTGGGAAATATAAAGACGTGAGTACTTCTTAAAAAGTGATATCTGAAAGCTCATTTGCAATGACCAGCCCTGTTGACTGTAGATTGGAGGCGGGTACCAGGCCGAAGAATAAAACACTATTTTTCAGTTTTCCATTTGCTGCGTTGGTGTGGCGTGATACTCTGCAGCCGGACCACCACGCTTTATTGTGCTCTGATTACCATAGTGGAATGTACCTCTTGTACCTCGTCTGAAATTACATGTACCTCAGTAGTTTGCCAGAAATATGCGTTTAAAAGGGGTCCGAACGTTTCCGGAAAAATACGAAGGAAAACGTTTTCGCACTATTACATCTGTATCATCTTTAAACTTGAAACAAATAAATAAAGATACCTAACGGTGGCCTAGCGGCAAGAGCGTGCGATTTTCAATACGGACCCATACAACCATTTCGGTCGCAAAATCTTCAAATCAGTAACTAACTGTGAAATGTGACATAACGCGTGGTAATGTCGTGCAAACAATGCGACCGTATTGATACAATAACAAAATGTAGTCGCTGTGTGTACTTGTTACAGTAACAAAATGTGTACGAATCTGTGGCTGTCAATGTCACTGTCAGGACGATTTTTAACGACACTGTATTAGTCGACGTATGCATGCACACATAACGGTAACAACATGTGGACGAATTTGTGGCTGTCATTGTCACTGTCAGAACGGTTTCTGACAGTGACATTGACAGAATTTGTACACACATGTGTAGGTCTGATTACCGAACTGCTCCTAAACCACTGTATCCGCAAATGACAATCTGAAATACGAAGGTTTCTCAAACTGTACTGTGAAGTTGTGAACTGGTTGCTTTGAATCATTTAAATATGAGCGAATTTAATAATAATAAACAACGACGAATATATTTAAGCACTCTTCGACATTTTATAGAAATGTGGGAAAGTTAAGAAAAGTACAGAATGATAATACAAATAGATAAGCACTTTATTGTTACTTAATGTATTAGATATATAATTTTTAATTCTTATTGATAAAAAAGATGTGTAGTATTGCTTTACATAATAAAAGTAGGTATCAAATGAAATAGAGTATTTACTGTGATATTAATAGATGTCTTGTGAAGTGCATACTAGAGTAAATTCCTACACATCGTAGTTAGTATTATTCTAACCTTCACTATTTTTAGGCCGAAATGACACAGAAGTTCAGATCGCTGAAATTAATGTTGGTAGTAATATTAATGAAAATCGACGTATATTGTTATGAATGCTGGTAGTTACTACTTAGTATTTGTGACGCAGTTTTCTTTATGTATTGGGTTCTTCTGTTGCACAATAATAGTTTTTTTCATTACAGATGCTGCTTTTTTTAACGCAGTAGTGCGAGCAATGATTCATTTCTTGTCTTAGATTTAGGTACTGAAAATCGTCGTACGATACACGTGCGAAAAGGACATTCGCAACTCGTGTAGATTTTAACCACTCCCTTCGTTCGTGTATTAATTTATCGCTACTAGTATCGATTTTCCTCTTTTCCGCACTTGTATCTACAAGTATTTTGTTTGGATTACAAAAAAAACAAATTATTTACTCTACTACGTTTTATTTATCTCTCTTTAACATTACAAATTTGTGGACACTTATCACTACAAAAATCTTGACAAAAGAAGTTCAGATCGCTGAAATTAATGTTGATAGTAATATTAATGATGACTACTTCAACAAGTGTCAATTGTGAAATGCCGCAAAATACTAGTTGCTCTATAGAAGACCATAATAATATGATCTCCGATCCTTTACAACCCAGCAGCTCGGTACGCACGTTACATTTTTTTTTAATCTTCTTCAGTGAGGACAACTGAGTACGACGGCATATTTAATTGTTTATAAAGTTTGAGAATACCTGGAAAAAATGAATACAAGGAGCCATTTTGTAAATCCAATAAATATTCACTGCTTTCGGTCACGCGTGTACGCTACGACCATTTTGCGACCGTTTGTTGACCGTTTGGTGACCGTTTGTCGACTGTTTTTTACATAGAATATTACCCAGTATTAATGCATATTATAACAACTTGATTGGTTTTCTAGGCATTATTTTTATTATCTCAGTGTAGTACATGCACCGAAGCACTAAAACTTCACCAATCAATGTAGTTATGTACACAAACACCGAGTAGTCAATAATATTATTGCTGGTTAAACTGAGGTAAATTGATGGCGCGTTGATAAATTTAGACTTATTTTATGAAATCACTCGAGCAATTTAATTGGCCAATTTGGCCATGGTAATTAGCCCACATTATATTACAAATGCAAACAATATTTATCTTTAACAAATTCTTACGCCATTACATTTTAATGTCAAATGATTTTATTTCTTTTTTACTTTGACGTCTCTGACAGTCGCCATTTGAAAAGAATGAAATGAACGAATGATTTTGGGAAAGTAGTCGCCAAACGGTAACAATGTGTGCACGCGTAGTGCACACTTCTGTCACTTCTGTGACCATTTGCGCCTGTTACCAATCGTCCCCATTTGGGTCGCCTCGACTAAACGTCGACCGTACTGCGACTAAGCATTGAGACCCGAAGACCTGTGTGTACACAAAATAGGACGATTTGCGTAGGAACGGCGACCGATTATGGTTATATGGGGAGGTCTCGGGTTCGAACCCCGGCTCGTACCAATGAGTTTTTCGGAATTTATGTGCGAAATGTTGATATTTGTCATTTGATATTTGCCAGTTGCTTTTTGGTGAAGGAAAACATCGTGAGGAAACCTGACAAATCTCAATAAGGCCTAGTTACCTTCTCGTTGGAAGGTCAAAATGACTGTGGCTTTCCTAAAACTAGTGCCTACGCCAAATCTTAGGACGAGGATTGTCAAAGTGAACCCCAGGCTCCGATGAGCCGTCAGGAATACTGTAATAACGCAAGTAGAAGTATGAATAAGTAATTAACTCGGCAATAATTAACTCGTAATTAACTTAGTGTACAGTCTTTCGACCGTACCGCATAATATTCCAGAATTGAATGGCGTCATTATATTTGATGACGGGTCTGGTCTAGTTGGTGATTCCTTCTAAGCCGATGCTCCAGGCTCGAGTCACAGTACGGGCATTTGTTTATGTGACAAACAGATATATTTGTTCACGAGTTCTCTTGACTTTTACCGTGGAACTTTATCAATCCGTGTAATAACACTAATAATATCCTAGGTATAATATATATTTATTTATAATGTGAAAGTTATAACACAAAGATTATACTACATATAATAAATATTACATATATTATGTATACTAAATATGCAATTGAATTTAAGTCGATGTAATACCTTATGAGATTTTTCCGCAATTTCATATAAACGCAAAACATTGCTATTGACATATTTCAGGCGCTAACGAAATCGCGTACTAACCGCGATAACCAACAATTTAAATGTGTGAAAAATAATTTATAAGGCCACTTTTTAAAAGAAATAAACAGCTTATTCACGGGTACGTAACAGGTACATTCTTGTGATAGTTAAATTATATCTTGAAGTCAGTGATATGAGCGGGTACAGCCGTGGTCCGGCTGGGGAGCCTCCAACTGAGGGGGGACTGAAATCTTCTCGAGGCTGAGGCGTAGGGTTAGAGCCGGCGTAGTTTTATTTGACGTTCATAAGCGCATTGTAATATGCCTACTTGGAAATAAATATTTCATTTCATTTCATTTCAGTACTCCCCAGCCGGACCCCTTTTAAACGCATATTTCTAGCAAACTACCTCAGGGTACATGTAATTTCCGACGAGGTACAAGAGGTACATTCCACCATGGTAATCTGAGCACAATAAAGCGTGGTTGGGGGGCTCGGGGTGCGCTGGAGCGACGACGGTGTCTTCACTCGCTTGCGGCGGGGGTTGTCGGGCCGTGGGCACGACCGCGGGCCTGGGAGCCGCAGGGGCGGTTGCGGCGGCGGGCGCGCTGTCGGGGCCAGGCGGGGTGGTGGCCGCGGCCTCCAAGGTGGGGGTCGCGGGCTGTTCCGTGGCGTCTTCCTTTTTCCGTATGGGCGCAATATACGGTGGGGGGCCGACGCTCTGGAGGATTTCCAGGAACGACGGCGGCTGCTTGGCTGGGGCTGGTGGTTTACCCAGCAGTGCAATCGCTTTAGCGAGTCTGGACTCTGGGTTGGCCTCCGCGGTGCGAATGGCCTCGTGGTCTTCAGGCCGGAGCTCCACGTCCTCGCCGCGGAAATATCCCTTTAATCTGTTGATCATATCCCTGGCGCGCGTCGCCTGGGTAGGTGGCGCGTGCAGGGACCCAGCTTTTCCCGGGCCGTCGGCCAGGATACGATCACGATCCTGGTGACTGCACGGGGGCGGCCGGAAAGGGACTTCCCGCGGGGCCGTAGAGGTGTTCGGGGTCGATGTGACGTCAGGCCTCGGCTCCGGGGAGCCAGAGGCGGGTTCTTGAAGTGGTGGTTTTTCTGTCGGTACATCGAAAAAACCGCGTTGCGGCCTACCCACCTCAACCGGCTGGTCGGGGGGGTCGCGGATTTCGATGCACCTCGTGCGGGTAGATGGCGGAACACGTTTCTCAAGGTACCCACCCTGCCTGGGGGGGCGGGGGGGCGCCTCGGAGCGTGTCGGGGCATCGTGCGCAGTCGGGTTCAGGGGGCGGATCCGTCGCGACGCATTTTCGCCCCTCAGCGCCTAGCTTTCAGACCTCTCTCCAGGTGGGACCTAGATTGAAGTCCGTCGGCTATATAGGGCGATTGGCGAGGCTTCTATTTGGAGCTGGGCTTCCCCTCCGGCCGAAGGCCAGGCGCGATCCCGCAGCAATTTTCTTAGAAAATTCAGCGAGAGTGGCGGAGAGCAGAGCAGGTGGAGCGTCCGAGCGACTGTTGGTGGACCGAGTGGCTATCCATAACATGTGACGCTCCAAGCGTCGGGGCGGGATATTTATAGCTTTGCCCGGCCGCGAGGCTTGTGTACCTTTTGTCACGAGTGTATTTTGTATTGTGTACGTGCCCGCTGTGTAACAGCAATTACTTTATTGTTTTTTAATTAGTTCTTATTAGATAAACAATGTTTTCTTACATTCTTATAAGAGACTTATATCTACTTAGATTTTTTGCGTAAGTATTAGTGCCAATACATTACGTGTTTATTTATGATAATTGCCATATTATGTACATATACGACTGAACTGTTTGTGTATAAAGGGTAAGTAAATAATCTAGTAAAGATAGTTCAGTCGTCTTCGTGAAGTGCTTGGCTTGAAGGAAAATAAACAAACAAATAAACAAATATCTCTTTATTATTTTATCATCTTATATTTATGTAATCCTACCTATATCTAACCTACGTGATCGTTATACATTATTTATTTACAATTTTTTGGGGCTATTTACGACAAGCCCAGTAAACCAGAGTCAACATTGGGCATTGTTTTTAAGTTACAAGTAATTTACATATGTTTCGTTTTTAAACTTGTTATTTATTTCGGAAAAAAGAAGTAATTAATAAATACCTATTTTCTTTTCAGCAAGAGAAATATTACTTTTTAAATACAAACATTGATAGAATTTAAACGTAATTTCCTGGCGCAGAGGTAATCAATTACTCTTCAACACGAAAAAGCAACATACGTCATACACACCTGTGCATTTAGAATGATTATTCAAGTAACGTTTAAAACAAACCTAAACCTATTTAGGTTTAGCTTTGTTTTATTTTATGTCAATATTATTATCCGATATTATTATTATGACAATTTTTAACGAAGTTTGCAGTAAATTTTAATAAGTGGACTTTAGGCCATAGGTGCCTATCTACCCCCTTGTCGTCCAAGAGAAAAAAGGGTTCAACTAAACGCCAAATGTGCAATAATTATATTAGTCATTATATTTTTATGTGGTAAACGCCCTCAGCTTTCAAACTTTTTTTTAAATTTAATCTTCGAGCAGGATTTTTAAAAATTTTCAGTAAACAAATATATTATGCCAATAAATTTTGCCAAGTCGATACCATGAGGCTGACCTCACAAAAATTTATCAGATCTCATGTAGAGCAGAGCTTCTAACTCTAAATACCCTAACTTCAAACTCTACACGTTGTTTTAAATATGCGCCTAGGCAGTTTTGCTGCCGTATTAAAATATGTCAACTGTTCAGTACATTTAAAACCATAGTTCTAGTAATAACGAAACGGCCAAGCCACTTATTTTAACTAATGTGTAGAGTTTGTGAAGTTAGGCTTTTAGAGTTAGAAGCCTGCTGAGGCCATCAGCCTTATGGTATCGTCTTGGCAATAAGATTTTACATGCAAAAGGTTTTTGGTGGGATTTCAAGATTTTCAAGTGTAGGAGATTTAATTTGAAGTGTAGGAGATGATTTTCCAATAAATATATTACTTAGTTAAAAAAAAAACGTTTTTTTAGCGTGATTTCAAGTACGTAGGGCAGGTATGCAAAGTTTCAGCTCAATTGGAATTTGGGAAGTGGGTTCAATATATTAGCTTCTACGTTTTGACCAAATATATAGACAACAAGTACGTAAAGTTGAACAAAACCTTTTAAATAATTAATAATAATAAAACATCTGAAATTCGTAAGTGTTTTATTTATTATTTATAACATTGTCTCCCTGTATCAATTTTCAGACTTCTAGCATCAAATTTTAAAGAAATTTCATACAAACTTTCATCCCCCGTTTGAGCGGAACGGATCCCCTTAGGATGAAAGTTCCAACTTTTAGGATTTTTAGTTTTTTGTGTACTGTACATACCAAATTTCAGCTTTCTAGGATTTCAGCAAGTATCCTAACTTTTATATGATCATAAGTGAATTAGTCAATCAGTTAGACATTGTCGAAATCGGGGTATTTTTAGATATCAATAAAATCTAAACTATAAGAATCACGGGATTGCAACTTTGTAGGTATGTTTAATTAAGTCGCTATTGACATAATATAATTATGTTTAAAATTTTGTTTATGTGGTAATATCCAGACCCAAATTGTAAGAGTTCAAAAAATCGAAGAATCGCTTCGAGAAAAGGTACCTAGGTAGTGCTCTTGCGCTTCGTTTGGCTCGTCTTGGCGAGGGCACTGCCGTGCCCCCAGATACAAGATACAGCAAGGAATCCTGGAGGCCTGGAGTCTACTCGTCTATAGCTAGTTAGTTACATAGACTGGACTCGTTTAACGATGCTATACATTAATGTTTAGAAAACTTACATGATAATGTTAATCAAAATGTAAGTTGTACATTTCTAAAACTGAATCAGAACAACTTAAAAGAAGTTCATACGTGTGTATAATGACAATATGTTTACGCATTAATTTCATAGGACCGTGTCCCGCTTTGGGCCATGGTGCGTAGATGGGTAGGGGTGAGTAATTACTCAAAGCCTCGACTAAATACTCGTATTTACTCATTTGGGTGAGTAGAAACTGTTACTTAAAAATAATTTAAAAAATGAGATTTAAGTACTTAGTCATGTTTATTTTAACTGTGTGGACATGATTAAAATAATGCTATTTATATTACGAGAAGCTTATGGGACTCTTAGTTTGTCGAAAAAGAGGTAATCATTGTAAGAAAAAAAATAGTGATAATGTTTAGTTAGCAGTTTTGTTTTTAAAAAAACCGGCCAAGAGCGTGTAGGGCCACGCTCAGTGTAGGGTTCCGTAGTTTTCCGTATTTTTCTCAAAAACTACTGAACCTATCAAGTTCAAAACAATTTTCCTAGAAAGTCTTTATAAAGTTCTACTTTTGTGATTTTTTTCATATTTTTTAAACATATTGTTCAAAAGTTAGACGCACTTTTTTTTCCTTTAGGAGCGATTATTTCCGAAAATATTAATATTATCAAAAAACAATCTTAGTAAACCCTTATTCATTTTTAAATACCTATCCAACAATATATCACACGTTGGGGTTGGAATGAAAAAAAATATCAGCCCCCACTTTACATGTAGGGGGGGTACCCTAATAAAACATTTTTTTCCATTTTTTATTTTTGCACTTTGTTGGCGTGATTGATATACATATTGGTACTAAATTTGAGCTTTCTAGTGCTAACGGTTACTGAGATTATCCGCGGACGGACGGACGGACGGACGGACGGACGGACGGACGGACGGACGGACGGACGGACGGACGGACGGACGGACGGACGGACAGACAGACATGGCGAAACTATAAGGGTTCCTAGTTGAATACGGAACCCTAAAAAGCAGGTATTTACATCAGTAAAAGTATGAGACTTAAATTAAATCGATGTTCTAGATAACGGCATGTCGTTTGGAAGTGATTGTTAATGTGGCACATACGACCTTTTATTAAGGGTTTTCTAAAGAAAACTCAACAATGTCTCACCTGATGACGTTCAAAGTACTAGTTTTGGATTTTGTATTATACGGGCAATAATTTGACGTTTTCTGGATATTTTTCCAATAACAAATTCGAATGTTATAAAGGTATAAACATTATTTCGGCCTTAATTATGACACCGGTCAAATCTTACATGAAAATCGGCTAAAAAAACAAAGTGTGATGTAAAGCTGGATTTTTGGTATGTTATTTGGAGTCCTAGGGGGAAAGTAAGACTATATTTTGCAAGCAAAAAAAAAGTGTGCTAACTTCGTAATTTAAAAAAAAAAGTAAAAAAATCGGACTTTTTTTGGTTTTTATTTTTTTATTAAAGAACTATGCGTTTTTGGTCAAAAGTTGCTTTGTAATGTTGCAAGCGCATTAAATTTCAAACAGTTTGACATCTTTTTTATCAATGTCCGTCAAATAGTTTTCGAGATATGAAGCGTCAAAAAAGGTTAATTTTTGACGCATTTATAAAATGTAGCGTTTTGCCAATATTTTTAGACAAATATCTGCGAAATACTTCATGATATATATTGCAATATAACATTGTACAAAATTTATTTTGCTTTAGTTTTAGTGCAAATAAAGGTCAGTAAGACGAATAGTTACTTTGGTAAACAAAAAAAAATCTATAAATAGAGAAGCCAAGAGTCTGGTAGATGGGTTAAGGTAAAATAGTTTACGCTAAAAGTTTTAGGTTGAAAGTGCTATCTATTCGATCTTACTTTCTTTGATATCCGTTTATCTGAAAATATTGTCTAAGCTAACTTTGCATCGATTTGACTATTACTAATGAAGAAATAAAATACAGTAAAATTTTGAAGTTTAGTAAATTAGAAAAATAAAACAGAATTAGTTACATTTTACTTTTTCCTTTTTGAGGGTCCTGGTTCTGCATCTTGATGGCACAACTCCTGTAGTGATAGAAAGTCCACTTGAGTTGTATTTGACCACCAATTGCTGTGGAATAAACTACGGGAAGGGAAAGCGCCCACGCCAATTATTAAGATACTGGAGAAGTGGTATTCCCAGCAGAAGAACGTAGTAAGATGGAAGTCAACTCTGTCCACAGCCAGCGGGCTAAACTGTGGCGTGAGACAAGGAGGCAGTATGTCTCCAGCTCTCTTCAGCGTGTACATGGATGGGCTGTCGCAGGCTTTGACCAGTAGCGAGGTTGGCTGGTCCATCAATGGGCAAATGATAAATCACATCGCATATGCAGACGATATGGTCCTACTAGCACCATCGGTGGGAGCTATGCGTAAGTTACTTGCAGAATGCGAGAGATACGCCAGCCAGTATAACATGAGATACAATCCGGACAAGTCTGAATTTATGCTCATGGAGGCAGCACATATGCCCACACATGTACCACCTCTTTTGCTTGATGGAGTTCAATTGCGGAGAGTACACGAAGTCAAATATCTTGGCCACATCTTGTTGTCCAGTTTAAAAGACCAGGAGGACATAGAAAGGCAGAAGCGAGCCACCGCAGTAAGGCCGCGTAAAAAGACAGCTGTTCCTCAGTTTTTGTACAAGCGTGTATAGTATACTGTCGAGTTATGGTCCGACTACACCTGCGCGGCGGTGAGAGACCTGCGCGTGCAATACAACACATACTATGTACTGATATTTCGTTAAACGGAGAATACTATGATTCGGGCACGTCCACGACAACGCTCGTGAGATTGCATCGATGTTATTGACCCTCAGTTATATGCTTTAAAAACCAGTCGGTACAAGAACAATTTCGGAACAATCTGATTCAATTAATGAGGGTTTTCTACTCGTAAATATTTTTTTCCGCCAAGCGGCGATCCTGAGCTCTTTCTTACCGTAAACTTAACTTACTAAATAAATGTTGATTTGATATACGCAAATATGTGTCTGAGTAATACTTGAACAGCCCCCAAATAATAATAATTCGTTCTCCGCTACGCCTCCTGTAAATATATGTAAACTATCCCATTTAGCCATTACCATCCACCGATTATTTTTGATCCAGTTATACTAGACTTATGATATAATCCTATTTTATTAAATAACTCGCACTCTTTTGGTCTTAAATGAACTCTAGTGAAATTTTCTACATTTTTATTTTACAATTTATGTAATAGCCTGAGTTGTTTTGCTGATATCAGTCTCAAAATATGAGCAAAACGAATATTTTCATAGAAAGGGGAAAAATGCTCTTTTTTTGACGCTTCATATCTCAAAAAATATTTGACGGACATTGATAAAAAACATGTCAAACTGTTTGGAATTTAATGCGCTTTTAACATTACACAGCAATTTTTGACCAAAAATGCATAATTTTTTAATAAAACGGCAAAAACCAAAAAAAGTCTGATTTTTTAACTTTTTTTTTTAAATTACGAAGTTAGCACACCATGTTTTTGCTTGCAAAATATAGTCCTACATTCCCCCAAGGACCCCAAATAACATACCAAAAATGCAGCTTTACATCACACTTTGTTTTTTTATTTCTCTTTTTGACCAGTGTATCGTTTTATTCCAAAACTATTCATATTATCCAAAAACTTTTTTATGATTGGTGATTTTATTTTTGAAAAAATCGTTACATGTATGGAGAGCACGTCTTTAAAATAAAATTCATACCTACAAATTTGAGTACTTAACTTAGTAGTCGATTATAAAATACACCAATATTTCTAATTTGTATTTCCATTTCAGCACTAAATAGTTCATAATTACCCACCAATTTGAGTAAAAACGAGGAAATACGGGTATTTTGAGTAAATACTGAGTATTTAATCGACATTTACTCTTGAGTATTTACTCACTATCTATAATGGCGCATCCATTAATGAATCGCATACTAATAGGATAGGGGTTTATGAGTACTGTCACGGAAAAATAATTTCGTTTTTATTCAAAGTGGGCGTATGTTTATGAGCATCTCAGCATAAGTGATGAGTTAAATAATTGACATTTATTTAAGTGAAGATTCTTCATTAGAACTATCAAATCTCAGAAATATGTTTGTTTATGGAAGTTTCAATGGCTGTGTCAGATGCATTGGATACCCTAAATACCAATAATTAGTAGCTAGCCTTCTTGAGCTTACCGTGGGACTCAGTCAATCTGTGTAAAAATGTCCTATAATATTTATTTATTTATTTATGTGAGTGCAACAGCCTACGGTTCTTAAACCTTCCAGCTATGTGTTCAGCATGGCTACCTAATGATTCTCCGACAATTTTTTAGCCGATTATTGATTCGCCGACAACGATTCGCCGAATGCCATTTCGCAGAATAATCAAACTATCGCTGTCACTTTTGGTCGACTAACGTTACGTAGAATCTTGGTTCGCATACAACCAGTTCGCTTCTGTGCAAATTATCCGAACTATTATTGGAAATTTTTCATTTAGCAAAGTAATTTTTTCGTTTAGGCCACGTTTAGTCGAATAACGTTTCGCATTTTATACATCGTCAAAATATCTTCGAATAAAGTGCACTTTTGTTGACTGTAGAAAAATAAACAAATATTTTAGGAATTTCTTCCATGGCATCACATTTTAAATTCTCGCATTTTGTAAGGTACAGCGGGACAATTGCGACTGGGGGCAATTTTAAACTGATCCAATTTTTTTCATGTTTTTACCTCCATATGTATCCACTGAAAACTTCCATATGGTGATTATAATAGTGGACAGACACTCTATTTAATAGTGCAAATAATGTGATGTGAAACATGGAAATAAATCGAGTAGATGAAAATTGTCCTCCAGTCGTAATTGCCGTGCTGTACCTTACACATATATAAAATCACGTACCTACGGATCGGACAGAACGGTCCTCAAACATGTAGGCAGGAATTAGTTTTCACCTCATCCATTCGAAAAGGGTACTTTTCTTCCTTGCTATGAGGGATCAAAGTGACCCTTTTCTGTTTAAAGGCACATTTCGTAGGTAGGTACATTAATTATTTAATTAAATTATGAAATTTACTAAAATTAATCCTTAGAATCAAAACATGATGATTAATATAAGTAAATAGTTCAAATAAATGTTAGTTACTCTTAATACACGTTTTAACAACTACGAGTAGATTTTTGAATCCGCAGAACAGTTTGTACGCAAGTTCCAACCAACTCACCTAAAAAAAAATATCAAATGACTACTCGACCTATGTAGTGTTTCGTCCAATTTTTTGTCGACCAATTTTTAAATGATTATTCGACGAAAAGTGAATCGGCGAATCAATTTTGTGCTTATAATAAATGGAGCCAATTTACGAACGAATATTATGCGAAATGAGATTCTTCCAATCGTTATTCGGCCACAAAAACATTACTAAGTACTTAAGGTAAAATTATTGCTAAGGTAAATGAATAATTTATTTATACAATCTTAAAAAAATATTGTAAAAATGATTCTAAGGTACTGTACTGTGTGAAATTTGTCACCACCACTCCGAACGCTAGTCATAATAACATTAATAACTACTTACATTTTTAAAATTATAGCTGTCCCAGTAGGTAGGTACCTACAATTAATTATTTTAATGCAACGATGTTTTTCTGTTTGTAGCGATATCTATTTACAGATTAGTTTGTAGGGATCTCTAATTATAAGTTACTAGCTTTTGCCCGCGGCTTCGCTCGCGTTAAATTCGAGAATAGCGGAATGCTCCATATTACAAACTCCACCCCTCATTTTAAGAACCCCCGATCGAAAGACAAAAATTAGCATAAACAATCACGTTAAGTCGTCGCTCCGTTTTGTCGTGAAAGACGGACAAACAAACAGACAGGCACACTTTCCCATTTATAATATTAGTATCGATGTATGT
The DNA here is from genome assembly GCF_023078275.1 of Leguminivora glycinivorella. NCBI lineage: Eukaryota > Metazoa > Arthropoda > Insecta > Lepidoptera > Tortricidae > Leguminivora > Leguminivora glycinivorella. Next base: position 22,459,530 of record NC_062971.1, read on the forward strand.
CGATAACAATGAAGGTAGGACGCGCATACCATATTATTGTCCGCTGTTGTTGTACAACATGACACGCAAACTGTATTACACGCTGCCATCTCAAAAACAGTATCACAATCGCTGATCGAAAACAGCGGACAAGTTGTTTATAGATGTTTATCGCATATTCTATAAAAGGCAAGGGAGGGTAAAATAATGGCAAAATTTCTGAACCCGGTTCATTTATTGATCGGCCAAAGAATGAAGTGCGAGTACATTGCCGTGAAAACGTTATATTTTCTCATCGTGGTTTATGGAACTGCAAAGGGAGAAGTAAGTAAAGCTACTCGATAATAAGTGCCGAAGTTATAATATTTATAAGTCAGTTAAGATAATGAGTGGTTCAATAACGTAGACGAGTTAGCCCCACGTTGCGATAATGCGGATGAGCTAGGCCTACTGCAGGCTTACCACGATCTTTTTAAAAACGATTCAAACGCAGAGCAGTTCAGTTTAGGTGCCTAAACTGAGCGTCTCAATTTGCTACCATGACCTCCAATGTTCAGAGTCGAAACTGAACCGCGTACAAGTGAATGAAAGACCGATATTGTCTCTGGTCCGCAACTGAATCGTTTTGACAAGAAAAGGATGACGCTATAGGAATCGTATAAATCTATCTCGTATTCCCCTTGTGACGTTTGATCGTTCGAAAACCAGGAACGATTACTAATTTTTAATTTTATTTTATTCTTAAAACTGGAAAAAGAAACATTTAAAATATTTAAATGTAAAATTCACAATAATTACAATGATTTTGTGTAAAATATCGTGTCTTTTTGAACAAAACTATAAATAAATGATAAATATATATATAATGACAGTTCGTTAAAGCTTATGTTTAGAACATCGCGCCCTTGACTAGTAGGTAATTAATAATAAAGTTTTTATTTATGTATTTGAAGTGCTGTGCTCGGCTATAGAACTCGCAGTGTTTGGATGATATTTTAACAAATACGTAAGTCATTAGTATTTGTAGGTAGCTCACTCGTGTCTAAATTTAATGTATATCGCTAAGTTATGCTAGACCTAGTTGATTCCTTAGCCATCCTAGGCATAGTTTGTCGCAAGTGTTAACATGACTCCTTGCATATCGACTAAAAAAGGATCAGACTTTTTCTCGCTCTTTTTGATTTGCGTTTTTGCGAAAGTTGCGAGATCATAGGGCACTCTAAAAATGTAAAAACGTGTAGTTAGTTGGAATAGTTAGTCCGTAAATATTACTAAACAAAATCATAAAACTTTATATTTTATTATCGAATCGGTAAGGATCGAAAAACCAAAATAATAAATTAATCAGGTGATGAAACTAGCTTTAGTTATATTTTCCATCTCCTACTCCTTATAAAAACACAAAACTATTTAGTATCGCTAGTGTTACAACAAAGCGATTCAGAATAATGCGGTAAGTGAGTAACTTTTTATGAATCGCTAAATTTGACATTCCGGCGATTCAGTTTAGGCTCAAGTGGCATGTCATGGTACGAAATACACTTGAGATGAGTGAATGAAACGGCTGGGACGCTTATCGCTCGCTCGGTCGAAATTTGATCGCTCCAATAACGAGTGGTTAGATCAGTTACCCAAACGCGTTAGTTCCGCGTAGCACCATTTCCAGTCGCATTGTTCCCCAAACGCGTTAGTTCCGCATCGCGCCGTTTCCAGTCGCATTTTTCCCCACTAGAGTTTGTTGTCGTTCATGTATGTTTCTATTGGCATGTATTGACAGGCGATCCTTTATCTAACAGTTTTTTTTCCTAATCGTTTATTTTACCAAGAGCATTTACCACTTGTCGACCTTCGTCCCATAGCATTTTTTTAGAACAAAACGGGACTTAATCGCGTAAACACTTACATTTATATTTGGCCCGACGTTTCGAACATCACATTATGTTCGTGGTCACGGGTAGACTGGCGAGGAATTGCATCAACATCTTCTAGCCGCGCGAGTTTCTCGAACTACCCGCACTTGTTCTTGATTATTCACTTTTGCGCTAGGGTTGTCAGTGTCACTTTGCCTACACACAACACTCACGACATCAGCCGGTGTGTCCCTCGGTGTTTTTTCACGCTTACATTTGCTAATCACTGGATTCCACGAACAATATGTTAAATATGTTAAATATGTGTTTAAATGTTAAATTTAATGTTATTGTTTCCTCGACGATGTCAAAACTAGGTAATCGAATAAATTTGTCTCGATAAATGTTACGAACAAATACACCGTGTTTTTATTGAACTCCGTTAACTTTAAGGGCGGCTCCTGATGAAAACCTAACTGCGTGTCGAATTTGATGGAAAACAAAACAAACACGGTGTATCAAAACATTACAATATGATCTTTTTGTTTTTAGAGATTTTAGGTAGGTAATGCTGATTTTAAAAATAATGACCAATTTGAAACCATGATTGCAGAGCTGCAGAGTTAGCTTTGCCTGAATTTACGCACAAATTGACTACCTGTCAACTTTCAATCGAGAATTAATCGTAAAATCAATCGATTAAGGTACGGATTATGAATTTCAATCGTATATGTTAGGTCGATTAATTTAATCGCGATTAAATCCATCGTTGACTAATTTTGACGATTTTTTTTAATCAATTAATTAGTCGAATAAAAAGTTAATCGATTAATGCCCATCTCTGGCTGTACTATTTCTAATTTCAATTATTCTATGTCATATTTTTTCCTGTCAATATTCTTTCGATATTCATTGTAAATATATTTACTTTTTATTCGATTAATTAATTGATTAAAAAAAATCGTCAAAATTAGTCAACGATGGATTTAATCGCGATTAAATTAATCGACCTAACATACGATTGAAATTCATTTAATCCGTATCTTAATCGATTGATTTTACGATTAATTCTCGATTGAAAGATGACAGGTAGTCAATTTGTGCGTAAATTCAGGCAAAGCTAACTCTGCAGCTCTGCAATCATGGTTTCAAATTGGTCATTATTTTTAAAATCAGCATTACCTACCTAAAACCTCTAAAAACAAAAAGATCATGTAATGTTTTGATACACCGTGTTTGTTTTGTTTTCCATCAAATTCGACACGCAGTTAGGTTTTCATCAGGAGCCGCCCTTAAAGTTAACGGAGTTCAATAAAAACACGGTGTATTTGTTCGTAACATTTATCGAGACAAATTTATTCGATTACTTAGTTTCGACATCGTCGAGGAAACAATAACATTAAATTTAACATATTAAATCTTAAGTTTCCTTAATGGATATCTAATCTCGGATTTGATTTCTGTGTAAACAATGACAAATATAAATTTTCCGTAACTATTTTTTGTTGATCAACCTATTTAAAAGAGCGACTGTTAATATTTGCGTCTGAAACATCAATCGAATAGAAAAAAATGCTATGGCACGAAGGTCGACAAGTGGTAAATGCTCTTGGTAAAATAAACGATTAGGAAAAAAAACTGTTAGATAAAGGATCGCCTGTCAATACATGCCAATAGAAACATACATGAACGACAACAAACTCTAGTGGGGAAAAATGCGACTGGAAACGGCGCGATGCGGAACTAACGCGTTTGGGGAACAATGCGACTGGAAATAGTGCTACGCGAAACTAACGCGTTTGGGTAACTGATCTAACCACTCGCAATAACAACGTCGTGGTAGGAAATAGCGACGCAGTTCAGTTTAGGTCCTAAACTGAATCGCGTTAAGAGATCATGGTAAGGCCCCTGGTCTAGCCGAATGACAATCGTTGACGCTAGACGCCGATCGAAACGCAGTCTAGCTCTATCGCGCCAATACGAAAGAGCGACAGACATAGCTAGCTACGAATGCGACATTATCGTGAGCGGTAATGCATTTGGCTACGTCCCCAGGCAGGTGACGATTTCGGTTTTTTGTGTATTGACGTCACGAAATGACATTGTGGACATTGTGGACATTGTGGATTGGAGATGGAGACATAATGGATTTGTGGTCATCACAATTTATTTAGTTCACTATTTTTTTTTTCAATATTGTTTTACAGCATTGGTACTTGACACGTAAAATTCAAACTAAAATTCAGTACCTATTAGTTGACACTTAAAAAAAACGTAAACAGGAAGAGAAGGTTTATGGTAACCTACGGTGCCCAAACCTGGTCCCCGAGAGTCAGAAGTCACAACTGACGGCTCAGCCACGACATTGGTCTAAGCGCGTTAGCGGTGAGCGGCGGCCATACATTGGAGCGAGACACAGCGATGGGACTTTTCATTCGCACGTAAGGCTGCCGCTCACCGCTGTCGCGCTTAGACCAATGTCGTGGCTGGGCCGTGAAGGTTTGTCAGCGAGAAATAGAGCGCAGCATCCTGGGTGTCACAAGGACGGACCGCATCAGAAACACTACGCTGCGCTCAAAAACTCGCATAAATGGCGTAGGGGAAAAGACCGCCAGGCTGAAGTGGGACTGGGCCGGCCACGTCTGCCGCATGCATCAGGATAGGTGGGCTAATATAACCACCAAGTGGATGCTGACAAAGAAGCGGGGACGCGGCAGGCCTAGGCGAAGATGGCGGGACGACTTGGACACCTTTATGAGTGACTGGCCGAAAAAAGCGCACCAGAGAGAGAATCAAGGGGGGAGGCCTTTGCCCAGCAATGGGACATGGGACACTGTAACGAGCTAATTAAAAAAAAGACTTATTTTTTGGCTTACCGCTGTTAATGATCATATATATGAGTCATTAAACTTCTCAAGGGTATTAGCAGCATTGGTTTGAAAGAAAACGTTATTGTGTGAAACGTTATTGCCCGTGTGGTGGCGGGTTAAGAATTTCACCACCCCCTTTCTTCACGTGAGTAGAGATGGGTAGGGGTGAGTAAATACTGAGTATTTACCCGTAATTTACTCAAAGCACCGAGTAAATACTCGTATTTACTCATTTGGGTGAGTAGAAACTGTTACCTAAAAATAATTTAAAAAATGAGATTTAAGTACTTAGTCGTGTTTATTTTAACTGTGTGGACATGTTTAAATGATAGTTATATTATTAGAAGCTTATGGGAGTCTTAGTTTGTCGAAAAAGAGGTAGTCATTGTGAGAAAAAAATAGTGATAATGTTTAGTTAGCAGTTTTGTTTAAAAAAGCAGGTATTTACAGTAAAAGTATGAGACTTAAATTAAATTGATGTTCTAGATAACGGCATGACGTTCGGAAGTGATTGTTAATGTGGCACTTACGACCTTTTATTAAGAGTTTTCTAAAGAAAACTCAAAAATGGTTCAGCTGATGACATTTAAAGTACTAGTTTTGTGTTTTGTATTATATGGGCAATCATTTGACGGTTTCTGGATATTTTTCCATCAACGAATTCGAAAGTTATAAAGGTATAAACATTATTTCGGCCTTAATTATCGTTTTATTCCAAAACTGTTCATATTATTAAAAAACTTTTTTAGAAACATTCAATTAATTTTTAAAGACCTATCAGATGATGTATAACACACTGGTAATTTCTGAATTTTATTTTTGTGAAAAATAGTTACATGTATGGAGAGCACGTCTTTAAAATAAAATTCATATAAATTTGATTACTTAACTTAGTAGCCGATATTAAAATACACCAATATTTCTAATTTGTATTTCCATTTCAGCACGCTAAATAGTTTATACCCACCAATTTGAGTAAAAACGAGTAAATACGGGTATTTTGAGTAAATACTGAGTATTTACTCGATATTTAGTCTTGAGTATTTACTCACTACCCATCTCTACGTGAGTGTCGTAGAAGGTGACTGTGGGTTAAATTGTGGCGTAGGCGAGAGGCTGGTAACCTGTCACTGCAATGTCACAGTTTCGTTTTCTTTCAACCCCTTATTTGCCAAGAGTGACACTGAAACTTGAGTAGTTTCATGTGCTCTGCCTACCTCTTTATGAGATACAGGCGTGACTGTATGCAATTATGCATGTATGTGCTATTGTGATATTGCTGTGACAAGTTTCCAGCCCATCGCCCACACCCCAATGGAACCCGTTTCCTAATTTCGCCACCCCTTTTCCTCCCATGTGGGTATCGACTGTGGGATATGGGTTCCATTATGATGTGGAAAATGGGCTGGCAACCTGTCACTGTATCACAGTTTCGTTTTCTTTTAACCTCTATTTCCAAGAGAGGCACTGAAAATTAAGTTTCACGTGCTCTGCCTACCTCATTTGGAAAAATAAGGAGTGAATGAATATGGATGGTGTGCACAACTGACGTAAGTTTTGGTAGGATTACAATTTTGCCCTCCTTTTGTTATCGGATATTCTTAGAGGGATTATATACTTACCTAGTTATAATTACATATAAAGTTAAAAAAAAGATAGGCACCAACTCTTGTATAATAAGGTACCTTTACATATTATAATGAACTAATTATTTATCTTATTATGAAAACAAAACTTATTTTTTGAAGCCTCTCATTATGCACCAGTCACAAAAATAACTACAGTTTGTGTTCCGCTTTCTTATACAAGGTGTTTGGTACATAACCCGACAGCATTTTTGCGGAGTTTGTGGTGTCATTTATTTCCTCTTCGTCCTTGAACGCTAGGTCCTAGGGGCCACGGTTCTGGAGATAATAATTACTCAAAGTGGAGATACGATTGTTTTTGTGTTTTTTCCTAAATGAACCAAAATCAGTTTATTTGTAATAAAAAAAGCCCATGTGTTCGTATTATGATGTAATTTGTAAGACTATCAAACAAATTATACATTTAACACCATACAAATAATGTTATGGGGCTTTGAATATCAGATTTAATATAATTAGAAAAAAAAATCTTATCTCCAAAACCATGGCTCTTAGGACCAAAGTTCCAAGGATGAAAATGAAGGAAATGACACCACAAACCCCTCAAAAATTTTGTCGGGTCATGTGCCAAACACCCTGTATATTTATATGGTGGCTAGATGGTATATTTAATCAAATACCGTCATTCATTGCAAGTAGATTCGATTTGGTGTTGTTTATAGGAACGACGTTACAATGTCGACTTTTCTGGAAGTGTGGATTCCTGTGGTGGTTTTGACAACAATGTCATACAATGCGAAACCTTCGAGCTTGCTCCGGTCGACGGAAAGGACGGAGAGTTGGGCTTGCAAGGAGACATCGAACTTAGCGTTGAAATCGAGGATGGAACAATGGTATATTGCCAATACATTCATGAAGCAAATAAACATTCATAAATGTCAATGTGTGTTTTACCACAGTAATATAACAATGGTTGTTTGCAATATCATATGAATTAATAGGAAACATAGAAATATCTATGAACACGCATTTTTTTTTGGTAAAATTATATAGGATAGCAGATACGAATTTGGTTAATTTATTACGTGTACTGTGACTATTCACCTATTTAAATTAATTTTGTGTTTGCAGGTGAAACTCGAAGTGTGGAAAATTAGTGACATGGGAAATGAATACATGTACCGCGCTCAGGGTGACATATGTGGTAGCTTAAAAGACGAAAACGCGCCGTGGTTTCCTGTGGTTGCCGCCATGAACATAAGTGAATGCCCCATACCAGTGGTAATCATTTGCATCTGTTTGTGTTAATTAATTCTTTATATTATGGACAACAGGAAATCATGTACTTAATGTATCCTCTACATCATCATCATTAGAGTAAAGAAAGTGAAGTAAATACACATCAATTTCTATTTTCACGTCAACAATATTAGATATACAGAGTGTAAATCTAGAGGTACTACTGCAGGGTTAGCATGTGATTTCCGCGAGAGTATGTCGCCACGAGATAGACTACCCGTCCTTATGTCATTAATACGGTTAGAAGAAGACGTGTCATCTATCTCGCGACGACCACAGATTTAGAATTATTATACTAGATAGAATCACATTTTTTGCCATACTAAATTGAACCTTATCACAGAGACAGAAAGGTGATCGTATCAGACTAGCGAAAACGGTCCACATGAGAGGGCATTGTTTGGGCTGGTGTCCCTCTCGCACGTGTGACCAGTGTTAATGAGGTTACCATAGTAGTAGTATTTTTATCTGTATATTACCTGACTTTATAACTTCTTATATTATTTTAGTGTTATATTCAAACTAGGGTTTCGATATATTTCAAAGAATTGGAAAATAATTATAATGTAATTATTTTGATGCCAATAAATCAAAGATTTGTATAATTAAAAAATACGTTCAAATGGGTATTAGTAGATTTGGTAGTAACTTTGAAAATTGACTGGTATCCCCAATGTATGACAGTGATGACGTCACTGAATAATGTTGACATTGTCAGTAAGTGCGAGAGGGACACCAGCCCAAACAATGACCTCTCATGTGGACACACTTTTTGACCTAAGTATCTACTCATTCTGGTTTAACTGTAATTCTGTGGCGGCGACATACTCTCGCGGCCATCATGTGCTAGGCCTACAGGCGAATATCTTAACGGTGGTTAGTACAGAACATAAGAAATGTGAATAGATAACTTTTAGTTAGAATTTAAATTATAATGTTATACAGATAAAACACACTCGCGATAACTCTTAAATGTTGCTTAAATGCATGACCTTGACAAGGATTTATTCAAATTTGAATTTTGACATTCTGTCAATATAGTAAAAAATAGACGATGCATATATACATCACTATGCATTTCAGTTAACAGTCATCGCAATCATGTTTACTTACCTCCTCAGCTACCTTCAGCTGTTATTTACATTTCTATCCTGCAAGTACCCATCTAAATATAACACAAGATCTATTTTAAACTTGTCAGCCTTTTGGGCATTTTCGCGAAAAGAATCACCAAAATTTTTTTTTTAATACATACATACATACATACATACAATCACGCCTGTATCCCATAAAGGGGTAGGCAGAGCACATGAAACTACACAAGTTTCAGTGCCACTCTTGGCAAAAAAAGGGGTTGAAAGAAACAGTAATTGTGACATAGCAGTGACAGGTTGCCAGCCTCTCGCCTGCGTCACAATTTAACCCATCCCACAGTCGACTTCTACGACACCCACGGGAAGAAAGGGGGTGGTGAAATTCTAAACCCGTCACTTTTTTAATACAGTTGCTCAAAAAGTGCTCGTTTTTTGGCTGTTTAGCGTGCGAGAAGTTGTATTTTACGCACTAGTGCGTAAAAAGTATGCGTTCCATTTTACTACTACTTACTTACTTACTGTTTTAATTTTAGTATATTTTACTAAGACGGAATAAAACTATAAACATACTATTAAGCGATTAATGTTTAAAACATTGATATGTCATTGTATAATTGTTTATTTTTAGTCATACTAAACATAATTTATAAAATGGTTCATACTTTGAAAAAGTGGCTCATAATGAGTCGTGTAAACAGAACGTGAAATGGAACGAAACGTGTCGTCTGTCACAAAGTAGTGGCGTCTTACCAATGTTACCAACTTAATGCAAGCACGTTCAAAAACCTTAATATGTTACGCGATTTGACATTAGTATTTTATGCAACAGGCGTTTAAAGGAGGTCAAAAAAGACGAGTGGCGTGGGTAACAATTTGAGGCGAAGCCGAAAATTGTTATTAAGACGACACGAGTATTTTTTGACTCAGTTAAACACCGTTGCATACAATACTTTTTCTACGACCATGCACTTAGTTTTGAATAGTTTTCTAGAATAACTTTCGTGAAATTCGCACTGTTTCCTATAAGTATTTTGACTTGTCCTCTGCAATGTTTCTGCACTCACCCTGTCGCTTGCACTCCCCCGCGCCGCCGCCCGCCCCCGGCCGGCGCCCCGCGGCCCGCTATATCCCTTAACGGCTACCTAACTATGCTGTAAGAGCTATATCGTATGCGTGGGTGCGCGGGGCGCCGGCCGGGGGCGGGCATCTTTTATGTAGGGTTTTAACGATCTATGCACGACACGGTAAATGACGAATAACAACACGGGAGTAGAAAAAATAATTTTATGTTATTTGCAATACTTCTATGCATAAATGGTCGATTGAACTAAAATGTAGGTATGTAAGTATTAAGCAATCGTCCCAAATCGTAAATGTTTATATTTTTTATGGCACACAATGAAATAAATAAATTATGTTGGATGGATATAAAATCGAAAATATAAACCCAAGTTTAAAACCTTCAAAACTTGAATTGTCAAAAAATGCGTCACTGTCACTGCGAAAATTGGGAATTCGGATTGTTTATTGTTTTATTTCGTTGTAGTAGTGTTTTTTCGCAACTGTATTAAAAACGTCGTTCGTCACACGTGCGAGAATGTCATTCTTGCAGTAATGACATACTTCTCGCACTTATAACGAAATGTACTATTTAAATGTAGGTGAATTTTAGGTTTTTCCTCCTACTCAAAATCACGAGCCCTTTCGATTAAGGATAAAAAATGAGAGATAAAAAACGGTCCCAAAATTTGCTATTATTTTGCATACTTTCCACGTTGTAACCGCTGTACAAAATGTTTGAAAAATAGTAACGAAATGGAACATTTAAACTTCGGACGCTTTTTTCCGCCTAGTAGGATCGAAAGTGCTCGTGGTTGTGAGTAGAAAAAAAAAAATTTAACTGACCTATTTTGGATCTTGAATCTTTTTTCGCGAAAATGCCCTTTTGGCAACTTCTTGATTACATTTTTATGAATTACAAACACTATTATTATTTTCAGAAAAGTTACGCAGTAAAAGATATGACCCTCGATTTGAAGGAAACCAAGGAAATGTTGACACATGATATGTGCGGTGATTACATGGTGATGATGATGTTCACGACGAAGGACAACGACGATATGTCTTGTCACGAGATAGGAGTTTCTATAAGTGAATACACTTGCGATGGAGATGAAAAATAAATGATAAAATAACCATTATTTGTTTTCGCCGGTTGTAAATAAATAATAAAAAAAAGCATTGTTTGTCAGCCCCTTTGATATAACTTAAGCCCAATTAACCAGAGACGGTTATTAAGTTATAAGTACTTACCTAAGTCTCATGTTAAACTTATGAAATTGAAATATAATTTTCTGTCCTCGGCCAGAATGCGTTAAACAGGTTGTTAACGGTACAGTATAAACCAGTAAAAAAAAACTCTTCTAACAAACGTACACCGCGCGGTGTGCACACAAACGCAGCGTGTAGTGTACGTACGCAATACATGCAAGCAGATTCGCATGAACTCGGATGAGTTATCCTCAATGAATATAAATAAAAAAATAAAATAAATATTATAGGACATTCTTACACTGATTGACTGAGGCCCATGGTAAGCTCAAGAAGGCTTGTGTTGTGGGTACTCAGACAACGATATATATAATATATAAATACTTATATACGTAGAAAACATCCATGACTCAGGAACAAATATCTGTGCTCATCACACAAATAAATGCCCTTACCGGGATTCGAACCCTTACCGGCGCAGCAGGCAGGGTCACTACCGACTGCGCCAGACCGGTCGTCAAATATATTATTTTATATATTTTTTTTAATTCGGTTTGGACTAATATGGTGTAGTATTGTTATACTAATACCTATAGATAATAGTATTACATAACGACATCTTACTTTGTACGATGTCGAGTATATATAACATTTATCCCACCAAAAACATACCTGTTAAAAAGGGGGTCAAGTTCCTATCGGCTAATTGTTCGACTAAAAAAGGGTTGAAATCCAATCCAATGCCAATTTTAGATACATTTTAAGATCGATCATAATCATCTTCGTCAACAGCCTGATCCACTGGTAAACATTTGCCATTCCCAAGACTCGCCAGCGCCACCAAATCCAGCCCTTCATTCCAGAATAATTCTAAATTTGAACTTGGCAGCTTAATTTAATTATAAATAATACCTAAATACCTCTATGTAATGTAGTAATTTAATAAACGTTATTCCTGTCTAGTGCTATTAATGTACTCGATTAAAACGCGTTCAATTTAAAGTTTTATGCTCTGAAATATGTAACTTCAAAATTATGCCTACTCGGCATATGAGATTAAGGCAAGACCGCCGATATGATAAACAAGGAGTTGCCGACCTTTTTTTGGGCTTTATGAAAAATAAGTCGATTACCTACTATCGTAACGAATCTGATAGTACAACCAACACCTATGTGTATTTCAGTGAAATATGTCTTTGCTAAGTGTGTTGCTTTCTCCGTTATAGCTCCGTTTCTTAGTTAAAGAGATCTTTAGCCTCCAGTTAAAAGCTACGTTGAAGCTCCTCCGTTGAAGAAACCTCGTGTAAGCCCGACATTAGTCATTGCACAAAACAGTGCTCGTGACGTCTGCCACGGGCTCTCCGCATAAAGGAAGTACTTTAATTTGCGGCGGATTCGCTCGAGAGAATTATTCCAGACTTGCTTGCTTTGCGGGCTTTTGTTCTGAGTTAGTCACGGTTTATTTTACTAGTAATCAAATAATTATCTAATTCCACTTTCCCATATAAATGTCATTTCTTCATAACACGACGCAAGTGTCTAGGCTCGAGTTACAATTAACTATATTTAGAAAATAAGTTCATCTACAAGTATACTACGGACTCTACGTCCGAGCGTGTCACATTTTGCACTGATGACGTCGAGTGTTTTGTATTGTTGCAATAAATATACATAACGAGGCATTTTTGTTTTCGTTGACTTCCACCGGTCTACATAAGCTAACCACAAAATTAAAATTTTGAAAAAACCGTGGACCGATTTTCATGAAACATGGCTAAGAACACTCCCGACTAACTCAGATTTCCAACAAAAAAAAACTAAATCTAAATCGGCTCATCCGTTCGGGAGCTACGATGCCAGAGATAGACATACACACACACAGACAGACAGATAGACACGTCAAACTCCCCGTCGTTTTGGCGTCGGAGGTTAAAAAATTGACGGGTGATAGCTGTGATCTTGGTATATATATAATTATGAATTTTTGTAGAATTTCACCACCCCCTTTCTTCCCGTGGGTGTCGTAGAAGGCGACTGTGGGATATGGGTTAAACGACCATCGCGCGACCGTCGCCGTCGCGTCTCATACTTCCATATCGATAAGGTTTGATTTCGTATGCGTCGCATCGCCGTCGCGCGACAATCGCGCGACCGTCGCCCACGCAAGCCACGGCGTCACAGTTTCATTTTCTTTCAACCCCTTACTTGCCAAGAGTGGCATTGAAGCTTTAGTAGTTTCATGTGCTCTGCCTACCCCTTTATGGGATACAGGCGTGATTGTATGTATGAATTTTTGTGGCCGGATACGGATACGATTGACAAATGACAAATTCGCGCGTCATAACCTGTACTTAACGCTGGTAAAAGTACGCTATGCTGATTAACTTTTAATAAATAAAGATATAAATAAATATCACAATAAAAATTACCAGCCACATCACTGTTTCCTTCGCACCTATATTATGTCATTTATTTATAAGTACCCAAGTCTATATAGTACTTAATAAATTTGAGAGGAACCAACAAACTATTTGGCAAATTGAGAAAGCGTGTCCGGCTCTCAAGTTAAGTTTGACGAAAAAGGGAAAATCAAAGCGACACTCGAATACTCTCCAGCGCTCTTGGGGCGCACTGCGACAGACGAACTTGTCATCTACAGCGGCCCGTGACACGACAGGTTTCCGATTCGGGTAAACTACAAATTGTTCAAATTATGTCTTAGCCAACCTCTCTGCCTATATTAAGATTTGTGCAATAAACTCATTGAAAGTACATTTAGAGTAAAATTGATATTCGATTGCAGGTAATGTAATACTAATAGTAATAGGAATACTATAGGAATAGGTATATCTACCTAATATTTAGTAATTAATTAACCACTGCATTATTATGATTTTGATTTCTTTCAAGCAGCAGTTCCATGTGCTCTGCCTACCTCGATTGGGAATACATACGTGAATTTGTGTCTGTTGTGAGTGTATGTAAATAAACAGTTAAACACCATGCATAGTTAAATTTGATTATTTTAAAAACAATTACATATAAAACATTGGTGTTATTAAAAAAGTAGGTATTATTATTAGATTTCAACGAACCACCTGACACGTGTCAAACTGTCAACAAAAATCTGATAAAACATCTCAAAAAGGTCGCGTGAAGTGGTCAAAAAAAGCCGCACGCACATCAAAAAACGTGATAACTAGCGTAAGGGAGTCTTCAAGGGCCCTCGAGCAGTTCCAATAATCCCTGAGCAATAAAGTTGTCAGATCTGAATCGTCAGCTAACGACGCACTTTCCAGTTGGAAATCTGAGTAAACACGGAGGTGCGACGACGTTCACGAGTTCAAAGATATTACGCTTTTTATTTCCTTCTTGTCTGTTTTGGTTCAAGTTAGGCACATTTGTCTCTGCAAGGGTCGGTTACACCAAACTGTCTCTCGTCTTTAGCGTTACCGCTTAATTTTCGTAGACTTCTGATGCCTGTTAACAGCGGTTGTATTTTTTTCTCGTTTATGACACATAACACAGAATTTTGTAGTATCCAGGCAACGATATTAGGCCATGTACTCGTATACCTATGTAAAGTTACAGTCAAGTGCAAAAATACGTATCGATTTTATCCGCTCAAAAATATGTACCGAGACCTTATACCGCCGACATAAAGCGCTATGGGACATATTTTTGATAAGTTGTACGCACCCATATTTTTACACTTGACTGTACACAATACAGTACTCACAATTCACACACGTTTATTATTAAAAGATATGATGTGAGGACTCGTCAGATCTGCAGTTGCTTGAATGTGGAAGTGATCCATAATAGAGGTACATTTGTAATTACATGAAAGTACCTATTCCGAGCTAAGTAATTAAACAAAAAGCATTTTCCCCATTTGACCATGCGAAACTAAATTTAAATGTGGACAATAAACCGACTGGTTTTATGTAGCCAACATTGAATACGGAATCCCATAGGAAAAGACATTTAGGAAAAAAGTTAATGGTGCTTAAAGCTCGGACGCTGTCCTGTAATTACGAATTAAAAAGTTCGCCCGCAGGACGCCGGTTTTTTCTCATTTATTTGAATGTGAAGAAGATAATATTGCACCCCAAATCTATATCCCCCTTCAAACTAATCCCATTCAAACTACACAAAAAATAAGGTCTCTAATTGTACTGGTATTGCACGAAACATAATTACTCTGAACGCTATCTCCTCATGCAGGATATGTTTTTACCCTGTTTCTATTCGTAAATGCGACAGAAAATTAACTTTTCCGATATAGGTATGTATTTTTGCAAGGGTTTTGAATGTTAAACGAAATTGGTTTACTTTCATTACTTTGAGTACTTTGCTGAGGGATGATGATCAATCGTAGGTACCTTATTTCATTAGGTACCATAATTTCGTATTTAAAAAAAATAGGTACCTAAATAATTACTCTACAGTAAGTTACTAAATAAAACTTGATAGAAGTATAAAACGTTTACCTACTTACTGTTAAGTATGTAAATCTGAATTTGGTGAATTCATGACGTAGTTTTAGAAGACTTGTGAGACCATATTAGAGATATTTGAGGTCAAAAACTTAAAAAAAAAAAACTTTTTTTTTAAACCTACCTAATAAATTAAACCTTAAAATAAGTTAGTATAAATGTAAGTAGATACTTAACATTAAGAATTTGTTTCAGTTTTATTTTAATATTTATAAAATCGATAGAAGTCACATTGAATGTGAAGTCAAATAGTGTCTGATATTTCATTGTTTGTCGTTATTACCTTCCATAGTATACGATTGCGGCAGTAAGCAAGGTTCGTGGTTATATAAAAATCCGAATAAAAATGCGTAATAAAAGCCTTATTGTGAGAATCCAGATTAGAGAGGGTTCAGATTATTGTTAGGGAATTATTTTGTTTTACGAGAGGAAAATAATAAGCATCATGTTTATGGCGCACAATAAAAACGAGGATGGGGCTCAAAGAGTACACTAGGGTTGTAACTTCCCCGAAAACGAAAAACTTGTGCATTGAATACAATTATTGTACTATCCGCTGCAAAATTACATGGAGAAATTATGAATTCATTGATAAATTCGCCATTAACTTTTGCAGCTGATAGTACTTGGTACCAATCCATGTATATAAATTGTTGACAATTTAGTTAATTATGTGTCATGTTTTGATATTTGTATTTGTACATTTTTTGAGAAAACTTTACAACATATTAATACCTCAGAATAAAGCATCTTAGATAAATAAGTAAGGGGAGAGATTTTAACTCCATACATCAGTAAATGCGAGGTATTTGTATAATGTATAGGCATAGTTAAGTGAGATCTAGCGACAATCACGCGTCAAATAGCGTGAATTATCAGTACCACTACTCGATACTAGGTGGCAACAGTGTCTCGTCTGCCAAAAATTTAATATTAGAACAGTTTACAACTTATATTACATGCAGAAGGAATTGAAAACAGAATACTGACGACCGGTCTGGCCTAGCGCGTAGTGACCCTGCCTGCTACGCCGTGGTCCCGGGTTCGAATCCCGGTAAGGGCATTTATTTGTGTGATGAACGCAGATATTTGTTCCTGAGTCATGGATGTTTTCTATGTATATAATTATTTGTATATTATATATATCATTGTCTGAGTACCTGCAACACAAGCCTTCTTGAGCTTACCGTGGGACTCAGTCAATCTGTGTAAGAATGCCCTATAATATTTATATTTAATTATATTTATACTGATTAATACTATTAATATTAGCTAAAAATTGGTGAGCATTAGACTCTTCGTTCGTCGCGACATCTATTGATAAGTAGCAGTACTGATAATTTACGCTAGTTGACGCGTGATTGACGCGTGATTGTCGCTAGATGCCACTTAACTATGCCTATACAAATAACTCGCATCAGTATGGAGTTACAACTCTTCCCTTTCTTATTCCTCTATGGAATAAAGTAAGAATATAATTAATTATTATTTTATAAGGCTACGTTAGTAATTTCCATATTACGTTAGAGTCTGTTCGGAAAATAGATGAGTCGTGAGATGTATACGAGGTCAAATACATTCCACAACTCTTCTCTTTCCAAACAAACTCATTTTTTTTCATTCGTATGTGTAATTTATTTCAGTTTTCATCTACTTACTTATAAATCCAGCGAGGAAACGCGGCCAGTCTTATGGGCACATTAGGTCTTGGTCTTGGCAGCGACTTGGGAGACATCTGTAGGTACAGTGTAGTCCCCCTAAGTTAAGTTAGGTTTAGTTAAGTTTTAATTTCATTTATGTTAATGTTACCTGGATATTTTTTTTTATAAGTAAGTGGATGAAAACTGAAATAAACTCTATTAGATTTTCTTTTATATTGGGATATACTTACCTGTTACTTTATGGTGATGCATTAGAATTTTCAATATAAACCAAAAATTATCATATTCATTCCGCTTGGTAATTTTGGCAAAACAAAGGGTTATGGTTGGAAGATCAATGGTAGCCGTGGGCACGATGTATTTACGGCCTACTGCACTGTAAATTCGGCGATATCGCGTATCGCCTGCGGCTTTACCGGCAACACACACATGAGACATTTTGATACCAGTAAGACAATTATACACATAATTTTTGATTACTCTAGCATTAAGACATTAAACGGTTCAGATAATATTTTTAAAATAGGATCGGAACAATTGTTATTATTATCAGTTTAGAACTACCGTTTTAGAACTGACGTAGGGAATTCCGCATACCATAGTGAACAAATGGGGATGGTGCGAGTCGGCAGCATGCGAATGTGGCATACCAAAGCAGACAATCCGCCATATGGTGCTGGATTGCCCTAACACCAAATTCAATGGCAGCTTTGAAGAGCTCAAAACCTTAAATGGGAAAGCCGTGGACTATTTTAAGACTTCTAGGTTTAATTTTTAAATGTGTTATGCAGTGACATGTAGATATAAAATGCCATACGATAAATAAATAATAATTAGGTATCAGTTTGCTTAATACGACATTTCGGGCGCACCAATAAGCGCTAGGGATTACAAAACCCGTGCAGATTTTAAACCCGGGTAATACACGAAAAAAATTGGCAAACCAGGGTATTAGTTTCGTATTGGTTTATTTTTTCATACATAGTTTGTTGGGCCTAATGAATACCATAAGCACGTATTAGTAGTATATTCAAGACACTTATAATAGTTATTTATGTAACTGGTGCATAATTTAATTTGACCCGAGTGTTGCCTAATGATACATCATGTCTGTACACAGTTGTATACATTATTTTATCTACATTGTGTTCTACAACTAATATGTACAGGTATGTATAGTCTATACATACCTGTACATAAATATTGTAGAAACTTATGATATTAATACAATATTTAAATTAAACGATAAAAATACGGAACCCTAAAAATTTATCAAAATTAACTCAATCGATTTTTATTTTGATAGGAGGTAGGGCATAGCGAATGACAGTCCGCTTTGTGTGGTAGGGCACAGCACAGCGGAGCGAGACGTCGAATCTAGAGCAGAGCCCAACTGGGGTAGTACCTCCGCCTTACAGAAGACCGCAGCCAAATAGCACTAGACCCTACTCATATAGGGTTGTGTTACTTGTGTTCCTGCCGGTGAGTAAGGCTGCCAGAGCTCAACGAGGGTGCGGTGTGCTGATGACGGGAGGACTTACGGAACTAACTTGTTCCATCTATTGTCCTTTGAATCGTCGGCAACCCGAACCCTCCTTGGAACTTGTACACTCCTTTTGCTGTGTACTTAACACAGCAAAAGGGAATGTACAAGTTTCTAATGGGGTGGCAACGCGCATGTGACGCTCTTTGAGTTGCAGGCGTCCATAGGTTACGGTGACCGCTTTCCATCAGGTGGACCGTATGCTTGTTTGCCACCGACGTAGTATTAAAAAAAAAAACGAAATTAAAACAAGTACCGTTGTAAGCTTACTGTTGTACATTTTGTTGCTGTGGCCAATTTTTGCTCACTGAACAAGGATTGCCATTATTTTCTTCGAATATTTTTATTTAATGAAGTCATAGTCTTTTGATAAACCATTTCAATGTGGTTTTCATTATTTAATGCACTGTGAAACGAATTGTATTAAGCGAATGTTTCTCCGGTCACGACAGTTGTTAATATAAAGTTACCAAATCAACCTTTACAACCACAACCAACCATGATTCACCTAAGAGAATTGTGAAATATTTGAGTTACTCACATAGGATGTTATGTATACAACACGTATTTAAAACTATGATCAAAGATTATTCAATCTAATAATAAGAAGTTTTATCTTATTCAGAAAAAGATCGGTCTACTGTCAGCATATTTCGAAAAATTATAAAAAAATTCCATATGTATATATTAATAATTATTATATAATTCCATATACAAAGGAAAAAACGAAAATGAGTGTCTAACTTATAACAGAAGTTGTTGCAAGCATTTCATTTTCCTCCGAGCAATTTAAGAAACTAAAGGAAATCTGAGTCCTTTAATGAAGACAAGTGAAATATTATTCAGAAAATACCGAGCACAAACAGCACCCGAACTCACAGAACGTAATTAATTTGAAAAATGTGCAGACGAAACAAAAGGTCGAAACGCCGAAGGAATGCTCGACAAAGTACCAATGCTGGTTGTTAAGATTGCAGCAATGTTTCACTAATTGTTAGTAAGACGACTCCCTACCCGTTCCCCTTTGTTAACTAAATTAAATTAATCGCTGGGAAATATTTAAATAGAAACTTGTGGAAGATTCTCTGGCGGGCAATCGGCAGCAGCCTTTAGTGTTCGCTTTGTCTAGACCGAGACTCGTCTTGGGCGCACTTTGTGTGCTTACTTGCATAATTAGAAACGGATTTCTATAACAACGTATCCAATCAAGACGATGTACGGTAAGCTAAATCGAGACGTCAAAATTTTCGTTGTGTTGTTAGAAGTTGTAAGCTTATCATGTTATAACGTATAGTACTGACGATTTATTATATTATCTTAATGAGTTTTTCGCATTCATTTTAACAACCAGAAGAGTTACTTATACGATATTTCTCGTTTGATATTCTAGAAAAATATCCAAAAACTGTAAAACTGGCATCAATACCATCACGATGTTGGAACGTACCGGCTCTAATACCTCAGTCTTAGTGCTGGCACTAAAGCAATATATCTCCACGGAATATGTTGCTAGCTACCGTTTGTGTTTTACGATGGAGAGAAACAATTTGTATTCGGCGCTGGTTCTGGCTGTAAAAGTTCGGATTGCGAATGTCTGATTCCGTCCAGGTGGACAATCTGATAAGCAGACGGCGGCTGTTGCTAAATCTCGGACATATTAATGTTGTATTCGGTTTTATTCTTACAGATTCAGTTTGAAAAATCCCGTAGTATCTGAAAATTAGCCGATATGTTTACTGTATTTTTGACTTTATAAAGTGGTCCACATAATATGTGGACCACTTATATATTATATTATTTGTCTAACAGAAATCATGTTTACTTGAAATACTTGTATCTTGCTAGTAGCTTCAAATCGACTTTTAATATACATTTAGGTACAGTACATGACTTTCCGAAATATTTTGTTACTAGAACAACAAGTCACTAATTTAATTAGTACAGTTTGTATAGTAGTGTATAAGCAGTTGAAACTTACATATTTCGGAGTATATATTTTCGAGTGGTCTCTTTTCTGTCCAGATCATAAAGGTATCATAAAGTACCTGGAATGAAAGACATGTATACATAATTATCGGACATAATTCATAAACATATACATACATAGAATGGTTCCCCAGGTCCGCTTAATCGTTGTAGATGCGTACAAAAACTACCTAAGTACTATATTACATGGATGTCATACAAATTCTTCTTCTAAAATTATTGTTTCTCATTGCTTATTTTAAAACGTGTTCACCTAGATCTAAATTTTAGAAATCTTATAGGTACCTACCTACATAGTTTTTACCTCTAGTTCTTAAAGATAATTTGATACCTAGTGTTAATTACGTATTTTAATAATTTTATTCCTTGACCTTGCATTTAATAGTTTTAAATTGTACCTAATCATGACATTTATTAATACTAGGACAACAATAATTTAAAATCGATTATTTCTAGAAAATAAGAATAGAAACTCATATGAGCACAGAAACCGTTTGTGGGCAGTAAGTAAGTACTGTCAGTTATAAACTGAAAAGTATCCTTCGAAAATACATATGTTATAAATAAGTTATAAAACGAATAGTTGCTGGCAACAAAGTTGGTCGGTCCGCGCCGCTAATCCCGTAATAGTGGTCATAAACCGCTCAGATTCAGTTTGACGGGGAATTAAAAGTTAGCGACGTTGAGGTAATTGGAGTTTACGAGCAATATATTCCGAAGGTTTGTACAGACAGCGGGGTGTCGATTTCAAGGATAATCCTAACTAGAGGGACCTCTCGGTGAGCGAATGGAACAGGACGCAAAGACGACAGACCCTTGGTTTAAACCTGGCGTCCACTAGGGTCGCCGAGTCGAGCCTCGTTAATTTCCACCTTATTCCACCTGATTCCACCTTAGTGAATGGCCAGGCTTTACACTCCGTAGCGTAGCATTATTGGCGATCTCTCTATCATGTTTATGTATTAGTGCGACAAAGAGAGGATGACTACGATATGCCACGGAACGCGTGTTATCCTATTTATGTAGTCTGGATTGTTGTGAACTCGCCTACACTTGGGTGCTTTTGGAATAAAAACTTTGCGGTGACTGTAGTAAATACGCGTGCTCACTACCAGAATTTGAGTAAGTAGGTATACATCAATTAGGACCATAACTTTTTTGTCCGCACGCTTTGTCAAGGAATAACATAACATAATATATATTATGTATGACCGTTGACTGCTTTGTTTTAGCGCTGGTTGTCTCGCGGTAAGAGTTTGCCACGGCTACCGACTCCAATGTTATCTCATATTGGCGCGACAGAGTCAGTATTGTAAATATAAACTTTCCTCTTGAATCTCTATAGCTATTATTAAAACCGTATCAAAATCCATTGAATAGAGATACACAGGGACAGACAGCGGGTAGGAAGATTGTTTTATTTTGAAAAGATTTGATAACGACATCGACACAAGAAGAAGAAGGTAAAAGATGAAGTACTTATTGATCGGAATATGAATTACATTTTGAATTAATTACTACGTTCGTAGGACTTGATTTATTTGTATGTTTTATGTACCTTCGAACAGACATAAATAACTAAATATATATATTCACATATAAAAGAATGTTTTGTGAGCACGCAGGGACAAAGTTTTCCAAAGGTTTCTGATTGGCAAGTGCGTTCGTCGTATGTGAACTTAATCCGGTAGAAGGTTTTGTCGAATCATTTCGACAATTTGGAGTGGGGAAACAAGTGAAGGGTTCCTATGAGATATTGAAAATAAAACTAAGCACTGGCGGTCTAGCGGAGAAAAAGTACGACTTTCAATCTGGAGGACGTGGGTTCAATACAATCAATACCCGACTCGTATCGTGAGTATTTCGGAGGTTATATTGGAAAGCACAATTTTGATTATTGGTCAGTCGCTTTTCGGTGACGAAAATATTGTCAGGAAACCGGACTAATCAAAATAGGATCTAGTTTGCTCTCTGGGTCTGAAGTCACGCCAAGCCAGGGATTGGTTGCCAAAGCGAACTCCAGGCTCTCATGAAGTTATGAGCCGTAGAAAAATGCCGGGATAGCACAAAAAGAAGAATTTTTCGAAAAACTTTTTTCATGGTTTTGTGACAGGGTTCTGGGCAATGGAAAACTCTTATTTTATACAAAAAACGAATCTAATACACTTAATCCTTGAGGTGGAACATCAAAGAAACTAGGAAAATTGGTTCGTTATAAGGCTTCGGCGGAACCCGAAAAATCTCCTATGCTATAAGGTGGCAGTACTCTTTTGAAAGCGTTCTGGTGTATTTTCGTTGAGCTAAAAAGTTTTGCAATAGCAGCCGGCTCAAGTTTAAACTCCGCGGAAAGGGGCTCCGGCGATCATCTGGCGAAAATACAACGTACATTTACAGATTGAACATTTCTATATACAGATATGGATACCAACCAAAACAGGGGTGACATTTCTTCATTCAGAAGTGGTACTTTTGATATTGATAGAGCAAATTCAGGACCCTTTATTATACTCAGCTTAAGCCTTACCTCCTGATCAGTCAGCTCTAAATTTAAAATAATCTTCAAATTAAACATAGGTATTAAGTTCAATGTCAAATTGATCATGGTCACGCGAAGGTAGGTATAGTAAAGCATATTACATATATTAGTTATATTACTAAGAATCACTCTAACTATGCAATTTTTTTAAGAAAACTATATTTTTGTCATTTACACAGTGAATCATTTGTTAACTTACTCTATGGCAAGCGACGTCTAATAAAAGGCACGTTGGTGAAATATGTTGTCACTGCATAAACTTTATGACTTTAGTTTCGCTCAGTCGTCTAGAAATGGGAGAACTTTTACCAACATGATGAAGCAGCTTACGTTTTTGCCATACGTCATCGGCAGTGCAATAAAAATAAACTGTTTATTTTGCAAGCGCTAAGCTGAAATACTGTCATTATTTCTATATAAAATATGATGTGTAAATAAATAACATGTATATAAACTACAGTCGGTTTGGTTAATGTTTAGAACATTTATAACTCTCAGAAGTCTAACTCTTTTTATTTTTTAAATTATTTCATTTTAATTGCGCTGTAACAAATAATATGCTCATGAGCCTGCATAAAATAAAACAAATAATCGAAGGGATGTTATAAATTCAGTAAACAATAGTTTCATTTGTAAGAGCCCCTAGTGAATAGCTTTCAGCTGCGACATTAAATAAAGCAATTACGTGAATTTATTTCCAATTTGGCGAGCAAATATTATCGAAACCAATTTCGATAGTGCGTTATATCGTTTGAACGAGATAAAATTCGAACAGGGCTATAATTTGTCGGGTAGATATAATTTTTCGATCCACTGTCGAATTTGAATATTCGGTTCACATTTGCCGTCTCGTTTGTCATCGTTACCGCTCATGGATATTATACTGCAGGGGTATATTAATAATATCGTTCTTCGCAAATTACTGTTTGTTTCGAAGGCGACATTTTATTTTCGTATATAAAAGATAAGCAACATCTACAAACTGCCTGTTCATTAATGCTGGAGTGGAGTGAATAATGTTGACTTGTGGAGTGAAATTTAAAATTAACGTAAGGCATCGAAAAATTTGTGAGGATAACTTTTCGTATATTTAAAAATAAAATTGATTCCATTTGAAAATTAATTTGTCCTGCAACGACCTTACCTTACTTACCACGTTACCAGCAGTGCACAGTGGCTAAGATTGAAATAAATATTTACAATGTGAATATCTAATTCATAAAATTTCAGTACCTACTCATATTATTATCATAAAAACTGCACACTACTCATGTGAATTAAGTATTATGTGTATCAGAATATAATATATTTCACAGCAAAATCAAATAACAGTGTACCCCACATAATCCATGCAATCATTCGAATCTGCGCGATTCCCAATTTCGCATCGATGGGAGTGATTTAAGTACTTCCCGTATCATTTGTTTCTACCGGCTGCGATACAGCATTTTTTATTTTGTTAAATTGCTTTCCTTTGTATCGTTACCCCTCTTCATATAAACACATGAGCTTTCTTACACAGATACGTTTTTAAGGATTGACGTTTATTTGTTTTTAGCTTACGGCGAAATTGCTCGTCTTAGAGTTTTATTTATTAAGTTTCATGCGCGATTCGGAAAGAGTTTTGCGATTATGTTCTTATTGAGTTTTATTGCGGTTTCTTTGTTTTCAGGCCTGTAAAAGTTTTTAGTAAGCTATTTCACAGTGTTTCGGCGATTGCCTGTTAAATAACAGTATTAGGAATGTCTCTTTCTTTTCAAGTTTCTCAAGACGGAAACAGTTCGTTTATTATAGTCATACTAGTTATGAAAAAAAAGCTGCACTTTTGGATGGAAGCAAGCCGCTTTGCATGGTGATAGTAGACATCATAGTAAACGATTTTTTCCGAGGATATCGAAATTTCATCCCTTAGGAAGCCGAGCGTAGCGAGGTGTTTTATGAAAATTAAAAAAATTATATCTTTTTATTGTGTAGTCCGATTTTGACAAAAAGTATCTCAAATGAAAGGTATTAATTTGTGTAATTAAAAAAAAATACAAAGAAAAAAATTTTGAAAGAAAAGTAAGAAAAAAATTTTAAAAAGTAAATTTACGTCTCGCACTGAATAACTTCAAAGAATGACAGACAAAATGTACAAAGTCGATATACGAGTTATTTTTAATCAAAGACAGATAAATTTGTAGTTGAAAACTGAAGACCGCATTGAAATCGGATTAGCATTTTTTAAGATACAAGTTGCCAAAGTTGGGAAAGATCGCTTTATATGGCCACTTTGAAATTCCTTTGCCAGAAAGTCAGAAATAATATGTTTTTCTGACACAGAAAAATACATAGTAACAGTACACATCAAAATCAAATTAAAAATTCCGAGGATATTATAATTTCATCCCTTAGAACGACGAGCGTAGCGAGGTCGGTTACGAAAACCGAAAAAAAAATCTCATTTTTTTGTACATTGTCCGATTTTGACAAAACATATTTCATTTGAAAGGTATTGCTTTATGTAACTTAAAAAAAATATTGAAAAAAATTGGAAAAAAAATGTAAGATTTTTAAAAAAAAAAACCTTAATTTTCGTATCACTCTGAATAACCGCAAAAAACGGTAGACACGGTGTATAATTTCGATATATGATTTTTTTAAATTAAAGATAAATAAATGCATGATTATAAACTAAAAACCGAATCGAAATCGAATCAGTAGTTTTTAAGATGCAAGTTGTCAAAGTTGGCTTAGTTTGTTTATATGGTCGCTTATAAATTCCTTAGGCAGAAAGTCAGAAACATTATATTTTTCTTACAGTTAAAAGTATGCATAGGTAATAGACATCATAATAAACAATTTTTTACGAGGATATAAAAAATTCATCCCTTGGAAAGCCGAGCGTAGCGATATCTGTTACGAAAAACAAAAAAAAGGCAGTTTTTTTTTATTGGATCGTCTTTCTAAGGGTTTCTAAGGAATGAAATTTTTATATCCTTGTAAAAAAATGTTTATAATGATGTCTATTACCTATGCATACTTTTAACTGTAAGAAAAATATAATGTTTCTGACTTTCTGGCTAAGGAATTTATAAGCGACCATATAAACAAACTAAGCCAACTTTGACAACTTGCATCCTAAAAACTACTGATTCGATTTCGATTCGGTTTTTAGTTTATAATCATGCATTTATTTTTCTTTAATTTTAAAAAATTATATATCGAAATTATACACCGTGTCTACCATTTTTTGCGGTTATTCAGAGTGATACGAAAATTAAGGTTTTTTTTTTAAATCTTACATTTTTTTTCCAATTTTTTTCAATATTTTTTTTTAAGTTACATAAAGCAAAAGCAATTCAAATGAAACATGTTTTGTCAAAATCGGACGACGTACAAAAAAATGAGATTTTTTTTCGGTTTTCGTAACCGACCTCGCTACGCTCGTCGTTCTAAGGGATGAAATTATAATATCCTCGGAATTTTTAATTTTATTTTGATGTGTACTGTTACTATGTATTTTTCTGTGTCAGAAAAACATATTATTTCTGACTTTCTGGCAAAGGAATTTCAAAGTGGCCATATAAAGCGATCTTTCCCAACTTTGGCAACTTGTATCTTAAAAAATGCTAATCTGATTTCGATGCGGTCTTCAGTTTTCAACTAAAAATTTATCTGTCTTCGATTAAAAAAAACTCGTATATCGACATTGTACATTTTGTCTGTCATTCTTTGAAGTTATTCAGTGCGAGACGTAAATTTACTTTTTTTATTTTTTTCTTACTTTTCTTTCAAATTTTTTTTCTTTGTATTTTTTTTTAATTACACAAATCAATACCTTTTATTTGAGATACGTTTTGTTAAAATCGGACGATACAATAAAAAGATAGATTTTTTTTCATTTTCATAAAACACCTCGCTACGCTCGGCTTCCTAAGGGATGAAATTTCGATATCCTCGGAAAAAATCGTTTACTATGATGTCTACTATCACCATGCAAAGCGGCTTGCTTCCATCCAAAAGTGCAGCTTTTGGCCAAAAATTCTCCATAACAAGTATGACTATTATACATAATTGCCATACATAATATTGCCATACATTCAGGCAACAATGACTAATACTTCAGCAAGCAATGCAAACAGTGCAAACTGGTCAATTAATCCATCCATACCCGAGGGCATCAAAAATAATAGGTACGTGCTTACATTTTGTACAAAATTTGCATACCAACCACACAACTTGACAAATAAATACAAGGAACATTGCATGTTTCAATCAGTAAAATGGAAAGTTAAACCCTGGAGTGCTTTCATACAGTTCAACGTTAATTCATTTTTGATTGCGTACTCGCAAAGCCTTCATATCCTGCTCACAATCTCCTGTCACCAACCATGCAAAACATCGTTTATTACATGCTGACAATAAATAAATTAAATGACACAAAAAGTGCGCAGTGTGCGATTTTTCTGCCCTCGTTTCGGCCCTAATGCAATAATCAAAGGAATATGAGGGGAGTCAAATGTCTACATATGCGAGATGCGATTAAAGACGTAGATTGAAGAAATCGTTACGCTAGGGGTGTGCTCCATAGAGCGATGCTATTGTTTTTCTTACAAACTGTTAATGTTTATAATATAACCATTGTATAGTATAGTCTTTAGGACTTTTATTATAATGCATTTTATTAATATCACGTCAAAATACCTTAAATGTATGGAGTTTATTTTTATTTCATTTTAAATTAATAAATGCAATGGACACTAATTTGTACAAGTTAACCTACTTGGACAATTTTGTGATCTTTATTTCATTTACTTATTGATGCATTATAACTTTCCAACTTCTAAATATGACAGAAATAATAGCTAAAAGTCTAATCTTACCAGTCTTAACACATTTGTCAAGGTCTTACTCATAATTATCGCCAATGTTGTTGTGGTTTCCTACACCTTAATGGAATGATAACAAGGCACGAGGGTACCCAGTGTGTCGCCGCCTAAGCTCCGGCTCAAGCCCGGCTCGGAACAGCTGTCACGCATGAGATAATCTTGGAGGGAAATCAAAGATCGCTCGATTGTATTGACGGGTTCCGTTGGACTTATTTTTCGGGATTAATATTTTCTTTGCTTTTCCATATAAATATGATGTGATAGATATGTTATAGGTAATTAATTATAAACAAATCCACAGCGCAGTTAAGGACCGATAACACTTACTGGAACTGAAAGACGAATTAAAATAGCAATACATGATATTTCTTGTACGTAAGTATTCACTGTGACTTGCAACTCTTGCAAGCATCTGTAAGCTTCGGCCAACAGGTAGGCCTTAGGCTTATATTTGCCAATGAAGTAAAAAAAAAGGGTTGGTGTAACAGGCGCTATGATTATTTTCTTTATAACATTGTAATCGTCGATCAAGGACTCGCACCCCACAAGTCCCGACTATAAGCTCACATGATAACGTGAAAAGTAATTCTATATTAAATCTTTGCCAAAACATAAAAGAGAGATTTCCGTGAACGTCTTTCTTCCGCTCGGTGAGAGCACAGCATAAATTAGTTTTCCCGGGAGATTGTTTGTGTTTGTTATCTCATTTTTCTATTTTTTTAAGACTAACATTTATGAGTTTTTTGTGGGACTGACTGTTATGCTGCGCTATTGTTTGGTTACAAAATAACGTAACATTAGTTGTTATTAATTTTAATTTCATTTTTCTGTCAGGAATGAAATTCAGTATAGTGCAATTCAAACGTAACTACAAAATGTAAAGGTAAATTAAATAGCATACGCTTTGTTTGTTACTTTGGATTGGACATACCTAATTTTTAAGTATTAAAACTTCGACAAAACCGGAACCGCGTTTCACCAAGCTTGTATTTGGTACTTTTCTTCGACCAACACATTTCATATGCTTTTAAATAATAAGCGCAGTATGTAATATGCAAATGTGGAAAAAAGAGTTTTCGTATGAGAGTTCCGTAGAAGGTCAGTAATTAATTAAAGGCTTAGGTTGTGCCATTATAGGCTCTATGTTAATAGACGGCTCCAATATCGACGGTTTATCTTTTTAGCAGCATGTTCACTTTGAATACGAGTAATAATTTGAACTATGGATCGCCGAAGTAAAGTCTGCTTTGTAACAACTTTATTAAGTGAGATACGAGCATGAAACGGTAAGCAAAGAGGATGTGAGAGCCCTCAAAGGGGTAGCGTTAAAATTTGAAGGGCCACAAAGTGAAGAGTAATTTGTTTTTGTTGGCCTTGTCTTTACAAAAAAATAAATCTTACTTATAATTTTAATCCATTTTGCTTTTAAAAGATTCTGTGATGATACAATAGAGTCACGTCAAGATAACCCATACATGCCCATAGGGTCGTTTTCGGCCCACAGCTGAAAACACGCTACTACTCATTAAAATAAGTAAAGAAATACGGTTGTCATCTCAAAAAATAGAAAAAAAAAATATGTGTTGGGCACATATGGCATAAGCAACGTTTTGATAGCAACGCCTCTGAAAAGGGTAAGTAAACGTTATAATGTCATCGAAGTCTGACCTTTTTGCATCGCGGCGAGGCTGTCAAAATCGTTGTCATCTTGGACTGAGTATAATTTTATGCCATTCGTAACATCCGTAACAGGGTACGTAGCCGAATGGCACAAACGCTCACAAAACGCTCACGAAACGAAACGCTTGTAGATATCAATCTCTATCGCACGTGCGTATTGGCGCGACAGAGCCAGATTTCGTTTTCGTTTCGCGTCGCAGAAATGCCATTCGGCTACGGCATCAGCTGTATTTATTCTTGAAAACTTGTACATTTGTTTGACATTATTTTCATCAAAACTACATAAGCTCAACATTGTTTTTAGACGATTCTGCTTGATACAAAATAAATATTCTCACACGACGAAGACAAAAACATCGAGGGTTTTTACATATGTAAAGATAGACCATAGACGTACGTATGTATGTCTACAAACTGTCTTAATGAAGTTCCAACTTTGAATGTACCATGCACATGCAGTTTCGATAGTGAAAACCGAACTGTTGTGTAACGAAGTGTCATATCGCCAGTGTGATTGTCAGTGCATTTGAGGTGCATGCGGCGTGGGGCGCCGGTGCAGGCGGCTGGCGCAAGGCAGAAGCGGAGATCGGAGTTAACATTAAACCCTCGTGTGCTTAAAACAGAGGCCCATTTCTCGAAGCTACAAGTTACAATTTACAAGTGGTTGTCAATGTCTAATATGACAAGTTGACAAGAGAATTCCGCTTGTAACTTGTACGTAACTTTCAGTTTCGATAAGTGGGCCCCAAGACGTAGCCGAATGGCATTTCTGCGATGCAAAACGCTGCAGAAATGTAGTCTAGCTCTGTCGCGCAAGAGCGATAGAGATA
Source organism: Leguminivora glycinivorella (assembly GCF_023078275.1). Classification (NCBI taxonomy): domain Eukaryota; kingdom Metazoa; phylum Arthropoda; class Insecta; order Lepidoptera; family Tortricidae; genus Leguminivora; species Leguminivora glycinivorella. The sequence continues at coordinate 22,490,085 of NC_062971.1, forward strand.
AATAGCTATGAAAGTGATATATTATAATCGTGAACGTTTCGTGAGCGTTTGTGCATTCGGCTATGCATCCTGGGATCGCATACGTCGGCCAAGCGTTCCATTCCGCATTCCGCCCCGGTGAGACGCTTCACGGCGCGTGAGCACTGCACTGCTCTCGAAATTTTGTATGACACAGGACTATAGTCCTGAGGCGAAGAAACTTGGAGACAAAGATTTAAAAAACTTGTTCAATTATTAAATTAACAGGCGACATTCAAGATTATTAAATTTATGGATCTGTAGGTATATTTATATATTAAGCTTTTTACCTGATATTCAGTGAAAAGTAAGCAAATAAATGAATTGGTATTTTGATCCAAAAGAACTGGCTTAAACGAGTTAGCTATGAGAGATAGTAGTTCATCTGAATGATGATTGGTAATATAAGTGGATTTTCGTTACCGAGACACATTAAAAAATTGCAAACGTTTACGGAGAACCTAGTTTGTAGCCGATATTAGAGAACTTAAGAACTACGAAGCTTGATACTTATAATGTACCTACATGTACTAGCTTATGGATGGTACGCCAACCGCTACCACTTGTGCTGTGAGCGGCTACGAGCGGCGGGCGGCGGAGCGAACGTGCGAGTTAAATTGAGCACTCCTCCACCCAGACTCTCATTTCCTCCATCCACCATTGTGCGCCATTCACAATACAAAACATTTTTTTACGAATTTCGACAAAAAGTGCTTTGAATTTTTCCAATCTTCGCTTCTGCTCAGCCCGTAAAAATTGTCTGTGAATTTTGTTAGGAATTAAAGTCCATTATAATAGTAGTCTACCCATTTACAGAGGTCAAAAGTCTTCTTAATTGTCGCAGAATGACTGTATTTAAATTCGTGAAATTAAAATGCGAAATCCTTTGCATGTACAATATAGTTGGCCATAGCTTAATCGTTAAAATTTAATTTTGGATGCATTTGAATTCACGTCGACAATAGCTATTTCAGTTGGCAAATTTAATTTTGGTAGTTCGTATAATTGTTTCAGAGCTGAACGGCATATCGTTTACGTTACGTGATGTACCTACATTTAGGTACCTATACATACGTACCTACCCATACGTACCTACCCATATTAAGCTTCCTACCGTAATCCAAACTAATAATCTAAACTAAATGTTAAATAATAGAACCAACTACCTACTTGACCACCAACAGCTAACTTTAAACAGTTACAGTTGCATGTGCCCCTTAGGGGAATACAAGCGTGAGTATATTTATTTATATAAATGTATACTTAGGTAATTGGGACCGTGCGCGACGACAACGCCACGTGACAGGTGACCATTATGGACAATATTGTAACCGCTGTCAAGCGAGAAGTAAATAAACATTGTGAAAAAATTAATGAAATCTTGTATTATTTTACTACATTAGACAATTTTGGACGATGGTGGTTACAACATTATAGCCAATAACATTAAAATTGTTGTTTTCAGTGAGAAATTAACAAACTTGTGACTAAAACGGGGTTTCGTGCCATCACTCACGAAATCATTTTCCAACCTGAGACGATGAATAAAGGCAAGAAATTGGTGCTAGCTGGGCATTTTCTACAGATTGAAGACATTATTCCACCATTTGCAATAAAGTATAAATAAATCATTGGCTTTTAAAATTGTTGATCAGTTCACTGCTATGCTATGTCATTTTCATAGGCTAACTATAGGTATTATAAATATCATTTACAGGGTACAGGGTTTATTGTAAAATAAAAACAAACTAGCTATAATAACTTTTAATTATAATATACATTACAAAAACTTGTTTCATTTACTTGAAAATATTGGAGGTTTACCAGATATCACATCAAATATGTAATCATCAATGCGATGAAATAAGTTCTCAGGAATTTTATTTAAAATGTGATAAGCCTTCAGTGGATGGACTGCTTCTGCTTCTATTGTTTCAATACTTTCACACAATTCAATACTTGTATCAAATGAATACGCACTTTAAGTAAAACTTCAGAGGTTGGACGACACTTTTCTTCTTACGGCAACTATTCACTTAAACGGTGGTTTCGTTTCCACCACGGTCTTGGAAATAGCTAGAATTTAGTTGCTATTTTTTTTGGAGTTATTACAATTCGCCATAACAAATTTTACTAGGCGCATATTAAATTTATCTCAAAAACGATATGAAAATCAGCGACTAAGATGTCAATTTTGGCCGTAGTGAGCGCTGTGATCGTTTTAGCTACCCCCCCCACCCACTTTGCACCCTGCCAATAGCACCAATGTAACACTAATTTCTATTGATTATGCAAAAATAATTAAAAACTTTCTCATGGCACAATAAAATGAATCTCTAAAGTATAATTAAGTCACGACATTAAAGAGCAAGTTCTTAATTTTATTGCCTTGATAATTAGTAGAATGATAACTCTTTAGAAACAAGCATAACTCATTTGACTAAGTTCATAGAGATTTGTGTTGGGAATGGCCGCATTATACAAATTTATCGCCTTAAGAAGACCTTAACGGTCGCTACTCCGGGGATTTATAATATCAGTCAGTAAAAACATACTGCAAAATCATTAATTTTCAGCTTAAAGACTTAAGTGCTTATAAATTAGATTAATACACCTGTGTTATACAAAATCTCTAGTTTTTAAAAGTGAAATTGCCGTAAATTTTGGTTTGTTTATATTCTTTTAAAACCTGCTGAATGTAATCTATTCGTAAATTAAAATACCTATAAACTATTAAGTTCTATATGAACGTACACACCATTTCACGAAAAGGAATATTTATATCATAATTTTGATTGTAGTGTAGTACCTACTTTAAGTATTAAATAGATGCGAAGCGAAGTATTTAGACATGTAGTTAAGACGGCAAGCAGTTAAGTGCTTATAAATTAGATTAATACACCTGTGTTATACAAAATCTCTAGTTTTTAAAAGTGAAATTGCCGTAAATTTTGGTTTGTTTATATTCTTTTAAAACCTGCTGAATGTAATCTATTCGTAAATTAAAATACCTATAAACTATTAAGTTCTATATGAACGTACACACCATTTCACGAAAAGGAATATTTATATCATAATTTTGATTGTAGTGTAGTACCTACTTTAAGTATTAAATAGATGCGAAGCGAAGTATTTAGACATGTAGTTGAGACGGCAAGCAGACACAAGCAGTGCGATAAATGTAAGGGATTCACCGAAATATCATGTGAAACAACGAGATAAATAAATATTGGGGACACCTTACACAGACCAACTTAGTCCCAAACTAAGCAAAGCTTGTACAATGGGTGCTAAGCGACGATATAACTATAACTACATACTTAAATAGATAAATACCTCTACATACTTATATACATAGAAAACATCCATGACTCAGGAACAAATATCTGTGCTCATCACACAAATAAATGCCCTTACCGGGATTCGAACCCCAGGACCACGGCTTAGCAGGCAGGGTCACTACCGACTGAGCTAGACCGGCCGTCAATATATAGTGGTATATAGTGGTTTATAGATGTTTGTAGTGGGTAATACTTTACCTGATAACTCTTTGGGGCAGCCGCCAATGTTTCTGATTCTTTCATATTGATATTTTCTCTTATCACTATCACTTTGCACTCATGTTTAATTGTTTATTCTACTCTTATTCAACCACTAATTTTCACATTGCTTTCGCAGAAGAAAATTTCGTATATTTTTTCATTATGACTTTGACAGACTAATGACAACTATTTCAAGTCTGTTCTTCATTTAGGTTTTAAAATAAGTACTTAGGTCGGCAAGAAGCGGATGTATTGAGAGTAAAAGTCAGGTGGATTAGGTACAGAACTCGGAGGGTACAGAACCATTAGTCCATAGAGTAAGTTTAGTACAAAATAAGTGTGAACGAGGTGAATAAATTTAACTATAGAGACGCAAAAATGTAGATTTTTTAAAGATATGTATCGTTGTTTGGTAATATGGACGACTTAGATAAATTAAACGTGAGTTTTGATTCCAATTTAAATTTGTATTGTGATTACCGTCAATCCGCCTCTATTTAACCCCTATAAAGCTACAAAACTTCACTTGGCTAAGAGGATAGTTTCTTTTTTGTGTAATTTACATCAAGCATTATCTTTATTGATTCGTCTTATGCTGAGTGACCGTTTAACTAGTCAATAATACAGACACACCTGTATTTTACTTAAGTATATCGCAAAATAAAATAAAATGTAGGTTTCATGTATTATATTTAATGTCTGTCTGCACTACGTTGATACGTTAACCTTGTTACAAGATTTGGGATGAGTTGGCAATTGAATGATTTAAAAGCGTTCCCACCAAGCTTGAATAAGTTCAATGACTTCTTGATACCCGTAGAAGTGTAATAAGAAATAAATTGAAATAAGTTCAAGTCAACATCAAAGTTAAGGAGACATAATCTGTTATCCAAGATTGTGGACGCGGGGTGAATGATACAAGGTCATAAGGTGTTACGAGGTAGAAGGATATGTTTCGTTTCGGTATCGGTGTTTAAATCGCGACTGAAGAAGCGTAGACGCGCGGTGAATGGCAAGTGCAGGTGGCGCGGAATCTAATAAATCAACTCTTCGATCAGGGTTATCGACTTCTGTTAGGGCGACCACCTGTTTGTGATCTAAATTAAATAAAATTATAAGCTTCTAACCATTTAGCTTTGTAAATGATTAGTGATTAGCATAGCAATGAGGAGGCACACTCAAAGGTTATGATGACAGATGGCGCCACCCTATTAGTCCATTGATTGCATTGCACAGATAAAGAATTTCATACTTGAGAGCGAGAAGATGATATGTTTTTGCTCTCTCTCACATATAAATGACAGTGATATGCCTAGACACTTGCACAGGCGCCGATAAAATGTCAATGTGCCTCCTCACTGGTGACGATCGAACCCCGTATCGGTATCGGTCCGGTCGGACATAGCGTGGCGTGACATTAATAGCCCGTATGTTACTAGCGCCAACGGTTGTTACATGAACTAAAATGACAGAATAGCTTTTTACATAGTGAAAATCATGGGTGAGAATGAAAATATTGAAAATGAATAATAAAAAAACTACCAAAAGAAAACGAATTACTTCTTAATTACATCTTAATATGGATTCAGTAAGAAATACTGTTGATTTAATTCCTAGGGTGAAGGAACATAAACACTACGGTGAGTAAAAATCAATCAATGTCGTTATTTGAATTTTTTGCTACGTACAAAAATAATCTATAGGTAACAAATAAATATAAGTAGGTATTTTTGTACCTTTTGCCGTAGAAACTCTAGGTCCATGGAGTCCCAGCGCGAACAGGTTGTCACAGAAATCGCGAAGCATCTGGTTGAGGTAACTGGTGACCGAAGAGCAGGCGACTTCCTCGCACAACGTATCAGCATTGCGATACAGCGAGGAAATGTCGCCAGTATCCTTGGTACAATGCCTCAATGGCCTATTTTAGACTGTATATAGCTAGCTAAGCTTTTAAGTTTATAACTGTGTAAATATTATGTTCATGTAAATAGATATTGTAACTAACAAGGAAAAAAAAGTAGGCAACGTACTGTTATTAGAATCTTACTAATTCATACAGTTAATATTTTACTAAACTTAACAAAATTCGAGTATCCCGGCGAAAAATTATAGCGGTACACCCTACAATACGAGTATGTGCGCGGCTCCCAGGTTTGTAATTATATACTTTAGAAAATAAATAGAATTTTAATTTTGCTTTCTGTTGAGAATCCCTAAGGTACTTAATGAATTACTGCTAGTTAATGAAAATTGGTTAGACGCGTTTATTGAATACCTATTCATAAGGAATGGAGAAACCCTAATTTATAAATGTACATTTTTGATTTATTTTATTGGTATAAAAAATATTTTGTGTACCTTCACAAAAGAAGACAACTTTAAGAATGAACCATTAGGTAAGTACATTAAACTGCAACTGTTGATACTTATTTTTTTGAAATATTGAACACCTTTATGTACACAGCTTACAATAAATAAATTACTTACTAACTTACTTACTTACTTAAATATAAATAAATAAATCGAACAAAAATTACGCATTTTAACAGGTTTTTCACTGAACTGGTTAAAGGTTCACCTGAAAATATAATAAATATATGGATGAAAATATAATAAATAATGGGCTTTATATAAAAATAAATAAATGTCAGTTTGTGATATATAGATACATAACAATACATAACAATTTAAAAGAACAAACGGTCTTATCCCTTAAAAGCCATAATGGGGCTCAGATATTTAAAATGTAATACGAATGTGTAACTTAAAAAATCTGGACATAATTAATCAGAACTTGCACTTTTAACAACCGTCGTAACTTGCGCATGAAACCAAATAGTTCATTCCAAGCCCTAATGCGCTACCCCCGCGTTACCTACTCGTTGACGCTATAAAATTTGCATATTCTCGTTGAATCTCATGATTAACATTTTTATTAAACAAGGATTAGGTGTAATCCTTTTTTATTCGACAATTAGAACGTTATCGCGGACGGCCGTAAAGAGTTGAGGCTATCGACTCGGTAATTAAGCAAATTGCGACTATCTACGAAATTAACGGTGAGAACATTTTACTTTCTAAATCACACCCTTGTTTTGGTAGTGGATAGTAGAACAAGCTGCTACTTGAAGCGCTTCTGCTAAGTTTTAGGTAATTACAATTACTCGTATGAGGAATGAAGAATTATCAGATCATTAAAAAAATATACATGTTTTAAGTATCTACGTGGAACATAATTAAGTACATTTTACAGAAATAATAAATAGCAAAAAAAAACATTCATCAAAATGCAATTACATACATAGATAAAACCCTAAAAAGTTAGAAACTCAGACTAAGTGAACTTACAACAGAACTTAAATAAGTGCCTAACGTAAATATAAAATAAGCCGGTGTGGTATTTAGCCAAAGGTGCTGGCGGTATGAGATTTGTATTCGAAGTTCCAAATATATTTCTTGCATTATCGAAAATTTCATAATTTGATTCGTTATGTTTACTAGACTGCATACCTATAAACTAATATGTTCATTTTTAACCGTCGCCTCATATCTCTCAAGAAAGACGGTTATCAAGTCGTCTGTATGTTTTTTTTTTTTTTAATGTTTGTTCCTCGATATCTCCGTCGTTACTGGACCGATTTTGATAAATTTTTTTTTGATTGAATGTATATGCATACAGATTGGTCCCATTTTTCTCAGAACCCAGTTCTGATGATGGGATCCTGGAGAAATCGAGGGAACTCCTCGAATCTGAAAGGCATACATATGGTGATTTTTGTGTTTTTAAAGGAACAGCATGCATTTAGGTACGGAACAGTGACATTTGGTGCAGTAGAACTGCTGATGATGGCCAGAACGGAACTCTTCAAATCTGAACGGCACGCTTATAGTGACTTTGGTATTTTTATAAGAACAGCATGCACTTTCGTCCAGAACAGTGACATTTGGTGCAGTGGAATTGCTGATGATGGTCAGAACCGAACTCCTCAAATCTGAACGGCACGCTTATAGTGACTTTGGTATTTTTATAAGAACAGCATGCACTTTCGTCCAGAACAGTGACATTTGGTGCAGTGGAAAGCTGATGATGGTCAGAACCGAACTCCTCAAATCTGAACGGCACGCTTATAGTGACTTTGGTATTTTTATAAGAGCAGCATGCACTTACGTCCAGAACAGTGCCATTTGGTGCAGTGGAACTGCTGATGATAGTCAGAACCGAACTCCTCAAATCTGAACGGCATACTCATAGTGACTTTGGTATTTTTGTAAGAAAAGCATGCATTTAAGTTCAGAACAGTGACATTTATTTACATAGTTATGTTTGTTAAGCATATTGAGTTTTCAAGTCAAAGTTTGTCAAGCTTCGATTTCTTATAATATAATCGGATTCATGAGGAATTGAGGAAACTCCTCAAACCTTAACGTTATGCGTATATTCATTTGTGTTGCCATCTAATAATTAAAGCATTAAAAGCAGTTTTAAAAAATACTTACACATTTCTACATAATCCAACATTCGCAAGTAGCTTTCACCAGAACCCGAAAGGCGACGGTTTTTTTTTCTTAAAAATTATCATGTAAGAACACAAATTAGTGATTTTGCCAATCTTAAAAAAAATGTTTTAGTTGTAAAGCGTCTTGTTAGCACGCACCGATACATTTGTGCGGGCAAGTACCAGTAGAAATCATAGTAACTGAATGACATCAGTTAGATTCCGAATATTCGTTTGAATAAAATTGCTTTGGCATTGCTTAGCCGCGCTTGTCGCGCTACGAGTTCGTCCGCGCGTCGTAGCATGTAGAACGGCGTTCTCACTGGGCATTTCTCAGAGCGTTTCAACTTTTTTGATTTCGGTGGCAGCGTTATTACCCGAACCCCGTAATTGTAGCATGAGTTTTGTTTGTTTCTGGTAGAAATTCCCGACTTCTATTTTATTTTATTTTTTATTTTATTTATTTGGGTCATCAACAGCAATACAAAAAATAAATTTAAGACACAAGGAACCATTAACATAGCCAATAACAGATGTCCACAAGTACTATACAAAAAACATGCAAAAGCTAAGTGGTAACAAAAGAAAAATACAAATTTAGTAGGTATAAGGAATGAAGACAAAAAAAAAAAACAAAAACAAAAAGCGGTGCTGCTTATGAAGTAGGCACTTAGGCAATACTAAAGTACATTAATGTAGGTATGGCTTGCATAATGTAATGTGTGTGAGTGTGTGCGCGTGTGCGTGTGCGTGTGTAAAGTGTATGTAGTGTATGTGCATGTGCGGTTGTGTCTATCTGTTATGTTCATATGTGTGTTTTATTTGTCAATTGTCGCAGTTTTTAGCATTCAGTAAAAATGACCGGATACGTGTTTTTAAGGTTGATTTAGTGCAGTCAAACAGGTCTATACTATTAAACTGTTTATTATAAAGTTTTAAAATACGATTGATGGGAGAATTTTGAGCGTAGTTGGTGTGAACTCTGGGTAGACTAAACAGGGAACGCACAGAATTACGAGTTCTAATTGACGGCACTGAAAACTTGATCTCCGAGAGCAAATGGGAACTGTCAATGCGCCCTGAGATTATGTCATACAGTAAAGAGATGTCTAATAAGATTCTTCTATTCTGTAGGCTCAATAAGCGGTGACGAATACACCTAGACTCATAATCGGTATCCCATTGTTTGGTACGAAAGCCCAGGTATCGCAAAAAGGAGCGTTGAATTTTCTCTATTTTATCTCTGTGTATTACGTATTGGGAGACCAAACGCTACTAGCATATTCAAGGACGCTTCGAACATATGCATAGTATACAACTTTGATGCTGCCAACATCTTCAAATTCACCACAAACACGAAATACAAAACCCAAATTCTTATAAGCGCGGTTCACAATATCGTCTATATGTTGAACATACGTTAGTTTTGAATCAAGGGTCACACCAAGGTCCTTTACCGAGCTTACTCGTTCTATAGCTTCACCTCCAATACTATATTGATATTTGATTGGACTAGGGCTGCGAGTAAAGGAGATCTGGACACATTTTGATATGTTAACAGTTATTCGGTTGTTGTTGTAATACAGAAATAAACGGTCCAGATCCCTCTGTAGCTGTTGACAATGGCTTAAACTGCTAACTTCAGTAAAAATTTTTTTGTCATCAGCATACATTAGGAACCCCGATGATTGAAATACTGAGTAAATATCAAATAGATAAGCGTTGTAGAGCAAAGGACCGAGATGCGAACCCTGAGGAACACCAGAGGGGACATTCACAAAGTTTGACCGGCATCCACCGAGGACAACCGCTTGCCTCCTGTTCGAAACGTATGACGTGACCCATCTAAAGACATCACCGCGGAGACCCAGCCAGTGGAGCTTGCGTAGCAGGATGACGTGATCCACTCTATCAAAAGCTTTTTCAAAATCTGTATAGATCACGTCAACCTGCTTTCTCTTGTCCATATTTTTTACTACGAAATTTGTAAAATCTACCAAATTAGATATTGTTGACCGATTTTTGAGGAACCCATGTTGCTGTGGAGGAATACCTTTGTTAATTACATCGTAAACATTATTTAATATTATTTTCTCGAAAGATTTAGCGAACTGGTTTAAAATAGATATAGGGCGATAATTTGTTATTTTGGATTTAGGTCCTTTTTTGTGAATAGGGACAATTAAAGCCTCTTTCCATTTTTCAGGAAATAAACCCTCTGACAAAGACTTTTTAAATAAAATAGTTAAAGGATAACTAAGGCTTGATGCACACTGTTTTATAAAGAACGGGGGATCCCATCGCTTCCAGCTCCACCGTTAGGATTTAATTTAGATAATAAATTTTCTATTTGTACAGGTGAAATATTTATAGTCGAGACAGTCTGATGACTATTACAAAAAGGTGGCGCAAAATGCGTTTCAGGGTAAACTGAAAGAGGCAAGCTAAAAACGGAGTAAAAGAAATTATTAAAGCCATCACAAATCTGAGTATTATCACTTAAAGTCTGGCCTTGGTATTCAAAGGATTTAGGGTATGCAGAACCGCCTCGGCGAGCTTTTACAAAAGACCAGAGCTGCTTCGGATTGCTTTTTATCCCTTCTTGGACTGTGTGCAGATAGTGTTTCCAACACAATTCTTGTAACCGTTTTTGCCGTTTACGTAATAGTGAAAAAATATCGTAATCCGAAGGATTGTTATATTTTTTCCATTTCAAATGCATGTTATTCTTTTCCTTAATAACCTTAATTAGGCAAGTGCTGTACCAAATAGGATACTTACGTTTATTAAAGCGGGTATCTAATGGAATATACTTAGCAATTATCTCATTAAGCACATTATAAAACTTCGTCAGTCCTTGCTCCACTGAAACCGAGGAAAGATACGAGTGCCAATCAATGTTATTGAGGCTGTTATTAATAAGTGTGTAATTACCCTTACGAAATTTAAATTTTGGTACAGGAGTATCTTTCAAAGGGCCGCAAAAAATGTCACTTATAGTTATTTCAAGAGGGGGATGGTATTTATCAGCAGTAACTAAAGGACGATCGGAAATTAAAACTTCAGCCGAGAAATTAGCGAAAACTAAATCTAAAGTATTACTACTACAATTTTGTGTGAAATTTTGTTGTTCTAAGTTTGCAAACAGAAGGTTCTCGATCAATAAGGACGCCGCATTTTGAACTTCTACAGCTCCTCGTCTTTCAAATACTGGCAGAGCATCGCTACTCCATTTAATGTGTGGCAAGTTAAAGTCACCTACTACAAGTAGATACGCGTTGGGGGATTCAGAGATAACCTTTTCATACAAATCGTTTAAGTTAGTAATATTGCTTGCCAGTGAATGGCCCGGAGGCGCGTAAGTTGAACACAGGTGAAGATCGCGGCAAGAATGTAAAGTGGAGTCGTTAGTATGCGATCGCAACGAATTAGCTGGAATAGTGACCCATAAACATTCCATGCCAGCGCGCAACCACTCGGGGCGAGCGCGAGCACCCAAAGATCGAAGCACTAAGATCATAACCCCTCCACCATCGGCTTTACCGCTCAACACTCTGTCCCTGTCCAATCTAAAAACATCATAGCGCTGGTCACATAGTTCCGCGTCCAAAACACCGTCACTCAACCAACTCTCGGTAATAATAATAATATCGTAATTATGAGATAACACATTTCGGTGGAATTGAAGCGTTTTGGTACGTAGCCCACGTGTATTCTGATAGAATACTTTTAAGTTATTTAGAGGTGACGACGACGTCTCGGCATGCATGGCAAATACCGATAAAACGTGTACGATTTATATTTAATTTTTTTGCTAAATAGCGATATTAGTGATAAAGTGAAGAGGAGTGCTCTCGTGACGTTATAAAAATGCGACTGCACATTGACATATGTATATGTAGTGTACAAAATTATGTAGAAGTGTGTAATATACGTGTGTAGTAGTGTGAGTGTTATGTTTGCCGTTGCCTCAGATAAGCCGCAACTATTACTTGAAAAAAGCCAAATTAATTTCAGAAGTGAGAGTAAAATATTAACAAGCGTCGTTAACAATAGGTAAGCTAAACAATTTTGCGCAAATCCGTGGCTGAGCGGATGTGAAAAAATGGAGCCTGGTCAGCCTTCCGTACGTATATATTACAATTTTTTACCCAGACGTATTTATAACCCTTAGAAAAACAGAGGTCTTTACAGTCTTTAAATAATTTCTTATTGGCAGGAGTCAAATGATCGTGAACGAAGATCTTCTGCGATTCTCCATTAAAGCCTATGTCAGCCGTATTGACACCGCGCGATCTTCGTAAACCAGATAAAATATTATCTTTGAGCGCGCGCTGCCTCAACTTGACAATAATTTTTGTTTATAAAATAATTGTTAAAATAATTCTATTTAAATTGACAAAATTTCATGTGACTCTTACAGGATTCACGTAAAAATGTTGCCACCGAAATGAAAAAAAATTAAACGCTCTGAGAAATGCCCCACTGAAAACTGTTTTGTAGAAGCCCCACGATAATGTCGGCCCCATTCATACAATGCTTATAATTATGTCACGCCGATGTTAAGCCTGGCGTCCACTAGGCTCGCCGAGTCGAGCCCCGTTAATTTGCTTTTTGCGTTTCTTATGAGACTGCGTCCATTAGCGACGCGTCCAATCGCACTCAAATGTATGAGAACTCGATACGACGCTGCTCAGTTCCACCTTAGTGGACGCCAGACTTTATACTTATATGCCAGTGTCAAAAGCAATATTCATATTTGTTTAATCATTACTTTTTTACATTGACAGACAGTACCCGTTGTGCACTAGTGCCTGCTTAGAAGGCTATAATAAAGTTATAAACCACAACGTACCTACAGTGTTTTGCTAATCCTAATTTACATTGTATTAAACAGAAAATCCAACTTATTTAACTCTATTCTCCCTAGAAAAACATAAAAAGGGACGATAAAAAATGTCAATTATTAGAAAAGTTGCGTACCTAAGGTAGATAAAATAAATGAAGGTATCATTAGGGAGGTCTTGGATTATAAAAGGGCTGCACGAGCGCCTCGTTGTCGTAATTTTTAAACCGCGGGTTTACGAGCTGCATACGTTACTTTTACTCGCTAGTGTTGCTACATTAAATCGTTTAAATGTCGATGTTTGTGTTCGATAAAAATTTAATAAGTTTGACAAGAGTAATAGTTATCATAAAATTATCTAAACATAAGGCATTGTGATACCTGGGTATTATACGTATATTGATTTTTTTAATAAGTCAGCAACTAGGATACTTATGGTCTTAAATAAAATATAGTAAATGAATAGTAAATAATAAATATTGGGAAACATTTTAAATTGTTGGATGTAGCCCAACAAACAAAGCTTGTACTTTGAATACACACTTAAATAGACTACGATATACACACTTAAATAGATAAATTCACATATCTTATCTTATACTTTTAAACGAGCAATTCTTGTATATTTATTTATTTATATATTTATTTATATATACCGACGATCTCGGAAACCGCTCTAACGATTTCGCTGAAATTTGTTATGTGGGGGTTTTCGGGGGTGAAAAATCGATCTAACTTATCCTTAGGTCCCGGAAAACGCGAATTTTCGAGTTTTCGTGCGTTTTTCTTCGCGCGCCATCTCGTGTGCAGTAGTTGTACTGTTAAGACAGAATTCTTTCGGTCGATGTAAGTACTATTTATTGCAAAGACTAGATGGCGACACAGGTCAAGGCTAACACGAATAGAAAAATACACTATTTGAGCTTTTGTGGCGAAACGCGCGCCATCTCGTGTAGAGTAGTTGTGTTGTTAAGACTGAGAATTCTTTCGCTCGATGTAGGTACTATTTATTTTTGAACTAGATGGCGACACAGGTCAAGGATACGAAACAGAACCGAGCGAAGCTCGGTCGCCCAGATATTGTATACTTATTTGTACAAGGAAAACTGTACACGGAAAGGACTGTGCATTGCGATTATTAAAACCAGTGATTCGAACCTTGACTTCCACAAAAACGGCAATTAAATTTATACACTTCCACAAAAAAGGCACCCTTACAGTTTGTACTATCGACATTTTTCCCTGCCCTACCTGTGTCTGAAACCGAAATTTATTTAACAAAGCTCCCGCAAGTCGGATTATTGTAAATAAGTATTATTCCCGACACCCAAATTAATCCCCACTTTTTAACGAAATGCGAAAAAGTTTCGAACTTTCTGTTCACCTCATGAAAACCGCCAAAATATCGCTTTCGTTGCCTTATTATTTGTATCAATAGAATGTTAGAAATTTGCCTACACAAATAAAAAGATGGCTGCGGAATTTGAGAGTCCCAGTGGTCTCACTTTAAAAAGGTGTGTTTGACTTTACTAATGAGATTGCTGTACTGAACAAAGAGTGTCCATAAATTTTGAGACTTTAACATATCGAGAAAGTTTCGAGAGAAAAGTTTTGTATATCGTTAACAACAAAATCAGATGAAGGTTCTGCTTACATATTTATGTTAAAATATTACTTCTTTGCTATATTATCACTAACGTTAAATATCTTAAATATAAACAAGGACGATTATACGTCGTCCCTTGGCTTATAACACTTAAAAAAATATGCATCGTTCATTATTATACCTAAAATGTAACATACGGATAGAGAATACTTTTGAATTAAATAATTCATTTACTATAATTTTCCCACAGGGATTTTCGAAACTCATCTTCGGTAAACGTGATACATGGTATTTTGTACATAATACGTATGTACATAAATAAAGTTATGCAAAGTTGTAATTATTTAGGATTTTAAATTGTGAACAAGAAAAGATTAAAGTAGTCTAATATCGGTATTATAATATCAAACTCCCTACGGAACGCTAAAAACGTGCGATACGAATGCGATGTCTAGTTAGGCTACTTTATTAAATCAACTCCACTTGAATGAAGTTGTTCGGTGTGTAAGTTTATTTTACGTATTTGAAAACTTTGCTTTTATTTCACGAGCAATTTATACAAAGTTTTCTTGCCTTTTATTTCTTGAAATTTATTTACATCTGTTTTGATACACATGCTTGATATGTTTTACACGTATAAAAAATACTTTGCCGTTTATCTTTAACTATTCTTAGACAAGACTGGATAGGATTCGGAATGAGTATATAAGAGGAAGCCTGAAAGTAGCGCCAGTGAGAGAAATTGAGAGGAAGTAGATTAGCATGGTATGGGCATGTAATGCGGAGGGATGAAAGCAATGTTATAAAACGAGTGGTAAATATGAAAGTGGATGGATACAATGGTAGTGGAAGGCCTAAGAAAAGATGGATGGAATGTGTGAACAACGATATGAGAGTGAAAGGTATTAGTATGGAAATGACGGCTGATAGAGAGAAATGGAGGAAGATGATCTGCTGCGCCGACCCCAAATAATGGGAAAAGGGCAAGGGAATGATGATGATGATTCTTAGAATTTGATGAGTTTTATTAATGATGTAGCAAAGGTAATGTGAGTTTATAAAGCACTGTAATTTATACACTCTTACACAGTTTTTCCTTGCTCACGGACTTTTATGTATTGTACTTAACTATTGGTTTTTTTTTTACCTATTCATTTTCATTTATATCCCTGTCTGACAACTCACAACACAAGCCGTTTAGAGTTTTCCGTGGGACTAGGCCAATTTGGATAAGAATGTCCCTATGATATTTATTTATAACTGTAGTTTGTTATAGTTGTGTTTTTTATAATCATATTTTCATACCGACCATGGAATTTTTAACTCATGAAGTCACAAATCAACCGGCACAACTGAGCCTCTCGCTATCCTCGTAATATATCGGTAAAAGCTATCCCGTTAATTGAGTGCTGGAATAATTTGAATACATTGCGACCGATGGCGTTATTGCAACCGGTTCGCGATAAATCAGCGGATTAGAAACGGAATGGGTAAATAGATATGGCCATGAAGATACATGTTTCATTGCATACGGCGGGGGCGATAACAGCAGTCCGATAAGGGTGAGGTAAAAAATATTTTGTGTGAAATGTGTCTCTAAATAAAATGCTTTTGGTCGTATTTTTAACACATTGCTTAATATGTTGAGTAGTACGATAGGCATCTGAATTTAGTAATCATAAGTAATTATTCGTTTTAAATATCATTAGCAATATTAGCACTGTGGCGCGCTCTCGCTGGGCTGATTTCAATTTGCAATACCTTTTCTGGATAACTGAGTTTAGAATTGATAGGCAATGTATGTGTAAGTGAGTAAAATATTTATAATTACCTATAAGGTTTTAGGAATATAATATTATCTTATCATGGTCCATTAGCACGTGGTATGTGTGTATAAAACTGACCCTTTATGGACAATCGACTAGGCTGCCCCTCGCGACGGGGGCTCGCGCCAAAAAGTACTAAGTGCGAGTTAAATACCCTTTGTGACATCTCTCCGGACCAGCCCTCTCATTATTCAGTTGAAATTCGATTATTTTCCCATTTCACAAAATATCCATATCGTCCCGGCTTTCATTTTAATTGAGAATGGAGCTTTTTGGACGTCACAACGATCCCTGTTTAATTTATTTAGAATCGCATTGCAGCTACTTTGTCACGAGGCACTTGACATACGAACAATAAATGCTTTATGCGAAGGGGACTGTATTATGGATAAAAACAATGTCCTTTTTATATTGTTTAACAGTATTTTGATCATAATACTGAAAGTAATCTAATTATACAGAAATTGTAATTTTATCATACATATAATTAAGATAAATAATATTTACCAAGTTACACATAAATAGTAAAGGCAGCTTATACCCACACGTGACTTTAGTATTTTGGTTTAAAACTGTTATAATTGTATTTTTAAAAACAAATTACTCAAGTAATTTTCCTCAAAATAACAAAAAAAAATCTCGAATTTGGAGACTTTCTAGAACATATTTCACTGAATGTTATTATTAGCGTCGACCGCGATTCTTCCGCGAATCCTTTTAATAAGGCCAGACGTACGTCAGAACAGACGTCAGTAATATCCTGTCCAAAAATGATTACTCGGCACGGCCAGTTAACCGTCGTTATGACCGGCTTATTCCCCATTCCGGGGGTATTAGTCCACCAATTTCTGTAATTTATTAACAGTTTCGGTACCACTGGCCTTTGCTGGCTTCTTCCCGCTCGAGGCAGGAAAGAAATATAAGCAGTTAGCCCTCCGTGATCAAAGACCTTTCCGGCGGAGTGATCCCTAATATTTCACTCATAATTGGTTTATTCTAAGCTGCCCGCGTTTCCGTGTGTGGCCCTTTGATCCGCACTGTATTAAGTTGCGGACGGAGATGTATGACGCGTATTATTTGTGAAGCCAAAGATTTACTTAATGCCGTCATTCGTCCTATTGAAATGAAAGGATTTTCTGTCCTTGATATTTTTAACACAAATTACATCCAAGGAAGGCGGAAGGTCTGTTTACGTGTATGGATACATAAATATAGTCAAATACATAGTTGAGCAGGTTCTTTGTGGTCTCATGATTAGTATCAAAGACATACTTATATAGACAGATAAAGTCTAAGAAAAAAACGTACCTCAGTACCATACAGGAAAAGGTACGGTGGCCTAGATGGCATTACACCTTCGTGGTACGCTCAGCTAGATGGCGGTAATATTAATATTTGACATTTTAACACATATCAAGCTAAGAATATGGGCCAAATAGTCAAAACTGAGGTTCAAAAGTTATAAGCCTGTGTCAAGAGATGGCAGTCTATGCACTGTGATTACACATTTTACTTCGACAGTAACTATCTACAATACTCGATCCTCTTTGTTAGTAGGTTTAATGTACTCACTGTACAGCTTCACCAGCTGTCGGTTCTGGGTTCAAATACCAGTGAGGGTTTTTGTGTGATGAGCCTGACAACACAAGCTTTCTTGAGCTTACCATGATGCGATTTCATCATTTTGTGTAAATAATGCCCCTATAATATGTATTTATACGTGACATAATTCATATTTGTCACCAAGACAAATGTAAGTTAATTGTTTCGGCATGTTATTCCACTAGGATGATTTACACATCAATTTCCTTCGAATGGAGCTAGTTGAGAGATTGTTTTTGCTTACTGGCGGCGTCCCTTCGGACCGGAAGCTGTCTGCCCTTTGTCCGCCATTACCGGTCGCGAAAGTTACCGTCAAAACAGTATAAAACTTTACGTCCACATAAAATACATTCTCATTTATTTTATGCTAAAATATTCTCTCTCGAAATTCAGCTATAAAATTTTCATCTAAAACTGTTATTTTAGAGTGAAACATAAATCTTGGCTTTGTTAATAAATCATGAAACTTACAGTTTTAACGGCTTCCAAACAATGCGTGGGTACTAATCATACGAAAATTTTAATTTGAATAGAACAGAGTAATTGAAATTATGGCTTTACTCTCTAATTTAGTACATAGATGTTTTAAATAAAATTAGCTAGGAATCACATTACTTATTCTAGGAAAATTTTAGATTAAAGTTCAATTGGTCCCTAACTTTAACAAAATTGTTGAGGTTAAATACATTTCAGCACACCAATCAAATACCACAGTGCAATGAAACTCTTATACTAGTTCTTGCGTCGTGTAAATGGGCCCTTAGTTTTAATTCGTATTTCTTGTCCTGTTTTTTGATTATTTTGTAGTTAAGGTTATTTTTTCTACTTACACACTGACAAAATTAGTCTAGTGTCTAGGTACTCTCAATATTCTTTAGTAAGTAGAACTATAACATAAAGTATTTATAGCTACCAAGTTCCTATCGAGTTTTATAAACAGTTTAAACTTTTATTTAAGTAAGTAATAGAATGATTGTACTTATTAGGTATAATAATAACCTATTAGGTACCCTCAAGTGTCATTGGGTTGTTAAAAAACACTAAAATATACAGACTATATTCTAAACTCCACAAACTTTAATTGAACAATATTCCATCGCAATCAATTTATGATCCAGTGTTAATAGCGTCTGCGGCAGACTTGCGATAATAGATTAATCCCGGGGCAGTTAGGATAGTTTCCACTCCTACTTCGCATTTTATCCCGGCATTGTGCAGCGGCCGATTGGAAGCATTTGTGGAAAGCACGAGGATCCCCGCTCTTTGTAGTGCCTTATTGCGCTGATTAATGCCATAGCGAGCGGGCAAATTATTTTGTAAAACAGATTTTTTTTATTTTAAGGTATAAAAATTGCGAAGAAATATTAAATATGTAAAATCGGGTAACTGACGTAAAATTGTCGAAGGTCGCTCGACATTCGCTCCGTAACGAGGAGCATTTTCATTGAGCACGCGCGATGCCGACAATTCACGACAATTTTACGTGAGTTACCCGATTTTACATGTTTAATATGTCAGTGTCTCACGATAGTTTTATTATTAAAATTGTGAAGACTAAATCCCTACTAGGCATAATGTATTTAATAAAAAATCCTAATCAGTTATTAATTTAGACTAGTTATATTTATAAGTAGTTTTGAGATATTTTTTAATGTGACAGATAGACAGATGGACAGAGTCGCACCACAAGGGTTCTTTTTGTACCTTTTTGGCGCGGCACCCAAGTTCAAAGGAATTTTCCTTTGTGTGTGACTGTGAAGTGACTTAACTAAGTTTACGTACTTTCATAGAAATATCTACATTACTTACTTTTTTAATTGTAGTGTTCTACCTAGAATTTTGGCAGAGGGCGCTACGAGCCCGAAGTAAATTTCATAAACCTATGGACTTGAAAAATACAATACATCACGCCGCGGTGACCGCGAGGATTGTAGCATCAGCCACGAAAGTAGTGAGACGTGAATACTTCAATTAGACTTGAAGCCTTGGTCATTTTCTTCGTATTTATTTCAGAATATTATAAATGGGAAAGTGTGGGAGTCTGTTTGTTTGTCAGTCTTTCACTGCAAAACGGAGCGACAAATTGCTGCGAACTAAAGCTAGTAGTATATAAATACATGTGTTCAATTTTGATAATTAGACTACAATAAACAAAATCCTTAATGTTTTATATCTTATGTTTATTTTAAAAGAAAAGAAAAATAAAATGTCTAGTTGCACAATAATCAGCCTTCCGCTTTCAATTTGTGCCATTTATTCCTCCTCACCATGTAGTTGTGTATTAGCGGAAATAATTACGCATCCGAGCCGTAATTGGGGTAAAAACCCTTGTTTAAAACGACGAGATCTGCAGGGGACACCATTGTACTGGACTCTAACTGACCGGCAAATCTGAAATTGCCCTGGAGATCGTGGAGGGTCCTGATTCGATCCATTGTTGTGCTGTACGATGACTTGCAGAAGATTTCTAGTTGGGAAAATATATTAGTTGGGTGTTTTGATTTCGAGAGGCTTAATTAATGCTTTGTGTTGTCTTATTTTCAAGAACTATATTAAATATAGTACCTAATATTAAACGCCGCAGGGCTTACGTACATACGTGATAACAGACATGGTTTTACTAGAAAGTACATGCAGTGTTACCCATTTGTTTCTTTCTTCTTCTTCTTCTTTCTTTAAAATAAATACCTAACAAATGAACGCAAATTGCAATGAAATCTTCTACGATGATGAGCCAGTTGGTCTGAACTCACGCATTTAAATATGATTGTATGTGTTACAATTTACCCCACCTGCCCCTCTAGCACAACTTGCCTTGTTGCGCGCGAGTCCATACTTTAAGTCGCGTTTGATGTATGGACTCACGCGCGACAAGGCAAGTTGCGCTAAAGGATCTGTTTGTGCAACAAATATATTTGACTATATCATGTAGGTGTAGTCATTTTTTATGCCACGTCGGTACCAACAGGCATACGGTCCGCCTGATGGAAAGCGGTCACCGTAACTACAACTGAAGTGAGTCCTAAATAAAATTACAATTATAAGTAAATAAATCAATGTCATCAAATTGAACTCCACGAGTTTGACAGTATGACCGGTTCCTCTAATGAAATCATCCCTCCAACTGTAAGCTTATAAATACCGGCCAAGCCAAATTCACGTAACCGGAGAAGCAAAACATGAAGTGTCTGCCCCCATGCTTTCAAGTTAATTTGGCCTCAAAATCTCGCATAGATAAATGGAGCTGGCCAATAATTGTATTTGGTAAACAGGAGGACGTAGAGGTTCCATTAGGGTTCTCTAACAGGCTTGTTGCCATAATTGCATTGTCTTTACGGGCACAAAGGTGACTTTGCCTATAATTAATTTTGTCGGACATGTTAATATCGTTTCAAGTTTTCTGTGCGCGTTGGGGTATAAATTGTATTTTAGGCCATGCTTTTGTTTAGGTTATTTTGCTAGTGGTTGTTCTAAAGTTCCAATTACAGTACCAGCCAATATATCACATTTATATTTGTAAGTGCCTTTCACTGCACTAGGTACTTCAGATTAGTAGTGGGCCTTTTGGCTAGCGATGAAAAAATATGGCCTCGTGTAATGGCTGTTTCATATATTTTTTTTCTTTAGGGTATAGGTACATTGCATATGATTTTTTTAGTAATATGGTGCATGTCATGTCATATTCTAATTCAATGTAGATATTATGAATTTGTTACACACGGACCGTAAAATATTTAACCCACAAACAAATGAACTTACGGCCGGTTCTGTTTATCTTTTCAACTACCTAATATCTAATGAATTCTATCATTCTATGGCAACAAGTTGTTTTATATTCGTTTAAATATTGTTATGTAATTTTATTTCTAATAAAATGTACGTTTACACCTAAATTAAAGAGATACTGTCAAAGTTCACCGCACGCTTCTAATTTAATAGACTTATCTATTAATAACAGTCTGCAATTTAATAACATTAATAGTTTCAGACGTGTACCGCGTAATATTTCATATCTGGGAGACATAATAAGGAAAATGTTTATTTTATCTCAACTTCTTCTTGCTTTTACGCTTACAATTATTTTAAATTGACCTTTAGGCACTGTATCCAGGTAATAGATACATGAGTAGGTAAGACTAACACTCAGTCAATGAGCAAAACTACTACCTAAAGCAAATACTAACTCCAAACAATTATAAACATATTACATGTTGATACTCTCATGACGTTTATAGGGTGTACCCTTGTTTCGCCGACAAACTTTTCATCGAATATCATTTCATCGACAACAAATCATCGAAAGTTTAGTTCGAGTAAAATTGTTTCGAGTAATTTTGTTTCAACTACTATTCATTTGAAATTTTCTTAGTTATTATAAATACTATTCAACTAATATTTCTTCATCGCTGATTCGTTTCAAAGTACTTCAAATAGCAGAACTACAAAACATCGCAATTCATTTATTCGACTATTATTACAAAACTTTCTCATTTGTCGTACTACACATTTGTAGATGTTTCTATTCTAGGAAACTTCAAATTGTCGATTTTATCGTAGCATACGTCCATAATTAAACTATGACAATTAGCTTAAATCCTATATTAGAGTACGTGTAGGTTAGAAGTGTGATCACACAGAAACAAACGGCTTACCAAGTAGGTTTAGGTTAGGTTAGAACTGCGACCTTCACAACAACGAATGGCTTTTAAATTAGAGAATAGAGAATTTATTTGCATACCACATACGATACATATGTATTACATACATGGACCCTGATAAGGGCGTAGCAAAGTACAAATATGTCACTTAGGTACTAACTAATACTAATAATTATACAGTTTGCCTATTTATAATATTTATGATCAGATGTATTAGGTTTAGGTTAGGTTAGAACTGTGACTACACAAAAAAACAAATAGTTTACAGAGTAGGTTTAGGTTAGGTTCGACCTGTGATTTACACAGAAGCAAACGTATTGCAGAGTAGGTTTAGATTAGGTTAGAACTGTGACCACACACAAAAACAAATAGTTTACAGAGTAGGTTTAGGTTAGGTTCGACCTGTGATTTACACAGAAGCAAACGTATTGCAGAGTAGGTTTAGGTTAGGTTAGAACTGTGACCACACACAAAAACAAACAGTTTACAGAGTAGGTTTAGGTTAGGTTAGAACTGCGACCCCACACAATAACGAACCTTTTTTATTTAAAGTAGGTTTAGGTTAGGTTAGAACTGTGACCAACCAAACAGTTTACAAATTGTAAAATTTTAGAAAAAATCATAATTGAAATAATATTATGCGTAATAAATTGTATTTAATGTAAAACAAAATGAAATGAAATAACACGAAACGAAATACCACGATATAAAGTATACTTGGAATAACTTATCTACGAAGTAAAAGTCTACGGTTTGATTTTACTTGTATCGATTGTTGTACGATATAAACTGTCGATGAAATGAAATTATTTAAAACGTTGTCTTTGAAATAATATTCGAAGAAGTGTCTGTCGGCGATTTAAGGGTAAACCCGTTTATAGCCACCAAAAAACACTGACCTCACGCTCACACTATAAATTAGCATTATTCACTCACTCCGTAGTATATTTCGGGGGTCCAGACGGTTTGGTCTCTGTGTTACGGTAGCCCGCTACAGTGACTAGGGTACCTAGCCAAAGTCACAATCGCTTACGCTTCGTGAACGTATCGTAGCTAGCTCTCCCTATTGCTCTTCTGAAGTGGTGCGACAAAGCCAGACTGCGTTTCCATCGCCAGCGTAGCTTCCACGACTGTCGCTACGGCTAGACCGGCAGTAACCAGTATACGCAATATTAAATAAGGCAGCACTTGTCCAATAATGCCCGCCAGTGTTCGTCAAATCGCCCCCTGGTGTATACAGGGCGGTATTTTTGGGCTTTTTGTAGTCGTTCCTGTGTTTTAAACGTATGAAAGTTTAACATTACCGTATCATGAATTATTAATGAAGGTATGTGTATGAAGTTTAATATCATACATTTTTAGATCAGTAAAAGTTTGTTTCCATAACAATAATGGTTTGATAAATACGATGTACTAGTACTATTTGATGCATATTCACGCTATTTGACGCGCGATTGTGGCTAGATGTCACTATAACTATGCCTATACAAATAACTCGCATTTACTGATGTATGGAGTTACAACTCTTCCCTTACTTATTCCTCTGTACTACTACTTATCAACCAAAATAAATAAAAATAAAAAAAACGTGGGTGAAAAAAATACCTAGTTATTACTATAAAAAGTTTTGTTCATTTAAACTTTTGCATGAAAACTTACTTTTTCTTGTATTTAAGTACATAAGTTATTTGAGCAACCTGTATTTCAAGACAAAAATCATATATTGCAGAAACATACACCATCACACATCACAGCCCACAATGAGGCTGTGATTCTCATCGCATACTGACCTCACGCAAACGTAGTGTGACTAAACCATTATATCTTTGCTTTCAGAATGAGTGTATAGGCTTTTTCCCCGAAATCGTTAATTCCGCGTAGCAAAATTTGCATTCGCATTTTTCCCCATTTTTTTATTTTTCTATGCGCAAGTGCCACTATTCGATTATATCTTCAACGCATTAATTTCTAATCCTTTTTTTGGCTAGTCGTATTTTTATCTGTGCGTTTTATTTTCTAATGCGCATAGTTTCTATACGTTTATTTAACGTATAGAATAAGTTCTCAATTTTATTTTTTCACATGCTATAATAAGGATTTGGTTTTAGGCTTTTGGCCCCGGGACGCTAAAAAACCCAGCCACGAGCGTGTCGGGTCACGCTCAGTGTAGGGTTCCGTAGTTCAAACATGAGTAACATAAGGACGCGCCTGTCCCGAGTCCGCGATGTAGGATAAGAAAGTTTCATGTACAGCGACAGCTATCGGCAAATAAAGTAAACTATTGCGCATGAGGTTAAAGTATGGAAGACGATTTTTATGAGATTTTCTTGTGCACGAAATTACAAGCGTATTGTATTTTAAATGTAATATCATCATCATCCTCCTTGCGTTATCATGTCATGGTCATGGTCATGGTCATGGGAGCCTCCGCTCCGCGAGGGAGGGTCCGCTTTGACATCTAGTCCCAAAATTTGGCGTAGGCACTAGTTTTACGAAAGCGACTGCCATCTGACCTGACAACCCGAAGGGTAACTAGGCCTTGTGGGGATTAACTAGACCGTATTGGAATTAGTCCGGTTTCCTCACGATGCTTTCCTTCACCGAAAAACGGCTGACAAATATCAAATGACATTTCGCACATAAGTTCCGAAAAACTCATTGCTACGAGCCGGGGTTCGAACCCGCGACCTCCAGATCGAAAGTCGCATGCTCTTACCGCTAGGCCACCAGCGCTTTTTTAGGGTTCCGTAGTCAACTAGGAACCCTTATAGTTTCGCCATGTCTGTCTGTCTGTCCGTCCGTCCGTCCGTCCGTCCGTCCGTCCGTCCGTCCGTCCGTCCGTCCGTCCGTCCGTCCGTCCGTCCGTCCGTCCGTCCGTCCGTCCGTCCGTCCGTCCGTCCGCGGATAATCTCAGTAACCGTAAGCACTAGAAAGCTGAAATTTGGTGCCAATATGTATATCAATCACGCCAACAAAGTGCAAAAATAAAAAATGGAAAAAAATGTTTTATTAGGGTACCCCCCCTACATGTAAAGTGGGGGCTGATATTTTTTTTCATTCCAACCCCAACGTGTGATATATTGTTGGATAGGTATTTAAAAATGAATAAGGGTTTACTAAGATCGTTTTTTGATAATATTAATATTTTCGGAAATAATCGCCCCTAAAGGAAAAAAAAGTGCGTCCCCCCCCTCTAACTTTTGAACCATATGTTTAAATAAGGGTTCCGTTTTTCCTCTTTGAGGTACGGAACCCTAAAAATATGAAAAAAATCATAAAACTAGAACTTTATAAAGACTTTCTAGGAAAATTGTTTTGAACTTGATAGGTTCAGTAGTTTTTGAGAAAAATACGGAAAACTACGGAACCCTACACTGAGCGTGGCCCGACACGCTCTTGGCCGGTTTTTTAGTCATTATTTAACTTAACTTAACTTGTTACTGGACAAATAGTGTACCTAACTACATACCTTTAGTTTTGATAATAAATTGAGCGCAGCCCTAATAAGACGTTTTCTTTTCACTCTTTATTTTACCATGGTAAGTATACCTACCAAATTTCAGATTTCTAATGCTTACGGTTACTGAGATTATACGCGGACGGACGGACGGACGCACTTTAACAGAGAGACATAAGAAGGCGAAACTATATGGGTTCCTAGATAACCACGGAACCCTAAAAATGAGATTATTATTATTTTAAACTTTATTATTATAATATGAAAACTAAAATAAAAACACCAATCAACCAATTATTATTATTGACATTAACCAATCACAAAATAAAAACACTACCTTTTTGTAGCACATTTATTATCCTAATTTTTAAGGACTCTACAAAAATAAAACTTAAATATACGCACTGTGTCTTAAGAATAACAAAAATATATATACTTCTTCATCAAACTGAGCCTAAAGTACGGCTACCGTGAGTTGACAACGTCCTTTCGCTGGCTGAATAATATTAATGATTCGCATAAAATCTGAATAAAAAAAGCTATGAAAAATATTAAACCATCAGATTTCACCTGAACACTCTTTTTAGGGTTCCGTAGTACTAGGAACCCTTATAGTTTCGCCATGTCTGTCTGTCCGTCCGTCCGTCCGTCCGTCCGTCCGTCCGTCCGTCCGTCCGTCCGCGGATAATCTCAGTAACCGTAAGCACTAGAAAGCTGAAATTTGGTACCAATATGTATATCAATCACGCCAACAAAGTGCAAAAATAAAAAATGGAAAAAAATGTTTTATTAGGGTACCCCCCTACATGTAAAGTGGGGGCTGATATTTTTTTTCATTCCAACCCCAACGTGTGATATATTGTTGGATAGGTATTTAAAAATGAATAAGGGTTTACTAAGATCGTTTTTTGATAATATTAATATTTTCGGAAATAATCGCTCCTAAAGGAAAAAAAAGTGCGTCCCCCCCCCCCCTCTAACTTTTGAACCATATGTTTAAAAAATATGAAAAAAATCACAAAAGTAGAACTTTATAAAGACTTTCTAGGAAAATTGTTTTGAACTTGATAGGTTCAGTAGTTTTTGAGAAAAATACGAAAAACTACGGAACCCTACACTGAGCGTGGCCCGACACGCTCTTGGCCGGTTTTTTTTTAATTGTATTTAGGTATCTGAGTTTCATATGCGTCTTATACAGGATGGTTCAAACCTTGACGTCAAGATTTCTCACATCATGGGCGTATATTTATTAGCCGATTTTTGAACTTTTCGAGTGACGAATTTTAAAATTTTGTTTCCTTCAGGAATATTTGAGTGAAGAAATTAATTTATTTCATAAAACAGTTGAGTTTTTTTTTTCTTATTTCTTTTTGCATAATCATCATTTCAAATGATGTATTTACTGAAAAAAAAAGCATTTTCACTTTGATGCAAGTCGCTTGAAATAGGTATACGAAATTGAAAGTTTAACGTTCAGAACGTGTCAAATTTACACTTTGTACAATATAACCTCTAGTATAAATATATACTATAAAGAAATATGTTCGGTAATTTAAAAACCTGCGCTATACCTTAGGCGTTCATAAAAACATGAGGTACCTATATATTATTATATTCGGATAGTCCATGATGTGAGAGATGTAAAAAAAATTGACGACAAGGTTTGGACCAGCCTGTATTAGACCGCAAGAGGAACAGTGCGAGTGTTTTTTCAGCGTTTCCATCTATGGCTATTGTCAACTCATCGTAGTAGTGAACAACGACATACAATACAACATACAATGACATCAGTATTTTAGGAAAGACAGTTGTTTAATGCACATTTGAATGTTTATCGCCCCAACAAGATAATTGTTGACAATTGCTTGTATCTTAGCGTCCATTTCTATATATTTTTGGCACCGTTTTCGATAAACGTGGGATTGCATTGCATTTTGCAATACAATGAAATCTACGACTAAAGCTTCAGCTTTCAGTTGGGAAATAAAATACAGTAAACTGTAATTTTTATTCATTCTCCCATTAATTTTTTTATGCCAACTTTCTGTTACGTTATTTGTCCTGTGTCGGTGCGAAAAGCAAGAGAGCAAATTTACCGTTTCAATTTTTATCCACTGTGACACCATGTACTCGTTGAACTTTTTTATGTTTGTCACATTCGGAACCTGAGTTGCAACATCAAGCCATCCTTCGTGTATTTTAGTACCGGGTAAATGTGGAAGAGCTGCACATTTTGCTACATATGCATTGCCTTCACGGGTTTCTGTTATTTTTAATTTATCGGCATAGTTGTAGACAGCCTGATTAAAATGAAAATAACATCCAGTTATGGCTGCAGATGGGTATACAACCCTTAGAGCGTTTATTGCCGCAATCTCAAAATCACTTTTAAAAAAGTCTGGCCGAAAATTAGGGATGTTTTGCTTTATAGCGTTAAACATTGCCTCGTACGTTGCCTGCGTTTTATTGGGCAACAACGCGTATATACATGGGACGACTTTGGTATAAACATCATCAGATCCAATATCACCATGTATACTGTACAGCTGAACATATGGATCGGGAACCATTTTAAATGTGCCATCTACGAAGAAAGTAGTCACATTTTTTATCCACTCTTGGCACTGTGGAGTAGTGAATATTATTATTTCGCCGGTCTGAACACAGAGATAATCTTCGGCTAAATTTTCTGGGATTTTAACGTCACTGCAAGATTCAAAGTTTGCTTTGCCTGAGCCATCATGACGTGCTCTATATAGAGCATCTTTTTTGACATGGAATGACGGTAATTTATCCGCGTATTCTGGCGTCATTAAATTTTTCATTTGTTCCATGTAAAGAAGAGGAATAGGACGGTAATCTGTTACAACCTTTTTTTTTCAAATCAATGATTTTTTTCTCTACGTCGATACTTTCGAAATCAGGAACGCAGCAATGCACCATTTCGCGGATAATTTTTTCCTTTTTCTCGTCCAGAACCAACGTACCCTTACATAATCCTTTGGTGGAACAAGTCCAGACCGACGTACCCTTTTTATTATTACGTTTCAGATAATGTCGGTATCCGCCTCTAATTAATATATTTTTTTATGGGTGCTTTCAATGAACTCAAAAGTTTTCTTTTTATTACCATTTGGGTCAGTATTTTCTGTTTCATGATCTGTTTCCATTTTTGTGGATCACATTAATTAATTTTATTTTACAACGACAGGACTTGGAATTGTCAGTGATTGACTAGTGTCACATCTATCACTTTATATGACAAAAAAGGTTAATGCATTTTCATGTAAGTTTTTATACGCCGGTGCTGGATGATAATAGTACGATACAAGTGCGTAAAAAAGGAAGTTCGAAACGAGTGGCGATAAATTAAAACACGACCGAAGGGAGTGTTTTAAATTGACACGAGTTTCGAATTTCCTTTTTGCACGTGTATCGTACGACGTTTTTCAGTACAGATGAGCCTCTGAAGTTTCGACCTGGAATATAATGAACCACTTCTCGAACTAGTGCGTAAACAAAACACCATCTGTACTGAAAAAGTTTATTAAGGAAGTACTATTTAATAGTGAAATTAAATACAGACTTCGTCACAAATAACAGTAGGGTTAAGGCACCAGTAGTCAGCCTCAAACCGAAATTTCTATTTTCAAAGCCGTCTAGGTTCAAGAATTTAATTAAGTTCATTTAGTTTTTAATTTATTCTGACAGGCGTCCATAGGTTGCAGTGACCGCTTTACATCAGGCGGACCGTATACTTGTTTGCCACCGACGTGGTATAAAAAAAGCTTAAATGTTAGTTAAGTGAAAAAAATCTTCGTCATAAGGCACTGGTCCCACCTCGAGCTAGTAAGCCATGAACTATCGGCTCTAAAAACGAACAAAAGATAAGCACTCCCGTGCAAATAAAAAGAGACACGGCTATTTTGATAGCTCACCCCGTGTCTTTTTTATTTACACGGGGGTGATTATCTTTTGTTCGTTTTTATAGCCGATAGCTCATAGCTTACAAAGGTAAACGCAGCTATTAACGCCCCGCTTAAGGCAATTTTTCAATCAACCATTATTTTTAAGTACCGTAAAGTTTCGTATTTCGCCTAGGTTTCAAGTTTGGTGACATTTAGTCCATTCTGGCAAAAAAACTCAATTTAGTACTCTGAACCTTCAGTATAGTCCTCAAAAGGTTCGAATTTCAATGGTTAACTTTGTAATAAACGGGCTTATAGGTGATAGGCGAAGATTGGGTACAATTCCCTAACTTCGCCTATGGCATGCTTTACCGCTTAGAATAAACATTTCTGTGACTCAAACACGTTAAGTTGTATGTATATCCTTATAGTAGGATAAAATATTATAAACTTTCCCCATATATTTACTATTATGGAGAAAACGTGAAAATGTATTACGTAATGCAATTACGCCAATTGGTCCTGTTACATTGAAGGACCGTAATAATGTATGAAGACATAACAGTAACATAAGATATAGTAAAATTTGAATACATTTTCACCTTTTTCACATGGGCATTTTTTTTATTTGTGGCTTTTTAGTACATTACCGTAAGTTGATATTTAGGAAACTATTTATACTGAATAAGAATGGAATCGTTTGGCATTAAAATTTATGTGAAAATAAAAAATAAAATTTTTTCATACAAATTGTATGGGATTTTTTTTTCTCGATTTGTGGATTTACTAGCCGGATTTTTTTTGGTTCCATACAAACTTCTGATCCTTGAGAGGAATGGGATCTTTTGGCGTCAAAAAAAAAGCTTGTGAAAAATGACTTTTTTCTCACACCAATCTTCATCAATTTGAAATTGATGGAATGTCTCCTTAGACCGTTTTCGCGTAGCAGCTAGCAGCACGGGATCTGGTAGCTGCCCTCACTGACCCGCTATCAAAATATACCCTGTATATCTTTTTAAATTACATATTGTCGAAAATTTGTTTTATTTTTACACATTCACACAGAATGTGTAAAAAATGGTATAACAATAAAATGTAACAAAATCTAACCAACAGTATTTTTTAATTTTGACACTGTTGCTTTTCGATTTTAACTGTCAAACTTGATGAATGACATGAAATGACTGACAGATCATTAAAAAAGGCTTTTTTAGAAGTATCATTTAGCACTTGGTCGCTCCTTCAGAAACTAAAAAAAAATGTTTTTGAAATGTTGACTTAAGTACTTTTTGCAGTAATATTATAGTTGGATACTCAATTTCTTTCCAGGTTATAATTAAGTACTATTTAGTGAACCAAACTGAAAACAAGATTGTATAATAAAGTTAAATAAATTTAGAGAAAAGTCATATTTAATGAATTTGGTTTTTTTTCTGCCGGCTGAATCACCGGGAATTTTTCAACAAAACTTTGCATAGTCATACTACTAAGTGTAAGTAACTTTAGAAAAAAAAACCAGCTTCTAATCATTAAAATGTATTTTTTCTTCCCTTATCCTGCTACAGCCTTTAACATTACCTGCACTGTATCACTTTATAAAATCAAAATTAAAACACTTACTTATAAAAAACCTGTGGTTGGTGTGGGACAAACATCTAACTGATCAATACTTTCTGAAGTTAGCAGCAGTTTGTTCGGAGAATCTTGTCACCTACAAAAAATACTCTGTATTTAGCAGTTTTCTGTAAGGCTAGGACTGTAAATATTTAATTTATGGCAACTTATGTCTAACTCGGCGATGTTAGGTTGCGCAGGCGAAGATACGAAACTTTACGGTATACTTACAGATTGCCCTAAAATATTGTTTTTTTTTTTTAATTTTTTATGCTAATTGAATGTTTAAGAAAGATAAGTATTAAGTGACCTGTGCTTAAATCGTAGATTTATATGTAAAAAACATAAAGTTAGAGCGTCGATTGTTACTATTACCGCCCCATAATATAATGGACGTGACGTTATTAACGATTTTTAAGCAGCTATTTCCGACCGTATGTGAGAGAAGGTATTTGTGCTCAGTGTAAGTCATATAAGTATATACTTATCTGTGTAGCTGTTGTAAATAGGTGGCATGGTAACCCATTTACATGCCTACCTATGGATAAATAGAGGTAAATATTGAGATATTTTACAATTACCATTTAATCAATCTATGGTTTTATCTAATTTTGACTTAAATCTGCCAAAAAAATGTTATAATTACAGCCCGAAATATGCAAAAAAGGCTGACCACTGCTGCATGGATGGGCACTGGTGCATTTACCCTACTAATAAAAGTGATACTTGAATTGATTTTGTTCTAGTATGTGGTAACGATATATGGTGGTTTTGACGGTAACGGTGAGATTATGAAGATGGCATGGTGGCAGCATGTGAAAAAATAAAATTGAGAACTTATTCTATACGTTAAATAAACGTATAGAAACTATGCGCATTAGAAAATAAAACGCACGGATAAAAATACGACTAGCCAAAAAAAGGATTAGAAATTAATGCGTTGAAGATATAATCGAATAGTGGCACTTGCGCATAGAAAAATAAAAAAATGGGGAAAAATGCGAATGCAAATTTTGCTACGCGGAATTAACGATTTCGGGGAAAAAGCCTATACACTCTCCTCGGAAAGCGAGTACAGGATCTAGCTACAACGATGTATAGAAAGAAACCATTTCGGGCTCAAGTCAAACGACTATAATGTATTAGGTTTGTTTGCGGATTTGTTGCTTTGGTTATTTACTCAGTAGGCATTATTTTTGTGACGATTGCGTTAGGGGCGAATAAACAATAAATGAAGTTATTAATACCACTTATTTACTCGTCACGTTTGCGATTTATGTGCGTTAATAATGCAATTTATTGTTGACGGAGAATTATCACAAACAAACAATTGGATACATATTTTACTGATTTTAAAGCTCCGAATCATCCGCGGACATGTGTATCACCTACAATATTAAATGATTATTGTTAGTATGAAAACTATATGTTATATATGTAAAATAAACACATACACGCGGGGCTAGCTATTTGATAAAGTACCAGACATGACAAGAAAAGATTCACCAACAGCCTAACAATGGTACAATTTTATTTTTATCTTCAAAATAAAACCTGAAAATAGATTTTCGATACAAAAAGAGCTCTTATCAAATAATTGTCTCATTTTTTGAAAAACATTCGAGAGGGCTCGACTAACCCCTGTGTTGACTCTTAACAATGCCAATCAATGAAACATGAAATCCGACTAAGCAGATGCATTGATTCTCTTGAAAATACCATAATATATACCGATTACTTTTCTATCTAAAACGATGCTTACGTTGGGGTGAAAAAGTTTAATTTGGGGTGGAGTGTATTGGTTCAGGCAATGGTTTTCGCTGCGCCATAAGACCATTGTTAAAGCAAAGCCGGCCAATCAGTTCCATCACCACTTGAGAAGCCAATGAAGCGCGTCTAATGCCTCACTTTGCGAGGGTTAAGTCTTTACGCAGTTGGTTCTGTCATTTCGTCGATACGTTTGATATCTGTTGCTTCTGCGATTGTTGCCTAAATAAGACGATAACAATACTGCGGGACTGGGGCATATTTAATAGAATGGAATAAATGGTCGATAGGAATCGTATATAGATCTTTAAGCTGTCTAAGCACAACGTTTTTAATCAAAGGCGGCAATCATTTCAATTTATTCATTGCTTGGAAATATTATGAAAAAGTCAAATTCAGCCTAACCTATGATTAGGCATTTGATTAAATTTATTTTATTTCGTGTTTTGACCACAAAAATTAGGTACTCCATTATCTCTGCAATCAGAAAGAATTTTCACAAAATCTCAAAATTACTATTAAACGTTAAATAATGGCTTTCAGCGCACTGTAAGTATATGTTTAAGGAAAGTAAATTTATAGCCTAGTCTAATCGTTATTTTCAGGCTCATTTTCTTGGATTTCTTATAATGAATTCGCAATAATCCCTCTAATGCCCTCGCCATAGAGTTCAACAGCCTGCCCTTTGTCGCATAAACAATGGATGTCATAGTCGATTTATTAATGCAGATAATGGCTGAGTTGGGAATATGTTCCAAATAACCTTTGACTTAGAATATAGTTGGGCTATAAAGAATGTTTTTTGCAAATATGATAGTTATGCGAAGCACTAAAAAAGTTTTAACATGCTTATTTATAAATAGGAATCTACTGCAAAATGTAATGAAACCCGAGTAGTCGTTTATTGTTGCATTACACACAAATCACACAATATAATTAACACAATAATATCGTTAAATATAGGTACCTATTTTAAGCGCATTACCTAGGAAAGCTTTCCAGTTATATACAAATCAATGTTTCATATTTCCGTGACACATGAGATAATAAAACACTCATGTTGGGGGGCAATTACGGGAGGGATTAATTTAGTGGTTTGTTGCCTAGTGACGTCATGAATGTTCCAATCCGATTAAGATAATTGCTCAAAATCCTCCACCACGAGAAGATAATCCGACGAGCGTGAAGCATGTGTACACACACACAGGTGTAGGCTGTATGTATAGGTATGTATAGGTATGTATAGATCAAATCAATCTCGACGATTGATCAAATTTAACCTTTGACAGTATAGGAGCGTAGGTATGTCTTAGTAATTGAAAGGATCTCTAAAGGAAATAAAAGGAGCAATCATAGCAACGTTTTTTTCCAGTTGTCAATCATTTTCAACCCTTACGCATAGTAGTTTAATCTGTAGGTACTTAATTTTATGACTACAATATACGGAATTATATACTGCTAGCATTTTCCCGCGGCTACGCTCGCGTTAAATTCGAAAATTGTGGAATTGTCCATACAAAAATCCATCCCCCATTTTAGGGAAGTGTGAGGTTAGTTGGAAAGAGACAAAAAGTAGGCCTATGTCACTCTCCATCCCTTCAACTATCTCCACTTAAAATATCACGTCAATTCGTCGCTCCGTGAAAGATGGACAAACAAACAGCCACACACTTTCCCATTTATAATATTAGTGGATGTATTTAGTGTCCAAAAAGTTTTATGGACTGCAAACTTAGTAGTGACCTTAATATGCCTTCAATTCAATAACATTTTTTGAATAGATGGGGCAGTTTCTCGTTTTGTTGATTATAGAGTAATTTAGTATAAAAATAATTTTTAAGAAAAAAAAACCGCCGCCTTTGGGGTTTTGGTGAAAGCTACTTGCGAATGTTGGATTACGTATTTCGGTTCTGACCATCACCAACAGTTCCACTGCACCAAATGTCACTATTCTGGACGTAAGTGCATGCTGTTCTTATAAAAATACCAAAGTCACTATAAGCGTGCCGTTCAGATTTAAGGAGTGCAGTTCTGACCATCATCAGCACTTCCGCTGCACCAAATGTCACTGTTCTGGACGTAAGTGCATGCTGTTCTTATAAAAATACCAAAGTCACTATAAGCGTGCCGTTCAGATTTGAGGAGTTCCGTTCTGACCATCATCAGGAGTTCCACTGTACCAAATGTCACTGTTCTGGACGTAAGGGCATGCTGTTCTTAAAAAAATACCAAAGTCACTATAAGCGTGCCGTTCAGATTTGAGGAGTTCGGTTCTGACCATCATCAGCACTTCCACTGCACCAAATGTCACTGTTCCGTACGTAAGTTCATGCTGTTCCTTTAAAAATACAAAAATCACCATATGTATGCCTTTCAGATTTGAGGAGTTCCCTCGATTTCTCCAGGATCCCATCATCAGAACTGGGTTCTGAGAAAAATGGGACCAATCTGTATGCATATACATTCAATCAAAAAAAAATTTTTCAAAATCGGTCCAGTAACGACGGAGATATCGAGGAACAAACATTAAAAAAAATAAAAAAAAAACAAAAAAAAAAATACAGACGAATTGAGAATCACCTTCTTTTGAGAGATTTGAGGCGGCGCTTAAAAAACTAATGTCCAACAGTACACAGTCTATCGTTAATCTTTTAAAAAATAAAAAGTTTAAGTTCCGTAAGAATCCCAACAATGGGTAAGTTCCCAGACCTCTAAAGAAAGAACGTTAAGAAAGTACTGTTTATTTCAGCGAAGCCCTATTTAATCTCCTCGGAGTCCAGATGCTGTTGTCCTTTAATCCGCTATAGATTATCCAGAATACATTCCCGTAATCGAAACGGAGCTGCTCGATAGAGAACTTTGTTTACGAATGTTGCTGAGATAGCTTTGTGTTAGGGCAGATATATACATTTAGGTACTTACATGTATTTTTAGACTTACTGTAGGTGGTTTCGATATAAAAAAATGGTTTAAAATTTACAAATAAGGTGCATAAGGGTAATTCTGAAAGTCGTCTAATTTCGAAAGTCGCATAAAAATCATATCATTATTTCCATCATATCAAGATTCCCCTTTCAAAATTACCCGAGTATTTCGGTCATTCGTAATTACCCTAATGCACCTTAAGTCAAAGTACACTATTTTCCACAAAATAGCTCATTATTAAAACCTTAGTACTTACATTGTTGACATTTATTAACCCAATTACTTTTATAGTTTTTTGGATGTGTTGTGGCAGTATTTGAGAGCCTCCGAAAGCATTTCAATTGCTTGCCACTAGGCGGGCTGTTGGGGCCGAATTAGTTGGCGTCTAATAGTTTCCATACAAGTAGCCGTTGTTCGGTTGTAACCTGTCTGTATCAGCCCTTAGAATTTAATTATAGTGGCTTGATCAATTTTTAACAAGCGGAAACGTCCGGACTTGATTCTAAAACTCGGACTGTTTGTGTGGAACTGGCTTTAAGCAGAAAAATGTTGCCGACACCTGGTAGAGAAAACTAATTGTCAATCAGCCGGTTGGCCACCCCTGGGCAGCGATCACCTGAGAACAGAAGCAATCTGATCGGAGCTCAGTGAGTGCCGTCTAATCAGAAAATCAATTTCATTAATTTTAGGATTTCACTAGTTTGGGTAAATAGCGGGGAAACAGACGGATCGGTGTGCATAGCTACTGCTAGATATTACTAAATTAAATACGAAAACCTGTGACTTCTGTCACCATAAAGTCACTAATTAGGTTTCTTAACCACAACAGAACTGATTGTTTGAATTACTCTAACATCAAACGATTCCAAGACAATGCAGTAGTTTAAATATTCGCATTGTATCGTGTGTCGTGGTATAGCGCGTTTGTGTGCAGTGCCAATGACTTCTTTCAATACACGTCGACAAATATTAGCGCTGGGTCCTTTGATCTAAGCAGCTACGCTCATTTCGCAGCAACGTGTTCTTAATTAAGTTCAAACAAGACGTGCTAATCGAAGCGAACTGTACATAATGCTGTACGGTACCTATAGGGCTTATTTACAGTTTAAATATTCAATGAGATGGTAATGAAATAGGTGGAATTATGTTGCTGATGGGTTTGTCGAGCGTTTTCTAACGCAGGTTAGGGTTAGGTACAAATTATCGATGTAAGAGAGTGCTAGTAACATTAGTTGTTTAATTTGTAAGTTATGAAATGATACACTAAGCAAAAAGAAAACTCTCAAGAAAAAATGTTTTAAACTACGACTAATGGAACAAATATGAAGATCTGCTCATTGCGGTAAGTCAAATCCTACACCTCATACATAATGTTTC
This sequence comes from Leguminivora glycinivorella, assembly GCF_023078275.1. Taxonomy (NCBI): domain Eukaryota; kingdom Metazoa; phylum Arthropoda; class Insecta; order Lepidoptera; family Tortricidae; genus Leguminivora; species Leguminivora glycinivorella. The sequence continues at coordinate 22,527,727 of NC_062971.1, forward strand.
TTAGTTAGGTAGGTATACTTGGACGCTAATAAGAACTTATAATCTGGTGACGTTTGTTACAATCCAGCTAAAGGTTGCCTATGTTTAATGACTGCCCATAAGATATTCATATTCGATTTCACATTCGGATACATACGTACCTCACGGTACGTATCTGAGGAAATCACATTCATTACTGAACACCAACTTCCAAGCCCCAACTAAAATGAAACTATATGTAACGTTACCTAATAACAGTACCTAATGACTTGGTACATCTGACTGTATCGTCAAATCAAACATCTTCTTACAATATAGAAATGTAATAAGGGACATTTATTTTCGTCAAGTATTAAATAAAGCATTGAAGTAACTTGATTACGCGAATATAACTGCGTTCAATTTTCATATTAAATTAAATTCAGTCGGTTCAGGCTTTTTGAAAGCTATATTGTCGTCACTCCAAAGATACACAACATATCTTGATGGCGTCGCAACCGACAAAATCACATCCTGTGTTGTGTTGACTTAGGAGGCTTTACTAACCGTTCTCGAATGAAACTCGGTTTTGATATATTAGACTTACCTACCTACAAGTTTTTGCAATGCAATATTTTTTCTTCAAAAAGATTTTGTACGTTGATTTTCTCGATATAGGCTTTTGCTCCTAGCAGATAGTTTTCGAATCTGGGAGCCTAGTCAAATTATTACAACAACGATATTTATTTTACTTACAAGAAGTCAGATGTATTTTTTTGGGGATTACCAGTTATTTTTTTATCAAACTGTTCACTACCTATTCACAAATTTGTAAAACCTTTCATTGCAGTGCTGTAAGGTTTAAAGTAAAGTTTGCCAATTTTCCAACTAAAATAAAAGCAAAATTCATAAACAAGGTTCTTAGAAAAGGCAAATTTTGATGTTCAGACTTTTGTATATATTTAATCCTTTTCATTTAAATGAGCGTAGAAGAGTTTTAAGAGCTGTTTCGAGATCACAAAAACGGTAGCTCTCATAATGGCAATGATTTTGGAACCATGTGGTAAGGGCGAGATGAAGTCGAAATCTCGCAATATACCGCGAGACGCCACACACCCGGCGGCCACAACTTCCAATAAGTAATTAAAATCCTCAGACGGAGATTACGTCCTGTCACAAAAGGGGAATGTTTGCTCTGTCCGCCTTAGCACACTTCAAATTTCTGCTTCCCTGGTGTCGCCATTGTTATTATGTTGAAGGAAATTCTTGGCTTCAGTGTCTACTACATATCTATAGGAATAAAATGGAATAGTCGCTATACGTATTGTTTTTATAGAAGCGTAGGTATTCATTAGTAACAGCGTAACTATGTAAAAAATAGTTTATTTTTTCAGCAGTAGGCTAAAAAGACTGAATCAAATTCTCTGTAGTAGTGAGTACATTAGCATCTACCTATACCTATAAATAACATTCTGCCCTGCTAAGCGGAGTGGCGCTATCTCAAAACCAAATGATTTTGAAAATCGAACTGTCAGCTATAGATACTCCCTTAAATGCATCCCATATTGTATAAATGCATCACATATTTGATGGCCTGGGGCTCAATATGTAGCTATCCAAAATCACATTTGTTGCTTAATAAATAATTAAATAAATTAAATAATATAATGATTTACTATTTATTATTTAAGGATAAAGATGAAATGGCGAAAAAGTGTGAAAAAACAGCATGATGTCGATTTTTAGTATGTGATTTAGGCAGATTTTTTCGGAGTTAGTAATTAGTTTTTGTTTAAACATTTTATCATGGGGGTTTCATAAAAATAGTTTTGGCCTATTTAACTTCTAACACTGATTTAGTATTAAAATTGGTATTAAATATCTTTTTTTGTTATTTTTCCCAGAGTCAGAAAACCGTTGTCTATCACATATATTAATATCCCGTTAAAAGAAAAATTCATGCATTTAAGGGTTAAGTATAAAAGTTAGCTATGGATTTTCGTTTGAGATAGCGGTTTTCAGCTTAGGAGGGCAGCATTGATCCATACTATAATATTATAAATGGGAAAGTGTGTGTCTGTTTGTTTGTCCGTCTTTCACGGCATCCACCTAAAGAATCACGGGGATGATGAATGATGAAGGGATGGAGAGTGACATATGCTACTTTTTGTCTCTTTCTAACGCGAGCGAAGCCGCGGGCAAAAGCTAGTATTATATATAGTCTCGGCCGCTATAGCAGAAAACGGTGGTTCGATGAGTTCGATCCCTCGTTCGCGTCCGACGACTTGGTTTAGTTTTAAATGGAACGATACTATAATTCTTTATAGCTTTTTTATTTTATTTAATATCATATTTTTTTAAAGTAATTATTTATTTATAACTCCATAGAGACAGAGCATTAAACTACAATTAAACACCAGTAGGTACTTTTGCAATTGTAAAAACGTTCAAATTTAAAAATGCTCAAATACGCTGTAGGGAATTGCGGCAGCCGGCCCGCCGCAGAAAACGGATTACGCGAGATAATGTCACAGAACACACGAAATGTTATTAAAGGTCTGTTTGCCGCTTCTGTTTGGACCATTTTTATGAAGAACAGTGCAAATAGCTGGCACAAACATTAATCTGCCTCGTACAACAGAAGATGTAAAGGGACTGTCGAGTCAATATTATCTTAGGGGACAAAACTCGTGGCTCTTCGCGCCAATTAGAGCGTGATGTGATTTAAAAAATAAACTTCATTTCTGTAAGTAACCCCGACTTCCTTGTTCAATGTAAGAAAACAAGTGAGGTTGCTTTACTTAACATATTCTCGTTTAAATCGATTTCCATAAAACGACTATATGAGCGAGGAGCCCTCTAGTTAACATAATAAAACATCAGGTAAGTACACATATTTTTAGCTTGTTGGTACCTACAAGTTTACCTCATTAAATAAGCATGTTGTATTTCTTTTCCGTATGAGTCCGTACGTATTAATATTATTTAATTTTTGTATATATAATACTTCTCGAATGAATTACATTTTGTGTACAAAATTGCCTCATTATAATGCAAAATAACAACTCACGTTTTCCAATTCGCAAACCATTTATTATGCATTTAATTGTAAAATAAAATAAATCAGTTATTAAATCGTTCAACCCTTTCATATATCACGAGACAACGCAAATAATTCAATTAAGGAAGTCGTTAAACAATCGATGCGTGTCGTTATTAAATTCGCTGTAGTTTAAAATGTGGTTCGGTTAACTATAAAATGAATTGGTAGAATAATGACACATGTACCTATAAGCAGTGTGGTGGCAAAGGACTTTGTATCTTTAAGATGCGGTATAATTTATGGGTGAGTACCGAGTCATGGATTTATTGCACCGCGGAGGGGTTGATGACTGTGCATTTTGCTTAGGACACTTTACAGGCTGGTTCAATAAGTACAAAACTTCAAAGATTAATTTATATTAAGACACTTAATTGGCATAAAATCTTCCATTTACACTCTAAGAACAAATTAAATTATTTTCATAGAAAATATTTTTATTTGTATTTTTAGTAGTCACACTACTATTATATAAACATAAAATAAATGTCTACAAATAAAAAGAAAGAACGGAGAACTCTGGTTCGATACTAGCTTACACGGGACACGTGGACGCGTTTATCACTTTTTCTTTGTATATGACATTTATTTCATGTTTATCTTCCATTTATTTATGAATTATTTTTATTTTTAAGTACAACATAATTCAAAAAGGAGAGAACCCCCGCTCCGAGTCGTTCCTGGTGCAAAAGCTTTCCATTGTAATACAACGCGGGAATGCAGTAAGCGTTATGGGCACTTTTTAATCGGGACCGGCAGGGAGCGGTTTTTTGGTTTAAATTGTTTATATTTTTAAGTTTTTTTAATTTTAGTTTGTACGTATGTTTATTTTTAGTGTAATTTTTGTTTGAATTCAATAGTATAACTATGTAACAAAATACAGAAAAAAATTATACTAGCAATTAGCATGTAAGCATAATTATTTATGAAGATGTAACACAAAATAAGTATTGTTCATAATTTTCCTTTTTCACTATAAACTTTCTGAACAACCTTACCTACACCTGTAATAACGACAGAAAACCATAAATGTAAATTATGCCAACAATGGTTTACTCGTAATTAATTTTTAGCAGTAATTTTTAACCAAAACCAAAAACCCAACGCAACACAGCCTGTACATTAGCCACGCCGCATCGGAGAGATTGGATAAAGTTTAAATTTAAATTAATTTACTCGATTATTAATCGCAGAGCCCCGTTTTGGCTTGCCAGACTAAGGAACGGTTTATAATTCAAATCCATTCTTATCTCAGAAGGTGCATTATACAATGAAATCAGACTTTATTCATCATTCTCATCTCAGAGTAAGAACATTATACAAAGTTATAGATTGTTTTGCAGTTTTAAGTTTATATTTGAATTTGAAGTACTTACCTACAGATAGTTTTATTTTTGCACTCAGCTTGATTCTCAAGAGTATGCTGCATTTTCGTCTCAGCAAAGTAAATGATGAGATGAAACTATTTTTTTATTGAAATCGGCGCTATTTTGGCTTGACTAAACAAACTTTTATTTAAATTAAATAATGGTATAAGAAGGTCGCGGTGTGATTAGAGCTTATTTTTTATTTAAATAATTAATTACTGCAGCCGGCTTATTTTGGACTTATGTCTTTTCTTTTGTAATAATTCAGCGTTTAAGCACCTTAGCAAATAGCATGTCGAAATTAAAATTACATCTCTTAACTGCTAAAGCTTTATAAGCAGCTCGTTTGTCGCTTCGGGCGAGATTACGGAGTTCGGCGACTACACCTAATTGCAGTTGTTGGAGTTAGCGGCTTTCGGCAGATCTGGGTACCTAGCCAACGTCACGATCGCTTACGTTTCGTAGCTAGCCCTCCCTATCGCTCTTCTATTGTGGCGCGAAAGAAACAGACTGCGTTCGATCGCCACTTAGCGTCTATACGATTGTTACTTCGGCTGTGTCGGCTGCCGGCAGATCTGCTTAAGCCCGGAATGAGTGTTAAAAGATTTATATCAGTGGATGAGCGGCTTAAGCCGAAACAGCGCCTCCAGGAAATTAAGGCGTTTTCGAGCTCTCATTACCGTGCCTCAACCATCTCTAATGCATCAGTACTATTCCAGTTTAATTTATATCAAATCTTGTTAGTTTTTAGAACCGCTGATTTGAATTCAGAATCCACTAGACCGTTTTAAATCCAGATTTCAGAAAGCACGCAAAAGTATTATCAATATTGAGGCACCTAAATGCAATTCTAGAGCTTTTTGTTGTACGAAAACATTGGAAATTTAAATAAAATATTGAGCTATTGTATGGTTGCCGATAGGATCCCAATATCGGGTTGTTTGCATTTAGGTACCGACTGCAGAGAGGGATTATACTTATTAAACCGACAAGACGTTATTATTGTTGCGGATCGCAGAGTCACAAAATAACTATTATTTCTCAGGACAGTACATTTATTTATTATTTATAACAATGAGTTGATTTCGACAAGTTACGATTTGTTTTACTTGTATAGTTAGTCAATATTGTTAAAAGTAATACCTTTCAATCCGAAATGTATTTTCGTAAAGCTTTAATCGTTGAAGGTAGTTTTTTTTTTACAAGCAACTAATTATCATCGAGACAATACTTAAAAACAGCTTATTGTCATATTTACGTTTTACTTCTTCATAAATACGGTAAGATAACAAGTTGCCTTGATACTGTGTACATACTTGTATTGTGACATAGACATCGAGAAACGTCGCAAGCTCGGTATTACTTTTCCATTAGTACTAAGGTCTCTGTTTAGTCTTTTTCTTTCCAATATTCCGAGATGGAATAGAAATTGTATTTTGTTCAATGTAAAATAGAAAGCCTTACAATGATGTATTCTCATAACTTTAAATATGAATAATATTGTGACATCAATCTAAATCAATCATGTAGGAGTAAAGGAGAACGAATATCTTTGTGTAGCTTTTTGGAAATCTAAAGATGTTTTACAGTTATAATATGTTGGAATATAATGTTACTAAAAACATTTTAATAATATTGTATTTGAGTCATTATAAATACCTTTTTTTTTTTCAACGAGGGGAAATGCTTTACGCATACCATCCCAGGCGCAGGGACCGGCCTGGGATGGTTATGTGGGACTCCCATATAGGCTAATGAGACCCATGGTTTACCCACTAAAACCCCTCGATTGCCGCCTCAGGGCTAGAGGACGAGGTCGCAGGGCACGTTTCGGCACTCCTCCGCAACAGTCATTATAAATACCTAGACTAAGTAGTGGTACTATCAGCTGCAAAAGTGCATGGCGAATTTATCAATGAATTCATCCATAGTTTTTCCATGCAATTTTGTAGCTCACTGTACATTTCACATGATGTTCAAGATACTATGCCTCAAAGTTCGGGTTTACCTATTAGTTATGGTTGGTATCAGAGTAGATCCTGGGGGTCGATTTTTGAATGTCGACTACTCCATTTCGTGAATTTAGTTCAATAATATCTCCACTACTAGCGATTTAAATTCTACTAATAGGATTGTCTTCGGTTACCGCGATAGTTACTCATGAAATAAAACTATGGAAACGGATTAAATCGCGTATAATGAATTTAAAATACATCCCGACGTTTCGAACTCTTTACAGCGTTCGTGGTCAACGGGTGACTGAGGAAAAATTAAAATGTGCAAAAGCTACCCACTTACAAGAAATATTAACGAACCATGACCACAAATAATATAGATTTCTAAGGCAGGTTCACACACTATTAATAAAGCTAGTTATACAATATTCAAAAAATTTTACCATTACTCTGTTAAAAAAAATAATTAACCAATTAATCTACACAAAATTGACAAAGAAACAAACTGCAAATGTCCAACACCATACAACACAAATGCCTCACAGCCTTCGTCGTGCTTGTTCCATTATCAGATGTACTACTGGATCCCAAGCCGGTGGTAAAGTAAAGCCATCCTCTCTATTAAAGTTTGGATATTTCTTGATCTCAATGGCCTCTCGCAACATTCTGGGTATATATCGCTTCTCCTTAGCGAGAACCAGAGGCTTGTCATACTTTATAGCATGATTGACTTTATCCATGACATGTTCAGAGACTGCAGACCTTTGCCGACGGTGCTTGACATCCTATCCTCCTTCCTTGACCCTATGAAGAAGATGTCCCAATTCCTGAGGCCTGTGAAATGTCAAACTCCTCTACAAAGCGCGGGAGTGTACAGGCTAGACTGTGAGTGCGGCCTGTCATATGTGGGACAGACGAAACGAAGCATTTCCACACGGGTGAAGGAACACATAGCGGATGTCAAGCACCGTCGGCAAAGGTCTGCAGTCTCTGAACATGTCATGGATAAAGTCAATCATGCTATAAAGTTTGACAAGCCTCTGGTTCTCGCTAAGGAGAAGCGATATATACCCAGAATGTTGCGAGAGGCCATTGAGATCAAGAAATATCCAAACTTTAATAGAGAGGATGGCTTTACTTTACCACCGGCTTGGGATCCAGTAGTACATCTGATAATGGAACAAGCACGACGAAGGCTGTGAGGCATTTGTGTTGTATGGTGTTGGACATTTGCAGTTTGTTTCTTTGTCAATTTTGTGTAGATTAATTGGTTAATTATTTTTTAACAGAGTAATGGTAAAATTTTTTGAATATTGTATAACTAGCTTTATTAATAGTGTGTGAACCTGCCTTAGAAATCTATATTATTTGTGGTCATGGTTCGTTAATATTTCTTGTAAGTGGGTAGCTTTTGCACATTTTAATTTTTCCTCAGTCACCCGTTGACCACGAACGCTGTAAAGAGTTCGAAACGTCGGGATGTATTTTAAATTCATTATACGCGATTTAATCCGTTTCCATAGTTTTATTTCATGTTCTACTAATAGGATCAAAAAACCGGCCAAGAGCGTGTCGGGCCACGCTCAGTGTAGGGTTCCGTAGTTTTCCGTACTTTTCTCAAAAACTGCTGAACCTATCAAGTTCAAAACAATTTTCCTAGAAAGTTTTTATAATGTTCTACTTTTGTGATTTTTTTCATATTTTTTAAACTTATGGTTCAAAAGTTAGAGGGGGGGGACGCACTTTTTTTTCCTTTAGGAGCGATTATTTCCGAAAATATTAATATTATCATAAAACGATCTTAGTAAACCCTTATTCATTTTTAAATACCTATCCAACAATATATCACACGTTGGGGTTGGAATGAAAAAAAATATCAGCCCCCACTTCACATGTAGGGGGGGTACCCTAATAAAACATTTTTTTCCATTTTTTATTTTTGCACTTTGTTGGCGTGATTGATATACATATTGGTACCAAATTTCAGCTTTCTAGTACTAACGGTTACTGAGATTATCCGCGGACGGACGGACGGACGGACGGACGGACGGACGGACGGACGGACGGACGGACGGACGGACAGACAGACATGGCGAAACTATAAGGGTTCCTAGTTGACTACGGAACACTAAAAACGAGTTGTCTTTACCACTGGATTTAACATTACTAGCCTACGTCGTTTTCCACAGACTTTCGAACGGCGAATTCATGCGTTCGAGATTCAAAAATCGATCCCCTGGTCGTAATCGTAACTAAAATATGTATAAGAAGTAGTTTCAAATATTCATAATTTTAGTTTATATCTAAGGTATTTAAGTACGTGAACTGTAACCGTAAGGTCGTATTCACACGAGCGTCTAAGCATTTGAGTAATGTCGTGCCCCCACAAACGTAACGCGACCGCGAACGCTACGCTAATTCGATTTCACTCGCTCATAGTTGCTGCTGTAAATTTTACATGTGATTTAGTGTAATTAAATTTTGGAACGTTTTCACATAGATACCACGCAAGCGCTTTAACTGTTGTAAGCAGTTGTGTAGGTATTATAAGTAGACATGTTTTGAGGGAGATACATTTGTATTGTTCGTAGCGTTTGATACAATCTTATGAACTCTATGTGGAACTGGTTCTTTATATATTTTTTTCATTGGCATTTCCTCCCAATCCAGTTTCGTTAGGTAAATAGTTCAAATACAATAAAATAATCTCAGATCTACGTCTTTGACACAACGATATAAAATCTTTATTAGTTTTAGGATTCAGTTCTCTCTACGAATACCTAAATATAAATTGAAAACGTATAAACACGGACGCATACAAAGCCAACCTAAGGTGAACGGCAAGTTGATCTGTTTGGAGCGAAAAGCAATTTAAACTTATACACATAGTGGCTGGCTTGTTTCCGTCTTGCATATCTGTGTATGAAGCAGAAGTATTTGTAGAGGTATATGAAGTTCTCAGACGAAAGGCACAAAAGACAGAAACTACAATGTTTCTATATTTACTTACACTCTTGTTCGACTTGAAGGATGAACCCATATAAACAACATAAAGCCACTGGCTGATTTTGAGTGCTGGCTGAAGCAGATTTGTTTTGTGACAGACAGCAGGTTATTAAAACCAATTATAAGAAAGAACACCGTAACACCTATTTATTGCATGTTGATGACGCAGACGTTTCGTTTATGTTAATGACCGATTTATCAATTATATTTAGTTAATGGCACAAAAAAACTACGTACTTACCATCTCATATCATAAATAAAAGTAATCCTTTTTCTAAAACTATCCACGCCTTTCCACGAACCCTTTCGCCTTTTAGGATATGAACGAATTTTACATTATTTAAATTACTGTATTCATTTCATTTTAATATTAATATTCCTTGATTTCGTTTGATAATGTATTGGCATATTTTGACATTTTTAACTATAATTACTACCAATTACTACTAATATAATTATTAATTTTAATACACCATGTAATAATGATGTAAATAAATAAATTTTGACGTGTAATATGTAACAATATTATAAATAAATGAGTATGAGTATTACCTACATACATATGAGTAAAATCCATTCCAAACTATCAAACTCGTATCATTGATATTTCTCTCGGAACAGGATTGATTCATTGATCTCGAAATGCTCTGAAATCAACACATCAAAACACAGGACATGCGATGGTTCTTTTAGCAAGTTGCGACGGCTGTTTCGAATAAGCCTCTAATACAAGATACCATGTTCCGAATAGGCCTCCCGTTTATCCATTGAGCCGCTCTAAATCTTAGATGTGATTTACGCTAATTTAATTTGGAACGCTTTCGCGTATCGCGCTAGTCTAAACGTTACTTAATTACGTTCAAAGACGCCCCAACCCGCGGGATTTGTACGCGCGTTACATACACGTGTGATATGAGGTTACATCTCGCGAACAATTACGAATATCATGTACATACTGTAATTACGTTCTAAGGTTTCAACTATGCTCCTGCCTTTGAAAATAACAAACGTAACGACGTTTTAATGTGTGTTTATAGTTATAACACAAACATATATTCATTATTTATAAGAAAGAAAAATACATTTTTTCATCATACTACAGGTCAACTTAAACAAGATCTCTAGCAAATCGTATCTATCTTCTTACTTCCAGGGCTTCACGGGTGACCAGCGCTGTAGCATTACATGCTGGAGCATATGCTGAGTGGAGTCCTTTTGTGGCCTCTATCTGCAGCATCAGCACCTTTTGTTGTATGCGAATATGTAATAAGCAATATAGTTTTAAGTATTAAGTTCATAAGATCTCTTTTTTTTTCAAATGTATGGGGCATAGAGTTATCAGTCAAAATTTTCGGTTCCAGCGCCATGCCTGCATGCATGCCTAAAGGTTCCTTAAAGAACATAAAACATGTGGACCCTTTAAACATGGAAAGCCACATATTTATGGCGGGATTTCTAAATATTTAGGTCATTCATCAACCATCCACATTAATAAATATTTCAACGCTATCTTATTTGCCATTAAGGATAACAATAATAAAATTTACAATCTAAATACATGTAATTAACCAATTAACCATAGAATGCCGTTCGCTAGTTTGCAGGTGGTACAGCGACATCTAACAAAAAATTTGGACATCAAAAAATACTTATACATTTTACGACAACAAATCATTACCCAGTTTGCGGGTAACAGTGACATCTAGCGAACAACTTGCACTACGGCATATAATTGTTTTTCATGCCCTCTATCGTCGAGTTTCCTAAACATATCCTAAGTATATCGGATTTACTATTTCCTTTGACTGAAAACACCGTGGTATGGGGTGCTGTATGATGGTTTCTGCAATAAATGTTTTTCTATTCTATTATATTCGAAGAAGTCCAAACTATGGAGCATATAATTCAGCGATGCCCTCTGAACTCATACTCGGGACCACCAGAAGACCTGCTGCGCCTAACACCCGACGCAATTGCGTGGCTGAGCTCACTGAATGTTGACATTTAGTTTAAATTGTAATTGTATTTTAATGTGTATTCTCTGACATTCATATAACTGCCTGTTTTTTTGTATATGCCATACGATTAAATAAAATATTCTAAAATATCCTTGCGGGTGAGAAAATTTTCATAATTCGAGTCAAGGACGATTATAAAGGACCAGCAGAGTCCATACTAAATACCGTACCCCGTTGGCAGCCGTAAATCTATGTCACTAGATGTCACTAAGAGTGTCATTTGAATAAAAATGTCGTTTTTTTTTAAATACGCACGCGGTAGTTCAACGGCGTTACAAGTAATACAGTGAAAAGTATATAGATGACGCTAGGGGCCCGTGTCATGTTTCAGTCCCTGTTTACAACGCAAGCCATCGTTCTTATTTTGAATTATGACAATCATGCAAAAGAGTACCATGCTGTCAAATTTTCTATCTCTTTCATTTTGAGCGTGACGTCAATGATTAGTAATATTACTTTCAATATATTTAAAATTTAGATTTTAATGAGGCCATTTCGAACGGTGTTTATGATAGATATCATGTTGACAATCAATCTCCTGACCGTCTCGCTCATGCCAATCCTATCCTATATTTGAACGAGTGCGACCGAAACAGTTGAGTATTATTGAAGATTTTTGAATGTCTAAAATCTTATTGGTAGTTGTTGAAAACCCGCTTTTTCCATAAAGTGTTGGCGCGACGTCAAGTGGGTGATAGGCGTACGAGCAAGTACGCGTTGGATGGTCGACTACTATGCGCAGCGGTTTTTACGCGTACTTACGGTGACACACAATCGAAAAAGGTCGTCGAGCCATAAGTACGCATACCTGCTCGTATCGTACGTTTATCACCCACTTCAGACTGCGTTTCGATCGGCGTTAGGCGACAATGATTATCAGCTCGACTTCATGGCTTTACAAACCTTAGCTCGGACCATCGAATATGAAACTTATAAACTTCTTTATACACAAGGGTATAAAGAAGTTTATAACCAGGTGCTCCATGACACCATTGCACCAATCTGTCGCCAGCACCGCTACACTTCAACGGCCAAGTCACACAACATCCATACTAATATTATAAATGGGAAAGTGTGTGTGTCTGTTTGTTTGTCCATCTTTCACTGCAAAACGGAGCGACGTATTGACGTGATTTTTTAAGTGGAGATATTTGAAGGGATGGAAAGTGACATAGGCTACTTTTTGTCTCTTTTTATATCCCCCCACTTCCTTAGAATGGAGGATGGAAGTTTGTGGAGAGATTTTCGAATTTAACGCGAGCGAAGCCGCGGGCAAAGTCTAGTTAACTATAATTATAAAGAAATCGCAGTAAGGAACTTTATGTAGATTTCATTACTTTTTAGAGATAAACAAGCAGCTCCATCGAGACGGCTATTTTTTACAGAATGTTTTTGGTGGGATATACATAGGCATAGGTATATAACACTGACAAGGTATCTATTGTCTTAGTCCGTTTTCACATTATCCGATCCGATATCGGATGTCGGAAGGATTTAAATGGAAAAAATCCAAGATAGCGCCTGTAATGTATGGGGTATCAGTCCTACATCCGATATCGGATCGGATAATGTGAAAACGCATTTAGTCTCATTAATTATTACTTATGTCAGAGTTTCACTAATTATTTCCTTTTATTAATTTATTATCTCAGTTTAGGTTTATACGAGTACCAAACGAGTAGTATACGAGTAGAAAATATATTACCAAAACAATACAAACTATCATTAATTTATTATAAAAACGTAATCCAAAGTGCCACACCTGGCGGCCTAACTATCCGCGTTGTGTCCAAGACGAAGCCTGACCGACGAAGCTTAGCAAGTCTCTCTACATGTTAGCTGAAATACTGTCAAACCATTCACTGTGATTACTCAGATTATTATAAGCAAAATGATCTTCGAATGAACTTTCTGGACAATTGAGATGCATGGGCGCAGTCGAAACCAGCTCGCCCCTTCAGCCGTGTCCCGTTGAAAATCGGAAAGATTCTTTTCCTTAGCACATTTAATGTTTACAAATTGGATTCGCCTTCTGTCACCTAAACTGGTAATTTTATGTATGAGGTCATTGGTCATACAATTATTAATTTATACAGTTATTAATTCTGTATCTCTACTCGCATTGCTGCTGCGATTCTAAAATATTTAATATCCATATATTATGAATATTCAATAAATCATACAATGACATTTGTGATGTGACATGGATGTCAGATGTCACATCTGTTGGCACAATGATTGCGTTTTGTTGAACGTATTTGAGCTCAACATATAGGTTTATTATCACTAAGTATATTATATTAATGAACAACGAAACGGATGTGACATTTTCCTAGTCCACCAACGTCATCTAGTCATTTTATTTGGCAATAATTAGACAACATGCGAACAAACTTAGCCAGCGAAGTGATCACAACTACGTCGAGGCCGACCAAAAAATATAATTTGTAAAAATTGTGTTTTGAGACAATATTTTGATATTAAAATAAAGTTTTTTGATAGTTATTCATAGTATAATATAAAAACAAGTAAAAATATGTGTGAAAATATGTTTTTTTCCACTCCCGGGTTACGAAACAACGCCATCTAGTTTTAAAGCAAAAACTAAGCTTTTTTCAGGGGTACGCTTTTTTGTATGGGCTATATCAGTCTAGTATTAAATGGTCCTTGTTCGAGTATTCAAAAGTCTAAGTCTTTGTAACGACCAAAATGAATAGTTAGGTACATTAATAATTTCTTAAAAGATCCGGAACGAAACGCAATCTTAACAGAAAGTATAGGTACCTACCGTCTAAAAGCTTAGACGTCTCAGGATCCCCGTCTCAAGTCAGATGCATTTTGTATGAGAAGCGTGTTCAGATTAACTTGCTTTAATTATAGTCTACGCAAACACGGTGAGTATGTAATCACCATTAGTAATTAGGTGGGGATGTGTGGGGTTCGGTGTTTGGTGGAAATTTGAGCGCGACCGGATTTACGCCCCGCAAACGTATCCGCTGCCGTCTTTGGCTTTTCAATATGGGCGGGAGATTGGTAAGAAGATATTGTAATTGGGCAGTGTTATGGAATAGCGAGCTAAGCGGGTACATACAAATTAAGATATAAAACATATTGAAATATATAATATACATAGGTGCATATTGCGCTGATAAACTTAATTAATAACACCAATTCTAAATGCATGTTTAATTTTGGGGGAACTTAAACATCACACAGACCAACGTAAACTCAAATGAAGGACAGTTTGTTAAATAGAGTAGTAATTAAGCATAGTTGATTCTATGGATAGCAGGCGACGATATACATACTTTTGTCGATAAACACATACTTATTTACTTTGAAAAAAGTTTCGTTTCGTGAGCGTTTTGCGTTTGTGCCAGGTACATAGCTGAATGGCATAAACGCATATCTATCTCTATCTCTCTTGCGTATTGTCGCGACAGAGCCAGACTACCTTTCGCGGCGTTTCGTTTTCGTTTCGCGTGGCAGTAATTCCATTCGGCTATGGCACCAGGACTATCGGCTTTGCAGGCAGAGTCGCTACCTACAAGACCAAACCAATCGTAAACTTGTGTCATATTTTTCTGTCAAGCATTAAATTCAATTACAAAACACCTCAAAATTATAATATGTAATAAGGTGCATTAGGGTAATTCCGAAAGTCGCATAAAAATCACCATTATTTCCATCATATCGAAATTCCCCTAATGCACCTTACCTGCTTATAAGCTGAATATTTTAACTAACAAATGCGTCACCCTGCTATAACATCGCGAAATCATGGCACGAGTCAAGAACACATGTTAAGAAAGTTTGTTAATACTTAATGAATTTACGCGGGTTGATTTGTAGTTAATTTTCTCTTAAAAGCTGCGGTCGGGGATTCTATTGCGACGCATGCTATGAGTTAATTAGTAGTTAGAGATTGTTTCATAACCCGTATTATGTTATGAGTATAAATCTGTTAATTTGTTATAGCAACTTAATTTTCAAATGTTGTGGGCAATATATTTTGTTAGTTTTAAATAATTTGGTAGGTACTGTGTTAATACTGTTAATTCTTTATTTCAGATTTGGGTGTTTTCAAAATTCGAATATCGAATTTTACCAGATCTGCACGGGAAGCATGGTCGCGCGATAGACGATAAAATAGCAGGCCGTCCCTATCGCACTATTAGTACGTGCGATAGGGACGGCCTGATATTTTATCGTCTATCGCGCGACCATGCTTTCCGTGCAGATCTGGTAAAATTTTACTGGACGTGTTTGGGCTCATTCTTCTCAGAATCACGAGCTGGCGTATAAGCATGTTCGCGCGATAAATGATAAAACCTATCACACTTACAAATGGCCTGATGTTTTACCATTTATCGCGTGACCATGCTTGCCTGCCTGATTCGATCTCAACGATAAAGAAAAGGTGTCCCAAATTTTCCATACAAAATTCGAGTTTTCAATACGTCACGCTAGTAATAAGTTCATACTAAGATCGAGGCGTAAAGGAAAAAAAAATGAGAACACATTTTTTTAGGGTTCCGTAGTCAACTAGGAACCCTTATAGTTTCGCCATGTCTGTCCGTCCATCCGTCCGTCCGCGGATAAGCTCAGTGACCGTTAGCACTAGAAATCTGAAATTTGGTACCAGTATGTGGTAAAAAGTGTTTTTTTTTTTATTATGGTATTTTGATTACACGTAAAAGTAGGGAGTGTTTTTTTTTTCCTTACAATCAGAACGTGTAATATATTGTTGGAGAGGTATTTAAAAAAGAATACGGGTTTCTGAAAATGATTTTTTGATATTATTACTATTTTTGGAAATAATCGCTTCCAAAAGTTTTAAAAAATGTGTCCTTGATAGGTTGAATAGTTTTTGAGAAAAATACAGGAAACTACGGAACCCTATACTGAGCGTGGCCCGACACGCTCTTGGTCGGTTTTTTATCGTCAGGATCGAATCAGATCGTGATTCTAGAAAAATGAGTCCAAACACGTCCAGATCTGGTGAAATTGTCAAACAAGAATAAAAATAAATATAAAATTGTGCAATGTATTTTAAACTTTACTCGGAGGTTTCATTAACAATAATACCTACGCTTTATTTAAAAATAGTTAGTAATTTGTGGTGTGTTACCAAATCTATTATCAATTATTGATAATACATTTACATACAATTTATAACACACCACAAAACATACACAAACAAAGCATCCCTATTCGTATAAAAAGTACAAACACAAACCAACATGGCGTCCGAAAAATTAATAGCCAAGAGGGGTCCCAGTTTCAAGGTTAAATTAAAAGTCTACAACCCGATAGCTACGCAAAGAACCCTAGCACAATATATTTAAATACGATATAATATGATTATCAGGCTGTCCCCCTAACACAGACAAAATCGATAGTGTCTGCATGAGGGTATACGCAAAGTTGCCGGATGCAGCGGGAGTTTGTATCCGGGGTCTAGATTTCTACGCTATTGCATATTCAACTAACGTTCGTGGATCAGTGAGTGGGATATATAAGGGGATACAATAATTTCAATGATACCATAACACCTTGTTAATCTTCTTATTTTATGTTATGCAAAAACTTGCTCAAATGAAATAATAATTCGAGTAGGTATATTTACATTATCTACTTTAGGTACTTGAGTTAATTTTTCAAAAACACCGGTACCCTAATTTACTGTATTTTGGTGATAATCTATATTTATATTTTGTAAAGCCTCTTCGGATATTTGTTAGGGTTTCCTTGACAACCTTTGGTTTAACATTTGTTTCTTTACATTCAAGTCATTACCTCGGTCCTCGGATTAATAATGTTTTTAAATGATATTTATTATACAGGTCATAATTTTTTTATATTACAATTTTTGTACATAATACAATACTCAATCGACAGGAGAAAATAGTAAAGCATAGCGTTGTTTGTTTATTTATGTTTTCCAGTTCCTGCTATCCTGCTCAAAATCCATCTGAGAACTTTCCATATTCGCGAATGTCGGGCATTATGGCTGTGTACCTGTCTGTGCAGCGTTTATAAGTATCCACAGTGATTGTTCGCTGTATTTATGCACAGCGACATGCTCCGGCCGGGAGGCGGAGCTTCTCTGTTTGTTTTATCTGGTGCAGGCTCACGCGGACCTATAAATATGTTGCCGGGATAAAAAATCAGCTATTCAAATTCGAAGCTTTTTCTGGCCATTTAACCACGTTCGGATCGTGTCTTTTGGATCAACAGTTCCACATTCACACACGCCCAGTTTTTATGTTTAATTTGGATAAAAATTGCCATCTTTCCAAGTTTTATTTTAGGTTAGTTACGTATAAGGTAAGACGAGGTATACTTATTTCTATTCATTTTTCATATTCATAGTTGCATAGTGCATACGTTCTAAAACTAAAAGTTTTTTACCTCAACTCTCCTGTCGCATTAAGCACTTACACTTGACTCAGTTCTCGTTCCAGGCAGTCTAACACCTTCTTACATCTTTTTACCATTTAAAAAAAATTTCATGCTCAGTCGGGGTATAGATTTATAGTGAGGCCAAGCCGGTTTAAATCCATGTAAATACAACGAAAATCGGATGAATGCAATAGGTAGAAAACCGACACAATGGCAGATGCTGCTGAGACAAATCTGTCACTGCTTTATGTATGTTGCCCACCCAAGGTAACTCTATCTGTTAGGTTACTAAGGTTATAAATGAGCCCGTTCATCTTTATTCTCGTGATTATTAGGTATGTAAACGAGTTGTTGGCCACCGGGTTTAATGTGGATTTAGCTGCAAGTATCCCGCCGCGGCAATTCTTTTCGCAGAATCGGGCTCGCGAGACAAGCATCTTTTCTTAGTTTTATAACTTAATTTAAATAAAATACACTTTTGTGTTGTTAGTCTAGAGTAACAAACGACCTTGTATGGCAGTTATTTGTATGAGTGATATCTACCATTTAATGTTCTCTTACCATACATATAACCACAAACTCAGGTACGTTTTAGTTTTTAATACATACCTACTTTATAAACTGATTGCTTGACATGAAAATTAATGAATGCTATTAGCACGTAGAAATATTTTATATTTACATTATGAAATATTAGTCATTACTTAAATTTTATTAGTTAACTAACCGATAATGCCAAGATTGCAAGACTGGACAAGAGTTATTAGTACCTATACATCCAATTTCTATGACAATATTATGACGTTAATTATTGGTTAATTTAACTTATATTTTCAAAATTCTTGCATATTTTATGGAAATTTAAAACGAATTTGAGTAGTAATGGGTTCAGTTATATTGCGAATCTATCGATAAAAAGCTCTTGATGTTTTCAAAACTTTAAGACCAAACAAGTGCATAGTTAATGAAGTTTCTGAAAGTCTGAGTCGAGATAACTTGTTAATACTTGATGGAGAAATTATCTTTAAGTAATATTGCTTGTCTTATTGAATTATTTACATATTTGTATAGTTACTAGAATCTAATTGTCAATAAAATTAATAATCCTTTACTAAAAAAAATTAAATAGGGTGAATCGGGTCCTATTTTAATTAAAAATCAGCTAGCTTAAAAATAGCTTTAATAAACTTTCACTCAACCTCCTGATAATGTAGATATTTATGTATGGATTTAGTTTATATAATTTATATATCTCTAAGTATACGTAATAAAATTTTGTCCCCACTCCTGTCCCTAATCGATATATTTTACTTATTGGTCGGTTTTGAACCCAACCCTAGTGTTTGCACAATCTCGGCGAATAACAGCGATGATATTAACATCCATCACATTATTATTACGACTAACTGTTATTTTACGAGCATACAATGGCTCGATAACAGTGTTTTATTGTCCCCTAATGGCTTATACCTGTCTTATATCAGGGTGCCTAGTCAACGTCACAATCGCTCACGCGTCGTTAGCGTTTCGTATAGTTCTCCCTGTCCCTCTTCTGTAGTGGCACGACAGAGCCAAACTGTGTTTCGATCGCCACGTAGCGTCAACGATCGTCACTTCGGCTAGGCTGGCAGTTGTAGCCGTGTAGGCGCTGCCAGAGCGTTATGGGCAGCCGATGCGTCAATTTCGCATAATAGACATCTTTACTATCTGGAGGAAAATAGTAAATCATTATTGTAGGGAAATTGCCGATTATAGACACGTGGTTACGTCGTTGGAAGCTCTCCTCGTACAGATAATATGTTACAAGAATTTCTTTGTTAACATCTGCGTTTAAAACGGACAATAATTTGTTTTGAGTATTGTTATACCTTCAAGTCCAAAGATGGTCCAGTCACCTGCAATTAAGTACCTATATGTTACTGTCCAAAGACCGTAAAAACATGTGCCACTCTATTATGTGTATGTATAAATAAAATAAGATGGTGTCAAATATTTTTGCGGCCTTTGTTGTGAAAATATTAATATTTGTCTGCGTCCTTTCAAATGTATTTTGTAATAAGCAAGAAAACTTTAGTTCGTGTCACAAACGTCAGCTCCAAGTTCCATACAAGCCAGTCAAGCAAAAGACATAAAGCGTATCGAGACATCCTTCCTTTATCTTTTCTCCCTATGTATCATCCAAAATGTTTTGCTATTTATGAAAGTTGCATTTATACGCAGAGATGGTATTTGTCAGACAATACCTACCTAAATAATAAGGGGTGGTTTCAAATTATTTTGAAGAAACGACAGTAGGAGGTAGGGCATAGCGAATGATATTCCGCTTTGTGTGGTAGGGCACAGCACAGCGGATATCGTCTCGCTCGAATCTAGAGCAGAGCCCAACTGGGGAAGTACCTCCGCCTTACAGAAGACCGCAGCCAAATAGCACTAGACCCTACTCATAGTGTTGTGTTCCTGCCGGTGAGTAAGGCTGCCAGAGCTCAACGAGGGTGCGGTGTGCTGATGACGGGAGGACTTACGGAACTAACTTGTTCCGTCTATTGTCCTTTGAGTCGTCGGCAACCCGAACCCTCCTTGGAACTTGTACACTCCTTTTTGCTGTGTACTTAACACAGCAAAAGGGAGTGTACAAGTTTCTAATGGGGTGGCAACGCGCATGTGACACTGTTTGAGTTGCAGGCGTCCATAGGTTACGGTGACCGCTTTACATCAGGCGGACCGTATACTTGTTTGCCACCGACGTAGTATAAAAAAAAAAACGACAAAAATATAATTACTAGAGCATTCAATTTCTCAACATCTATAAAAAGTATTTTATAACATTTTCAACGTAAAAACGTTTTGTAGATGTATATCTACTACTACTTCTCCTTAATGCTTTTTAAATACTAAAGTTGCTTTGCAAAACAGCAAAAAAGCAAGATCAATCTTCGTCAAGCCTGAACGCCAGGATAATACGCGTTGAAATAGTTCCCCCCGACTTGTGTCGCTGGCATTCGCGTCAAATTTCGCGAAAATCACCTGCGTAATGCAAGGAAAACATACATCATGGGCACAATACGCCCATAATAGAGTACGGCGAATATGGAAATTCATCCGATTTTCGTTACTTCCCGTCTGTAATGACATGCTGGAACCGATTATAGGATTTCAGGGGCTTTTTATCATAAAAGTAGCTGGGAAAAAAGTAACAAATAACCAAGGTGTAAGTGCAACAACTCTTCTGTAGAAACGTAAAAGTTCAATGTAGTCTGAATATTTACACAATCAGCACTCAATAAAATCAATAGATATTGTCATGTTTTAATTTAAGTAGTCGTTACTAATACATATTGCTGATGTATGAATGGATCATATTTCATTCCAATAATGCATGCAAATAAGATTTGAATCAATTTCTGTATCCAATGCATCATTATTTTATATTGAAAGCTATTTCCATTCAGAAAAGTAATTTAGATGAAAGGTTTGACTGAGTCGTAATAAAATTGGTGTTTAAGACTAAAACTAAAAGTAAAGTGTACCGGAGTAAATACACATTTTATTAGCTAAGAATAGCAGGATTTATTAGCCTAAATATTTTAGCTGGCACCCACAAAATAATTCATATTCTACCGGTATGACCTGCAGATCCTAAAGACACATAATTTTGGTGTTATTTTTTTTTTATAAGATACATATGTCGGATTTTAAACACCAATACAATTGAACAAGCAAGCTGCTGTCCGCATAATCGTCATAAACATATCAAACACTTCCTTGAAAGACTAAATTATATAAAAGACGCCTACTAAATTGCTAATGCGGATACCATTAGTATTTTTTACACGCTGGCCCCGGATGACAGCGAGGCGCGAAAGTAATTTGTATGTCACGATATCGCACTTGAATTCTGTGAGTTTTCGACCACCGTTTTTTTTCTAGGTAGGTATTTATATGGTAATTGTGAACGAAGTCTTTTCAGCCAGTCACTTTGGCTTCGGCAAGGTTTGACAATTTGCGCAGCACATAACCCGCGGATCATTCATCACGCACAAGCCGGGCCGACGGCGCGCGTCACCATGCAGTATACATCATACGAGATTATTCTCAAGAAGCCTACCTTCGCTGAATAGTATGTAAATGCTACTTGCCAAGGAAAATAATAGTTTTATTTTTAAGGATTCTGTATGTGTATACCCTTAGCTAAGAGTAGAAGGCGGTTTACTTTAATGACTCATGTTTATAAAGTTTTTGCTGCCCAAGATAGACTCAATGTTCTTTTTTTTATCATAGAAGTATTTTTTAGCGAAACTATTTCTTAAATACGGTCACATTTATCCCCGTGCTTACTGTCTAACCTGTTAATTGGTAATGTTACTAATTCATACAGATAATAAAATGATAACTAAAAAGTACAATGAAATAAAAACATATATAACGCAACGGTCATAATACATTAGCTCATTACATATCGGTATACTGGCATATTACAACTGTTTATGAGCATTGAGCAAGGATGATAAAAGCCAACTTTTTGCTCAAATGTGTGTAAATCACTACATAGTATAAAACAAAGTCGCTTTTTCTGTCCCTATGTCCCTATGTATGCTTAAATCTTGAAAACTACGCAACGGATTTTGATGCGGTTTTTTTAAATAGATAGAGTGATTCTAGAGGAAGGTTTACATGTAGGTATAGTACCCATGCGAAGCCGGGGCGGGTCGCTAGTCTCGTATAATACTCTTGCTTACAAATAGGAAATCCCCACATAATTTTCCAAAATATCGACACAAACCCCACAAAAACCTTGTAACATAACATTTTTCACAGCGTACATTATGAAGTGATAACATCATGCTCGCAAAGCTTTCAAATGAAGTATTACACGGCGGGTGAACGGGACAACGGGCCGTTTGTATTCAGCGCGGCCCTCGGCATTCGATATGGAGCCATCTATAATGGATATTGAAGTGTATCATGAGCGGGACGCGCCTGCTAACCAATATTTTAAAATTATGCGCATCAGGCCCAGAGGTATTGCGTCGTAAATTTGCCTTCTACGACTAGGACGGCTTTTAGTTAAATATATATGAGCTTTGTAATAAAATTGGTTTGAAGTTTAAAGAATTTAAATAAAAATAATATTATATGTTACACTGCAAAAATAGACGATCTCTTAGGGATGTAGTCCCATAAACTCACAATATTAATCATTTATTTCACATCGTTTCTACGTGTGACATTTTAAGTATTAGATATTATTTTTTAAATCGCTTTGTTTATGATTATTATGTACATATTATTTTATTATTACGGGATAGCTATATTTAACTATATGTAACTGAATACCTTCAAAGTATCAGTTTAGTTAGGACAAACATTACGAGTTGGTAAGTTTTCAAGCCTCACCAATCTAGATCTGGGAATTCATCAGTAAGTCCCTTCAATATCAAAGCACAACATTCAAATAATATTCACAATATATTTGGTTACGTTACCTCCTTTCTCACATCAAATTTATTTTAGTATCCCACTCGTAAAGTAACCCTCACATGATTTAAAATCCATACCCAAAGCCGAAAATGTGCTGGCAGTGGATATTTCGTTATTTATTTTAGTTTATTGGAGTCGATGGGAATAAAGCTGGGATAAAATTTCAATTGCCAGCCTCGCAGACAGCAGTGGCGTGTCTCAGTTTATTTATTGTGTTAAAACCCCAAGTACTGGGGTCACTGCGGGATGTTTCGTACCTGGAAAGGCCTTCAAGTGAGAAACAGAGATTTCTGAGAGATTTGCACATTTATTATTCTCTTCTTTTTCACCGAACTATGGTCGAATAATGCAACCATGCTCCGCAAGTTCAAAAGGATTTTTTTTTATTTGCTTTTTAGTCTTCTCTTTTTATATTATATTTTGTCTAAGATGTACAAAAAAAATATACCTACTTAAAGATTTAAAACAAAAGTTACTTTTGGACCATAGTCCTGATATTTATTATAGTGGGTGGTTTTATGGAATGTCTCGTTTTAACCTCATCTAACCTACCTACGTAAAAAAATGGTAACAACCTGTTTATATTATTCAGCATATTTATATCCAATTTTTTTTGAATAACCTTACTATGTAAACGTGAATAAGATACAAAGGAGGTCCATCGATGCACTTCTAGCAGCACTTCATCTCGGATCGCATAAGCCCTGTCGCTTCCACTCGAAAAAATTCAATCGCACCTCGCCGCAGACTGGAGGCCGCAATGAAACCCTCGAAACCCGCCCAAATACCCAAACCCCGCACAATGAGATACAGGTTTAGCTTTCTAATTAGTTTTATTTACTAAAATCCTCCGAGAATTTAGAAATTGATCTCTCTAAACCATGTTTAATTAAATTTTGAGGTGAAAACTTTAGGTCGCCGTTTAAACTTTCATGACATCGAGCTGAATATAATTAGGATTTTTTTGGTATAAAAACGAACGAACAGTTTAAAACGTGATTGTAACGTAATCATCATTAAGATAGAGACAAATATAAGTTTACTTTGGAGATGTTGAATCTTTACATACCTATATGTATACGTTTACTACCTTAGTGCAGCCACAATGGTATCTAACAAATCACTTTTACCACATTCTACATTTAACACCCATTGTTTCCATTATCATTCTGCTCCGTTATTTGTTTCGTTTATCAAAAATAAACGCCAATAAAACTTGACTACGCTAATGTGATAAATAAACCGATGGGAATACAATTTTTATCAGAAGAGCGGTCATCATAAATTTAGGCTTACGAGCTAAATCGCTATTGGAGCTCGCAGACTACGGCGCGACACGTGTTCCACGAGATAAATCTGACGTTTACGCCCGTTTATTACGACAAAAGGTATTATTTGCTTTTTTATTTACGTAAGCAAATTCATTTTGTCATATAATATCAGTAACTGGTAGACAGCTACAAGGTTACGTACAAATAAATTAATTTATGTATTATGCTTATTTCTTTCACCTACTGCAGTTTTCATAAAAAACGAATAAAATAAAATCTTAATTCCATAATTCCATAGTGCCCTCTTATTTTCATAATTTAAGCTCGTCTCATAAAAATATGCAAGCGCATTTTTGTTCCCTAGGTATAAACCGTCAGTCACATCACGTTAGGATAACACTAATGTAGCCGTTAGGTAAAGTGCTTTCACGAACAACCTGACTCAGGCTAGGTTTTCAATTTATATCTCGCAAATTCTACGGGACGTATTCTGAAATGAAAATTCAACACTACTGTAATATACCGTTACAATTTTGATCCATGTACCCGTGATTCATGTGTGTGTGGTGTGTGTGTGTGTGTGTGTTGGTATGGTCACAACTGGATGAGACTAGCTCAGGACCGGGACAAGTGGCGTTCTAGAAGAGAGGCCTATGCTCAGCAGTGGGCGATAAAGGGCAGATATGATGATAATGATGATATTGATGATGATATCAAACCGATGTTCGACTGTTCGGTTCTTACTTGCTATGATTCATGCGTGAGACACCTGCACTAATTACAACTAATATCATTCCTCAAATATCTATTATAAACATTAAATTTAAAAAAAAATAACTCTTTATTCATTATTCACTTTATAATTTTAGTTGTGGATACCCCTTTTTAAGTAAACAAATACCTGTGGTAAGGGGTACCGCTCTTCCTTAAAACTAGTACGTAATGTCAACAAGAATAATTTGAAAGAAAATTTAAATTGAGATATTGAAATTTAAACAATTTCAAAACTTAACAGAAGTAGCTTCTCTTATAAAGTGTATATTTTAAACTAATGAGATGAAGATGAACTAGCTAGTCCATAATAATTGAAATCTATGTTTTAATAGAAGGCCGGCCATTGCAGTACAATACAAGAAAGTCAAAAGTATCACTTTTGTTTGAGAAATCGTAACTTTTATCACTGGAAATTCGGTATCGAACCGTATGGATCCCTGAGAAGCATTATTTGAAGTAGCTTACATGTATGTAAGCTGAGCACGAAATAAAGCGCACACAAATAGATTTTCGATAAAGTTTCAATTCATCGAATGTGCATTCGAGAATAAGGCTGTAGCTTTTTGCTCGTAAAATATCTTAATCAACATTTTTTAATGAACCTAACTATTATGCTGAAAATGCAATATTTATATTACTTATGAAGTTTATGGTTTATAAACTTTTCGTTTTAAGAGCAAAGCGTATCTTTTACTAATGAACTGGGATGGTTAATGACCTGTTGTTTTATTTTATAGTTTCGAAAAACTGAATATAAAAGGGCTATGAAACACCTGTTTACATTACATAAGTCCATATATTATACAGTGCGTAAACGTAATAAGGGCGATAAATGAAACCAGGCATATAATTCAATATTGTTATCATTAATTAACAGGTGTTTTTGAGTGACTCTTAATTTCCAGCCCATAATTAATTTTTGAAAAATTTCCCAGCAACAATGTACTGTAAAAGGGGTTGCGATGACAATCAATGACAACTGTCAACGAGCGTTTAACGCGAGTGTGTTTGCATTACGTTGCGGGCCGAATTAATTTGTGTGGATAAAATAAATATTTCAATTTTAAGTAAAAGTTATCTAATTCCATTTTTTATGTCCTATACTCATCACCGTTAAGAGGTTCGCCCGTATTAGGTTTACACCCTGTATATCTAATATTTCGTATAGGTAGAGCAACAAACTCTATACAAAAATCGTATTAGGTCCATTTTAAAGGCGTGGGGTTAAAATTAAGTCACTAAAGGTTGAAAAATGATTTATTTATGGTGATGAGCTGAGCCCGGAGAAAAGTGGGCGGTTGGATTAACTTCCTTGATTTATGACTTCCGCTATGGACGATATGGACATACTCGTACAGTCGCATGCCATATGTGATGATTTCTGTACCTTGTCATATTAACGTCTTGTTTGAAATGTCATACGAAATTGTCAAACGATTAAAAAGCAACAAGGTACAAAAATCATCACTTCTTTATGCCGGTGTACAGTATAGTCACATATGTTTATGTTAGCAGCATCCAAAAATATAATGAAGTATTAGGTTATTATTATAATAGATCCACATTGTAATCAGAGCGAAAGATTATTGATTATACGTAATTAATGCACATAAGTTATTTATGTTCCGACTAAGAATTGTTGGGTGCAAATCAGGAAACTCAACCAGATTTTCTTAAATTGATACATAGAGAAATAATTAATTTGTGTTTCACTGAAATTTCAAATATCAGGTGAGCCATGTTTCCAAATTTCTCACCTGTGATATTATTAAACGGATTCAAAAATCAAAGACTTACCGTCGGAGTGAAAATACGCTAAGATGTTCATCCTCAGAGCTAAATGAAATACAAACATTATTACACGGTAAGCCCGAGGGCCGATCCGCACACACTCGGTGTAATAACGCGGCGCGAAGATTTAAACCCCTTCACAAATCCGAAAAGGCCCTTTGCAGCTTCAGATGAACTTTTCCGAAGCCGTATCGACTGTCTTTTTATCCGGGTGTAAGAAGATATGTTAAAAATAGTTTCTTTGTAGATTTTACTTATTCACGTGCTTATCCAAATTGGAAAAACGGTGCACAATTTGGAAACGAAAGTACATGAACAGCAACGGTGTTATGTAACTACATTAAATAAATAAATACTATTCCTGTATAGGACACTAATCAATAATCATTCAGTGTGTTGTAAGCCAACCATCATGTGAAACAACACCATAACACTTGTATTTTTCACATTAATACCACAAAAACTATTCACTGGGTGATACAAACTTTCATGTTCTTACAAGCTCCCTAAGGACATAGTAGTTTCTTAGCACACAACTTTGCACTAAGTTTGAAAGACAAGACATTTGAAACATTTGCGATGTTTTCACCAATCGTATTAGAAACATCAAGCGACCGTGAATCCAGTTCTAGGTTTTAGGATTCATGTATTACGTGAGCTGCAATAGACAGCACGGAATGGACTATGGTGCAACACTGCTCCAGTGGCCTACTGCAGCCGCGCGCATCTGACCCCGAACGAAGGCGAGAGTTAATCAATACGTTCTTCTTGACACTCCTGGTATCCTGGTAGCTGCGGAGATATAAAGTAGGCAGTGGCTGACCAATCTTATGAAAAATACCATGTCATACATGCCCTACTACTACCAACACAATTGCTAAATTTTGACATGAACAGTTCTTTCACTACCTACTCCGAAAGTCTATCGAAAGCAAACATACATAATATAGTTGTTTGTTGCAAAACACAGAACCGATTTAGTCGTATCTATAGATCGTATTCGTCTGCAAAGTTTGAATGTTTCGCTGTAAAGTTTAAAATGCCGGTGTATAGGATGGGTAGTTTTACTCCGAGGAACTTCCTACTGAATCAGTTTGAAATCACAAATTGAAATTTATCATATTACTTATGACTGTAATAAGTACATGTAAATTATTAATACCCACTTATACTTTTATCAGGACAAAATAAGTACCCAAATAATCATGATTTTCAAATAATTACTACATTTACCTATTAATTTAGGTATGCTTTAAAATTTATTCATTTAAAATTTTCAAATGAAGGTACGCTCATCCTAAACCTTTGCACAATTGTTCATTTGCTTGAGTATTACTTGGTATTACTAAAATAATACCTTCTATTACTTTTCTTTAAAGCCGTGTCTTAAACAAAGATTAATCAACGAAATCTCATTAACATTTCCTAATACAAATTAACAATTAATAAAAGGCTCAAATTTGGTGACTATGAAGCGTGAAATTAGATAAGATTGTACCGGGCGCCTTCAAGCGAACTAATTGATTGGCGGGCTTTTAAATTCTTAGCTCTTTATAATAATCGCATTATTTGATTGTTTGTAAATTTGCAAAGTGACGTTTTATACGGGTCTATATTACTTCGCATAACTGAATACTCCTAATATGAATTGGCATACCGTTTATTACGCATAACGTTTAATACGCATATCATTATTTCGCATAACAGATTTCGTATAATGCTAATGCGCATAATGTAAATTGATATAACGATGAATTGGTATAAGTATAATAAGCATAACTTTGTTTCGTAGAATGTTTAAATGGCATACAAGAAAATTATATTTTCACCACACTAACGGGTAACGGCTTACTTTTATGTTCGAAAACAGATAGCAAAATTGCATTTTATCCACAAGAGTGCAAAGTAATTTCATACAAATTTTAACTTGATGTCTTAAGCTCACTGATAGAATTTTACCTATAAATGATGATTTTGAATCATAAATATTGAAGAAATCGATGGATTTGATTTAGTTTGATGTTTTATAGTCAGTATTTTGTTCGTGTTGGGGTGGTGAAAATGTTTGTGTTTCAAACTCGGTGGCAATGTTTAACGTGCCGTACGAAGGTTAATGTGCCTTGAAACCCTCGCAACGCTCAAGATTCCACTTTTTGAACCGGTTCAATATTGGAATCTTCCGCTTGCTCGGGTATCAGTATTGGAACGTGCGATCTGCGAAAATCTGAACGATGAAATAATATTACTTAAATACTATCCATTTTCAATTTCTTTAGTAAGGTACAGCGGGGCAAATCTAGACTAAAAGGCAATTGTAACTAATCCATTTTTTCCATTATTACACTATTTCCATTATTCCATTATTACATGTACCCACTGAACACGCTTACTACATAACTGGTAGACACTCTATTTTCTGAAAAACACTTATGAAAAACGAAAAAACTTAATAAGTACCTAATGTATAAATAAAATAAAGACTCCTTAACTCAAATAATCTTTTTAATTTAAGATTAGCAGATAAGTTCATAAAGGCATGTATGTTTCTTAAAAATATTTTTTTTTTAATAATGCAAACATTGTAAAAACATGGAAGAAATTGACCACAGTTACATTTGCCGCCCACTCGAGATTTGTCCCGCTGGACCTTACTTACCCCTATTTTTTTCATGCTTAATAAGTGAGACAGTATAAAATTAAACACTCAAAACCGTTCGAAATTGGAAAATCAGCCCCTGATTGATCCAATCGCTTGCTCCATACAGTTAGTAAGTAATAAGTATGGCAATTCATTTTAGGATAATTAAAGTTATACGAAGTAATAGTATGCAAATTTCAATTATGCAGATTCATTGTTATGCGAAATAAGAATTATGCATTTTTAATATTATGCTTATTCAATGTTATGAACAATTATGGTATGCCAAATCTGTTATGCGAATTCAAATTATGCGAATTAATGATAGGCGAAATAGAGGGCACCCGTTTTATACAACGTTCATACACGCAAATAATTAAAGAAATTATATATGTTTTTGGCTATATAAATGTACTTATGTTTATTGAATGAAACACAATTACTTAGTTATAGTCAAAATATTTATTAAAACCTTAAACACATACATATAACGACGCCAAATTTTATAATCTTCTTTCATATACAATGTACACTAGGTAGTCTACGTTTTTTAAGAATTCTTTGTTCTTGCATAAGTTATTTTCATTAAAGTCGTTTATTATGCATCCGTTTTTATATTTATATTTAAGCCATGTTTATTATGTTTAAATCGAAGAAAATTGTATTCATTATTATGTTGTAGCTGCAACAACATTACTTCTCTTCTGTAACGTCACAGCAACGTTGCTGAATTTACTATTCGCCCGAATATTCAGTACCTAGGTAAACGGTGTAGGTATTTACCATTGTAGGGGCCATATTTGACTTGAGGCTATAACAAAAAAGTGACTTGGCATTCCAAGTCACCTTTTTGTTATAGCCTCAAGTCAGATATGGCCCCTTGGGGATGTATAATAGGCTAGCTGCCCTTTTATAGTTATATGTTACGTCTCGATTTCTTTATAAGAGCAACTCCTTGAAAATGAAATGTTTCTGCAATAGTATTTCCCATTTCGCGCCATTGATTATGCCCTCAACATCTCAACACATTACTATAATGGAGCTGTCATGTCGCCATACTTCGCGTCTTTGAGACGTCCGATATTTGAAGACCCGCCTCTGAGTTGGACGTGGTCGTGTTCGAGGTTCAACGTATGATGGTTGTTAAGCAGCAGGAGTGCCGTCAGTAGCAGGTGATAAACTGGATGGAGTAATTAGAAACTGACGTGCCAGTTAATAACCGAGGTAAGTTTGACTCCCTATTTAGTACCGCACAGCTGCAGCCAAGTTTCATCATAAAGGGGTTTTTTAGGGTTCCGTACCTCAAAAGGAAAAAACGGAACCCTTATAGGATCACTTTGTTGTCCGTCTGTCCGTCCGTCCGTCTGTCAAGACCCTTTTTCTCAGGAACGCGTGGAGGTATGAAGCTGAAATTTATATCAATTACTCAGGTCTACTGTCCCTTGAAGCTGTGAAAAAATCAAACTTCTAAGCCAACGCAATCAAAAGATACAGCCGTTTATGCCGCAAATTTTCGACACTTGCAAGGGAATCAAAACCTACAGGGTCCTTCCCGTGAACTCAGAATCTTGAAATTTGGTACGAAGCAACGTCTTATAGCATAGATAAAGGAAAAATTACGAAAACCATAAATTTTTAGTTACATCACATAATATATATTTTTTTAATAATTTTAACCTTACTACCCATTTCCTCATAAACGCGTAGAGGTATTAAATTGAAATTCATACCAAATACTCAGGTCTATAATACCTTTAAGCTGTAACAAAATCAAACTTCTATGTCAACGCAATCAAAAGAAACAGCAATTTAAGCTGCATATTTTGAAACTCGCAAGTACTCGCAAGGGAATCAAAACCTAAAGGGTACTTCCAGTCGACCTAGAATCTTGAAATTTGGCATGAAGCAACGTTTTATAGCACACATAAAGGAAAAATTCCGAAAACCTTAAATTTTTAGTTACATTACAAAATATATATTTTTTAATAAATATAAACTGAACGAACTTTGTAAACCTTGCAGGTTTGTACGGAACCCTCGGTGCGCGAGTCCGACTCGCACTTGGCCGGTTTTTTTTTCATTACTTTCATATAACCAAGGTACCTGTTAGTGCCAGCTGTAAATGGTAGTAGTGGTGTAGGTATAACTGAAACTCTTTATAATTTTATTTGAACATCATATTTTTTTATAAAAAAAAAACAAATATTTTGATAGACTCCATGTATAATTAATCACATTTATCACGGATGCCCAGGATGATGATAGCCATGATGCCAATATCAGTATTCGAAGTTTAAATATCCTCGGCGAACCGTTTATATCAATTCCGTGAGGTCGAGCGGTCGCCGCTCCGGGTCCGAAATTATTAAAGCCGCAGACGGACCGCTCTAATTAACTTGGTCCACGTACTGAAAGTTGAGCAGCTGCTACTAACTAATATCTTTGGCATTATGACGCCTTGGTAGCTCAGCCATGTGCATTTAGGAAGTTTTGTTTGACTGGTATGCTATTGTTTACCGCTAAGTGTATCAGGCTAGAAGACATAAACAGAGACGGACTGCAGCCCAGACACAAACAAATTAAATTGGGGTATCCTGCTACCACTGGATTACGAAGTAGGTACATTATGAAAAAGGTTGCAACTAAGTTTTTCTAGATTACAACGAGCTGCTACAAAATACACATTGAATTAAGTAGAATCAGCACTAAACTCAGTCCAATGCCTGATTTTTATAATAACGTACCCAATCAGACTGTACTTATCGTAATGTATAAAGAAAAAAACTCCAAATGGAGGCCCTTCAGCAGTCCTCGAGATGTGCGCTCGGTCAACGAAACCGTCCAAATTATATACAAGTTGCAACTAAGTTTTCTCTAGATTTACAACGAGCTGTTACAAAATACACATTCAATTTAGTGGGATCAGCACTATCAAGTAAAATGCACGATTTTACAATAACGTGCTCAATCGGACTGTATTTATCGTAATGCATAAAGAAAAGAATCCAAAGGGCCCTTAAGCCTTCAGCAGCACTTGAGATGAGCGCTCGGTCAGCAGGCCCGTCCAAATTATACTCGGCGACTAAATCGTCTGCGAGCGCGGCCTATCTGCGCGGTTTCGAGATGTCTGGCTGCGGTACGGTCAGCGAAAACAGACAAAGCTTGGGCAAACTGAAAAATATTTGTTCAAATATTATTTGTGTATGTTAGGAAAGGACCAGGGAAAATGTTATAAATTTTAAACAATTTTTAATTTTCTAATATACTACAATTGAATTAACTATGGGTTATTTATTACCGATCTGGAAACACAAGAGACTGTTAAGACATTATTACATTTTTATTTTAAATAAAAGCATTTAAAAAATGGAGAATGAGATAACGTTTTATTTTATGTACTCTGTATACATATTTCTTGCTTTTATTTGTAAGTACATACATATAAACCATCTCTCCCACAGTATGCAAAACGACGAAAATATAATATTACTACTCTATTTAGTAATATACGAAAAATACAAGATATTTATCATGCACACCTAGCTCATTACGAGTAACATAATAAGTGCTACAACAACTTTATAATAATAATCAAATGCAATCGTCCCAAATTAAATTCAAAGAAATAGCAAGTTAACAAAGTGACAAGCTCGTTAGACGCACTTGACGCGTTCGGCTCCTCTCCCGACGGTACGCGACGCGATGCACTCCAAAAGTTAATAATTCCAACCCGTTCCCAACGCTCTTGTCAGATTTCCCATTCATATTCATATTTATTTCGTTTCACCTATTCGCTGCGGGATCCAAATTTAAATTTAAATCCTTAATTTTAACAAGACACGCGGCATAACTTAAGCCAAGTCGTCATTGAGATAAATTGTTCGACGGCTTGGAAACAAATCTTCATTGTGTTTAACGCGATTTTGAATGAGCAACATTATGTATAAATATACCAGAAAATCTCGTACTAATGTAAATTATGACAGTATTGTTTAAGTTTCTTTGTCTGATTTTGTTTGGGGTGTTGTTTTACTTGGTTTTGGTAATTAACATGTCTTACATGCTTGTTTAATATCATATTTGTTTGGGACTTAATAAAGGGTGATATTCCCCCTGTACAATTTTTGATCACATATTTTGTATTAATGAGACACAAGGGACATTTTTAGGCGTCTATAGTAAATCCAATAAAATAATTAAACAGAAAATTATAACTACCTATGTACTCGTGACTAAACAGCATAAAATACCATCACCTGCTACATTTAATGACCAGTGTCTGCTATCGAATTTTGACAGTACGTGTCTGTCATACCATATCTCTGAGTACGATCCAGTCTCGTCATCATTCAATGAACGTTACCAATACAGCATTGGAATAGCAATGGCATATCTGCATTGCTGAATACCCACCGCAAGCAAGAATGCAATCAGCATCGGGTCGATTAATAATTGTGGACCGCTCGGAGACATAAAGTCTGCGGTTGGAGGACTCCTCCGCCATTACTACCCCGTATTAATACTGCCCACATTCGTGGCAGGGTTAAGTCAAAGAATTGAAGAAGTGTTAGAGTAAGTCTTCTTCTTTTTGTCTGGCTGGTAAGAAGAAGGTAGGCCTTATTCTACGAGTAACTAGCAAGATGCAAGACTAATTTGGAATATGAATACAATATAACGAAGTTCTGTTCTCTATTAACTTATATTTGTTACCTGTCTCCATTGTTTCATTTGGGTGGTCTCACGAAGATCAGCGCTGGAAATCGCCAGCAAAATGCTGAGATGAGAACATTTCTTTCCCCTTTTAAATTTGTTTTGCGTGTATAATTTCTTAGGTTGTATGTATTTACGAATAAATTATTTAGATTTCTATAAAGTTATGGAATTTGGGGTTAATTTTACCGTAGATTAATATTTTAAAAAAGTGGCATTATTTCGCAGTTATTATTTTTACCAATCAATAACAAAATACTTATTAACATAATTAGGTACTTATTATGTCAATTGGTTTTTGTTTTCCTAAAGGTACCATTTTGATGCAGTTTTTCATAATTCGATACGCTATCTCTAACATTTTGCACCAAGAAGATAAAATAGAACCACTCCTTACATATTAATTTAAGTGACTAGACAATTTTTCTTAGAAATATTGAAACTGCACCAGAAAGCAACTTTTCTTTATACCCTAGATAATTTTGACATTTATATTATAATTACAATACATATTATTCTGATTATATTGAATGAAAATTTTGTTAGCGAGGCAACATATTGGCTATATTGAAATTCCAATAGTTTATTTTTGTTAATACCAGACAAAATAATATTTTTTCTCTTTATGTCGCTGTACATTTTTTACACTATAAGTATTTAATGTATTGATTTATTTAACGTAATAGTTATCATAATTATAGTGTTCGTTAATTCGATGCATGAGAGTGCCAAGCACTAAGAGATTAGAAATTAATTTACCATTATTAACATTTTAAACTTACTTTTCACTAAATAAAAACTATATTTTATAATATTCACTTAACAAATATACTTCACTCATATTCATTTAAAAAATAGTGCTTTTAAATTTAGAATGTGCTTAAGAACTAAATATTATATCCTTTACATTACTCGACTTTCTCAACGACCTAAGTTTCATCTGGCATTGAATTACAAAATGTTCCGGTCGTTATCGTCCACGGCTCTTAGCCTAACTGCCAGTATAAGGCAAAGTTGCCTAATTATGTTTTAGTATGTACTCCATGTTCCTTACAATATGCAGCTCTCAACCTAGGGGAAGCACAATTTATGTCATTATTTTTAAAATCGGGACTTAATCGCGTATAACTACATATTAAACTGACCTCCAACGTTTCAAGGACGGCGTTGTCCCCGTGGTCTCGGAGAAGACTGGCTTGAAATGACATCAACACCTTCTGACAGCCGCGCGAGTTTTTCGAACTACCCGCACTTGGTTTTGATTATCAACTTGAATCGGGACGAAGGTTTTAGGATCTCATCCACATGGAATCCTGTCATTAATAAGTGTAAGCCGAAAATAATATCGACAGTCGTTAAATCAAATATCGTCAGTGTTGTATGTCGACAGAGTAACATCCCTAGTGCGCAAACAGTTCAAGTTGATAATCAAAACCAAGTGCGGGTAGTTCGAAAAACTCGCGCGGCTGTCAGAAGGTGTTGATGTCATTTCAAGCCAGTCTTCTCCGAGACCACGGGGACAACGCCGTCCTTGAAACGTTGGAGGTCAGTTTAATATGTAGTTATACGCGATTAAGTCCCGATTTTAAAAATAATGATGTGTAATAATCGTGAAAGTTTAAATCAGTGTTTCACAATTTATGTGTCTACGTTGCGGGTAGCACACAGTAGTACGTGTTCCACTATAATAACTCCTCATTCTAACGATAATAATAATAATAATAAGCCCCCAGGGCAGCTTGTGGCGAGCTGAATGGGAAGTGGCGTCCCTTGGGTCCCATGCCCCCGAGAGTCGGTCAGGCCCCTCCCTCCGGCTTGCCTTCACTGGCCGGCCGGAGTGAACACTGAGCAGGGGCCGCAGGATTCTCACCTCTGGCTTGCCTTAACCGGCCGTCCAGAGTGGGGTGCCAGAGCTATATGCTTGCAGGGTGGAAGTGAAATATGCATAAGACGCGAGTTGGCACAGTGGCTGTTTCGTACAGACTGGGTAGAAAGCGGCGCACACCTCTCCACACCCTGAGCCGCTCACGCTATGTTGTCCCCTTGTCGCTCCGTGCGAGCGGCCGTTTTCGGGGACCCATATAGTGAGTTGGCGAGTCACCGCCTGCCTATTTTTTCGTGTTTTTAAAACATATGATCAAGGCAGGTGCCATAGACCTTTCCATAGACCGGTCACTAGCACACTAACATTTCAACTCAATAGCCCAGTATAATTTGTTTCTTTTCATTGCAATAGTTTTACACTAACCGGGGCTTGTCCTTGGGTGCATTCTATAGTGCGGACAGGGACAATCGCCGGCTAGTGTCACATTACTTTAAATTAAACTGTCTTAAAGGGCCTCTGCGCTGTTGGCTTCGGCCCCACGCACGCCTCCCAAAAGTCCGGGACCCCATGGTCCCGAGAACTGGAAAAGACAAACAAATAATAATAATAATAATAAGCCCGCAGGGCAGCTTGTGGCGAGCTGTTGGGGAGTGACGACCCCACGGACCCGAGTGTTCCCGAGAGTCGGTCAGGGTCTCCGTCTCCGGCGTGTCTTCGCCGGCCGGAGTGGAACCCCAAGGGGACCCGCAGGACTCTCAGCTCTGGCTTGCCTTCATTGGCCGTCCAGAGAGGAACGTCTGAGCTATCGCTCCAGGGGTGGAAGTGTTAAAGGGCATAACGCCGCGAGTAACTACGGAGAAAGCGCAGCACCACCTCTCGACACCCCTGAGCCACTCACGCCGGTGTTGCGCCTGGCCGTCTTTATGATGGCAAATCAGGTGCCCATCTACCGAGTGGCGAGTCACCGCCTGCCTCGATAACTTGTTAACGCAATGTTATGGTAGGTGTCCGGACCTTTGCAATAGCCCATTTTCATAACTCATTCAAACTTCAACCCATAGACCTGATCTATTCTTTCCATTTTATTGACAATAGTTTCCAATGCCTGCTGAAACCGGTTCACGGGTATCTATTCATGTACCCGTGAATGGGTTCCAGCAGGCGTTCTACATGACATCAAATATCTCCAAACGGCCTCTACGTGTTGGATCTATATCCCCACGCACGCCTTATAAATGACCGGGCTCGAAAGACCCGAGAGTTTAAAAACGGAGAAACAAATAATAATAATAATAAATGTTTTATTGCAGGCAAAAAAAACCCATACATGTCTTAAGAACTATCTATAAAACTATCTATAAACTAGCTAATATTAGTATTCCAAAATAATAATTCTATTATTATTTCCGATTCTCGTTCTGGTGAACAGATAGCCAATGCCTAAAAATATGACTATTTGGGTTCTCGCAGATTGTCTCTAAAATTTCGTTTTTGGAGTTCCTAATAGCTGTCCAAAATGAGGCAACTCTAGCTCTTAGGATCGCGAATATGGTGACTATCTATCAGATTTCACATATTCAGTGCTTTTTTTACACAGATTGCCTGAACCCCATGGTAAGCTCAGGAAGGCTTAGGCAGGGTACTCGGACAACGATATACCCACATAATATACAAATACTTATATACATAGAAAACATCCATGACAGGAACAAATGTATGTGTTCATCACACAAACAAATGCCCTTACCGGGATTCGAACCCAGGACCGCGGCGTAGCAGGCAGGGTCACTACCGACTAGGCCAAACCGGTCGTCGAAAGTGCTTACGACCCGACTGTTCTCTGCTTTGTAAGAGTATGCGTTTTCTCGTGTTATCGGCTACGCTTGTAGCGCGTAGCTCGCGCTGACACTGAAGATATATCTAAGTATTCAGTTGTATATACTCGTACGCCTAATGCTACGACGCAGTAGCACTTGCTACGATTGGACGCCAGTGTATTATGTTATGTTATGTTGAGCCAGTGTATTCTGTTATGTTAAGCTTTGAACAGATTTATACATATGTCGGACCGTCTAAGGACGTCAATGAAATTAAACTAGAGTACTGGGCAGGTTCCTAATCTTAGCATTGATTCAGCCTATGAACCAGGAGATCTGGAGAGCGAATCATGATGAGTACATTTTCTTTATCACAGATATTTCCTAGTATTCAACTATAGAACGTAAAACTTGGTCGAATTCTCTAGAACTATTCCTAAAAATATTAATTTTTGAAATATTATACCTACATAAATAAGTCACCAATTTGTTTACAGTAGCGTATCAAAGGTAATCTTTATTGATAGTTAATAAGTGTTTCAAAATTGTAAGTACTGTAGACTAGCTACTTATAAAAACTTTTATACGCATCATATCACAAAAATGTAGTAAATTGGGTACTATCACAAACAATGGTTGCAGGTATCACGTAGTATGAGCCCGAAATTTAATTTCGTACACAATATCGGATCACACAAAGGCATAGCGGCGTTTATCGCACGTGCGCCGTCGCTTCCGCGCGACACGATCGCGCGATTGATGTGGAAATATAGGTTGTTCGGCGAAAAACATAAGCTGCTGGGATTTGCACAACAATGTGTCTGTATTGCATAGATGTGTCAATGTAGCCTGTAGGTATCGGCTGCAAATCGATTTGATAAATAACATAGCACCACTGATGATCGGCCTGGTCCAGTCAGTAGTGAGCCTGCTTGCAATGATAATGGTCCTGGGTTGAGGGTCCTGGGGTCCAGTAAGTTCTGTCAGTTCTATTTTAACTACTTGGGTTAGCCTCCCGTTTATTCTCAGGTGAGGTTAGACTAGTGTATATGAACCTGTAATAATTGTACATGTGAACCTGTTTTGTGTACAATAAATAGATTATTTAGTTGTTTGCTCACTATTATTATGACTTGTTTAATTCATTCACCGCTGCGCCGTCGCCGATAACATTGATTTCCTCGTATGATACATCACAACTACGTGTCGTGATTAACCCTGAATAGGTTTGCAAAGCGATGTAGCAAATCCAGTCCAATCTTGCTCTGGTAAGATCTTATGTTCATGATCATTATTAGGCATTATTATTTAACTTTTCAACATTTTTAAGTCAACTTGACAAGGAAACTTTTGAAATAGGCTGTTCGCCGGCGAAAATACTCAATGAATTCTGAATTCAACACGATTATCGAATCGTGCCGTGTGTCCCGTGATCAGTGAGCCCCGCGTCACGCACGATATTACTTCTAAACTACTTTAGCGGGTTCCCCGAGCGACTCTGATTGTGCGATACGCGTCTTGCACTGCGTCAGACGTGAATTGAACTGAAATATGATTTCCATTCTATCGTACGTTATTTCTTTATTGTTATTGCTCCTGTTTACGAAAATATAGTAAAAATGTATTCGAATTAGCAGTTGTTTTTTTTTTGTAAATATTCTATTTTTTAATGAATTTATGTATAGACTGCTACATTACTTTGGATGCTTATTACGTAATCGTAACAAGTTTGGTGGTTGGAATTCGTTTGTCTGTTGCTCTCGATCGGCTCGCGGGCCCTCTAAGCATTTCTCAATATATACGAACAAATTACGAACTAATAAATACGAACAATATATACCTACGATTACGAAACATTAAAACCGCAATGTTGAAGTATTTAGATAATGAAAAGCCGATCCAATAGACGTGGGTATATCTATATAAGTATTACGTATCTGTAACTTGTTAATTTAATTAGTAGACAAATATGTAAGGTCATTTGATTTGTAAGCATACTTTGTACATTAGTTTTCCAGAAAACAAAAAAAAATAAGTATAGGTATATATTATGTTTTTTATATGGGTGCTTAAATAATCATATTTCCTGAATTTGAACTAACTGAAATACGAACTCTTAAGTGATAAAAAATATAGGTATTTGAAAGTATAAAAAGGTCTTTGACCTATTGATTGAATATTGATATCCTAGAGACGCAGACGACAAGATTTTTCCCACATGTTAACAGTAGTACATACTTACAAAGAAAATATCGTATCTATGTACCTACTTAATTAATAAGACATGGTTGTGCATAGATACTTTTTTAAAACTATTTTTGTAATTTACCTTTCACTGCATCAGATTCAGTAAAACTGGTAACAAAACCTTTCTCCAGGTTCTCGACCCAACGTTTACCCAGTCAAAATAGTTGTCTGCCTCTGCCAGTTAAAATATTCCCTTGTCCATGGAGCGTCCGGTCTTGCGTCCCTTGCCCATTCCCGTCACGTTCCCTGCACTTTTTTAAAAGGGAACTGAATGTGCTCTGACTAAAATTACAGTGTTTTCGGCGGCGTTCTGCTATTTTGATTTACCCATTCTGTAGTGCGCGTCTGTAATCTTCCGCTTTCGACACAACTAGTCAGCGAAATGTAGGAACATTTTATTTTTATTCGTTGACCCTTTAAAAACTATATGACACTTTTTACTTGTCTTTTGTGTGTTTTTCCTTTGGTTAGTCAAACCAAACCCGCAGAAAAACTCCAAAATAGTGCACTTGCCAATTTTCAGATAATATTTGTGTGGTCACGAATTGTTTTCTTCATCACCAGAAGTTTGACAGGGTAAGCTGTTTTCCTTATACTTTAGCAAACATCTCAAATTGCTCACCCTTTCCGAGCTCTGTTCGTCTCCTTTTCCAACGGCTCGGGTTCCAAAACTTCAGACACATGAGCTCGTTTTGATGTAGCAGACTCTCATTTTTATGTAGGTGAAAAATACAACCCGTATTCTAACCAAGTAGTCATGGACGAGCCCGCAGCGCGAAATGACAGCTCTGGTTGCTTCTTCGCTTCACCGTAGGTGACCAAACTCCACCACGACAAGGCGAACAACCCGTGGGAGGATGCAGCAGCTAACTCCTTTCAAACCTGGCTGTGCAACCAAGAAAGTAAATTACATTTAACTGTCCAAATAAGGATTAAGTATACTTAGTTTAAATTTTAATTCCTATTTAAGCTTAATAGGTATTAAGATTGACATTGAGATAGTGTTTATGTGTACTAGACTCGTTTATTCCCTAGTTTTAAAATTCGATTATAAAACCACTTCGCCTGGGGCATGCACAAACAAATCGTAAAGCAGAGGTCATAAACACCGTACACCTTCGTTGATACAAAAGGAAATTGCTTATTTTACGTCAATGTGACGGGTACTTGACTCTCTCTTATTATACGGTTTCTTTGAGAATAAAACGCTTTATTTGAATTTCATTTTCAAAATGCTTTAAACAAATGGCATTGAACCACAGAATCAGTAAGTATTGTAAAACATATTTCTTTTTAGATATATTAAGATTACTTTCTTAGAATCGTCAACAGCAGGAATTTTCTTAGTTGTATCGTGTTATTCTTCAGGTAATATTTACCTTGTTAAATTTTTCCTCGGAACGCTATTGTTGGATCCTCATAAATCATTTATTCTGTCCTCGGGCCAGATTAAGATAACAATAGATGACAATCTATCAACAGAAGTCCATTTAGGAAGACAAAAGCCAATGCGAGCGACGATCTCCGTCAAGTGGAGCGTTTTATATTATATTTATCTTTAATTACTACACGGAGGCAAGAGAAAAAGAAATCCACAGGAATAATGACGTGATCCGTCTCTACGGGGGAAAGAATACAGAAAACAAATAACGGTTTTCTTTTGTTAGCTTATTATTCTCCGGAGCATTCATTACTCGTGCCTCCTGTGTACATTTTAAGCGTTTACTTTGTGCTGTTTTTGAATTGATACCGTATTTTTTTATGGAAAATAGATTTTTTTCTTCTTAAAATATTGACGAAAATGTGTCAGAAGGAAGGTGAAGAAATTGTATTCTTCAGTGTTGCCTTCAATTTGATATTTAAAATAAGACAAGTGTGAAGTATAGACCGAAAAGTTTTTTTCTAAATGAAGAAAATAATTTTGAGATTCAATATTTCTCCGTTATATAAAGTCATAAAAATCATCCCCAACCAATAACACTGTATTAATAAAGCGCTGAGAAGAGTGAAAGGGTTCTATTTTACGATCCGTTGAAATATCTAGTGAGAAATTTAATTAGAAACGTGTTTGATGTGGTATTTTAATAATGTCCTCGAGTGGCGATTTACTACCGCCGCCCGCAAGCTGTCTCCTAGAACCAGTAAGTCAGATATACTGCCTTCGGCGAAAGGACATACGACAATTAGTTCGATAGAGGGACATTGAACGCGATAGTGTCGTTAAAACGTGAATGCGAATTGAAGTTTTAATTTGGCACTTCAGAATATTATTACAAGGACTTGTGACGAAATTTCATTTTAAGATTTTATTACCGGACGTGATATATTATAAAAAAATGTAGTGCTCCTTTAGAACTTGATATTATTTTAATAACCCTTCTTCTTCCTCCTACCCTTATCCCACGTTATGTGGGGTCGGTACAACACGTCTTCCTCTTCCATTCTCCTCTATCTTTCGTCATCTCAACACTCACATCTTTCTTCCTCATATCCTCTTTCACACAATCCATCCAGCGTTGTTTGGGTTTACCCCTCCCTCTCCATCCATCAACCTTCATCTCCAACATTCTTTTGCCTATATGACATTCATCCCTCCTCATTACATGACCGAACCACGCCAACCTGCCACTCCTCATCTTTTCCGTTATAGGCGCAACTTTCAAACTTCCCCTAATATACTCATTCCTGATCCGATCCATTCTGGTCACTCCACACATCCATCTCAACATTCTCATTTCCGCTACGTGCACTCTCCTTTCATCCTCCACCTTTGTCGCCCAGCATTCAGATCCATACAATACAACAGGCCTCACAATCGTCTTGTAGATTTTCCCCTTAAGTTTAAGGGGCATCCATCGATCGCATGTTGTCCCTGAGACCTGTCGCCATTTCATCCATCCCGCATTTATTCTATTTTTCACGTCACGGTCGATGCTTCCGTCATTTTGGAATAATGACCCAAGGTACCGGAAGTCGGAGCAGACTGTTAGGTATACACCATCTAAGGCAATAGGGGAAAAACTGGATAGACCACCGAAATCGCAGAACATATGTTCAGTTTTGGTTCTACTGATTTTCAGTCCCACACTTTCCAGTCTTTCTTGCCATTTTCCCAGTCTGCTCTGGACCTCAAGTGCATTTTCCCCAACAAGAACAATGTCATTTTAATAACTATAGACAGGAATAAGGCAGTGCCTATAGTTTGACATGAACTATTTTACAATACAGATAACATCATGGATTTCAGTCATGGCAACGTAGATGTACAAGAATTCCTCTATCAGGTAGGTTATAAATTATAACCCAATGAAATTGAATTGATATATATAGGTATATATATGATCTTTGCTAGAATTTTTGTAGTGACATATCAAATTATTGAAATTATCTTAATAATTGTCACTATAAATTAAATTAAAATTAAAATGACTTTATTTCGACCAACTGGGATCATACAATTTAGGTACACACATAAAATACACTATAACATTTGATAATTTCAAAGTGTAACTGCGACACACAAAGAATAAACAGACTTCCTCCTTGCGATATCGCAGCTCGCTGCAAAATAAACTTTTCCATTTTTCTCATATTGTTAAATAAAATGGCAGCCGTGCATGCCTGGGGCTCAGCTTTGTGACAAAGCGGAACACTGATGTTCAGGAATTCAAAAACGCAATGTTGCTGTCCCTCTTACTCTATCCATTCAACAGTTCAATGTGAGAAGGAAAGAGTGTGATATACTTCACCTATGGAGTTATGGGCAAGCCTTCAGGCTTTCCACTATTCACGGGACATTGCCTCCGTAAAATAAGATTTCGATTAGCGTTATAGTTTAAGGAGCTGACCGGGACATAAATTCAATTCAATGGGTTTTTGTTTAAACACGTAGACATAGACACCGCAATATTATACTTTTTCCCCTCACTAGCTCGGAAACACGTGTTTTGTCCTTTAATACCAGCGGGTAAAAACGTGTTTTATCCACTAGTGGATAAAGTAATTTGACCTTGAATAAAGTCAAATTAACTGCTTTAAAATTGAACAAAGTAGGTGAATCTAGTAATAAAGATGATTTACCACCTGTGGAACTACTGGAAGCAGTGATAAACGCATTTTTTTGCGTTGTAGTTTCCTCGCTATAGTGAGGGGAAAAGTTTTGTGTTACACTCGGGTGCAAGTGTATTTTACTTCTCGTGTGTTAAAAAACTCGCAAGTTCAGGATTCTATTCTCGAACCACTCGCTTCACTCGTGGTTCAACTATAGAATCCTTTCACTTGCTCGTTTTTCAATTCCACACTCGGCGTTAAAATACAACTTTGCCCCCTTGTATA
Source organism: Leguminivora glycinivorella (assembly GCF_023078275.1). Lineage (NCBI taxonomy): Eukaryota > Metazoa > Arthropoda > Insecta > Lepidoptera > Tortricidae > Leguminivora > Leguminivora glycinivorella. The sequence goes on from NC_062971.1 coordinate 22,572,422, forward strand.
ACAAATAACTATTAAGGCATAAAACAGAAATTTGGCTAAGAGGACATTGAAAATCCATTATTTGTCTTAGAATGTTTATGGAAATTGGTAGGCGGCGTAATTCTTACATTAAGATAAGGTTAAGCTACGTCTAATATTATTTGTAGATACGATATCGATCGGATATGTCAATTACGTTTCTTCAAATAAAAACGGATATTTACATTATCTTAAGTATCGAATCACGCCAAGGGATGGTTGATTTGTGTACGGACACGGAAAGTTAGTAAATGAAAAATCAAGTGTAAACCTACTTAGGTCTACGTCTTCGACGACCGGTCTGGCGCAGTCGGTAGAGACCCTGCCTGCTACGCCGCGGTCCCGGGTTCGAATCCCGGTAAGGGCATTTATTTGTGTGATGAGCACAGATATTTGTTCCTGAGTCATGGATGTTTTCTATGTATATAAGTATTTATATATTATATATATCGTTGTCTGAGTACCTGCAACACAAGCCTTCTTGAGCTTACCGTGGGACTCAGTCAATCTGTGTAAGAATGTCCTATAATATTTATTTATTTATTTATTTATTTATAATCAGATTTAATTATAGTTACTTGGACACTGATCTCCCCATGCATAATAGTGACACGTTTATACAATTACTTTAGGTAAGGCCGAATCCAAAAACAATATTGCGTCTACTTGGCTATTCCACGCCCACAAAGATCGGCGAGGCGGCGGTAATTGTAGAAAAGCATCTGCGACCCAAGCCCTGAAGGCTGCTCCGCCCTATGAATACTAAAAACGGATTTATTGATTTAACTGCAGGTCGTTATTTGTAGTACCTAAAGGCCAGGGCCCCCTAGACGAAATTTCTACAAACAAACCAAATAATTGCAATTATATGTAGTTGTATGTATTGTATAGTTATAGCAAGAACGATTTAATACTGGACTGGCAAAGCCCATACAAAAAAGCGTACCCCCGAAAAGTATGGGCTTTTTAGGCTTAAAAGTAGATGTCGCTGTTTCGCAGGCTGAAAGTGGCCAAAATCATATTATCCCCAAATATTTTTGCGAGTTTTTATTTTTATAAGAACAAATGACATATTTCTTTATTTTAAAATCATGATGTGAGTCAATACACATTTTGAAAAAAAAAAATTGTAGGCATCATCAGTGTAGTTATGATAGTATTTAATAGGTGGCGCTAAAAAATCGAGGTACGATTCTTAGTATGAACAAAGAGGATCGAGTATTATAGAGAGTTACTGTCTAAGTAAAATGTGTAATCACAGTGCATAGAGTGCCATCTCTCGACACTATCTTAATACTTTTGAACCTCAGTTTTGACACTTTTGACAATTTGGCCCACATTGTTAGCTTGATATGTGTTAAAATGTCAAATATTAATATTAGCGCCATCTAGCTGAGCGTTCCCCAAAGGTGTAACGCCATCTAGGCCACCGTACCTTTTTCTCTAGGGCTTTGAGGTACGTTTTTTTCTTAGACTTTATCCGTCTATACGGAGTTACATATATGTATTTGGTATGAAGTATGTAAATAATCCTTGGTTATAGCTTCATAAATGAATGCCTATATTTTCAAAAAGCGTAGGCAGAACATATGAACTACTCAAGTTTTAGTGCCGTTCTTAGCAATGAGCTTGTTGAAAGAAAAAGAAGCCGAAATTGTGTTAGTGCAATGACAGGTGTCTAGCCCAGCGCCCACACCACAGTTGATCCTATATCCTACCGTCAACTTCTACAACACCGGCGGAAGAATTCTAGCCCGTCATCGCACGGTACCTATTGTTGTATTTTACATTTAACATACAATTTGGGGATAGATAATATGTGTCGTACAAAGAGACAAGTTAGGACAATTTTCTGTCAGCGTCGCATAGGTTTTGATGACTCGGTCGAATCCTTATATACATCCCTGTACCTATGTAGGTTGTAATTATATAAACGGATTAAATACAAACAGTCATACGCGTACCTATGGTGGGCGACGGCTGCGGGTGTAATTTGTTCAAATCCTGGCGCATTTTTCTTTCCTTTGCTCTGTCACCGGGTTATTTATGGGGGGCCGCCTGTTTTAATACCTTTTCATTAACAATTTTAAGGTTCAGTTTATTGGAGTCGTAAATAACTCGCGCAATTGCCAACCGGACTGTCAGTGTAGAGAGTAATTCGAAAAATTGGTCACGAATGAATTTATTTTGGCAGTACCTATACTTTTAATTAATTATTTAAAACTGGAAGTTCAAACTATATCCGAGGAGTATCTATAAACTAGGCCGCATCAAAAGGCAAACCTCGAGATATTCAATATATTGTTGATCTTTTATTCCAAACATCAAAAAAATGAAGATGAAAAAAAAGGCTACGAAAATCGCTTCTACTTATCTTGAAATGAGCCTAAGTTCGTCTTTTCCTAGAAAAAAATACCATATGCTTTGGAATAATTTGTATTTTGTTAACGGAGTTTACGGGCACTAAGTAATGCATTTTTTTTGCCTTGTTACAAACTGACAGACAAAAATACGCATTCGAAAACCAAATTAAATTGTCACTTCTTTCCCATTACCCGCTATCTCACCTGCCCGCGCCATCCTTAAATTATTAATTAACTGGCCGACGTCCATCGCCATTCGATTGCGGGAAATGAAAAAATAAATCAACTAAGTAATGTTACCGCAATCACAGTGGCCCTTGGTCACGAAATCCACCTGTTGTAATTTAAACCATATTACGAATGTAATTAGGTATCTTTCAGAATGTTATTTTACGTCATTTCATCTCGAATCGGTTCAGAGACTAATGAAATCAGGCCTGCCAGCCTACCCGAAGTGACAATCGTTGGAGCTACGTAATGATCGAACCGCAGTCTGGTTCTGTCCCACCACTACAAAAGAGCGATAGAGAGAGCTATCTACAATACGCAAACGAAACGTAAGAGATTGTGACGTTGGCCAGGTACCCTGGATTTCGAAAACAAACGGTAGTGCAATCATGTGCGGCGTAGCGCGAAATCGTCATTAATAACGTACTCACGCACGTAAATACCAACGAGTGCACGCAGCCTTTTATCTGATGGAGTTTTTTGGAAAATAATTAGGTACGCACATTGTTATCTAGGATTTATTTTAATTATATTATACTGGAACAAATCGTAAATAGTATCTAAAAGCAGGATGATAGACCTCATAACGTACTTAATATATATTTAGTCAATACATAGCCTAAAATTATGGCCTATGGGTGAAATTGTGGCGTAGGCGAGGGTGGCAACCTGTCACTGCAATGTCACAATTTCGTTTCCTTTCAACCCCTTCTTGCCAAGAGTAGGCACTGAAACTCGAGCAGTTCATGTGCTCTGCCTACCCCTTTATGAAATATAGGCGTGATTGTATGTATGTTACATAGCCTCCAAAAATAAACATTTAAAAAATTCAGTTGCCGAACACAATTTCCCAGGAAGAAAATCAAACCCACCCTGTTTTACTTATTTGTACACATAATAATGAGAAGAGGTATAGGTAGTTTCAAATAAGCAAATGTCACAGTGAATATCGCATTGTTCATGTTATTTCGATACATTTAATACACAAAAGAGGCCTATTGTTTTTTTTCTATAAGTTCCAATCACAGATATACAATTAACAGAATATGCTAGGCGCGATACTTCATTTAGAATTGAATCAGCCAATTTATAAACAATTTACTTATCCCCAATTTAGGCTATAATGAATCTGTCCCAAATGGAACAGAATCATAAATCGATCCGTGAGTACATTACGCACCCCTCCGCAATTACAAACGTGTATAAATATAAAACATTTGACCTTGGGGTTAGGTCCCCTGTAACCTAGCAACGCTTGGTACCTACTCAGATCCCCTAGTCGGTCTGATCTGCAGATATCATACCTATAGGATGCCTGTACGGCCATGGTTGTGAAGTTAGAAATGGTCGGATGAGATGCTGTAAATTTTATAATTTACCCAAATGAAGGCCTATAAAAAGGCAACGTGTGAGTGCCTACAACCTATAAGTTTATGTAGTAATCATATTAATATTATAAAAGACGGGAAGAGTCGATTCTCTATTGATTGATGGAAATCGTGAGAAAATCGATTGAAGAGTTTTTGAGTCAAGAGTAATTTTATAAGATGTACCTTAGTGAATCGACGTTTTCCGCAAGAAGTGCGGTTGCTAGAGCGTGTCACTGTCGACGTACGTAACAATAAAATACAAAAAAAGTACTTATAAAATACAAATGCAGTGTTTTTCTATTTTGTGTAAATTTGTTTAGTGCAAATACGTGATCTAATTACAAAACAACAGAAAGATTTGAGCGACAATCTAACTGCGTGTGTTAGTCGAATGGTCAATAGGTGGTGCAGCTTAGTTCCTACTACTACGTTTTTAATGGTATTAAAAATTCCTGATCACGTCACATCCAACTCTTTATATTGCACGGCACTGCGTCACCGGACCCCGCCTGGCAACAGCCGATGTTCAGCGCAAAAAGGTCTATGAGCTTTAGTTACGCTGAAGCACTTATGCCTTATTGCTTCTGTATCCTAGCAGCCCCTTGCGATACAATCGCGCTGATGAATACTTTCAACACACACATAAATACGTGGATTAAACCGAAATTTGATCGTATGCTGTGTACTTACATTGTACATCTATGAGAAAAATAGGTTATACGTCGTGGGTATACTATGATTTTAAAGTGTGTGAAAGCATGTTGGAATATTAAAAATGCATAGGTAGGTATAAGTAGTTAGGCTATCCTTGAACCAAACGGCGTTTCGAGGGACGATGGCAAGAGACCGGACGGTATGACCCTAGTTCCTTGGAAGATGGGACGGGTGCTAGTCTGGGACGCCACATGCGTCGATACACTGGCACCTTCCTGTCTTCCAAGAACCTCAAACAGGGCTGGGGCAGCTACGGAGGCGGCTGAAAGCAAAAAGGTGGCAAAATATCGGGGTCTCGGACACCAATACCACTTTATGGCAGTTGCCGTCGAGACCCTAGGGCCATGTGGTTTTTAAAGAGCTGAGCGCAAAGCTCATAGAAACTACCGGTGACCAGAGAGCTGGCAGCTTTCTCTCGCAACGCATAAGCATTGCTATTCAGCGAGGGAATGCTGCCAGCATCTTTGGCACAATGCCGCGGGGGCTATTTAGACGTATTTTAGTTTAGATTAGTTTTTAATTTAACTTTAAGTTGTTTTATTATTTTTTTAGAGTTAGCTTATGATTTATTTGTTATTTAAGTTTTATTACCTTAAGGGCCACTTGCACCAACGAAAATGGAGGGTTAACCCGAGGGTTAACCCACCATTTTAAATGGAATTTGACAGTTGACAGCCCACTAACCCTTTTTTTTTACCCAGGGGGAATCCGTTATGGATCCCACTGGCCCGGGAGAAAGCCAGTGGGTATGTCCGACTCCCACGGACTGAACCCCCTGGGGTATTCCGACGCTCGCTTTTTGCGCAGGGTTTCGGGCACTCGGTTGTAGGCTTCCGATACCCCACCAGCGTTGCCCTCGAGGCCCGTCGTTTCAGACTATTCTGATAGCCTACTCCGCTGAAGGCACCTCGGAACACTGGAGGGCCTTCCAACTCGGAACCTCTTCAAGCGAGTAATGGGACTCCCGACCCACCACTCGCAGGTTCCCCTTAGGGCGGCAGCATTCTGCCTGCGTAGGCTCTTCGCCGCCTGCCCAGCCTCCTGCGGCGCTGAGGAAGACTATCCGCGTCGTCCTCGCGGAATCGCTCTGCTGCCTCCTTCTGCGTCATTACGGTGACACAGAAGGAGGTCACAGCAGCCCATGACTCTTCACTGTCGACCATGCGGCGGATTAGTGTTGGCAGTGTGAGGTCACCCCTTATTGCCGCGGACAGGGCCGCGCGAGGCTCCGCCCACGCAGGGCACTCTTCGCGTGTGTGCTTGGCCGTGTCCACGGCTCCTCCATGTGGTGACACGCCGTTGTCGGCTCTCGTCCCAGCATCTCGCACAGATATTTGCCGAAGCAGCCGTGTCCCGTCAGGATCTGTGCGAGGTGGAAGGAGAGTGCGCCATGTCTTCGTTGGACCCATTCTTGCAGAACAGGTCGAACAGCAGCCACCAAATCCCGGCTGGGTCCCGAGATCTCTAAACGCTCCGCCCATTGTGCAAATAGCACGTCTTAGCCTCTTCCCGCCATTTACGGACTTCCGGAGGGGCTGGCCAGTTTCCTTCCGCTCTTGCTCGCTGCACGCGCCAGTAGACGGTGAATTGTACCACGGCTTCCAGGTCCCAGGGAGGGCTCCCAGCCAGCAAGCAGGCTGCTGTGTGTGAGTTGGTGCGATACGCTCGGGCCACCCTGAGAGCTATGGCCCGCTGCGGTCTTCGCAATATGGCCGCGCTTCGAGGTCTCAAGGTGTCTGCCCATATTGGAGCCCACTCCTGAGTTAAGTGATTGGTGCAAGTGGGCCTAATAAATATATTAATTACCAGTAGTTAGGTAACTCATAATCTAAGATAAAATTAAAATAAATTGAATTATAAAACGTTTTGAGTGATAGGGTTTGTGTAATTACTCTTAAGAAGTGAAATTATTGATGTTATAAATGATTATAAGAAGTTGACGACGGAATTGGAGGCTAAACTAATTTTACGTAACTCCGAAATAAAATAAAAAATATATAAATACAGACCTTAACAGATCATTTTCTCAAAGTTGTCATTTTTGTTTATAACTGGATTTAATTATTAAACTGGATTTTTAATAGTATATTGTGCAACAAGGGAGGTAAAGGGGGATTTTGTCAACGAGTGTTAATAACTCGCGACAGCCGCAGGCTGGAGAGAGTTATAGACACGAGTTTACAAAATCCTTACCTCCTGAGTCACACACAATATTTTTCATCACATTTGAAGAAAACACAGAGAAAAAAAAATCATAAGGCAAAACCTTCAATGAATGGCGGTGTTGTACTGCCCGTTGCTATGGCAACGCGGTCAAGCGCAAATCGAGATGGCCGTCACAATTTCCTGCCAGATTGCAAATTATAACGATTTATCTACGTGAAATTTACAAAATAAACGTAAAATACACTGAAATAATTGTTAAACATAAATAAAATGCATTTTTCATTAAAAAAATCCTTGGCTGATTGAAACATCCGTTGCCTGAAGTATTGTACGGATTGTATTAATTTTTAAAACTAGATCCATTACTTCATTGGGAATAAAATAGTAGGTACATTATTCTTCAGTACACGTAGACTCAATGAGACCTTTAAACAGCAAATATGATGAAAAAATGTTTGAAAGATTGTTAATATAATTATGTATAATGTAAAGAAACGAAACCCTAAAAAAAGAGCCATTGAAGTTGAAGGATGTTTATTTTTTTACGTTAATAATACTTGGGCTTATATTTAGATACATACATAGTCCTATGTGCATTAAAAGGATAGATAGATAGAGGTGTAAGAAAAAATATAACATTTTATAAAATAATTAACAAGAATAGCTTAAATATTTATAGGTATGTATTTAATATCATAAACAATTAAAGACCGTAACGTACTCATACTGTATTCCATATTAAATAACTTTTAATTTCCACATCTTCGTTTTTTTTTGTTACTGGTAGAGTAACCAGTGTATAGATATAGGGACACGTGTGTACAAAGATCATCAGTGACACAGTGAACTGACGCGTGCGGCACACTTACCTCGTGCATTCTGCCCTAGCATTTTTGTCCTTACAACACACTCTCCCTCTGACACACTTGATGTCTTTCCCCCAGTAATTACTTCCCCACCCCACTATGCCTAGGTTTAGCATGCCTAGGTATAGCCCGGGGATTTGCGAGGGGAATACTAAAAGGGCTCGACAACCCTATAAATTGTGTTACGGCGGGTATATCGCATGCAGGGGACGCCTGTTTGTCTTTATTTTATACTCATGGCAAGTTTCATAATTTAACTAGCCGTCGTTTTCCAGTGTTTGCATCGTTAGGATGGCGCTTGTACCTATCAAAATAAAGGGAAAATTGTGAAGTTTTCTTTCGCTACACACTGTTCGTAGCAATATATTTTTAGAGTGTTTGAGTGAAATATAATTATAATGATTTTTTATTGTTAGTTCAGATTTTAATAGATAGATATTTATTACAGGACACGAGAGCTAGCACGAATAGAACTTTGTTGTGAACAATGTTTGTGACGGATTAACAAATAAAATGGTAGATCTTGACTTCTTCTTTCTTCGACGACGACGAACGACTGTGTGTCGATACATGTCACTCATACAATCTAAATTTTGTACGTTTCATTCGTGAAACGATAATGTATCCCTTGTATAGCTAAAAGTGTTAATTATGACCAAGTAATATCTCTTCTTCTTCCTCCTACCCTTATCCCACGTTATGTGGGGTCGGTACAACACGTCTTCCTCTTCCATTCTCCTCTATCTTTCGTCATTTCAACACTCACATTTTTCTTCCTCATATCCTCTTTCACACAATCCATCCAGCGTTGTTTGGGTTTACCCCTCCCTCTCCATCCATCAACCTTCATCTCCAACATTCTTTTGCCTATATGACATTCATCCCTCCTCATTACATGACCGAACCACGCCAACCTGCCACTCCTCATCTTTTCCGTTATAGGCGCAACTTTCAGACTTCCCCTAATATACTCATTCCTGATCCGATCCATTCTGGTCACTCCACACATCCATCTCAACATCTAATATAACCTGTATAAAAGTTCTTATTAAGTATTTATTGCTATTTTTTTTTACTATTCGTGACTAAATACGTCCACATATTTATTTACACATAGTTATGTAGTACCTATTACATGCAGACTGTAATGCAAGCATAACAAACTGGCTAGCCAATTTCACGCGATGCATTTTTAATAAATCCGTCGACATTTTGTTTGCATCCAACTCAATGTAACATTTCACATCATTTTCAATAACGAGTGAATAGTTAATATTGAACCATTTGAATTGAACTTTGATCAACATTTCGGGATAGCAAGGTGATAATAATCAACCGTATTGTATAGAAATAGTTATTTGTTATACAAGGGGGCAAAGTTGTATTTTAACGCCGAGTGTGGAATTGAAAAACGAGCAAGTGAAAGGATTCTATAGTTGAACCACGAGCGAAGCGAGTGGTTCGAGAATAGAATCCTGAACTTGCGAGTTTTTTAACACACGAGAAGTAAAATACATTTGCACCCGAGTGTAACACAAAACTTTTCCCCTCACTATAGCGAGGAAACTACAACGCAAAAATTGCGTTTATCACTGCTTACAGTAGTTCCACAGGTGGTAAATCATCTTTATTATTAGATTCACCTACTTTTATAAATTTTAAAGCAGTTAATTTGACTTTATTCAAGGTCAAATTACTTTACCCACTAGTGGATAAAATGCGTTTTTACCTGCTGGTATTAAAGGACAAAACACGTGTTTCCGAGCTAGTGAGGGGAAAAATAAATATCCATATCGCTTTTAAGTTTGAATCTAAACTAATACATAAAGGTCCTTGATATTTTAGTCGTTAAAAACATCGACATTGCGCTCCGCTGACTTTAATGAATATTCCAGTCAACCAAATAAATTGGAAGTCGTCTAAAAAGAGTGCCCATTAAAAGTAATCGAACATCCAGCCTTAAATTAACTTCCACGAAAGTTTACCCTCAAAATAATTAAGGATTCGCCACAATTATCACTGCAAAATCAAACTTCCCTTTGATGCTTATAACGTGCAAATCAAACACAAATAAAACCCTACATAGACTGTATTACGTTTGAAACTCGTATACAAATTAATATTTAGACAACTTGGAAAAGGGAAAATTTTAATAACCGAAAGGGCGTTCCGGAAAGTTGCGAGTTTCGTTCGGCCTTTTTGTGGAATCACCAATGGGTCCCTTTAGTGATGATTATAATTATTTACCAATTGTGAATAAAGTTTCCAGTGGGCTGCTTTAATTGCGTGTCGAATAAAGTAACGTTTGAATGAATAACGCTTCAATGTGAATAGAGCTCGAGTCACCGCTTTTAAAAGTGGATAAAATTATCGAGGAAAGGAAACGGATTTTAATTTTTCGAAGAGGAGTCGACGTTAAGTTAAATTATTCCACGTGAGATGGTTCTCCAGGGTTTCCACGACTTTCATTTTTGATCTTAACGATACTATGAGCGCTATTTCAAATCGTCTGTTTTTCATATCTACACCAGATTTTATTGAAATGATTAAATTACTTTTGTACCCCGGCAGAGTTTTAAATTAATTTAGACGCTTGTTATTGAATATATATTTATTACAAACTAAGTTGACTAAAAATAAAGCTGCCTAAAAAAAGTCTGCCATAGAAAGTCTACTAATTAGGCAACCAATAACGTCATTTTTAAGTTAACCTTCACAAGTTTTACTTGGTAATTATTTCAAAAAAGTGAACTTTCGGTCGGTGAAGTCGGTTAAAATAAAAAACGAGGTGGTTCTTGGAATAGGTATGGATAAAAACTTGTTATCATATAACTTCAATATCATGTAACTATTACAAGCTCGTACGATACAAGTATTCATATGATTACAAAGCACCTACAGACCTACACCCTACCTACATACCCTTTCAACTTCGTTCACGTTAAAGGTACTAAAGGTCGCCCAATTTAGCGCCACGAAGTGCCGTTTCAAAGCCATCCATCACGCTGGCAATCTTGCATGGTATCTGCGGGTTGTCATGCACGGCTTTATTTAGTATTGCATGAAATAGAGCCGTCATACTTTGAAGTTTTCGATGGGACTATCAATCACAGATGTAGCGATACGTTTTTACAGTCAACAGTTTAAAATCAGTAAATTGCGTATCATATATATTCCTCCTGACCGATCTCGGCTATAGCGACTGTGTGTTCTGGTGCAGCCTGTCTTTAATTTGGCTCATAATTTTATTTCGCCCTCTGGTGCGCCCTTAGATGTCTCGACCATACCAGACTATCCGTCCTTCCTTGGCTTAGAAAATTGACCATGTAGTTATATATGTAGATAGATGCAATATTGTAGCCAGTTATATGCTTTTGGTAACTCTAGCCGTCAGTGTGCGTAACCGAATGCACAAACGCTCAAGAAACGCTCACGATAACTTTCGTAGCTATATATCTATCTCTATCGCTCTTGCGTATTGGCGTGACAGAGCCAGACTACCTTTCGCGGCGTTGCTTTTTCGTTTCGCGTCGCAGAAATGCCTTTCGGCTACGCCTCCAGCTGTCACTGCACGTTAGTGAATATCGTGGTACAAAAATCATTTACTGTGAAGGTACCTTTTGCTTGTCATGTTCATGTTACCTGCCAATACCCTCTCCTCTGTTCATGACAGCCTGTGGTGACGAACGAACGGAGGTAACTACGGTAGCTACCGTCCACTGCGTATGGCTCAACAATCGTCATAAATACTATTAGTCGTTTTTTTTAGCCTCTTTTGGTGTCCCACTGCTGGGCAAAGGCCTCCCTTCGTTTTTTCCACTCGACTCTGTTGTCAGCGTTTCCCCACTATTTTGGGTAGAATGCGTCCAAGTCGCCCCGCCATCTCATTTTTGGTCTGCCTGAACCCCGGTCGGGGCGGGTCGGGTATTAGTCGGTTGAAATATATAATTTTCATAAATATTTGAAAATGGTCATGATAATTATCTACAACTAGGTTTACAACATAAAAATGTATCCCTTAACTACAAATTATGCAATTTCTAAAGACCCTTGGAACCTTCAAACAACTGTGTACTGTGGCGCTTGTCAAATCTTATCTGCGAAGTACGCCAGCGGAGCGCGTAATAGGTATTTACCTGCGACTCTTCCAAGGATTATCTCTCATTCGGTTTCGATTCTTTCCACGATACCAGGAGGTTGAAGGGTCGGTCGAAGCTGAGCCGATTATAATGCGATGTTATTTATATTCAAGCCGAGTGTAGTTATTTTGGAAAAAAAATTGTATCACGTAAAAAACCATTTAGATGTGCAAATATGACAATATTATCAATAGGGATTGATCCATTTCTACCTACTCTATCTATCCCTACCTACCTGATGTAACTTACGTTTTACCTTAATACTTATGTTTTATTAAGTATATAATTAATCAAAATCGAATTTATTACTAAACTTTCTATAGGAGTAGGTAGTTAGTAGGTACCTAATACATATATGTACGTGTATCCATTGGTTTCTATTTGTTTAGCGTATAGCTCTCAAACAAGGTTTTTGATAATTCGCTGTGCTTATTTGCAGCATTTAAAAATTAATGCAATTATACAGTCGAATATAAATGCCGGTCCCCTAATCAATTGTGGATTGTGGGCAATTAATCGCATCCGGGTCGTCACACGTTGTAGGCAGGTATTTATTTTATACGAGTGCCTACTAGGGCTCACTTGATATTCGTTTATAAATAGAAAATACAGAGAATAATTTGGTGTTAATAGTGGGCACTGCTTGTTATCTGAAAAGATATATCATGGTCCGACTCCAATACGGATGTAATTGCAAACCATGCAATGACCCATTCCTTAAGCCCGTGTGTCGCAAACACTAATTCACACCCCGTATAAAATACACCGCTGTAAAGTTATCAGCAAGCTCGAACAAGCGGAACTCTAATGGGTCGCTTGGGACCACTCCTTTAATGGCCCATCGTAAATTGGGCAAAATAATTAAAATCGCACTCGTCCAGTCGCAGACCAAAACACAGCCATTAGGAGGAATCCGATGGCACAAAAGGGTTCCATTCGATAAATAAAATAGAGGTTCCAAGAGCCCGACACCTAATTTTAGTGTGAAATGTTTTATGTTTCTAAAGAGGTGTTAAAGCGGTGTGTTGGTAGCGTGTGTTTTATTAAAATTAGAGTTGGAAGCTAAATAATTATTCAACCAAGAGTGAGTTCTTCCACCAGATAATGTTTAATAGCTATTTGTTTTACAAGGAGGCAAAGCAGTTGTTTAACCGCACGTGCCTGGTGCCTGAGTAAGCGAAAGATTCCAATATTGAACCACCAGCGTACACAGATAGAAAATATCTCTTCAACCAAAGAAACCTATTTGAACCAAGAGATATCCAGTTTCCCATATCAGGAAGATTTTAATTACTTGATATAAAACATAAAATGTCTCGATGTTTATTACTTGCACTAACCATTTTATATCTTAACATGATTAGCAAAACAATCTTTTTTTAAAAACTTAATCATTTATTCCAAGAGCGTAAACGTTTTGTTCAGTGATAATTATTACTCAGAAGCAAATCAGCAAGTTCTTAAAAACAAGTATAATATTTCTTGGTTCTAAGTAATAAAATTGTTGTATTAAGAGTTATGACGGTTTTCGGTTAAGAGTTATGCATAATTAAAGTAAAAGTTAATGTTTCTTGGGGTGAAACAATTAGTTACTTACACCAAATATATACATTTTTCATTTTAAAAGTTCTGACGGTATTAGATGAAGATTTACATGTTTGAAGTTAGATTTAATGTTTCTTGGGGTGAAACAGTAAGTATCTTAAACCAAATATACTTACTTCTTGGATGTAATTTATCTTATTTCATTTAAAATATATAATTTCTTGAAATGAAATTTTATATTTCTTAGATTGAGTAAATAATGTTTGTAGCGGGGGTGCGCGCGGGGGAGAGAAGGGAAAGCCGAAATGACGTGAGAGGTGTGTATTATGTTCAATAACCCGTACGTTACAAGTTTATAACTCAGAACGAAGACGAGTTCCCCAGCCAGTTAGAGAGAGAGAGAGAGAACTGGAGCGGAAGCACGTTTAGGATAGTCCTCAATAATAGCGCGTAGTTCCCAGAGGGAAGCAGCCGGCGTATCATGCTGCCAATTTTATCACTTATCCACGTGGATAAAGCATCCGTCACGCTTTAGCAAGTATGTCAGTGTGAGAGTGACAGATGTCTTATCCACGTGGATAAGTGATAAAATTGGCAGCATGATACGCCGGCAGGGGGCTATTATGTCGGAATTTGTATTCCTATGATTCGATACATATCAAGTTCCAACCGGCGAGCCTAACCAAATCGGGAAAAATCTTAACACTGCGATGTACGAATTCTATGGGCTGGGGTCAGCGCCATCTAGCGGGTTTTATGGTAACTAAACCGGTGTCGCCGCTCGGCGCGCGAACTAAATCTTGAAGCAAAACTTTATTATTTTTCGATCTAAACGTGTTGATTCTCAAATGGAACTTGTAGGCATTAAATCAAGAATTTGTGATATGAAGCCAAGAATGTAATAAATCTTGACCTAAGTCCGTGTTGATTTTTTATTTAAAACCTGCTCGAATTATGAATGAAGTCTATAAGCATCAAACCAAGAATTATTATAATCAAGCCAAGATTGTTCTAAATCTTGAAGTAAAACCTTGATATTTTTTGATTTGAACTTGTTGATTCTCAAATGGAGCTTGTAGACATTAAATCAAGAATTTGTGACACAAAGCCAAGAACTTAATAAATCTTGACATAAATCTGTGTTTATTTTTGTTTTAAGTTATTCTGGAACTTTGAATGGAGTTGCAAAGCATCAAATCAAGAACTATTAAAATCAAGCCAAGATTGAACTAAATCTTGACGTAAAACCGTGTATTTTTTTTATTTAAACTTTTATGTCTTGACTGTAGAACGTAAAAGTTAAATTAAGAAATTATGATTTCCTATTAAAAACGCAGAATTCTTGTAGTTAAATTGTGGTGAATCTTCTTTTAACAGGTTTTTATTTTTGCTTTGATAAAGGTTACTTGAACCAAAGACGTTTTTTAAGAACTAGCATATTCATACTAAAACGGTGTAATATTTTGTTGCAAATAAATACTTCTTTGATTCAAATCTGTCCTATTTGTACCAAATGTATATAAAGTTACGACTGAACAATTTTGATTCTTCTTTGAAAAAGGAATATCCCTTTAGGTTAAGACCATGTTATTAGATGAAGAATTATATTATTCCTTTTAAATAACAGTGTTTGAGAGAGTTTTCCGTCTTAAATTAAAATATCTTTTCTATCTGTGTAGCGAGTGGTTCAAAAGGTGGAATCTTAAGCGTTGCGAGGGTATCAAGGCACGAAAGTTAAACAAACTTTGCCACCGAGTGAAACACAAAATTTTTCACCTTGCCAACACGAACAAAATACTGACTATAAAACATCAAAATAAATCAAATCCATCAATTTATTCAATATTTATGATTCAAAATCATCATTTATAGGTAAAATCTAGCAGCCAGATTAAGACGTCGAGTTAAAATTTGTATAAAATGACTTTGCCCCCTTGTGGATAAAATGCAATTTTGCTATCTGTTTTTAAATAGCAAGGAAAGTTTTTACCAGTTGGTGTGGTGAAAAATATCATACATAAAGTCGCCTTCAATATAGAATTAAAAGTCGAAATTTCTTTAATTTTCATTCTTCTCGATGAAAACTGGCTTAACCTAAGTGTTTTTAATTAATTTTAACCATTAAAACAAAAAAGATTGTGCTTGAATATGAATATTTCAATGAATGGTTTGTTTACATTATTAATTTCTATCCTAAAGACGTACTATTTAATAGGTAACGTATTACCTACTGGCTTAAGACATGTGATAGTTATTCTTACATACCAAATACAAAACCGATCAAAATAAGAAAGTAAATGATATATGTACTGCCTAATTTTATGTAGTTTTTTTTTTTGTATGGACTGATCGGCGATTGACCCTAGTCACACCTGATGGGAAGTGAAGACAGAGTCTAAGAAGTTTGTAGTATTTGCAAAGTAAAAATTGCAAATAAGTTGCGTTAGGGTAATTCCGAATAACAGAAATGCTCAGGTAATTTCGAAAGGGGAATCTTGATATGTTGGAAATAATGGTGGTTTTTATACGACTTTCGAAATTAGACGACTTTCGGAATTACCCTAACCTACATAAATATGGACTCTCATAAATTATACAGGTAACAAGCAAAGTATTACCTATTTTCATACCTAAAAATATTTTATTTAAAAACTACACAAGCAATTACCCTTTCCACAAAAATATGCAAATGGCATCTTGTCAGGGGGCGACTGCGCAACAAACTCTTCAATTTAGGAGTTGGAAAGATCCGGAGACCCGTTTGTGACTGTACCCGGGCTACCCGGGTTTACGTGGACCCGGGCATAAATACCGGCGCCCGGGCCGCTCGTAAATATCGTCAATCACACCGCACTCAGCCCGATTAAATTTAAATGTAGTTACCAATGAATGGTGACGCGTATTGCGATGATCTTGTCAGAAATAGATTGGTTAGACGGTAGACGTATTGATTGTTGGTAATAAGTGTAGGTATTTCAATTAGTTTTCTGCTTTTCGGGTACCTATATTATATACGTATACATAGATTTAAGTTTAGTTACAAATAGTTGCTATTTGGTACCTTTATCTTTACCTACAACAATACCATAGGTACGAGTACAACTATTTCTACATGGGTGTTTTTGGTTTTTTTTAGATACTAAATAGGTACCTACATGTTTTATTGCCAACATTTTCTATTTTACTAAATAGGTACTATAATTCAATAGAGCACATAAATTGGGCGCAGAGTACTTACAATAAGGGTGAATTAATTTGTTTTCTCACAATGGTGCGTCTAGACTGTCCCATAACTCAAGTTTCACTTAGCACTGCTAATGGGTGGCTGCCGAACATTACACTTTGGAGCATCTACCATATTCATATTATCTCTTAAAGTTTTTGGTCAGTTTCTGAGTCACATGATGTTTTTGTATCCGAGATCCTGAGAGGGTAGCAGCAAGTAAAATACGTAGCGTAGGTATGTGCCATATCTTCATTCATAAAGAAATCACACAAACTTCGACAATAAGGTAAAAATGAGTCAAAGATTCCTATCCAAAGGTTTAAGTTACTAAAGGCATATGATATATATTTCGGTAATACATCCATTCAATCGTTTTCAAAGACCGACATTTTACCTAGTGCCAGCCCATTTCTTTTCGGAAAGAACGAGCCCTGGGACTAGAACCCGCGACCTCAGTTTTAAAAGTCTCACGCTCTTACCGCTACTAAGGCGCTTTTCTAGGATCAACCTACACAAATAAATGTATGACTACATGAAATCCAATTTCGCATAATCTAAGCCTTGAAAACAATATTTTGCGACTCATAATCATTAATATTCGTGTTAAAACCGAGCTTAATGGCAGTTTTACGTCTTATTAAAGGGTTGTAAAGTTTTATGCGGCGATAGCACCAAGTTGTTTAATTAAAAACGCCTTGTGAATAATCATGATACGAATTTAATATATTTCGTGCGCGACGACGTTATTAAGCTCGTATACTTATTTGTCCGGACGTGAGCGCCTTTAATATAAAAACCATTAACTTTATTGTAACGCAGACGGGAATTTAGAAGGTGCTAGACAAATAAAATTACAGCGACAAAGTATTTTTATACTAAAAACGTACGGCCAGTGACTGAAAATTAAATTCCTTCAAAACATCCTTTCAAGAAGAATATATCCTTAATGATATCATACAGGTTGTTCACTAAAACACCTGCAATAATGTAAAAGTACTATGGGACCAATCCCGAATTTGAATAAAAAAACTTGCTTGTTATTTACACATTGTAAACATTTTAGCAATTTGATATTTTTATATGATAGAGTATTTTATATGATAGAGTAATTTTACTTCGCGATTTCTGACTTTCTCCCATAGTCCGAATTGCTCAGTAGGTATGACCTTCATTTATACATTATATATACATTCACCCCGTTAATGATTGCAGGTAGTAAATGAACAACCTGAATTACTGAAAGGCGGAATTAGCTGCCTGTTTAAACTGCACATTTCCACTCACTTTCTTAGCAACTGAAAAGTCGAAAGACTTAAGAGGTGCTCCAAGCAGTAAGTGCTCTTCATTAGGAGTAAACAGCTCAAACACGTACGAAACAGATTTGTGCGCAGCTGTGCCGAAAAGCGTACAAGTGACACTTTCACACTTTTTCATGTTATGTTATAAGATAAAGTTGTTAAAGCATTGTGTAAGATTTACCGCCATTTATTACATTTTATAAGTTTGTGTTACTTACTTGTTTGTTTTTACTCCAAAAAACATGTTTTGGTTGCCAGTATTTTATAATTAAACATTTATTTTTACAAACATCTGTAAAATAAAGTCAGAGAGGAGTTTTTGTGAAGTGACTTTTTAGTTTAAGTAGCAGATTTTCGAAGCTCATTACCTAAATACTAACGCTGTTTTGTAGCGCAAAACATGAAATATTAGTAATAATCAAAATAAAAACAAAGACTAATATCACTTACGGATAATGCTGTCCTCATTATTTTCATATAAGAATATATTGTACGCCTTTGTAAGGCAAGATATGGCGAAAGCGAAACAACATTACCTAAGATGTTTATGTATCCATATTTACACAATAAAATATTTTTTATTTTTTATTTGATTTTGATAAAGATAGTATGTGGCTGTTCTTCAAAGTAGACTTGTTTTTCTTCGTGTGTAACTTTCCGTTAGAAAACGATCAACGTGCACGTTGAGGTGGAGCACACGGACCCTGCCCTCCTTTTCCATTGCTGTAAAGCTGAGTCGTAATACAAATTACACCTTTATTGTTCTGAAAAAAAAAACCCGAAAATTCTGTAATTCAATGTAACATACAACGACATCGCACTTACATCGGATGGCATCACAAAGTATCGTTTGATGGTCGTAAACCCATCCCTTAACGACTGGCCGATCTCGGCGCCCCGCCCACCCTACTCCAGGCTTTTATGCTCCATCTTAACCCCAATAATAAAATGCGGGTAGTAAATAGATAATAAGGGAGGAACGGTAGACGCCATTAAAGGCGCCATCGGTGTAGTTTAATAGTCTATGTTGCCCGCTAATCGAGATTGCGTGCCGTATTTAATATCAATTTTATTACTACTTTGCATCTTACGGAAATAATACCCGAAAGCCGCAGGCTCTATCGCACAAACTTTCATAACCACTTTAATCGTCCATGGTTCTAACTGATATTTGCAAAGTAGATACAGAACAGAATTTCCTACCCGTTTGTTTTGTGTTTTCCTCTATTACTACCTAAACTTTGACCCATTATTGATAAAAGTGATAAAACTTAACATAGGTATTTTTGATAAAATAAGTGACGATGCAAAATATTTATAAGACAAAGCAGCGGAAATACGATGCCATACCGTAACGCAACGACACTGGATAGAAATAGAAATGGTTTCAGAATTATTACTAATGATAATCTGACGATCATGATTATGTCACACAAAAGAATTCGATTAAATATTTGTCTGAATTACTAAATACACGTTCTTTTTGATATACATAAAATTACTATAGCGGATATATCTAAAATTACCTACTTCCGCAGCTTAATAGATATTCATTCATTATATGCGAATTCATTAACCATCAATGCGCTCACTCCATATAACATGGTTCACTGGCATAGTTCAGTTTGGATGCCAGTTATTTATATTTATTTATTTCACTGTAATTTTTTTGAGGGAAGAAAGCAGGTAAGAAAATCAGAAAGTCAGTAGATCAACTTTATGTTACAGCTTAACAGAAAAGCTTCTATTTAATTATTTATAAACAATCTTAAACCTTTCATAATTGTTATACGACAAACATTGACGTGCAGGATGGATTCGAAGTAATTTTAAAAGAAGCTCGGGACTGCCCGGACCCGACTCCGCCGTACTCTAAGAAGCGTCCCATAATATGCAGTTACTCGATAACTGTCGTGAATGGCAAACACTACTTCAATGGAAATACTACGGTCGTCGAGCACACGCCATTTTTAAATGTAAGTTTTATTATTAACATACAAATATTTCTGGACGTAGGGCTTTCACCAAGAAAATTCGCCCGTGGTGTTAAGTAGTAGGCGCAGTCGTGATTCTTCTTGGTTACGAAATTTTGCTGCAACACAGTTGGTAGTAAGTAATACATTTCGCACTGCAATACGACATCAGTGGCAGTAACGTTAGGTGCATGTAGCAAGGATAATTGATATACTTAGGATTCACAATCTTCATTCATACTAATATATGATGAGTACTATTTATTTTCAAAATGTGTATTGACTTGATACCATGATAATTAAATAAAGAAGCATATCATTTGTTCTTATAAAAAATAAAAACACGCAAAAATATTTGGGGAAAATATGATTTTGGCCATTTCCAAGCCGCAGCTTAAAACTGGATGGCACTGTTTCGCAAAACAGTGCCATCTAGTTTTAAGCCTAAAAGTCTCATACATTTCAAGGGTACGCTTTTTTGTACGGGCTTTGTCTGCCCCGGTATTATATGGTCCTTGGTGGTAATTAATTTCGCACTGCAATGCGACATCAGTAACCTTACATGTAGTCTGAATCCGATCGTTGCCTGAATTCTGCTTTGCAACATGAAGTTGGTACTCCCCGAGCTAAACGAAATGAGTATCATTTTATCCCTTGGTGATTCAACTGATAGTCTTACTTCTATTACAGTTCAGTGGGAGAACATACGATGTTGACGAAGCTGGTCGACGAATTCTCAAGTATCAAGTACCGCACGTTACCTGCCGCAACGTTTTTGTCAGAGCCTTCCTTATGTACGCACGCGTACCTCTGGACAAAAAAAAATGTATATTAAAAAAAGTAAGTATTAATTGAATCTGGTTAGACATAGTTACGAGCTTTTAAGACTACACCTACTAGATATGTACAGATATTAACAAATAGCTATTATAACAGTCTTGTATTATAACCACAAAATTAAAATTTTGAAAAACCCCCGACCGCGACCTAGTGGACCGATTTTCATGAAACACGGCTAAGAACACTCCCGACTAACACAGCTTTCAAATAAAAAAAACTAAATCGAAATCGGTTCATCCGTTCGGGAGCTACGATGCCACAGACAGACACACACACAGACAGACAAACAGACAGACAGACAGACAGACAGACAGACAGACACGTCAAACTTATAACACCCCGTCGTTTTTGCGTCGGGGGTTAAAAATGACCTTAAAAGGATGTCAAAAGCTGGATTACTATGCCGCAACGTCAGAATATCTATAATAACAAAATTAAAATTTTGAAAAAACCCCCGACCGCGACCTAGTGGACCGATTTTCATGAAATATGGCTAAGAACACTCCCGACTAACACAGCTTTGAAATAAAAAAAACTAAATCGAAATCGGTTCATCCGTTCGAGAGCTACGATGCCACAGACAGACACACACACAGACAAACAGACAGACAGACAGACAGACAGACAGACAGACAGACAGACAGACAGACAGACAGACAGACAGACAGACACGTCAAACTTATAACACCCCTTCGTTTTTACGTCGGGGGTTAAAAAGAGTGAGCGTTTCATATTCACGACAGTAATGTCAGTAATTTGTCAGCAGCGAGCGTGACTCATTTTGCCTAAAAAACATTGCCTTTATGCATCATCAATATTTCAATATTATTATTAGCAATACGAAAATAGTCTAAGAATGTGAAACCGAAATATTTCTTTAAAAAAATATTTGAGTTGAAAGAAGTCAAATACCAATATTTTTATTGCTCTTATGTACTAAACTCTTAAGGATTATATGAGGAGCGTAACAAACACATTTCTTATGGCATAAATAGCGAAAAACTCCTCTTTAAGATGTGCCTACAAGGATACCCAATATCATCAACTACCGCTAGTGTTACATTTCTTAAACAGCCATTGATGCTTCAAGATCCTCAGTAATCATATTAGAAATTTAAAAAGTTACGAGGTTCTACAACTTATACTAAACATATTTTCATTTGTTTGTAGAGAGATTTAAAATGTAATTATAAGCTTAATAACATAGATTGCAAACATTTCTGCTTCTGAAAAAATATAATAATAACTTATTATTTATGTATTAATTTTAAGGGAATATACCACCACGAGCAAATGGACTTGGACAAGATATCGCACAGCATGGTGAGCTGGCACGCTCGCGGCAACATCGTGCACGAGCTGCAGCTAGTGACGGCAAGAAGCACTGTGTTCTGTGCCGAGTTCCTTGTTACAGTACAGTCGAAAAGTAATGCGTAACTTATAATAAAACATGTCCTACTGTCCTAAGTAAGTAGTTGTGTTTAATTTACTACCACGAGGAAATGGATTTAGACAAGATGTCGCACATCATGGTGGGCTGGCACGCTCGCGGCAACATCGTGCACGAGCTGCAGCTAGTGGCGGCAAGAAGCACTGTGTTCTGTGCCGAGTTCCTTGTTACAGTACAGTCGAAAAGTAATGCGTAACTTATAATAAAACATGGCCTACTGTCCTAAGTAAGTAGTTGTGTTTAATTTACTACCACGAGCAAATGGATTTTGACAAGATGTCGCACAGCATGCTGGGCTGGCACGCTCGCGGCAACATCGTGAACGAGCTGCAGCTAGTGGCGGAAAGAAGCACTGTGTTCTGTGCCGAGTTCCTTGTTACAGTACAGTCGAAAAGTAATGCGTAACTTATAATAAAACATGTCCTACTGTCCTAAGTAAGTAGTTGTGTTTAATTTACTACCACGAGGAAATGGATTTGGACAAGATGTCGCACATCATGGTGGGCTGGCACGCTCGCGGCAACATCGTGCACGAGTTGCAGCTAGTGGCGGCAAGAAGCACTGTGTTCTGTGCCGAGTTCCTTGTTACAGTACAGTCGAAAAGTAAAACATGTCCTACTGTCCTAAGTAAGTAGTTGTGTTTAACTTACTACCACTAGCAAATGGATTTGAACAAGATGTCGCACAGCATGGTGGGCTGGCACGCTCGCGGCAACATCGTGCACTAGCTGCAGCTAGTGGCGGCAAGAAGCACTGTATTCTGTGCAGAGTTCCTCGTTACAGTACAGTCGAAAAGTAATGCGTAACTTACAATAAAACATGTCCTACTGTCCTAACTAAGTAGTTGTGTTTAATTTACTACCACTAGCAAATGGATTTGGACAAGATGTCGCACAACATGGTGGGCTGGCACGCTCGCGGCAACATCGTGCACTAGCTGCAGCTAGTGGCGGCAAGAAGCACTGTGTTCTGTGCCGAGTTCCTTGTTACAGTACAGTCGAAAAGTAATGCGTAACTTATAATAAAACATGTCCTACTGTCCTAAGTAAGTAGTTGTGTTTAATTTACTACCACGAGCAAATGGATTTGGACAAGATGTCGCACAGCATGCAGCCGGCGTATCATGCTTCCAATTTTATCACTTATCCACGTGGATAAGACATCTGTCACTCTCACACAGACATACTTGCCAAAGCGTGACGTATACTTTATCCACGTGGATAAGTGATAAAATTGGAAGCATGATACGCCGGCTGGGCTGGCACGCTCGCGGCAACATCGTGCACGAGCTGCAGCTAGTGGCGGCAAGAATCACTGTGTTCTGTGCCGAGTTCCTTGTTACAGTACAGTCGAAAATTAATGCGTAACTTATAATAAAATGTGTTCTACTGTAAGTAAGTAGTTGTTTTGTTTATACATTATTGAAATGCAAACTACATTACTAAATGTAGGTTTTGCCCGTGAATAAGTGGGAAAGTAGGAAAGAAAGATCTTGGTAGTGTTGTGCCGGTTGTCATACTTGTCATTGATAAGCTTAATTCGTAGTCGCGTAGATGTGGCGAAATTATGGCATTACTTAAGTATGTGGTGCGATTGTTTTTGTTTATGTAAATAGAAAAGTATTCGTGTTATACAGTAACATAACTGACACTTACAATTTATATTTACACCAAATTTGAGTAAAAAGCCCAGTTGTTACACCAACAAACTTGTTAATATTAAAGCAGCAACCGAAAAAAGCCAATAATAACTTTTGTACACGTGCCACATTTTCATTTACTTTCACTATATCCACGCACCGGATTGCTCATAAAAAGCCAGCCGTAATAGTAGCACATCATCTAATAACGAGGATAAAATAGTGTCTGTCCGATTATAATGCGGGGCTCGTAGCCCGCAATCGAGTTAGCTGGTCCGCCCGGCGTCGCTCATTACCCATACCTACCGCCGTGCGCGGCACGTGCTAAGGTGCACTGGATCTTTGTCTGCAGGAATAGCTTAGGTACTTTGTAGGAGTTTCATAAATGTTTTGCTCTAAAAAGTTTTAACCCATCGTATGCTCAGCGTGCGTAGTCGAATGCACAAACGCTCACGAAACTCTCACGAAACGAAACGCTCGTAGATATCTATCTCTACTGCTCTTGCGTATTGGCGCGACAGAGTCAGACTACCTTTCGCGGCGTTTCGTTTTCGTTTCGCGTCGTAGAAATGCCTTTCGGCTACGGGGCCAGGCATCTTGCGTTCAAAGATCTTCCTGGCGAGCTTGTGGCTAGATTTTTGGTGATCTTTTTCAGACTGTGGTATGAAATATAGGCTAGGGACATACAGGCATACGGTAGCCCGAATACGAACGAACCCACTGGGTTGCTGGCTTCTTTGTTTGTAGTCGATTTCCCTTTCAAAGTGAGAAAGCGATAAACTATGACTGTAACGCTACGAAACGTTGACAGTGCATCGTATCTTGTATAACCTGTAACTGCATAAAAGAATTCACATACCTACGCTTGGCTTTTTTATATGATTTTTATAGCAATCCTGACTTTTTGATTACAAGTACTACCTAGTACGACTTAATATTATGTGTACAATTTACACGCAATATGATTCGGACGTATCTATGTAAATGTATCATGTCAATCTGCTTTTATAATAATTCCGTAGATTTTTACGGCACTTTTAGACAGCTTTATGGCCTTGTAATGAGGCGTCAGCAGATTTCGCGAATGCTAGATAATTCCGATCGCCCTCGGAATTATCCGTAAGATAGTTAACCACAATGATCGTGGAGTTTTCCTTTAAGAATCCGTATACAATTATAACGGAATATTGGTTTTCTCACTTAAAATTCGCCTGATGCATGTGGTTTTTAAAATGCTGTTGCATGAAATGCTAATGCAGCGAGCTATTGTATATATGTAGATCTATTTCAATTGACTGTCTCTAGAAACGGAATATTTCCCTATTCAAACACATTAACACGTTCGGTGCCAGCGACACATACCTTGTGCTCATTTTCGAACAAAATTATACCTACTGGCCAGTACTGGCACTGAATGTAAGTAGACATGAAAATACTGCACATGGCTTAGTCAGAATGTCAAGTGTAATTTGTTCGCTACCTATCACAAAGATGAGCAATGAATCTGTCAACAGTCGCCATTATAATGGCATTTCCTGGTTCTGTCGGAAACAAATAAATCTGCACAATAACAGAGCACGTCACTAAAATTAATGTGTGTCTTCTTTGACATAAGCCGCGGAGTGCGAGGGGCCCGAACTTAATGACGGAGTGGACAATGACGGGCATTCGAAACGGTTGTCGCGAAATCGTCGTGAGGGAAACTTCTGTAATCCTTAAGAGGAAAGTAGAACACGAAAAGTCTTTTGCCAATTTGAGGCTGTGGTAATAGGATATTTGGACGGATTTTTTATAGGATTGTTTACAAAATAGTGTGAGAAAATGCAGTTACTTTAGTTATTAGACTAAGGTTGAGATAAGTTGGCAACGATGTGATATAGCTGTACCTCTGTAAAGGTAAGTCAACGTCATAATTTCATCGAATTTAGACTTTCATAATTAACATATTATTCATATTGTTTATATCCTCATCCTCATCCTCCTTGCGTTATCCGGGCATTTGCCACGGCTCATGGGAGCCTGGGGTCCGCTTTGACAACTGATCCCAAGATTTGACGTGGGCACTAGTTTTACGAAAGCGACTGCCATCTGACCTTCCAACCCAAACTAACTAGGCCGTATTGGAATTAGTCCGGTTTCCTCACGATTCCTTCACCGAAAAGTGACTGGCAAATATCAAGTGACATTTCGCACATAAGTTCAGAAAAACTCATTGGTACGAGCCGGGGTTCGAACTCGCGACCTCCAGATCGTAAGTCGCACGTCCTTACCGCTAGCCCACCAGCGCTTTTTCATATTGTTTATATTTTGTATAATTGCATGCTGTATGTTTCCCGAAATAAATGAAATAGAATAAAAATGTAACTGTCAAAATTAATGACAATAACTTATGTTGGACTGATTCAAATTAATTAGAGTGCGACAGAAAATTTACAGGAATTAAAGGAATTGCGTATAATGCTTAAAACATGGCAACAATTTACTTCACTTTGCACTGTATTAAAAATGTAATAAGGTGCATTAGGGTAACTCCGAAAGTAGTCTAATTTCGAAAGACGCATAAAAATCACCATTATTTCCATCAATCAAGATTCCCCTTTCGGAATTACCAGAGCTTTTCTGTCATTCTGAATTACCCTAATGCACCTTAGCTGTATTTATTTACATCTGTTAATAATTTCTTGAAAAATCAAAAACACTTCAAACTCAATCCAACTTTGTACAGATCATAATACATAAAGAGCAATGCACTCGCTCAAACTAGAAAATTTAGAAAATGGAGTTTCGAACTTGTTGAAAACTTCCCAAGACAAGATTTAACTTTCACATTTGACGGCTTATTATTTGAAAAATACTGGCCATTATTGATGAAGCAGATAAACGAATTTGAAGTTCTAAGTATTAAACTCGTTGTTATTGACACTGGTGATCTAAAACTCAGAGAGGTATAGATATTTTTCACAACATTATAAAGTAAGTGGGTATCTACGTAAACTTGTGCGTCATGTTATTTCATCAGAATGATATTTTTGTGTTAAAATATTTCCTAGAGAATGGGAAAAAAGTTTTTTTTTATTCATTCTGGACATAGTTTTTGAAACATGTTTTCATTTCGGTTTATTATACAACACCGTAAACAGAAACCCAAGATGCGACCCCTAAGTAAATCAAATCAGACAATCAAGTGGAAAAATCCATGTTCCCAGTACAAACAATCAGGTCGAGTTACGCAGCCGGAGTGACGAGGGCCTCAGCCTATTTGATCTTCTCTAGACCTCTCCTGGGACTCTGCTATTTGTTTTAAAGCTTTATTACTAAGTAATGTGTACATAGGTCAACCCTCTAAAAATTTCCTGGCTCTCAGCTGTGTTGACCAATATCTTTAATGTGAAAGTCGACCCGGTTTTATTCAAATTGAATGCGTATTTTCCCGAATGTGAAGTTTGAGCGCTGAAGTATGTACACTGTCATTACGGGAATGGAAGTCCCATTGGAGGGAATGTGTTGTCTTACCTACTTTACTGCTTACAATACTAATCTTTTTATAGGTAAAGAATGGCCTCGTCTAGTGGATAGTGACTCTAACCATAGGCTTCGGATCCACGCACACGTCTCAATAGTCTGGAATACCCGAATTCACCAATAGTAAAAAAATGTCATGACTCGAGTAGGTACATGCAGTGCTCATATTATGATGTACACCGAGCACTGCATGTACCTATTATATTATAATAAATATAAATTAATGACCAAACTATACGAAGCACGCAATAAATGTAACCGAATCACACTGATACTATCGTTAATAAATATTTACAAAACAATCAAGTGGAACTTTTAAATTCACTTCACAGTCCCAAACCTGTATCGCTTGATATATTTCACTGTTCGCAGCCGCACCAAATAAATTAGAACAGTCGTAAAGCAAGTTATCTATTGTGTCCACCTAAATTTATTCACCGTCTGATACAAAAAACTTGTTCGCTCCGACCGGGGGTCCCTAACCCCTGCAAAAAGGTGTCAATTTTTGAAAGATCGCACCACGTCATGAATATTATATGAACGAATCCAGTTAAGGGTATTTTGCGATAATGTTGAGTCATTTGGGAGGCTGTCAGCCTCTGTCATTTCACATGGATTGGCCCTTTGTTAAAAGTAACACGTACTGTGTCATCGTGGGTTGTGGGCATATCGTGTGGAAAATTTGCGTTTCCGATTTTGTTGGCAAAGAAATATAGCCGAATGTGGACGTTTATTGATTTACAGGAAGGTTAATTTCATTAATTGATTTTTGATATCTATTTATACTTTTTTTATATTATAATGCAGGGGAAAAAATATTTTGAAGTGGCTTTTAGGCGCAGATGTTTTTGGCTTAATCAATAAAAGTTATAAAAACCAATAAAATGTGACTCATCGGTAAATTTTTATTAAATTATTTACTCAGCTTAGTGCAAAATCAGTACAATGTCCATTTCAGCGTGACACTATCAGAGCAGTATTTTTATAAACTCTCAAGTGCTATAAATCAGATATTTTCACGAGCTGTAGTTCGGCAAAGCGTCGCGCGTCGGAAGGAAGTCGTTCACAATAAGTTTTTTTGTCTTCGATTGCACCGACCGACCATAAATATTAAGAATAAATAGGTGCATCCTTCTTGCCAAGTTTCCTGACACCCATAAATAAAGAAACAATTTATAAATCAATTTAAAAGAGTGTCAACTTTAAAATATATATAACTAAAATGGTAACACTATAACATATACTGTATACTAAGTATTATTCTATTCTATAATTTAGTTAAGTAAAGTTTAACAGATGTCTGACTGATTATTTATTAAAATTAAATAATTAAATTATAAGTAACTAACTAACTATGTATATGTCTATATATTATCAACAACTAACACTGCTGCTGGCTTAATCACTTCTTTCAGCCAATTTACTTCTAGTTGCAATATAATCAGTATTCGAATAAATGCAAATACCGAAAAAGTAACTTCGCTAAACTCAATCTATCGCTTATTTAGTGTGAAATGAGTTTTTCTTTTTTAAATTAAGTATTATAAAATAAGCTTTACTTGGTGATATTGCTTTTTGTAAAAAGTAGGTATTGCGTATTACATAAATAAAAATTTTTTCACCACACCAACTGTTAAAGGCTTACTTTGCTATTCGAAAAAGATAGCAAAATTGCGTTTTATCCACAAGTGTGCAAAGTAATTTCATACAAATTTTAACATGATGTCTTAAGCTGGCTGGTAGAATTTACCTATAAATTATGATTTTGAATCATAATAGCGTCGTTTGAATCATAGTAGCGTAATGCTTTAGTTAGAACTTAGAATTAGTATTATCAATTGTAATTGCAGTTCAACTTGTATATTGACGTATAAAACTGCCGCTGTGGCCTATTTGCTGAATAAATGATTTGTAATTTGTAATATAAATATTGAATAAATTCATGGATTTGATTTAATTTGATGTTTTATAGTTAGTATTTTGTTCGTGTTGTTGTGGTAAAAAATTATAGTTTGTTTAACCTTCGTGCCTTGAAACCCTCGCAACGCTCAAGATTCCACTTTTTGAACCACTTGCTACGCTCGCGGTTCAATATTGGAATCTTTTGCTTGCTCGGGTATCAATATTGGCACGTGCGGTTAAACAACTACTTTGCCCCCTTGTAAAACAAATAACTATTGCTTATTACTAATATCCCGGTAAGGGCATTTATTTGTGTGATGATATTTGTTCCTGAGTCATGGATTTTTTCGATGTATATAAAAGCATGTATTTATCTATTTAAGTATGTATATCGTCGCTTAGCACCCATAGTACAAGCTTTGCTTAGTTTGGGGCTAAGTTGATCTGTGTAAGGTGTCCCCACTATTTATTATTATTTATATAAATACACAAAGCTTATTATCAGAGCAGCTTTTCACTGTTTAATCACCTAAAAATCAATTTGAGAGTTTGTCAGCGCCGCTGTAACGTGTTATTCCGCGTAAACAATTTCCACGTCAGGCGCAAGTCGCCCTCCAACAATGGCGTGCCGGTGACGTGCGCGTTAAATGTCACATTTCAAAAATCGACACCTTCCTAGATTTCTTTATTTTTTGACTGTAGCTAAAATAAGTACCTACTACTTTTTAATCCCCGACGCAAAAAGGACGGGGTGTTATAAGTTTGATGTGTCTCTTTCTGTCTGTTTGTCTGTGTGTCTGTCTGTCTGTCTGTTTGTCTGTCTGTTTGTCTGTCTATTAGTCTGTCTGTTTGTGTGTGTATATGTCTGTGGCATCGTAGCTTTCGAACGGATGAACCGATTTAGATTTAGTTTTTTTGTTTAAAAGCTGAATTAGTCGGGAGTGTTCCTAGCCATGTTTCATGAAAATCGGCCCACTGCCGCGGTCGGAGGTTTCTTCAAAATTTTAATTTGATGGTTGGGTTATCCTTTTGAGCGCTAGTTACACCATAATACTATATGTAAACCTCATATTAGCTTACAACACAAATTTTGTATTTCAGAAATATTTTGCTGAGTATATAATAATGATATACCAATTAACGGTCCACTTTAAGTTCTCTAAAAAGTTGGTTTTCTCCCAATATAATAGGACCCCTAAAATAATATATCTCAGTAACTTACATTTGCATTGAAAAATATGAAAAAAATGTACGTATCTCTGAAATCTATTCTATATAGTATAAGTCTTGATTGTAATTATTTTATCTTTATATTAATAAAATTCTATTCTATTCTAAATCTACTGATCTACACGTAATACGTACTTTAAGTAATTGCGTAATTTACAAGCCTCAGTGACATGTAAGACATCAACCGCCAAATTCTAAAAGCCGAGTTGTCTTTCACTTTCCCTCTTTACAAATTTCCTGTCTTATTAGGTAACTATTTAAGTCACAATAAATAAATTCAAACATTAATAAATACATCGTTACAAAACATACTTATCCGCCACCTTTCTAATTCAGACATCGAGCGGGCTGACAACGTCAAAATGAATTCCCTTTCAAGTCGTTAAAGCAACAAAACGAATGGGAAATCGTATTACTTTTCACCGCACACTCGCTCAAAATTCATTAAAACGTGTTCTTAGTCAAACGTAATAATTTATTTAAGCAAAAATCCCTAAAAGTAATATCCATTGAGGCGTATTTAAACGTTAAAGCGGAGATGTAAAACGCGCTCTTGAGATCGCATAAGGGTATAAAATATTCAGCATATCTTTCACAGCATTATGTCATTTACGGCGTTACCTTTTAGAGAGTATTTACACAAAAGAAGAGCGAATCAAAAATGATAATTACATGCAAATCTGGGGATCGTTTGAGAGCAGCTCTGCGCTTAGCAGCTTGGCTTTATTTAATGATGAGATAGGAAGCGTATTTTTAACAGAACAAAAATCGAGGGTGTTTTGAATACGACTAATATATTTTTCAAAGTTACTCGTCCCAAAAAACACAAATTATTTTTATTTATAAACTAGTTTTTGACAGCTGGTAAAATCAACAAGATATGTGTAAGTGTGTTCATATTTTTTTTTAAATAATTACCTATACGAGTTTCTATAGAGGTATCTTGTTGTTACTCGTAAATTGATATATTAACTTTTAGCTACAAATCAAACTTCAATTAATTCTTCATAGTAAGTAAAATTAAATTAAGCTAAGTATAACAATTTCGAACAGGATATTGAATCATGTTTCCAACTCAAGCCACGGTAAATAATACAATATCCTCGGTACATCGGTGAACAAAATATGAGTCGTTTCAGCAAACCTAACTCATTTGCGCGAAACTTCTGCGGAGCAAACGCTACTACAGAACTCAAGTCATTATTCGCCTTCCAGACGAGCAAATATTTGCAAAGACGAAGTTGGTTCATTATAGTTTTTATTTTCCGTTTTATGATGTT